>NW_025318858.1:9545000-10240000 GCF_018153725.1 Drosophila mojavensis
CTTCAATGCGCCACAATGCTGGTAAACAACGTCCATTGGACCAATGCAAACTAAACGATTCAAGCTATAGTCAATGGTGCAATCATATCGAAACGCTTCTCGATTCAAATCAATCCTTGAACCATTTCTTATTGCCGTTTCACGGGCTGCCTCTCTTTGAGAAGCACGAATTAAGGCCCTTCTTTGCTGGGTACTAACGTGGCGCCTTTCTCGGGCAATTTCTCGTTCTTCGTCAGATAATTGATGCCTAATTGCATTATGGGTCCGCCGGGAAAGATTAGATCTTCTAGGACGCGGCATTTTTATTAATAGTAATACTGCCCTCGCACAAAACCACATTAAACAATCGAGAAATATGAATATAAATAATTTACACAAATTTATGTTTGAGACAAACAAATAAATACTATTGTATAATATGAGAGCAGGACCGAAAACTGACACTGTTATCAAGCCTACTGAGTATCAATGGAAATTTGAATCTTTAGGGAAAAAACCGCGTTTTTCAAGTATTCGTCAAATTTTTTCAGCATTTTTAAGATCTACTATCCTACTCGTGGCGGAGACAAATCCAACAAATCAAAAACTATGAAAATTGGTCCAGCACATATCAAGTTATAAGTCACGGTACACTTTTACACAACTCTCTTTTATATATATAATAGAATATAGAAGAAGAAGATATATATATATATATATATATATATCTTTATTTTTGTTTTTTTTTTTTTCCATTACACTATTACATAGTTATTAACTCCCTCGCCGTCTTGCTCTTCGGCTTAGATTTTTTTTTTTATATAGCCCTAACCTCTGCATATATGTATGTACATGTGGCCTTTGCTGGCCCAGAGGTTAGGAGTATAATATGGGCTGCAAAATACAAAAACCGAACTTAGTCTCTGGAAACTAAGATTGATTAATTTTGCTAATTTGCCAATATTTACCTGCGATTGCCTGGTCGCGCACTTCTTTTTGCCCACGGCAATTAAACGCGTGCGACTGCGCACATAAATGTCATTGACTGACCAGCTGGTGACAATGGGCCAGATTCGACAATGTAGTTTGTTTTTTTGTATGCCACAAAAAAAGATTTTTGATGAAAAAATTTGCATTAGATAGATATAAAAAATTTTAGAACACCACGCCGTGGGTGGTTTCTATGGAATGTAGGCCGGAAAAGGCTGAGCTGGCAATGTGGCCGCGTTTTATATGCCCACATTCCAGTGTTCTTCTGCTCATTTGTTTCGCTCTCAGCGATGCTTCGGGCAGCGGGATGCAATATAGCGGATTTCTCCCACTGTCTCCGCTAAAGCTCCGCTCTCTCTCTCTCTCTCTCTCTCTCTCTCTCTTGCATTGCAGCGCAGGCGACAATGTTATCGCAAACGATATGCGCTGCAATTTGCAATCTTAGAAATTCGCGACCATTACAAACTTCACTGTTCGTTTAAAAGAAACATATTTACATATTTAAAATTGATTAAGCACCGTTTGAACTACATTTATTTACATTTCAGCTATGCACCCCAATTTACTGAGAGCTCTAGACTCAGTGATAAATAATTATAAGAAGGTGTTATACCAGTATGTAAAATGCACTAGACATATTGGTACAAATATAGCGGCTTCTCGTAGAACACTTCCCTTGCTTTCCTTGCTTCCATTGCTTCCATTGCGTCTACCACTACAAGGGCACATTTCCTGGCACATCGCGCAATGTAGATTAAGAGTACGCATATTATTTGTTGCCATTGCAATCGCGTGACAGTAACCGTCTGTCCCACCACTGCATATAACATTTGTTAAAGTGCCTAAAATATAAACAATAAAATAAAAATTTTCTAATATGGGAAAGAAATGCGCAGTTACCAGATATTTTTTTCTTAGGTCCAAGACAAACATCCATTTTTCCGTCAGCAGGATCATTTGCTGCTTTGTCAACTAGTTTAGACTCATCGGCACTCTCAGCGAACGCTACAAAGTCTGCGGGAACTTTGCAGTCTTTCAAAGCTTTGCAATTTAAACATACTGCTCTATCATATTTAGCTGTAAAATTATATATATATATATATATATCTATATTATAAGGATTTTTTTTTTGTGTTTAGTTCATTGTGGCAACATTTTATTTGTTGGTTTTTCATATACATATATATACTTCACATGTTTTTTTATATATATATATATATATATATATATATTTAAATATAATTTGTATAACTTTCAGGCAAATCATCTTAAAACAAGTAAGAAGACTGTAGTCGAGACTGCTCGACTAGGAGATACCCTGAACCCTCTAATCTGATATACTAATCACTCTTCACTTCTTTTCGGCACACATACATACACACGCACGTATTATAACGAGCTCTGCTAACTGCGCAGTAAGCAGCGACTGCGCTTGGGCTGCGCTGCAGTGTGGGCAACATTATAAGAATTTATTTGTTGAATAATTTAATTTCTAGACGTACAATCTTAATGAAACTTTCAGAACATAATCATAATATTCAAAAGTATGTACATTCCAAAGCACAAGGTGATGGTGAGGGGGTGGAAAAAAAGGTGGGGGGTAAATTACAACGAACATCGAAATTATATAAAATGCATATAAGTATACATAAAAAATTTGGAGAGTCTAGCTCTAAAGGTGTAGGAGATATAATTAAATAACTAGCTTTCGATAAGGTTTTTGATCGATAATAAAATATCGGAAGTAGTTATCGAGAGAAAAACTTGATATGTGCGTGATATACACGGCCATAGGAAAAAAATTCTTGTACGGACGGACGTACGGACAGACGGACAGGGACAAATCGACTTAGCTCGTCGAACTGATCTAGAATGATATTGTTCAAATGTATGTTACAGGTAGAAGGTATGTATTACCCAGATCAGGGTTGTTTGACAAACATGTTCGATTATTGCTTAGAATTTCACTGTTCATGCAATGGAAATATATTATATACATATTTGAGATTCATTAAGCTCCGTTTGAACTACATTTATAAATATTTCTAGCTTTCAGCTATGCACCCCACTTACTGAGAGTACTATACTAACTATTAGATAATTATAAGAATCTGTTACCATAATGTAAAATGCTGGTAGACATATTGCTACAAGTAAAGCGGATTCTCTTAGAACAGTTCCCTTGTTGAAATTACCATTGCAAGGGCACTTTACCCAGCACCCACGGCAACTAGTATCATCATGCGCTAGATTGCTTTTCGAAATAATCGGGCGACAGAGACCGTCTGTCCCACCACTGCATATAGCTCCTTTTATAATACCTAAAATATAAATGCATACAATTAAACTAAACATTTTCTATTATGGGAAAGAAATGTGCAGTTACCAGATATTTTTTTTTTGGGGCTAAGACAATCATCCAATTCTTCGTCAGCAGGATCACTTGCTCTTTTGTCAATTACACGATGTTCATCTTCAAAATCAGCGTACGATAAAAAACCGACAGGAACTGAACATTTTCGAAAACTTTCGCAATTTAGACATACTGCATCACCAGCCATCACATCTGTAATTGAAGTTGTAGTCATTCGAGAACAAAAATATATTTGTTTTATTTGCTTTATTTTTATACCCTGAACCCATATTCAATGGGAAATCAGGGTATAATAGTTTTGTTAACAGGCAGAAGGAGGAGTGGCAGACCCCATAAAGTATATATACTCTTGATCAGGGCGACGAGCTGAGTCGATTTAGCTCTGTTCGTCTGTCCGTATGTTTGAACGCGTCGATCTCAGAAGATATAAGAGCTAGAGACTTGAAAATTTTTTTCCTAGGTCCGTGTACAGCACGGACGATAAGCTGCCCCGTTATTTTGTTATCGATTAAAAACATTATCGAAAGCCAGTAATAAATTTATATCTCCTACATCTTTAAAGCTATTGCTCGAAGGGTTCAGGGGATCTCGTAGTCGGGTAGTCTCGACTAGAGCTTCCTTACTTGTTTACTTACTAGGAACTAAATAAAGGAACTTCAGGCTCGAATATATGAAAATTAAAATTGAAATTTTGAGTACAGCCATCATAACATTTGTTAACAATGTCCAATGAGAAAACTACTGAGAATGAGTCAAAAATTTGGAGTTCAAATTCTCTTTTAAATATTTTTGAACAGTTTGCTTAGATTTTTAAGTATTTCAAGTGGTTATTTTCTATACGTTCAGATTGTCGTAATCGTGCGATTTTATACATTAAACCAAAAAAATATAGAAATAAAAATACAGTTATTAAAATCAATATGTAAATAGTATTTCATTTATGCTTACAAATAAAAAAATGTCTTATGGTTATTGTAGATATATGAAAGCTTATAACATATAATTATTTATTTGCTTATAATATATTAATATTGTATTATTTTATTAATATTTTAATTTTAATTTTAATTATATATATATATATATATATATATATATATATATATATATATATATATATATATATATATATTGGGATTTTTTTTTTTTTTGTGTCTATTGAATAATTTAATTTAACGAAAAATCTTGACTTGCTATTTGGGAAAGATCATTGTGGCAAAATTTTATTTGTTGGTTTTTCATATACATATATATACTTGACTAAAGTCTTCTTACTTGTTCTTATATCTATTTAAATATAATTTGTATGTATAACTTTCAGGCAAATCATCTTAAAATGATATTGTTCAAATGTATGTTACAGGTAGAAGGTATGTATTACCCAGATCAGGGTTGTTTGACAAACATGTTCGATTATTGCTTAGAATTTCACTGTTCATGCAATGGAAATATATTATATACATATTTGAGATTCATTAAGCTCCGTTTGAACTACATTTATTAATATTTCTAGCTTTCAGCTATGCACCCCACTTACTGAGAGTACTATGCTAGATAATTATAAGAATTTGTTACCATAATGTAAAATGCTGGTAGACATATTGCTACAAGTAAAGCGGATTCTCTTAGAACAGTTCCCTTGTTGAAATTACCATTGTAAGGGCACCTTAACCAGCACCCACGGCAACTACTATATTCATGCGCTAGACTGCTTTTCGAAATAATCGGGCGACAGAGACCGTCTGTCCCACCACTGCATATAACTCCTTTTATAATACCTAAAATATAAATGCATACAATTAAACTAAACATTTTCTATTATGGGAAAGAAATGTGCAGTTACCAGATATTTATTTTTGGGGCTAAGACCATCCAATTCTTCGTCAGCAGGATCACTTGCTGTTTTGTCAATTACACGATGATGATCTTCAAAATCAGCGTACGATAAAAGACCGACAGGAACTGAACATTTTCGCCAACCTTCGCATTTTATACATACGGCATCACCAGCCGTCACATCTGTAATTGAAGTTGTAGTCATTCGAGAACAAAAGTATATTTGTTTTATTTGCTTTATTGTTTACTTACTGGGAACTAAATAAAGATTCGTCAGGCTCGAATATATGAAAATTAAAATTTAAATTTTTGTCCAGCTGTCATACAATTTTTTAACAATGTCCAATAAGAAAAAAACTTAGAATGAGTCAAAAATTTTGACTTCATTTTCTTTTCTGAATACTTTTGAACAGTTTACTAAAATTTGCAAGGATTTTAAGTAGATATTTATACCTTCAGATTGTTCTGATCGTGCGATTTTATACTATTTTTTACTATATTTTTTATGAGCCAAATGAGGGTGGGATGGGGCTACGAAAACAAGGTTGCACTACGTTGCTCTTATAGAGACCTGGTATTTCAAGTTAACACACAGCCTCAACGATCGGCCTACTGGATAGCGATTGAGCTGCCGACCAATCGTGAACTAACGTGTGCAGGGGCCCTAGATGAATAGAAAAATGGAACTGACTAAATGAAATCTTCGACCGACCTCGGACTTTGAAGAAACATACGATTTTGGAAATGTTTGCTCCTGGGCTGACAGGTGCTGCATTCTAGGACCTCAGTGAGCGGAAATGACATCCTGCGGAAGTGGCTCTTAGGCTAATGCTGCAGCTGCTCGCGTCCCCTTAAAACCATGGCAGGCCTCCAAGTACGTTTGAGGATCATCACTTACTGCATTTTCGGTGGTGGCACAGGCTTAAGTTGATACACATCCTTAATTTGTGCAAGATCCTGGCTTTAAGCATTGGCTCCCATATCGACCAGCGTCAACCTTCGCTTCGCCTCCCAGCTATGCACAGATAACCATGAGGATCGCTTGAGTGACTGTACATCCGATCTGAGATAGTGGCTTGGAGTCGGGACCCCTAAACATGTATTTTACAGGTATATATTATCTAGATCAGGGTTGTTTGACAATCATGATGTTCGACTATTGATTAGAAATTCACTGTTCGTTTAAAAGAAACATATTTACATATTTAAAATTGATTAAGCACCGTTTGAACTTCATTTATTTACATTTCAGCTATGCACCCCAATTTACTGAGAGCTCTAGACTCAGTCATAAATAATGATAAGAATGTATTATACCAGTATGTAAAATGTTGCTAGACATATTGGTACAAATATAGCGGTTTCTCTAGCTCTAGTTCCCTTGCTGCGTCTACCTTCACAAGGGCACCTTCTCTGGCACATTGCGCAATATAGTTGACGAGTAAACTTATCAGATCCTGGATTTGCAATCGCGTGACAGTAACCGTCTGTCCCACCACTGCATATATAAGTTGTTAAAGTGCCTAAAATATAAGCAATAAAATAAAAATTTTCTAATATGGGAGAGAAATGCGCAGTTACCAGATATTTTTTTCTTAGGTCCAAGACAAACATCCATTTTTACGTCAGCTGGATCATCTGCTGCTTTGTCAACTAGTTTAGACTCTTCGTCGCCCTTAGCGTACGCTACAAAATCTGCGGGTACTTTGCAGTCTTTCAAAGCTTTGCAATTTAAACATACTGCATTGCCATTTACATCTGTAAAATTGAATTGAATTGTAGTCAAGACCAAAAATGTATATGTTTTATTTGCATTATTTTCACTTTATAGTGACTTACTGGGAAGTAAATAAAGAAACGTCAGGCTCGAATATATGAAAATAAATATTGAAATTTTGAGTCCATCCATCATTAAATTTTTTTAAAATGCCAAATGAGAGTGAGTCAAAAATTTGGAATTCAATATGAATTAACTTCTAAATATATTTGAGCAGTTTACTTAGTTTTGTAAGGATTTCAAGTAATATATTATTATATTATTAATATTATAATTTATTATTATTATTATTATAAAATTGGGGGTTGAATGAATTATTTAATTTAAGCAAACAGCTTGACTGGCTATTTGCCTCTACAGTCACCGCCGCCTTCAACTGCCGGGGAAAGTTCTGTGACGGCACCTGTGAACTCCTTCAACTGCACTCAAGGAGCTTGCGTAATTCCTTAGGTAAATTTATAATTACTGTAAGCAACTTGAACTAGTTACGCTAGCAATTGATGTTCCGTCTCTGCCTGTGCCTTCTCCTCGTTCTGTTGCTCCCACTGACTCCACTTGCCTCACTTCAGCAAGCAGCAATCAGCTAGCAAATAAGCACCTAGCAGATACCCTCTACCATAATTATAGATCTATAATTATATAATTTTTGCATTTTAATTTAAATCCAATCATTGATATAACAATAAATATCGACTTGAAAAATAAAACAGAGAAACATTTTCTAGTAATATTCTCTACAATATATTGGTTACTATATCTTTTGATCTTTTCATATTCTTATCTAAAATGTGCCCTAAACACCCTAAAATATCAAGAAATTGTATCGCTTTAATTCAAGTTATATAAGCTTTCTAAGATATAGATTCCAATGAGTTTTATCATGTCTCGACCTACATTGCAATCATTAATATTGCTCAAAATTGATTGTTATTGATATGCCAAGTAAAACGCTTTTCTTCACTCTACGTTCTAGTTCATATCCAGCCTGGGCACAGTTTAATCATTCTTTAAGAGTCCAGGGTATAATAATACAACAAAAATATAAAAAAAAAGAGAAAACGCAAGTAAACAAGAGGCAAGGTAAAAACTCGTATCAAGTTTTGTCTAGCAAACTGGCGTCGGGGCAATCTAATTTCCATTTGCACTGGCCACTGCACCCACAGTGCCCTACGATTGCCCTTTACAGCCTCGGCAGTTACTAGCATTTTCATTAGTTTTCCGTTTTCAAGCACTCGCACCTGGCCGACTGTAAAAGTTCTGTGCGCAATGAAGTGCCATTTTTGGGCGCCGGTTGCAAAAAGAGCACTTCCTCAGAGAGAGAGCGAGAGAGAGATAGAGAGAGAGAGAGAAAGAGAGACAGAGTGGGTGAATATACTTCGCGCATGTTTTGCATTTTATTGATTTTAATGAAAATGCAATTAAAATTTTAGCATTCGATAAGAATGCTCGCCCAGTACACAGCATTAACAAGCCGAGCCAGCAGTGCAGAGGACATGATTTATGCCATGTTTGACATTTTAATTATGCTCACAGCCAGCCATCAAAATATTTATAACAATATAAAAAAATGTGTATGTATAATATATGTAAATGTGTATATATTACATTATTTTTAATCAAATTTCATCAGAGTTCTTGTTTTTCATAAATTATACGGATCGTTTGTTTCTGCTGCTGCTGCTGCTGCTGCTGCTGCTGCAGTCAGTCGACTGCATTTTGTCTGTGCATTATTAATGTTCAATTAATTGCATTAAATTATGCTTGTAAAACATGCAGTTTATGCACTTAAAATGTACTCAATGGCGCTGACAACTGTCCATTACAGTTTGACTCTGTTTCTATATGCATATATACTCGATCATATATTGTGATCAGGTGTAGAAGTGTGTCTACTCATCTGTCCACTTGTCCTCTCTATCAATTCGTCAGACGCTCACTCTCTCTTCTCTGTTTTCTCTGTATATTTTCTTTGTTCATATATCTTTCTGTCTTTATCTACTTTTTTGCTGTTGTTACTTTAATATGGAATTCATCAGCCCCCACTCCATTCGCATTAAGTAATTGTCATCGCTCGCCGCATAAAAATCCAATTAATTTTTATATCGGACTCGTGTCAGTTTTTGCCATAATACAAAAGCAGCAGCAACAGCGGCATTGGGATCCTGGCGTGTGGGCCAGCTAGGCGCAGCGCACAGGACATTCGCAATTAGTCAACAAATTTAACACAGTTCATTGAACAAATTTCAACAAGGCAACCTAATGACATAATTTGCCAGGCTCTTCCACTCCCACACACACTCAGTATCAATCTCTCTCTCACTCTCTGTCTCTCTCTCTCTTTCTGTCCCTCTGCTCACATGTAGCGTTGCCTGGGTCAATTCGTGTAATTGTTATGGGTACTGACTGAGGATGAAAATTACAAGCTGCTAAAGATTAATGATAAGAAATTCATTAATGAAGAAATAAAATTTCATATAAATTCGGATTCATGATGTGTTGATTACGATAACCTGACCAAGCGCTTATCCCCTTCTCTTTCTCTCGCTCTCTCTCTCTCTATCTCTCTCTCTCTCTCTCTCTCTCTCTCTCTCGCCTTCTCTGACTTTTGCTTTTACAGAATGATCTCTCTTATTCATGAGCTGTTTAAATTTCTGCTCTTTTGCATATTTACCTTGTTATTTTATTACGTGGCGGATATGAGCGGAGCACAAGAAATAAAATAAAGATGAGACAGCAGATGAAACAGAGGCAAGTGGAGAGGCTGGCACATAAACAGCGCGAGGAACATTGTCACAGCAGGAAGTCAAAAGTCAAATGTTTTTTATATGCAAAAATATTTCATTTCCTACAGCGACAAAATGAAACGAAATGTTAAAAAATAATAAAAAGAAAGTATATATACAATATATATATATATATATATATATATATGAAAAAAATGCGACAAAGTAAATCCGGTGTAAGGGAAAAAGTATCGGGATCCCAGTACAAGAAATGCAAATAAAAAACTGCAATAAAAATCTGTTTAACATGAACCGAGGGGACGCACAAAAATCTACAGCTAGTCAGTCAGTCAGTCAGTCAGTCAGTCTGGCGTTCTGCTTGTCGCTTTGTCCTTGCTCCTTTGCCATAATACACTTTACAACTTATGAGTGCTAATAAAATTCACTCGCCATATCCTTGACAATTCACAAAAAGTGCGCCAAGGTGCGAGCAATGATAAAGACAGCAGCAGCAGCAGCAGCAACAGCAACAGCAGCAGCAGCAGCAGTAGCTGAGGCTAAGATAAGGTCGCCTTATGGACAGCATAAAATGCGATTTCATTTGTGTGTTCGCCTCTTCTTCGTTTTTTACATCTTTTCCAAGTGGAACACTTGCCCGCACAATTTCTGCAATAATTTCGCAAAGGATTATGCCTGTTCGTTCTGGATTTGCATTCGAAATGTTACTCTGAGCCAAGTCCAATGAATATTTCTTACCTCTTTTTTAATTTAAATGCCATTTTTAAAGTAAGAGCAACATTGTCCACTGAAAGCTTTTTTTTCAGCTTATAAATTGTATGCTGGAAAGTTGAGGCTGATGAAGCAAGCAAGGCTCCATTCGGGTATGACTAAGATTATACACTGAACACCGTCTGAACTACTTTTTAAAGAAAATTCGATGCGATGACTCGAATCATAATAGATGTTGATGCAAGTCCTCTACTGATATATGATTATTCACATTTTTTTTATTTCTTCTACTTAACTATTTAGTTATTATTGATTGTTTGATTGTGACGGTGATTGAATTTGGGTTTGTTTTATTTTATGCTTAATCCAAACTTTGGAGAGCGTACTTAGGAGATCTTCTAGTCGTCTGCCGCATCTAGAGTTTTCCTCCTTGTCATACTGATTTTATTTTCCTTTCTTTTTTTATGCGACAAGCTTTAGTTAATTTTTTCGCTTTAAATATAAAATAAAATCAATGTAAACCGTTTAGAAAATTAAAAAAAAAAAAACCAATAAAAACATTTTATTTTAGAGGCACGTATAGACAGGGCTAAATTGCCTTAATCCTCTGTAGAACCGAATTGGAAAATGTCAATAGCCTTCAAATTGTTGTCTAGGATTGTCTCACATCAGCATGTAAAATGCTGCTAGACATATAGTTATGACTATAGCGTCTTCTTTTAGTGCACTTTCTTCGTTGCGGCGGTCTTTGCGTAAGTGGCTTCTACGTGGACAGCCGCACAAGATCATGCACGATGCACAGTGCATACCGATTTTCAGCGGATCTTCTGTGTGCTCCGCTATCGTGTGGCACATGCTATCCTCGCCAGCAGAGCATATGGTATCCGAAATAGTGCCTTATATAGTGTAGTGTATAGTGTGCTTTTAGAATCAATTATATAATATTATGAATCAAATGCGCAGCTACCAGATATTGTGTGACCCGCTTTCAGGCATCTATCCATGTTGGGGTTAGCAGGATCATTTCCTGTCTTTTCAACTACCTTGTCCTTATCAACCTTCTTGGCGAACTTTTTAAAATTTGTGTGTACTTCACACTCTGCTAAAATTTCGCAGTTGAAACACCAAGCTTCGCCGTTTATATCTGTAGGATTGAATTTTTAATTAATTACTAATTATTTTATTATTATTCACTTTTTAGTTTCTTTACTTGTGCATCAATAAAACTTACTGGGAACTAAAAAGAGTAATACAAAGCTTAGATATATGAAAATGGAAACCAAAGTATGGAATCCAGCCATCCTTAAATTTGAATAAAATTAAATTTTGAGTAAACAATTTAAGCGACTATAAAAACCGAAATTTTATTAAAATATAATTTAATATCAGTTTGCTTAGATTTGTATAATTTCATCTTGACGGATGGAACTAAATCGACTCAGCTCAGCTCAGATCAGTTAAATACTATAGGCTATCTTAACAGATACGATTGAAATTTTATTAAATTATTAGATTAATTATATCCTATTTTATTATTATATTACGGTATTTTATCTAAATTTTTATTATAGCCAAATAGTGGGTTTTCAAGGAGAAATACACAGAGTAAAATATGTAATATTTTTTTAAATTAATAAAAAAAAGAATTTCAATAATTTATAAGCATATAAACAGTTCATAATATAATATTTATTGAATAATCTATATTTTATGTTATTATTATTATTTTGCTCCTATTTCTAATATTATAATTATATTATTATATATATTATAATGCATTTTTTTTTTTAAATTTTTTTCTTTTTTTTTTTGTAATATTCAGTCAATAATATATTATTGTTAGCAATATCTAATCTTAAGCTTCCGTTTAAAAAAGAAAAATTTTAGAATAATTCTACCTGCATAATTCTCTACATTTGGTATTTATATTATATTTAACGGTTAAACTGGCTTGCATGTAAAATTCCCATGACATTTTTATGTAAACTTACATTGAAAACTCAAAAGAGAATTTCGATTCAAATAAACAAGTTTGTAAAACAAAGTTCACCCTGAGAAAATCCACAATAAAGAAAATCCTGCAATAAGTCATATTTCTGTAAATATACATGTATATATATGCACCTGGACAATGCTAATCGCATGGCGACTCCTGCCGCTGATGCTGCTCGTACTGGCCCCACTGCAGCCGACACTGGCGATATGGTTTCCGTGGTACTTTCATCGCTATGGTTTCGAGCCGCACAGCAGTCGGCATGGCGCAGCTATAAACGTGCCACCGTCCGCTGGCTCAGAGAAAGCTGCCACTCCCGCAGCCACAGGCTCAGAGACATCCACAAGCAAGCCAATCCAGGGTAAGGGCGAATCGCATGTATGTCCGCCTGGGTATCAGCTGAAGGACAAGAGCTCCGCCACATGTCCGCCCGGCTATCGGTTGAGGGGCAAAGACTCTAGCGTTGGCCAGAAAACTCACCTGTGCGATGACAATCCGCTGGTTATGCAGCTGGCACGCCTCTACGTGATTAGTCCGGAGCGCATTGTCCTGCTGCTGGCGCAGCCGATGCTAGTCGAGTCCTGTGAAGAGATATCCGATGTGCTGGATCGCATCAGCAGCGCCACAAGCAATTGCATCGTTGCCGAGGACAACATCTATGGCAAGCTGGCTGATGGGCTGAGCTACTACAAGTCGGAGGTCTGCGACGGAGTCAACCGAAAGCGCCAGGCGCGACTTAACGAGGCCCACAACTGCCTCAAGGAGCTGCGCACCGACATGATCGAGTGCGAGGGCCCAGCCGATTGGTATGAGAAGCGCAATGCGACCAGGGTCTGCAGGGCCTTCAATGATGTGCTCGACTGCTACTACACGCGCAGCGCCATGCTGTGCGGCCGGGACGCAGCTCGGCTGCTCAGATCCTTTGCCGGCGACAGCATGAAGCGCGCGATGATCAATAACTGCGAGGTGAACAGGCGGCTTCCCCGTGTCGCAGATGCTATGCCCGCATTCAGTGTTGCGTGCCCAACTACGAATTCCTTAAACATTCTGTTGGCATTTACCTTTATCATTTTTCTTGCATTATAATACACACATACATTTACTTATATTTATATAACCGTATATAAGTTCATTCGACGGCGACACGCTGACCCTAGAAATCATTTATCAAATGCTTTGACTACAACTCGAGGGGCTTCTAATGCCAACTTAAGTGTTTCGCTACAGCGAGTAAATTTCAATAAATACCCAGCGGGCTTAAACTGTCGACAAAATAAGCCAATTTACCTACAACCCCAAGCGCACACACACACATTTGCTACGTGTGTATGTGTAGCAACCGCAGGACACATCTAGGATATATTCGGTTTTGGCTTGAAGGTTGCCTACAAGCAAAACTCATCAATTATGTTGACGCGGACTGCAAATACATGATTGTATGTGTGTGTGTGTGTGTGTGTGCGTGTGTGTGGTATGTGGCGTGCCACTATGTGTGAACGGGTGTGTGTGTGCGTCTGTAAGTGTTGTTTTTGCTAATGACCCTGCTCTTAAGCCATCAAGAACTTGCGGACAGTTATAGCCAGTTATCGGTCAGGCATTAGCCTTTAACAGCCCGACAGCTTATTAATCTATGGCTAAATATAATATAGAGACGTATCTTATTTTCTGAGCTGAGAATTAATATTCTATAGCGTTACTTCTCTTGACATTTATATTCATTGCATTGCAATCATAGGAAATAAGCTAAGTTTGAGTTTGTATATTATAATTATATTATATTATATTATAATTATATAATATAATTTTATTTGATTTTCATGTTTTATTTAGCACACCTAAATATATATATATATACATAAATATATATATATGTATATGTATATAGTATATATTCAAATAAATTCAATTTGTCAATTGTCTAATTCATTTATTTTATATGAATAATTATTTATATATATTGCATATGACATGTATTCCCTTAAATATAAAACAGATATTCAGGTGTAATAGAAAATTTAATTTGCGAATATACAATTCTGAATATAGAGATATTAGTGTTTGACAGCCGTCTGATCCATGACTCTTCTTTTCCGAGCTATTAGTATTGACAAAGATGCTGACCATGTTTAGCTGTGGTGGTAAGGGGGTGGTAAGGAAAGGGTTAGATAATATGAATGAATCAAGAATCGCGAATATACTCACAGTAACCTCTTCGCCAAAAGTCTAGTTGAGTATAGTAGAGTATAGTAGAGTATAGTAGAGTATGATTGGGTATAGTTGGGTATAGTTGGGTATAGTCGAGTGTAGTTGAGTATAGTTGAGTATAGTTGAGTATAGTTGAGTATAGTTGGGTATAGTCGAGTGTAGTTGAGTATAGTTGAGTATAGTTGAGTATAGTTGAGTATAGTTGAGTATAGTTGAGTATAGTTGAGTATAGTTGAGTATAGTTGAGTATAGTTGAGTATAGTTGAGTATAGTTGAGTATAGTTGAGTGTATTGAGTGTATTGAACCATTCAATTTGAGTGTATTGAGTGTACATTCATGGTGTGGCCAAGAATCAAACAGTTTGTGTGTAGTATAAGCTTTTTAGTGTAGTCAGTAGTGTTGTGTTGGTGTTGGTGTTAATGTGTGCGTGTAGCTGAATTGCGTATTGTAGTGTAAGAGACGGTGTGTACAGTGTATCTCTGGGAGCTCACCTCCCATGTTAGGGTTGCCGTTCCTTTCGAATTAAATAATTAAATTAATGTTATTTTTATTATACTTTGCGTACTTACATATAAGAAATTGCCAAGAAGTCCTTTTTGTATTATTTTTATTATTATTATCATTCTTTTTATGGTTTTTTTTTTTTTTTTTTTTTTTTTTAATAGTTCACTTTTCACTTATGCTAAAATATGCTTCAAGCAGGGATTATTTATTTTACTTATTCGCTCACAGCTCTTTTTTTTTCGTTTATAATTTTTTTTTTTTTTTTTTTTTATTAAAAAAAAAAGTTGGAATGTGTGTTACTGCTTGAAGCAGCAGTTGTGTACTGACGATATGTACGGAGTATGGAGACCCATATGCCGTTCAAATTTTCAAGATCCAGTCAAGGCCAGCTTTGATGTTACAAACTGTTCCATATGAATGATATATACAACTGTATACGAATAATTATAGCTTAATTTTGTTATAATAAATTTATGCTGAAATTTATTTCAATAAAACTAAACAAACGGTAAAATTATAATTATGGCTTTTCTTACCTATTCTATACAATATTAATTACTTAAATTTGTAAAGACTTCAAATTATTAAATTAAAGGCAGGAACGCTAATCGGACAGAAGGACATACGGACATGGCTAGAGCCACTCAGTTGATCATGCTGATCTACAATATATGTGTATGTATGTATGTATGTATATTTCTTTATTTTCAGCCGGTTTAGGGGATATATTTGGTTGCTAAATAAGCAATTCAAGTTAATTTTTTAATGATCAATTAAAATAGTTATCAAATTGTTTAACTTTGCCATGACTAATATGAAAGTTGTTTTTCAGAATTTTCGCATAAATTTCAAATATTTGCACAATTGGCGCTATGAAAGATTTTGTGGATGTCACAGCTAATAAAAGTTATGAACTCGATGCACAAATTTAATGGCATAATTATACAGCACCCACATACCCACACCCGCACACACACACACACTCACACTCCCACCTAGACAGCTGATAGCTGCAGCACATAAAGTGAACATGGAGACAAAAATGCTAGACACACGCATCGCAGTGGGACTGGGGCTAAGTGAGCTGAGGGCAACAGAAAGCCAACAGGGGTGGCAAAGGGGTAGCGCATGGCGCCTGTTTGTTGTCGCCAACGCAGTTGTTGTTGTTGCTGTTACTGTTGTTGTCTAGTCCATTAAAAGCGAGCGCTGCTTGGTTCGTTGGCGCCAACGAGACGCTCAAAATAAAAAGCAGATTGTTCGCAAACAAAACACGGGCACATTTCAATGCTTTTTACCTGTTAGCTCTTACCTGTAAATACATTGGGGCGACAGACAGACAGACAGGCAGCCAGATGGCTGACAGGCGGCTGCTGTCGCCTGGCATAGATAAAATATCTTTTTGTTTTCAGCCACATAAAAATAAGTGCTCAGAGGACAGAGAGCAGAGACCCTAAACCCGTACTCCAAGTACATTTCAACAACATCCCTTTAATGCGACTTCTCTGCTTCATGCCATTTCGTTCGCTCGGCAATTGATAATAAGCACGCTCTGGCCGAGCGATTGACCCCAAAAACTTGGTCAGGTAAATGTCATGCGAGTGTGTGTGTGTGTGTGTGAGTGTGCGTGTTAATTTGGCATTGAGGAATGCATGTTAAGCAAATTATATTTAAATTAATGTCAATTAAGCTATAAATGCACTGCATTGGTAATTATCAAATATTTGCAGTCGAGCGCATCGTGAATACATTAAGCGGATAGCTGTGCGTATACGTAATGCGTAATGCGCTCGATGCACCTGTACGTATGCAAAGCATTGAGACAATCAGTTTGATTAAACACTGTTTTCCCTTTTTATGGGGATCGTTAATAGCTCAGAGGTAAAAGTTTTTAAAATCGATTACGAATTTCTGGTGTTGTTCAAGTTAGGAAATGCAAACAGAATTTGCTTTATAAACAACATTATTAAGTTGTAATTTATTGCAGGTCACCCGACACTAAATCTGCACACTTTATTTTCAGTTTGCGCTGCGCTGGCAGCCACACCTTATAATTTAACCATCAATTCAGTTACCGCATCACGAGCTAAGCCTTTTCTTGGCATTCGCATTGACATTCAAATGCCACAGCACGTACGCGTTGGGCTCGACAAAAGGGAAGAGGCGGAAAGAAAGAAACGACGAAAGATTGAGCATATTTAATAAGTTGACAAAACATATTTCACACGCACAAATGCGTCAGCTTTTCGCTTCGTGCTGTTTCCTTTGCTACAGCATCTCCATACACACACACACACACACACACATACATATGTCAAGCATCATTATTAACAGATTTTTGGGTGCGACACGCACAGCGCACTTGGGCGGGTTGGCCTAACCCGATTGTGTGGGACAATGTTATTGACGTCTATTTCAATATTTATAAACAGGTCCAAAAACTGTATTATGCATGTCAAATAATAATAAATGGGATTGAGCATTGAGAACCAGCCAACGAAACGTGCTCGACTTTAAAAATTCACACAACGAAACAGAGAAGCGAACACCCATAACTACATCAAATTCAATTTTTCAACAACTGATTGTGTGTGTGTGTGTGTGGGTGTCGGCTCTGTGAGTGTTGACTGATTTTGTTCATTGCAATTCTTCGGCTTCTCTGGCATGCAATTTTCATAAAATATGCATCATTTAGCAGCAAGGGACAAACGCTGCAGCTGACAGGCGTAAATTCGAGGGGTCGATTTGGGCAAGGGGGGGGAGAAGCGTAGTGCGAGCATTGCATATGGTTTCAGCTATGTGGACATAAATGCCACCTCATTGGAACTGACACTAATACTCAACTAATAAGCGTGCTGCCGAGGTAAGCCACAGGGACTGGCGGGCAGACAAATGGCTGGATGCAAAGCTGGTCAGTATCTCAAGTGGGTTAGAGCCAGACTGCATTCAAGCAACTCGCTCTCTCGCACGCTCTCCCTGTCTCCCCCTCTCTCTCTATCTCACACAAACGGCTAACTACTGGCCAAAACGCAGGCAAATTAAACCCATATCTAACTAAGAGCATCAAACCTTGATAGGTCAAGCTACACAGCATCAATGGTTCTCCAAATACACTAAAATAGTCAAATAAAAGTGCGATTATAAATGCCATCTACACCACGAAATGAAAATTAAAACTCACGTTAAGAAGAACCCTAAGAATATTTTAAGAATGTTACAAACGATTAATTATTCACTAAACAGATACAAGGAATTCGAATTTTCATAAACATATATTTGTTTAAAACAAAACAGGAAATATTTATATAATATTCAGCTAATATCGATGAAATTTTATTGAATAATTTATATTTTTTATACACTTTAGCTTTAACAAAAAGTTAAAAATATTTGTTCTATATTTTTAGGGTTTTCAGCCCTGAGAACTCAGCCTGAACCCATTGAAAATGGAAAGCCAGGGTATAATAGTTTTGTAACAGACAGAAACAGGCGTGGCAGATGCCATAAAGTATTTAATTTTTTGGTCAGTCAGAATCAGAATATAGCCGTGTTCGACTGGCCGTCCGTCGAGATCTTAGACGACATAAGAGCAGGATTTCTACATGTATACCAACACAGTACAAGTTTATCATTCGATTTTCTTTTTCTCGAGTTGAATCGATAAATTGATTCCGTTTTTTTCAGCGTAATTTGAATATTATTGAACTGAGAAGCTTCAGATGCACGGTGTATATACATTTAATCAATACAGAGATTATGTAATTAACAGATTTTATATACCACGTCCCCTTTGCTCACAATTTGTAAAAAACGTATATAAAGTAAAAGAGACTTGTGCCTTGAAATATATAAATATTTAACATTATAATCACGTTCTGAAAGATTTACTACAAGAAAAATGATTCAACAAATACATTCACATAATATTGCCCACACTGCAGCGCTGCCCAAGCGAAGTCGCTGCTTACTGCGCAGTTAGCAGAATGGTTTTTTGCAGGGTTCACGGTATCTTTTCGTCGAGCAGTCTCGACTAATGCTCTTTTCTTGTCTTCGTTCAAATGTTTGTACGGCAAATGTCATGCATCAGAGACGATGAGCTGAGTCGATTTATTTTTGTTCTTAACGTCTAAAAGTCCACCTAAAATCTTGAGAAATCTTAGCAAACTGTTTCCGAATTTTTTGAAAAGTTAATATTACGAATTGTTGAGTTAAATTAAATTTTTTGTTCTCGTTAGGTATTGCTGAAAAATTGAATGATGGCTGGAGTCCCAACTAGTATATGTTTGTTCATATATTTGAGTTTTGCGCTTGTTTATTTGGCTCCCAGTAAGTTACCATAACGAAGAGTCAAAGCAAATAATTCTATGGCCTCGAATGACTGTAAATTACATTTGACAGATGTGAATGGAGAACCTTATTGTTATCGTTGCTACAATTTGAAATACTGCAGAGTCGACACAAGTTTTGTTAAATACGTCGACAGTCGCGATGATAGCAAAATAGTCCAGAAGGCGGACGGTGATCCTGACAACGCGAACATGGACGCATGCCTGAGTCCCGGCTACAAAATATCTGGTAAGTGCGCATCTGTTTCATATAGTATACTCTATAAGCTACTCTCTTGCATTACTGTATTGTATTTTAGATCCTATAGCAAGAACTATATGCTCTGGTAGCAGTGATGGGTTGTGTCATGCAATCGGTGAGAGAACATCAAATATAGAGGAAATAATTTTCCATTGCGGAGTTTGCCATAAATACTGCGGATGTAAAAGGACGAACAAAGAAAATGCTCTAAAAGATGACGCTTTAATTGTAACAATATGCCTAGCAATTTTCTATATTCTTATGTAATGAAATTTAAACAAATAAATTAAATGATCAATTTCCATTTCATTCATTTTAGCATATTTAGGATTGTCTCTACTTCTCTACCTCCATCTGATACTGTTTTAATATGTATAAAAGCAAAGCAATTAAGCCAAAAGAGGGGCGGGCACCCGGCTAAATCGACTCAGCGGATCGACCTACACAAGAATATATACCTTATGCGGACTGCCACACCTCCAATATACTCAGATTTCTCATTTTCATGATTCAGTGTTCAGGGTATACAAGTATAGAGCCATGTATAAAATGTATGCAAAAGCATATGAATGGCATATATATGAGTAACAAGAGCAAAAAAGACAGCGATGGCGAGACCGAAGGTTGGGCCTGGCAGACAGCAGCCAGCCAGGCAGTCGGGTTGCGGGCAACTTTTGTGGTTCAGTTGGGTGGTGGCTGCCATGGCACTTATTTAATTTATAATCAAATCAAAAAGCGGCCAAGTCAAGTCAATAAAAGTCAGGGCAAAGTGCGAGCACAAAAACTTGAAGCATTTCTGATTATTGGGCATTCAAATTGCCTCAAGCATGAATTATGTGCGGGTCCTAGAAGCACAAATGTTTGCACATTGTTGTTGTTGTTGTTGTTGTTGCTGATGCTGTTGTTGTTGCTGCTGCTGTTGTTGTTTGTCCTATTGAAATACTTGGAAATGAAAGTAAATAAGCGTAAAGATTCGCTTAGTGAGTCTCGATTCGTAATGCGAATGCCACAATTGTTTAATGATAAGTAAATTTAACTTTTGCTAAGCTCTCAAGTTTACATTTCTACGCATTTATTTTCAATATGCGAAGGCGAACATTTTGCGGTTTCGGCAATCTTAAATGAAACTTATTTTCTGTGTTTGCTTTTGGCCATAAATTAACAGTTGCGGCCAGGCCAAAGAATTATGGCATACAATTCTCTCGCAGTGGGTGCGTGTATGAGTGTGAGTGCGAGTGGTAGTAATTTAAAATATTCACGAGCTGTAAAGTAAATTCGAAACATAAAGGAAATATTATGAAGATTTTCAATTATATTTTGATATCACTGTCAATTTATTGCCCTTGAGAGGTTTTCGTGTTTCTAGTTAAAATGAAGCCCAAAATTAGACAGCAAAAACTCTTAAACTTTAAGCGAAAAATTTAACTTAAATCTAAAGATATTAAACTTTAAATTGAACTTGAATGATTGTACAAATCTAAGCAAACTGTTTCTAAACATTTTATAAAGGAATAGAATTCTGAATTTTACAAACAATTTTCTTATTAGGTATTATGTCAAATTCGACAGTGAATGGATTACAAATTCCGCTTTTTATTCTCATACATTTAAGCCTTGCATTTTTTTATTTAGCTCCCAGTAAGCTTCCATAGAGAACAAATAGACAAGCGAATCAACAACTGACTCTTACAGATGTCAATGGCGAAGCTTGGTGTTTCAAGTGCGATGAATTGGCAAATTGCAAAGTTCCCACGACTTTTCTAAAGTACGTTCATGAGGAGGACGAGGGCAAGATAGTTAGAAAGACAACTGGCGATTCCTCTATCCCAAAAATGGATAGATGCCTGAGTCCCGGTTACAAAATATCTGGTAACTGTGCATCTCCTTCATATAGCATATAACTTACTCTATTGCCTACCTCACTCCATTTCAGGCTCTGTACTAAATACTATATGCTCTGGCAGTGTAGATGGTATGTGTCACGCAATCGGCGCAAAGTCAAAAAACCCGAAGGCTGCAGTAGTGCATTGCAAACTCTGCGACAAACATTGTCAGTGTCGAGAAAAACGCGACGGCGGCGACGGCAAGGAAGACAAGGAACGCAAGAAAAGCAAGGAAGACAAGGGAAATGCTCTAAAAGAAAACGCTATAATTGTAGTAATATGTCTGGCGGCCTTTTATATTCTCGTATAATATACATCATTTTAAACCGCAATTTATTGGCTTAGTTTAACATTCGCGAAATAGGCCAAAGATTATTTAGCAATTTAAAAATCCATCTTATATTGAGTAGAGCCTTCATTTGCTTTCCCTAGTCACGTACTCTCCCCTTATTTGCTCTATCATATATACATTTTCCCATTGTGCTATATAATATATCTTATATGAATATATAAATAAAAATATCATAAATAAATTCATAAATTAGAAGCAAATTTTTAATTTAATTAAAATTCTTAATTTTCCTTAAGAAAAAATTAAATTAAAACAAATATTTGTTTGGTCATACATATTTTAATATTCTTTATAACAAAATATTATTGATTTAATTTGTATTATTCAAATCAAATTTCAAAGTCGCAGACATTACAAAAATAAAATAGGAATAAAAAAAATAAAAAAAATACAAATACATTTGTATATTTGCTTCCATCCATCAAAATCAATAATTAACAAACTAAAATGCAGCTAAAAGCAGCTGCACTTGGCATTCATTAAAATGGATTCGGCTCAGAGCGTGTCAAAAGCCAAATGTAAAATAGTGTCCAAAAACCAAGTGACTTGTTGCACTTAACCAGCAGCTGAGCAAAAGAGCAGGCCGACAGTCATAGAGATAGAGATAGAGACAGAGAGAGAGAGAGAGAGAGAGAGAGAGAGAGAGAGAGAGAGAGAGAGAGAAAGAGATGGGAATATGTGACTTGATGAGGAGACACAGAGTCTTCGCCCACTTGAGGCAAAATGCTTGAGCGTCTGCCAGACAAGTTTTTTGCGAACTATCCTAATGATGTGCCACACACACAGCCACACACACACACACAGACACATCAAATATTTAAGACAAACTGTATATATGCATGTATAGTATACTATATAGTGCATGTTATTTTTCTGCGCCTCTCTAAATGGCGCCTACAACTATGTCAAGCCTGCAGACTCGACTGTGTAATGTGTCAATGTCATTATGCAAGGAATGTCCCCGACTCTGCAAATGCATTTGTTCACTTTAACCTACAAAAGTACAACAATAAGTGCAACACACATTGTACGTATATAAATGCATATACAGCTATAAATATATTGTTTATACCGTGCTGCACTTCGACATGCGTGTGTGTGTGCGTCTGAATTTGTAAAACAATTTTTATGCTCCAATTTCCAATCAAGACACGCACCAGAAATTCATTGCCACCTGAAGCATACAAAGTTGGACGCGACATTAATGTTGGAGCCACAGCATATTTTGTTTTACATTCTTTTGCATTTCCTTCTGGCTTTTATTTATTTTATTTATTTTTTATTTTTACTGTGCTGGAATTCTTGTGGCTGACGGCAGTTGAGGCAACAAAAATATAAGCAAGGTTTTTGCGAATATCATATTACAAACTGAGGCCTGCCGAAGAATTTAAAAATTCAATGTCGAAGCTCAACTATTCATAGGCAAGACTAAAATTGTATTTAAGCTATAACAGAGTAAAAAAAAAAAAAAAAAAAAAATTGTATTTATTAATATAATTATTTTATTATTATTATTTTTATTTTATTATTTTCTTTATTTATTTTAATATGTTTTTTATTGAAAAATTTTGTTTACAAATCAAATGGTTGAGCTCATTTTGCTTGTTATAAGAAATTCCAAACGAAAACAATTATTTATTAAAATAAAAAAGCATATATATATAATTTCATACAAAGATAAAAAGTGAGAAAAAAAAAACAACAACAAAAAGGAACCCAGTGCTGACACACTTTACGGGTGACATTTTTCACTTTTGCTGTTGCCGCGTATGTTATCTGACTTGACTTCGGGCTGCTCATACAAATTTAATTAAAGAATTTTCCACTGTTTTTCCCTGACAAACAAAATAAATAAATAAATAAAACGGGCAAGGGAAAGGGAAAGGGAAGAAGCAGCAGCAGCAACAGCGAAATCAAAAAGATTTATTTACCAAGTGCAAATTTATTTTCATTTCCCCCACTTAATGACTTTATGCAGGCGAAACCCGCGAGCAGACAGCATCGGAGACATAACATGTGTCGTAAGTCCAACCTCATTCCACTGGGCGTATCAGCTTTCCTACCTCCTACCCCCTACCCCCTTCTGGTGCAGCAGAGCCAAGGCCTGACGTTGAGACGTCCCTTAAATAAAGGTGCAGCCGGCTTCACTTTCAGTTGCACAGCTTCTGCTCTTCTCGACTTGCAACGGGCCATGTGAGATGTGCTAGTATAATGTCCCATTCTCTACATTACTGTTCTTGAAGTGTACGTTAAATGCATTCAACAACTTCCCAACATCTCCTCTTCCCTATCGCCCTATTGCCCCTCTTTCGTATAAATATCTGTAGACGGCAACACGTATTAGCAAAAGATATTTAAGCTCCATGTAATACGTGTAGTTGAGAGTTTTCCTCTCTAACTTTCTCTGTTTCCCTCTCAATTTATTCGCTCTTTTCTGAGAACTACTTGCCTGCTTTTCTTCCACATTTGAAAAATGTAATTTCCACCTTATTTTGTTCCATGTAATTATTTCCCTGCTTCTCCATTTTTTTTTCTTCTTCTTCTTTTGCTACAGCGCGCAACAGTTGTTGTGGCTGCTTCTTCTTTTCTGCTTTTTCGAAATACAATTTTGTTAGAATTAATTTCCTAATGGGTCGAAAATTGTATTAAAGATCTAACTGTGCCCCTCACAGTGAGCAGCCACTGAAGACTTGAGAACTTTCTCTGCGACTTGGCTTAAAGTTGCGCTCTTCACTTTATATTTTATAATCAGCTGCAGCTGCAGCTGCAGCTACTGCCTCAAATAAGTACGCTCTCATCACCTGTAGCAGCAGCAGCAACGTAAACATTTCACGTAATCGCTCAACACCTAATCAACATTCAGGCAAAACCCTTGCGAGAACTCTCACGGCCAACCCTTCTACACACACACACACACTCGCATACGCACATACACAATGCAACAAAGTTTTTGTAGTGAGTCGGCCACGCCCACACTGCCAGAAAAGTTGCTGCAAAAGGAAACGAGCTGAACGTTTATCGCAGTTTTTGGTAAGCAGATGAGCAGATGAGCAGATGAGAAGATGAGTATATGAGCATAAAGGATATACGCTGTAAATTTTCATTTTTATGAAGTTGCACAAAGTACGAAAATGTGGTTACATTTTGGATTAAACTAGTTGCTGTTGTTGTTGTTGTTGCTGCTGTTAACGGCAGTAGCCGTATAGCATATATACTATGAGCCAACAAACGAGCCGAGTAAATGTCAAGCGAAGAAAGCGAAAAGTCGTTTTCTTTTTCCATTCCTCTCTGTTTGCCTCGCTTTTGGCATATGAAAATGTTGTTAAAAAAATGGGGTAAAATATGAAAAATAACTGACAGCAGGTGCCAGATATATTTCAAGGCTAATAATGGCAGCAAACTGTGTGCAGCGAGAGAAACAGTGACAGAGAGAGGGAGAGCAAGAGCGAAAGCGAGAGAGAAGCAGAGTATGACAGATAAGCAGCGGTGTTAAGGGCATTTCTGAGTGCTTTCATAATAATCTCATATTTATACCAGCACCAACTAAAGCGAAAACTTATTTTTATATATCTTTATCGTGTCACATTTAAGTATTAATAAACATGTTGAAATTTTGTTTTCATGAAGCATCACATATTAATATTACAATGGCAAGAGCTTGACTGAGACATTAATGGCAACTTAAAAGCGCTTCAACTGACTTTTATAACATATAAATTTCAATTATTGCATATTTCATGATACAACTAGAATATATATACATAAGCTAACGACTTGTAAGGCAACATTTACAAGTATATATAGATATATATTTATATTTATTTCACACAGTGAAGTGCTATGAAGATAATTTAAGCAAAATTTCGTTAGTTTATACAACTATTTTACCATATTCTTTCTTTAAATTCAAATTTACATTGGCCAAGCCGAAGTTAACGACTCGCTTGATGCTCAAAAAATGTTTAAAAGAAATGTATTATAAATTTATATTAAATTATATAAATTTAAATGTCTTTGTATACAAGATAAAAATATGTTAATATTTGATTTGCTGTCAATATATACACTAATTATATTACGCTTCATGCACAAATTTCTATCTAAATAATATATGCCAAGACCTCACTCTATAAATTAGTTTTAATTTTATATCTCTATCTCTCATTTTAATAAATAATAGAAGAAAAATAAATTTTAAATGAAACTAACATCTTTTTACCCCACATTGTGCTGCTATCTTATAATAACTTATTTCTAATATTCCTAATAAATATTTTTCATGTTGTATAAATACTTTCTAGTCCTTTATTCCCTATCTAAATTTTATATTATCTCTAACTTTTAAATAAATATATAAAATGAATAAAATAAATAAACAATTCGGTGTGAAATATACCTCTACACATTTCGCTGCTATGCCCTAATCGTTTATTTATAATCCTCACTATAAATACTTTTCATGCTCTATAAATACTCTGCTTTTACTCCACTCTCATTGCATCAAAGTCAAGAAGTCTCGCAGATCACAGCTCGAGCCTCAGCCGTTTTCAATTTCAATGTCAATCAGTGTCTCGCGAGAGAGAGAGAGACAGATAGAGAGAGAGCATCTCTCTGTCCGCCGCCTTTTTGCTTGTAGCTTCACCCCTTTGCAACCGCAAGAATTCTTTAGTCTGTTCTGCACACATGTTAACCTCAAATTCGCTGCGTTTTCCTTACGCACAGCTGGGGCACATGGAGCACTCCTCGTGCTCCATGCTTGATTTATTTTACATGTCACGACATAAGCGAACTTTTCCCTCCAATAGCCACGCCCCCTGCCCCATTGCCTTGCGATGGTTGCAAATGCGACACGTTTGTGTGTTTTCGTGCGTGTAATAAATTTTTTATATGCATCGAACAAAAAACAGCAACAACAACAAATATGGCTAAATTCTTAATCGACACCTGTCAATAAAGCACTTTTTTCCTTGCCTTCATCTCTGTTCAGTGGAGACTTCTCTGGATGGATGGATGGATGGGTCTATCTCTGGAGTGTTTGGCACTCTCTATTTTTAATATGCCATCCTTGTGCGTTGGCTGAAGCGCTTAGCACACAATACTTTGCATACAAGCGGACGGGGTTAAAGCGGTATAGGAGGTGGCGAAGGAGGAGGAGGCGCTCGACATGCCACAATGGATGCAGGCCAGACACTTCTGATTAATATCTGGTTGTATTGACAGCTGAGATTTGCCACACACACACACACACACACATGCACACGGCACCCCATTGAGTTAATAAAATGCCAAGTGACATGTTTGAGTCGCTGGGACGTGTATGAAATTCTCAAATTTAGCGCCAAGAGAAGTTGGAAAATGAGCAAAGCCAAAGGACTTTCATAACATTTCATTGCGACTTACCAGTGTGTGTGTGTGTGTGTGAGCCCCTGAATTATTGTCAGGTTTTTATTAAATGCGTTGCTCTGCGCCTCACAACACTAGCAACAAGAACAACAG
Source organism: Drosophila mojavensis (assembly GCF_018153725.1). Lineage (NCBI taxonomy): Eukaryota > Metazoa > Arthropoda > Insecta > Diptera > Drosophilidae > Drosophila > Drosophila mojavensis. Next base: position 9,572,427 of record NW_025318858.1, read on the forward strand.
CAACGAGAGCGCTGACATAACTCATACGCCATGGAGTGCAGAGCCAACCGCAAGGACTGGCAGTGGACCCATCCACGGCTTGACCTGGCTAACGGTAAACTGGGCAACTACACCAACGACGATTGCCCAACAAACAAAGTCTAATGACAGAGATTTATGCTGTAATTGCATTTACTCGCACTACGTACAAGGCCGGCGCTGGGAAAGCTTGGATACGCCAGATACGCCAGGTATACGACAGGTACGCCAGGCATGAGGTAAGAGGTAAGAGCTAAGAGGTACATACTACACGGTACTCAACGAGCACCGCAGCTTAAGCTCCACATAAAAAAATAACGACGAGTTTATACGCTCACCAAGGGATTATGCAGGGGATCAGAGGGAAGGGTAAATATAAATAAATGCAAAATATTCTGTAATGCAAAAATATTATAATTAAATACAGTCAAAGATGGACAAGCTTCTACATCGAGTTTTAAATATGAAGATATGCAGATATAGAAACAGTAGCATTTCTTGTTAAAAATTTATGTATCATAAATAGTATGTTCATTTATATTATTTATGAATAAACATTTTAGTCATTTCTAGAATTATTGCTGCTTTCTACAAAATTTATATGAAAAAAAAGAACAGCTGAAAATTGATGCTGAGTTTAAAGTATAGTTTGTCTTTTACATTTTTTTAATAGAACATATTTTTAAATGTATTGATTTAATAATATTAATTTTATATATTAAAACATATACAAAATTATAATATATTTCATTAATTTTTAATTTAATTTAATTTATTTTTGTTGTATATATAATTAATATGTTGTATTTAATAAATACAATTAAATTTAATTTAATGATTTTAATAGATGAATATATGATATATTCATTTTAATATTTAATAAAGAATAGACAAAATGTTTATAAATATATACATTATATTTTTGGATTATTATTTGTATTTTAAAATATAACTAAAATTAGTCGAATAAATTACAAAAAAAAAAATATATATATATATTTATTTAATATTACATTCTTGTTACTTCTTTTCTTTTTATACAAATTTATAATACATAATACAAATTTATATATACATTCTTCTTAACTGCCATAACTTTAATCTATAAGCTGTAAAATTATTTTTAAATTTTATTAAATAAATATTTTATATATGTATATCTTAGAGTCAAAATACTGAAGCAAATATCATGTAAAAAAAAAATGAAAATCAATTTAGATTGGCAACATTCAAATTCTTAAAAAATTGAAAACTTATTACTCGACTACAGAATTTTGTAGATTTTTTTTAATGAAATTCCTGCACTACTTTTTCTGTTCACTGCCATAAATCTTCATGAATTTTTCATACCCTTGATCTGCTTTAGGGTATTTGTGTAAAAGAAATGCGGCATAAATAAGCACTAAAACCAATTATAAGTTTTGTTTTGCTGCCTGCAATTGGAGATTGCAATTGCACATTGCACGTTGACATCCGGCAAAATGGCCAAGCACAAAGTTTAATGAAATTGAAAATAAATGAGAAAAACATTTTACACACCTCTTACAATGCTCTCCCATTTTCTTTCTCGATTTCTCTCTCGCTCTGTCTCAGTTTGTGTCTCTGTGTGACATGGGGATTTGTTCTGGGTTTCAGTATTTTAATTGCAACGCGGGTTCGTTCAAGTTAAGCTCAAGTTTGAGGGGGAGAGGAGCTCAAAGCAAGTGCCATTCGCAATTCTCATCAGCTGCAGTGGAAGCAGCTGCAGCCAAACAAATGGACAAATTAGCATGTAACCAAGCTAACGCCCTCCCCGCCCCGTTTTGAATGTCTACACAGGCAGGCGCTCACACGTGCGCACTTGACTTGGACTTCATTGCACTCACGAAGCACGTGGAGCATACTTGTGGAGTTTATGGGTCAAGTGTTTATTACGCCCGCGGGCGTGGCCCCAAGCAAAAGCATTGCTAAATTGTAGCACATTGTAGCTGAAAACAACTGCAAACGAGTGCCAGAGTGAGAGAGAGAGAGAGAGAGAGAGAGAAAGAGAGGGAGGGAGAGAGAGAGTGCCCAAAGTGTTTGTTTACTTATGTAATTGTGACGCCTCATATGCTCAAGACTCCCGAGTTGGGCGCCATGCCAAGCGAATGTAGGCGAGAGCAGATTCATTCATGCTTTCCGTAGTGTTATTTGTGTAGCTGCGAGTTAAATTTAATTGAAAGCTAATTGCGCTGAAATGCGAGTCTTTTAATACAGCCATCGGCATGGGCAATCAATCTATCAGTACATCATTTGCTCCATTTGACCAAAATTATTGAATGCTGTTGCTTCATTTGCCATGCAACTAATTGAGTGCAGCCAAGCGATGTTTGCATGCCAATTTTCTTCATTAGTCTATCTCACTCTCTTTATAGCAGCTCTCTTTGTCGCTCTGTTTGCCTGGCTGTCTATCTTTTTGTACCTTTCTCTTTTGGGCAAGGCCTTTTAATTGCAGTTAATTGAACGAAATTGTTGTTTGGCATATGAACAGACAAATAGTTGCCAAAAATCTTCCTCAACTATCTCGATTTTGCACACATAAGTCACTCGATTAGAGCTGAGCGCGTGTCGTCGTGACTGAGCACGAGGCACGAGAAACACAACATGTCAAGGCTCAACAGGCCAATATTTACAATAAGAGAAATCATAAATCAATTTGTATTATATTCTAGTCCATTCTATTCTAGTCTATACTGGAAGCAAGTCAGCTCAAGATAAATTATTATATCAGATTTATGCAAAGCAATGCAATGATTGTTTTCGGCTCTCGCACGAGCTCAGCCCAAAATAGTAAATGTGTATTTTGTCTTGAAAAATATTTTGTAATGAATTGATAGCTCACAAATGGCTTGAACTGTAATTGAAATTTGCGTCTGTGACAGCAAACAGCAGAGAAGAAGCAAGTGCTGGCCATGAAGATAATTGATGGTAGAATAGGACGAAATCTATGATAAACTTAGAGTCGAACAAATTACTTTGACAGACGAGCACACTGAGTGCTAAATGAAGTATAGGCCAAAATCAAGTTGCACACAAAATATATCATCAAGTGGGCCTATAGAAAGCGCACCTTACATGCATGCCACACATATGTATATACAGATAAACTTGTATATGTATATGTATATGTATATGTATATGTATATGTATATGTATATGTATATGTATATGTATATGTATATGTATATGTATATGTATATGTATATGTATATGTATATGTATATGTATATGTATATGTATATGTATATGTATATGTATATGTATATGTATATGTATATGTATATGTATATGTATATGTATATGTATATGTATATGTATATGTATATGTATATGTATATGTATATATGAGCTGAGTGAATAAATTCAGCCTCCTAGCCACTTGGAAAATCGCTTAGAATAAATCCCATTTAAGCTTTTTCTTTCATTATGACTGCACAGATTAACGCCATAAACATAATTAACTAATTAATTAACGGCCTGATTAACGGTAAAGGGCCAATGTAATGCCTGTAGTAGCGAACTCAATTTTTAATGCATTTCAGCGCTTGCCACGGCTTTCAATTTGATAATTTCACTCAGTCGACTTTAAAGTTTAAGCAGCCATGAAATGACTGACGCACTGCGTCCTGCGTCCTGCGTCCTACATCCTGCATCCTGCATCCTGTTGCCTGTCACCCGTGTTAGCTGCGTTAGCTGTTGCCTGTTTAAGCCAGCGAACCGAATAAATAGAAAATTGTGTTGACACAGGCACAGAACAAGGCTGGCTTAGGGCGCTGAGAGTGGCAGGCAGGCAATTAACAGATGAAATATGAAATGTGTATCAAATAAATATTAGAAATAAGTTCTGCTGCTCTGTTTTAAGACATCTGTAAATGTATTTATTACGTCATTCAAATAGATATGATGTTAGAGACGAAATAAACAACAAAACAAATATGCCTTCTGTAGCACTCTATGCTGAATTTGTTTAGTAGTAATGGAAAACGAATAGATTTTTAAGTCAGTCTAAATTATATTTGTATGTTAGCTTTAGTTTTTAAATTTTAAGATGGGCGTATTTCGTATTAGGGTTTTTATTCTTTATATATATTTTTGCTGCTCCTTTCTATATTCAGTTCCCAGTAAGCGTCCATTATACTTATAAGGGTATTGAATGACTGCCAACTAAATCTTACAGATGTCAGCGGCCAAGATAATAAGTGCTTCAACTGCACCGAGCTGGTAAATTGCAAAGCCTCCCAGTATTTTCTAAAGTACGTAGATTCAGCGGATAAGAACAAGGTAGTTTTAAAGACACCAGCCGATAAAGCTGATCCAATCCTGGAGAAGTGTCTGGATGAAGGCTTCAGAATAAATGGTATCGGTGCACTTCATTCATAATCTGCATCATTCATTCTCTTGTGTACATCACTGTATTTCAGATACGCTAAAGGGCACTTTATGCTCCGGCAGCACAGATGGCCTATGTCACGCAATTGGCCAGGCCACTGGCAGTCAGAGCGTTCTCTTTAGTCATTGCGGAAATTGCTACAAAGAATGCGATTGCTACAACCAAAATGGAATCGATCGAACAGAAGGCGCTATTATATTAACAATGTCCCTGGCCGCTTTTTACACTCTGATACAATAGAATTTTAAACAGCAAATGAAATTGTCATTTTTCTTTTCTACATAGAGTGATGAGTCTATAGCCCTGTCTCTGCTTCTATATCATCCATCTTTTACTGAGTATGAGTATGCTCAGTGTACTCATATGTGAGTGTGTAACTGAAAAATACTTTACTTTAAGCAGTAGTTGAGGGTACACTGGTTTTTTATTTTATTCATGTATTTCTGATGTACCTTTCTATATTCAGTTTCCAGCAAACATCAATTAGAATGAAACCTATATAATAAACGCATTTAATGACTAAGCTAAAGAAACAAGATCTTTCAGATGTAAGCGGCAAAGATGTCTGCTTCAATTGCACCGAGTTAACGAGTTAATGTAGAGCTGCCAAGCATTATCTAAAGTGCGTACAGTCAGCGGATATGGGCAAGGTAGTTATAAAGCAGCCATCCGATAAAGCTGACCCTTTGATGGATAGATTTTTAGATGACGGCTACACAATCAAAGGCGGTTCATTTGTTTCATATATCATTTTGTCAGTCTATACATTATTGTATTTTAGAGACACTAAAGGGTATGCTCTGGTAGCTCAGATGGCTTCTGTCACGCTATGGTTGGGGCCACGACCAATGACAGCCTGTACTATTTACATTGCGGAAACTGCTATATCGAATGTGATTGCTATAACCAACAGAATGGAAATGATCGAAGAGAAGGCCCTATCATTTTAACAATGTGTCTGGCAGCTTTTTACACTCTGATACAATAGAATTTTAAACAGCCACAACTTCATTGTCGTATACCATTCATCTTATACTGAGTATGGGACTCATAGTACACATATGTATTCTGGGTATACACTAGTCGCATCTTGAGCTAAATTTCTAAAAGTGAACTACAAAACTTTTTGGTTCTCAAAATATATATCCATCAAAGCATGCCTTTTATAGGAATCTCAGGAACATTTGATTAGTATCAATGGAAAAACAATACAATTCATAGATTTTTAGTCAGTCTAAATTATTTTGTATGTATTTTTAGTTTTTAAATTTTTAAATTTTAAGATGGGTGTATTTCGAATTGGGTTTTTTAATCTTTTTATATATTTCTGCTGTGCATTTCTATATTCAGTTCCAAGTGAGCGTCAATTATATTTATAAGTATTGAATGACTGCAGACTAAATTTTACAGATGTAAGCGGCCAAAATAATATGTGTTTCAATTGCACCGATTTGATGGACTGCCGAGCTTCCAAGCATTATCTAAAGTACGGACATAAAGAGGATACGGGCAAGGTAGTTCGAAAGAAACCAGGTGATGCATCTGACCCATTGATAAGTAAATGTCTAGATGACGGCTATACAATAAAAGGTAACGGTGCATTTGTTTCACATATCACTGGGTCTGCAATTTATTCCGTTGTATTTTAGAGACACTAAAGGGTACTATATGCTCTGGCAGCCCAGATGGCTTTTGTCACGCAATTGGTGAGGCCACTACTAATTTCTCCATTTCTTACTCACATTGCGGAAATTGCTATATCGAATGTGATTGCTACAACCAAGAGAGTGGCAATGGAACTGGAAGAGAAGGCCCTATAATTTTAACAATGATTCTGGCGGCTTTTTACACTCTGATACAATAGAATTTTAAACAGCAAATTAAGGAGTCTATATGGCTATTCTTCCATCTACATATATATTCTATTTGATACTAAATACGTAACTGAATGCTATTTCGCGCTAAAGTCTAAAGACTATATCTTACCTCTTAAGAATAAGTGGGAGCAAAGCAGATAATAGTGATATCGTAAAATCATTCATGTATATATATCTTATATGGACTGCCACAACTCCTTCTGCCTGTTAGTGTAGTAACGGCATCATTTCTCATTTCTCAGTTCAACATTCACTTGTTCCCTCACTCTCTGCGACCAAGCAGACTACAATCAGATTACATCATTTGCATTATTCGCTCTCCAAAAGATGTGAAAGTTGATTAACAGTTAGTTGCTTGCCATATCGTACTTCTTTTTGATTATCGGTTGGATTTGCACATACATACATATATTCTTTTGGGTTTATATATGTATGTATGTAATTATATTTGAATTTGTCAGATGACTTCCACTCAAAGCAAGCATATATGTATATGTACATATGTTTATTTGTGTGCTTGCAGTTGTACTTAAACAATAACATAGATACCATATAGCTGCACTACTCGCACTTTCTTGTGTTGCTTTGGCTCCGTGATAGCAAAACGAAATATACCCCTCCTGCTCTGATCATATGACTTTACTCTTTGCTGTTACGAGAGTGAATGAGCTGCAATCTTGAGTTCATTGTTATGAGAAGAGGGAAAAGGAATTCGAGTATTTTGAGTATTTAGTTTAGCACAGCTTTAAGAGAGTGCAACTTGTGCGTGAATATGTATTGATCTCTGATGAATGTGTATGTATGAGGGAATAGCATCAGAATGAACAGAGCGAGCAGTCTCAGATACAGATTTTCATACATACATCTGTATACATACATATATATTACATAATTCTACCAACTGCCTAAATCTATTAAAGTAAATACCAAGCCGAAAATCAACATTCTTTGTTTATGTTTGACATTAGGAAAAACTTTTTTGCTACATACTTTTGCCGTTAAAGCTACGCACAGATAGAGAGCAAAGGAATGCTCCCCTGACAGCATCGCCAAAGTGGCTAATTACCTAGTAGAGCAAACTCTAAGAGCAACATACAAATGTAGGTATGTATGTGGGTGTATGTGTGCATGTGTGTGAGTGTGTGTAGTAGTAGTAGTAGTAGCTGCCCCAAGGCTATTCAACGCTAACAAGGACATCACAGCTTGTATCTCCTCATGTGTGTCTGTGTGTGTGTGTGTGTGCGAGGAGGAGGAACAGAAGGAGAAGTAGGCGTGGCAACTGATTCAGTAACTAATGACAATAATTTGGCAAACTCTCGTCGCTAAAATAAATATACTCTGGCAATTGCCACTTTAGTCATTGAAACGACTCATTCGAACTTTGCAAATTGTCTTTCTCCCTGGATGCGGAGCTCCATAATATAAACATAAAACTCACGTGTGTGAGAGTATGTTGTGGATGCGATAGGAGCGGAGGCTGAGTGAACTCTTTCGGCACAAAGCTGTGAAAATGAGTGCATCCAAATTGTTGCATTATTTGTCACGTTTGCCATCATCAGCGAATACGTGATTTTATTTTTGTTTGCCAACGGAAGCCGATGCGACGTCGCGGAAGCGATCACATTCAACATTATTGTTTCACAAATCGAATTCATTTGTATTTGCATTCATATACACACACACGCACACACTCATGCGTACCTCAACTTTAGTTTATTTTATAAAATTTTGTGTTGGCTTAATTTACACAATTTCGCCTAAACAAAACCAAAATGTTAATGAACTCTGCGGTTGTCAGAGAGCATTTTGGATTACTATTAAAAATATTTACTTTATATCAAAATATATAAATACTGCTGTTGCTTGTGTGTTTTATAATGGAATTATTGGTTAGCATGTTGAGGTTGATTTTTGGTGCGAAAATATATTTTAGTTTACGTAATAAAAAACCACGCAGATGTATATGTGTATATAATAAATATATATACTAAGTATATGTGTGTATAAGCTGGGTTCATATTTAAAGTTTCGTTCAGTCAGTTTAGCTTGAATACGAATTACTCGCAATAGAATCTACTGTTCCGATTTTCCAATACACACGCTAGGGGCGTGGCAAATTTTATAGTATACATTCAAAATTCAAAACTAGTGGAATACACATTTCGAATGATCTCTGTAGGCCTTTTTCTCAAAGTGCAAACTTAGTTGAGCCTTAAACAACCTTTCGCATAAGTATATCAAATCACTTTTCGTATTAATTTTATATACATGTAATTTAAAATCTATTTATGACTACAAAGTATTTCCGCTTGGAGATTTTAGCTCCTATTTCCTATTGTCCTCGAACATTATCAAATTTCAATTTTTGGCTTAAATCGAAATGCCCAGAGCAAGGCAAACACTGGCCATAATGATTGATTAACCCTCGACAGAGTCTATTTAATGCTGATGAAAATAACCTACAGGAATTTCTTCACAAAAGTTAATACGCCATATCGTGATGTCACACAGCAAAAATGCCCTAATAAACATGCTCAATTTTCGTTATTATTACTGTTTTTTACAGATGCCCTGTAGCCTTCCTTTGAGTGGTCGAGTTGCAGGGGGTATATGGATTTGATGGCTGGGTACTTAACAAGTTTGTGGATATTTTTATTGAGTGTGAGAAACATATAAGAGAGGTTTTTAAATAAATATTAATATATGTTTTATAATTTTAATATAATATATTTAAATATTATTATTATTAAATATTATTTCCGCAAAGTTTTTGAAGGAGCTTTTGCCAAAAACATAAATTAGGTTAGAGCAAGTTTATATAATTTTTATTCAGTTCATCATGAAATATAGGGAATTTATTAGCCTGTCTACAGTTTTAGCTATTCCCCATTTTTTCTAAATCAGTTCAAATTACATTACGCGCTGCTCAAAAATGAAAGCAAGGCATACATATATATTAAAAAAGAGTAAGAGAGAAAGCTAGTATGTGTGAGAGAGAGAGAGAGAGAGAGAGAGAGAGAGAGAGATAGAGCGAGATAGAACTCGCATGCCTTTCGACTCAGTTAGTCTTCGTTATAGTAGCCCTAATTGGTTGACGGCTGACTGACCTGCCCCTCACCCACCCACGCCCAGTCCAACTTCCACTGCGCGTTGTCCTTTGTCCACATTTCCCGGCAACTGGGCAGTTGGCATTGTGCGGCCGACTTTGACCTCCCCAGCCAACCATACTCGTCCACTTCCCCATCCCCCCATCCTTAGTTCTGCTTGCAGCTTCAATGGAATATTGAATTACGTCTAATGGCCAGCCACTGCACAATGGACAGCCACAAAGGTCCACGTAATAACAGTAGCTGCCGCAACAAAAAGAGAAGGGCATAAAATAAAAGCGAAAAAAAAAAAAAAAATGAAGTAAAAAAGAAAAATATATATATATAATAAAAAATCTGTGGAAGGACAGAGGAAAATAATGTCTTACAAAATTGAGAAATATTTTAAATATTTGCCAACCTTAAATATGTTTGGCACACACGCGCCGCTAAGGGAGCCCAACTACCCCAACTGAAGCCAACTGTTTCAAAATGCCAACTAGTATACGGAGCCGTGGAAGTCCACTCGATATTTTATTTACTTAAAGCGCACGGAAAGAGAAAATATACGCAGTTGAAAAATGTGAAGAACACTGAATACTTTTTTAATAGAATAACATGATCATAGAAACAAAATAATTTTAATTGAAATACGTAATACGTAATATAAAATACTAAAAAATATACATATGTATACAAAGTGTATATAATAATAAAATTTAAAAAAAATAAATAAAAATAGTTTACGAATTTTTAATGAAAAAAAAAAAAAAAAAAAAAAAAAAATTAATAAATGTAAAGCTATGCAGTCAAAAAACACAAACATATACATACGAAAATTTTAAAATATAATATAGTATAAAAATATAAACAGTAATAATAACAAAATAATAATATTAAATATGTAAAATAATATAATGAAGTCAATCAATTATAATAAATACGTAATAATTGAAAATACCTTAATAATACTACAAAAAAATTTAAATTTAAAAAAATTATTATAATTTTGATAGCTTTGATGTTTAATATATAAATGTATGTATATATATTTTTTTTTAATTTAATTTATTTTATTTTCTATAAATTAGCATTTTTAGAAACTATAAGTTTGTATTGTATCAAATCATTTATTAATGAATTATAATTTTTATTAAGTAGACTTTTCAGTACATATTTTTGGCTATACAACTTTAAAATTATATTTTCAAGTAAAAGTACTAATTACTTATCATATATATATATATATATTATAAATATCACATATTATCAATAATATGGAAAATAAGTTTTCAATTTACTCTTCAACTTGTGTAGAATCTATTCTAATCTAAACATTCACTTATCTGCCATAGCCGTAACCAGTCTAATCAAAAAGCCCTAATACTCCTATTTCCAGCTGCCAATCCAACGTTTATACGTCTATAAATGTATGCGTAAAGGATGCAGCAGGAAGTTTATGTGCTGCTGCTGATGCTCCTGCTGCTCCTGCTCCTGCAGCTGATGTGGTCAAACGGATGGGAGCAAAGCTCATTGAGTGAAGCGCCTTGGCTTTTGCCATTTGATGGCATAATAAATATTTCGCCTGCCCAGGATAAACAGCGAAGACAATGAAGGCGGGCGACTGGAGCCAACTGTAGCCGGCCCCGCCCACACGAGCGGAAGTTCAATATGTTTGCATAGGCACAAGCCCAAAAGGAAAAGACCTAGACAAAAGGACTGCAGAGCGGAAGGTGGAGCGATTTGTGGCACATTTTCCGGGATACGCTTTTCATTCATTCTTTATTTTGCTCTCTCTCTATTTTTGTCAAGGAACTTGAAGACAAGTTGAAATCGGTTTTTTATGCCAAGAGTTTGCTTTCAGTTTGTTTGCGCACACACACACACACAGAGGATGAGAGAGTTTGCCTTTGTGTTGGCCCGAACTATTGGCATTTGGCATTACTTGGATCTGGTCGAGCGATAGCGATAAGGCCAAAGATCCAACGGCCTCAAAGAATAAACCACTTAATGGCAATCAATTAGCGCAGATTGAGTTGCAACTTAGTCAACTCACGAGCGGGACCATCAATAGCCCTGCTCCACCTGCTGCTGCCAGGACACGCTTCAATAAGCCATATCATTGCGCACTTTGGGGCGTGTTTATTGTTGCCCCCCATGCCACAGTGCCACATTGTAAATACAGCTGCCACGTTGCGTAAAAGGTGCAAAAGCTAAATAACAAACTTGTTTGGGTATTGCTTTTTTTATGCTCGCCGAACGCCCTTCGCCCTTCGCCCCACGCCCTTTGCCGATTCCCAGTCCACTGCCCGTTTCAAGTTTTCAATGACAATGGCCGAGGAAAATGGCTGAGAGAGAAAAGTGCAAAAGAAAAGGCGCCCCACGCACACAAGGAAGTTACCTTTCATTGGGTTTTCTTAAGTTTTTCTTTCAACAAACATTTTTTTCCCTTGTTTATTCTTTTTTCCTTAAATATTTTTGTGTTGAAAAGTAAATGAAGCCGTATTTGCTGAAGGGCTTAGGTCATAATAAAGATAAATGATAAGCAAGTGATAAGACGTTTTTTTTTTTCACGTTCAGCTGCTTCTTCTTGAATAACAAACAATGTATAGGTAGCTAAAGAGGCGGGCAGCACAGTGGTGCAAAACTGGTAAAAAAAATATTATGAGGGAAATTACCTTGCTAGATTCGCATTTAATATTTCCCACTTGAAATAGAAATATTAAAATAGTGAATACAAATATTGTCACAGAAGGGAAAATAATATGTCTGATCCATTTTAGTAATACGATCTCCTGATGATATACAAAGATTTTTGAAACATTTCTAAGGAGTATTAATAGGAGAATAAAGGAAGAATAAGCTTACTTCAATTATCTATCTCGTCCTTGCTTTATCTTTCTGAATTGATCCCCTTCTTCTCTTTTCTACCGAAGCTACTATCGCCTATTCTCTCCCATATCATGATAACTATAATGTATGAATAGTTTGAGGTAACTCCTATCGACAGTCAACCAAAATATTATTAATTAAAAGTCTAGACCTATTTTGCAACCTCGATATTTTAATGTAATATTTTATTGGTCAATTGAATCGAATTGAATTGAATTGAAATTGAATTTATTGAACATTTCATATGTTTCAATGCCTGTAAAAATTAGTAAATTTAATTTTTTATGAAACTGATAATTGAGGAAATTTATAAGCCTATTATTTATATATTGACAAATATTAAAATAGTTTTCGCTATTATTCAGTTACCTATGGAATTTTAAAAAATGTTTATTTATTTTTTACATTCTATATATCAAATTTCCAACAGTTTTTGTTATGCAGGACAAACTGTGCATTATCATTATTATATTTTATTTTATTTTCTTTGGCAACCACAGACGTTAATCCTTTGACCTTTTTAGTCATAAACTGTGCGAGCTCAACGGCAAAACAAAAATTCGATTATGAAAGACGCGGAAATGCAGCATAAAAAAAGTAAGGTCTATTCGGAAATGCCCAACTAGAATATACCTTGAACACCGACCGAACTAATTTCTAAGTTGAACAAGAACATCAATATTTTAAATAATAAATATAATACAATATGCAGAAATTTAGAATTTAGTAAATTAATATTCAATGTACGACGAAAGTACAGTTGGACGGACGGACTGACAGTCAGTATTAAGTCGAATCAGCCCGTTGTCCTGAAGTCCTTCCCACAAGTTACATACATTTTAGCAAATCCCTTATACCTTTCCATTTTCAATGAGTTCAGGGTATCATAAAAAAAAGTGGCAAATAAAAATGACCGGAAGTAAGCGTCGTGTAAACAACAAATTGATATAAATGCTGAAAAATGAGCAACAGCATAGGCTCCAAGTGAAACGGTGAGGAGGCGCAGAAATTTGTTAATAAACCGAATGCTGCTGCCACGGCAATTAAATGTAGGCCGTAAAGCCCCGACAAGGGTTGGAGTTGAGGCCTCGGGCCGGGGTTGGGGTAGGGTTTATCAGTGAGGGTTAGACTAAGACAATACCCGGGGCATGAAACATTGTTCTATGGCCGACTTACTGACAGTCAAATATTTGCCAAATAAATATTAAGGATTGCCCCAACCTCTCAGCAAAGCAACCCCGCACCACCCCGCAGCGATGAAACTGCTTGACAGTTTTGTATAAATCAATTGATTGCCGTTGTTACGATTTAAGTTTCCATTGAGACACAAATGCGGCCTAGGGGGCTCAGTTACAACAGCGACGCCTCCCACGCAACACACCCACCCCACCCCATCCCATCCTACAGCCAGCAACCCTCACACCCGCACAATGCCTGCTGCGTTGGCACGCGCCGTTCTTGATGTCTCGAAATACTTTCTAGCTAAATTATGTGCAACTTTCGACCTCGTCATCCTCAGCACTCTGTTGGCAGATATCTAATGTATTAATTCTGGGGGTTGGCATGCCAAAGAAAGAGAGACGGTCGGGGGTCGATCTAATAAAATTGCAAATTTTGTCCATGCGCTGCTTTAAGATATTTGTGCAAAGTCGTTGGCCAAATGTCAAAATTTGCGGCCATCGATTGGAGCCAAAATGCCAAGAGGGTGGCTCTGCTTTATTGATTTGCAATTGGACTTAGGGTGCCCGGGCTGGGGGATGACCTCTGCTTATAAAGACATATCTATTGAATCGAACAAATTAGGGCAACGCATTTGTCAGCTGCGCGGATATCTGAGCGTGTGTGTGTGTGTGTGCATAAAATGCATTTTAATTTAGAGATAGTCAAACTCATAAGGGTGACTCTCTGAAGAGGGCTGTGAGTGAGTGAGTGTGAGTGTGAATGTGAGTGTATTATACGAGGGTGCTAATGCCTGAGTGCCCAATGCATTAGGTCTGCAATAAATTGCACGGAAGCAAAAGAAAAGTTGTGGAAAATGCTTTTTTCTTTTCTCTGCGGCTGTGGGGAGAAAAAAACTGTTGAAATATTTATTAATAAACAACGCTTGGGGAGCCCAAGTAATGTTGAGCTTGAAGTGAATATTACAAATTGAAAAAAAAAAAAAAAAAAAAAAAAAAACATTTCAATGAGCGCTTAAAAATCTCATAAATTATAATATTAAATGCATAATAAAGTGTTGAAGGCAGTAAATGTAATCAGCAACAAAAAATGAATTATGAAAGAAAGTACAAATTATTATAAACAATTATTGAACCAGAAGCGTAAAGACTTTTGCTAAAATGTGCTTTGACTTATTTCTAAGATTCGTTATATATTTTTATATGGTATATGGTGTGATATATTATAGCACATCGTATGGCTTCTCTGAATATGGATGTTCGTCAATTGTGTGCCTTATTTCTGATAGCCCGAACACTTTGATAATGAGAACTCAAACTCAACAAATTGCACGTAAAAGGCAGAAGGCCGCGTGTTAGACCTCAAGTACAAGCATTTTAGATCCAGACAAGCTGATGCAATCTAGCCTAAACATAGTAGAGACTTTTGATTCGCCAAATACACACAGTCTGAAAATTCATTAGGAAAGTGCATCTACAATCAAAACTATTCAATAATTAATTTCCCGTAGCAGTAAGCAGAGTGATTGACTATGGGTGTGAGTACAGGTAAATTTGTGTGTGTGTAGTTGATTATGAAGAGAAAACCGTAGAATGATTGGAATGTCAGCTCAGAGTATCTACTAGTCGGCACAATTTGTCACACTTTTTTTTACAGTCAGTCAGTGAATACAATATACAACATTTTTTTTGCCTAGGCATAGGGTACAAGGTTATTTTATTTATAAATATTAAATTATCAATCTAATTACAGGTGAGCAACAAAATATTTTTATATTATTTGGCAAAATTAAAGAAATATATATATATTTATCAAAATAAGGCAAAATAATAAAAAATCTTAAATATTAAATATTATAATACTACAATTCTATAATTTTGTATAGTATTTAATAATCATAATTAAAACTAATTTATTCATATATCAGAATTGGGATTAAAATATGCTAAATATTCAGTCATTAAAATATTTTGTGCAGTATTCTTAAAAAGATATATATTCAAACTATATCAAATATTTATAATTCTAATATAATAAGCAGTAGCTCAGTATTTATTATATTATAATAATAAATATTTGACATAGTTTATTATATATATATTTATTTGGAATGCCTTATAAAATTATTTTAGTGACTACTTTTTAGTGATTTGTTTAAATGAATTAAAAGTTCTCATAGATATATGTGGCTTAATAATTTCAGAATAATGATAAAAATAATTTTAGTAATTTTTATAGCCCATTCAATCTGCATATCTGACCACATAATATCATTCATTTATTTATTGAGGATTGGGCACATCTTTAATCTTAGATCATTTACCTTGTATATCCAACATCTGCAGATTACAGCTCTCCCATTTCCTCTTGGTATCCCAAGCAAGTAACTGAGACCTCTTTGGCTCAAATTGATAGCTGCTTCTTATTTGTAGCCCAACTCAAGGCAACTCTGTATGTTATCTGAAAAAACAACAACTGCCACGCCCATTGCAATGCAGCGTAATTGTGACGCTGGCAAAGCAATTGCGCTGTGTCACGACATGTTGCAAGGCTTCAAAGTGTCAACTATTTTACGGTTCTAATCCATTTCCGCCCAACAGCTCGGTTATAAATCAATGAAGCAATGTTAAACGCTGTCCGCCCAAAAAATCTGCGCACACTTTAAAATTCAAAGTGAATGGTCAAATGCAAGAGACCCACAGAGAGACAGAGAGAGGGAGATAGAGAGTGAGTGAGAGAGAGAGAGAGACACATTCACAAAGTAAACACTTTAAATGCGATTGCTGTCACACTTGATGACTGGCACGGGCGGTAAACAACAATGGCGCTGCAGACAAGGGGTTAGCAGAGTGCTGCGGGAGAAGGGAGAGCGGGGCTGGAGTGTTGCACGTGGGACACTTCGGTGGGGCGGACAGCACCTACTCGCTCGCTTGCCCGCCCGCTGGCCACGCAGCACTGTCACCAATGCGATTTACGACCATTATTCAATCAGTATGACTGTTTGTCACTTTGTGTGCAACATACCAACAACGCAGCCACGCCTGCCGCCCCCGCTGCCCCAACCACCAAGCACCTCCCGTGGGGGCCGCAAGGATTGGCTGCAAGTTGTTGGCGGGATCGGCGCTGGGGAAGTCAACATGACGCCGTCGCGTCTGTGCTATTGTAGGAAAAGCATTTGCCAGTCAGCCAGCGAAAGCAGCAGGTGGAGCTGAAGAGGGTTAGAGAGTGTGGCTGGTGCAGGGGTGGGGGCGAGGGGCGAGGGGGCAAGGGGTGGCGTCGTAGTCAGTCAACGTTGACGCGCGCGGTTTTAATGCATTCTTATGTCATTTTTTGCACTACGCTGCACTCGAATGTCACTTCTTTTGTATGGCGTGTGCGAGAGTGTGTGCGTGTGTGTGTGTGCGTATATTTGTCCTGGCCAACATTATTTTTCTAGACTCCTGCTAGCTGCTGTTGCTGCTGCTGTTTCACTTTTCATTGATTTTATACTTTCAGCACGCTGAACGCATTGCCAAAGGGGGTGGAAGGGGACGCGACGCGACTTAACAGTTGGGTATATAGATGGGGGGACACGACGCGCCTGTATGGCATGCGAATGCGTCGTCAAACTTGAAATTGTGGGCGCATTTCATTTATGTTGACAAAAGGGGTTTTTGTGCTCCCCAATTTGAGCGCAACTCACCACGGCCATACTACAACACATATACAAATACATATACATATATATGTGTATGTACATGCATGTATATCTAGTATGTTTTTTCTTTCAGCTCTGTTTTGTTTTGTTTTTTTTTTTTTTTTTTTTTTTTTTTTTTTTTTTTTTTGTTGCTCTGCACTTCTGGCTTCAATTTGAGAAGCTGAGGCTTGTGCTTTTGTTGCCAGCCATTGTTCGTGGCTAGAAACAACATATGACACGATATATACAAGCTCTGCACATAAGTATGGCTGCCACTCAGCAAATGTACCTCTCTGTGTGTGTGTGTGTGTGTGTATTTGCGTTAAGACCCGTTTGCGAAATGAAATGGCAACAGGCTTTGGGATTAACTCGATGCCTTAATACGTTTTGATTGCGTTTTTGGCTGCTCACATCATCCCACATTGCCTCATATGAGAAAAGGTATTCATTTGGCATAGAAATCATAAGCGCAGAAGCCACTCAAGTCTTCACTTTGCTAGATAATGATAATGCATTCATTTCGTCAAAGGCATAACGTTTTTAATCTTTAATTAGGGAACTGAAACTTTAATGCACAACTATAAATTAAAATTTTGGGTTTTTTACTTACCAATAATTTAAATAGCACTTTTTCTTTTGCTTAGAATATTTTTGATAGATTTCTGTAAAGAATAATAAAAGCAGAGCTAATAATTAAATTAAAAATATTAATATAAATGTATTTCTAGCATAATTTGTTATTGGACAGGTTGGCAAATAAATACAATTAAAATTAAAATTGAGAACCTATTTAAAAACTTGTATTTTTAATAATACAAAATTATTTGTATTAATTTTTATTTATTTATTTTTTTTTTTAATTTTTTATTTGTTTATTTATTTATCAAGATATTTAATATTACTAATCAATTAATTAATTTTTTTATTAATTAATTTAAATTTTTTTTTTTTTTTTTTTTTTTTTTAGGTACCCAAATTAATAAGTATAAGTTAGATTTAGATTTGTTTTAAATTGAACATAAATTTGAGAATTGTTTTTGTTTTCTATATTTTTTACATTGACATTATTATTATAATAATTTAATTAAAAAATGGAATATACATGAAAGTAATGATATTGAATATTATCCTTATCTTGCTTAACATTAATCGGCTGCTGCAATTAATGCAAAATTGCAATGGAAATATGCACTCATCAGAATATGTATATATATGAAAATGAAGAGCCCTCGATCCACTGTATCGCTGCAACAGATCAAGAGATCATGCACTTTGGGGGTCATTTCCATCTCTTCTCTTTTTCCCTCTCGTTTTGCAAACTCTAATTTCACACGTTTCCTTCACTCATGTACTCATACAAAAAAATTCATGCATGAATGATCCACAATCCACTCTCTCTCTCTGAATAGATCCACTCTCTCGTTGCAACTGATAAACGGGGTCGACTACACGTTTATATATCTATTCCAATTATTCTCTTTTTTTAGACTACAGTTTACACCGCTCACAAGGCCCCCAAGACCGAAGCGCCTAGAAAGGAGACAAACGCTCCAAACAATTGCACTTAAGCAAGAAAACATTTAGCACAATTTGCCTTGCGGTCTTGCCTTGCACGATTTCAGCTTGAGGCAATTATGTGCGCAGCTTTTAATTAAAAACTAGCGACAAAAAAAAGGAGAATATATATTCTTATATATTATATTATATATTGGGCATACATATAAATTTCGTAGAGAAAGGAAAAAATGGGAAATAATTATTATGGCAAATTGTCAGAGCATTTTTCAAGTGTGTTTAAAAATGCATTTGCGAGTAAATGATGTGCGGCATTTTAATTAGCTGGCAAACTAATTGAATTTGCGCAAGAGGAACCGGCTGAAGAGACTCTACAAAAAAGTAAACCAACTCAACTGAACTGAACTTCAAAGGCGACTTCTTGATTCACAGCGAAAAAGAGATAGCGAAATGAAGTGAGAGACAGAGAGAGAGAGGGAGAGAGAGACGTAGAGAATGAGCGAAGAAGTCGCACGAGCAAACGACTTTTGAGTGCCTGGCATACGAAATTAGTTCTTGTGGCAGCGAGCGACGAAATTTGACAAAAAGATGCTGCCAAGATGTCGTCGCAAATTTGCAGCAAACTTTCGGTTAACCGAAAAAATTAAAACATCATCATTTCGTGCATTGAGCCACACACAAAAGCCAAAAGCTCGACGAGTTGTCAGAGAGCTGAGCACGCTCACTCAGTCCTACTGCTTGTCTAACTGTCGACGTCGCCTAGTTATGCCCGGTCTATGTCTGTTGAATTTCAATTTGTGAGCCCATGCGCCTGCCCAGGCCAGCCTGGCTGCCTGGCTGCCAATCTGCCAGGTTGCCTGCCTGTCAGTTAAAGGCCAACGAGTTCATATGAAAAACATTACGCATACGCACGGTTGCACAATTTTAAATGGCACGCGTAAGAGTCGCCGCCCATAACTACCTCAGCATCAGCTGCCCACATTTTTTGACTAACCAGCCGTGTCTTTTCAGCTCCAGCATTGGCTTCGACTTTTGGCTGTGGCTTTGGATTTTGGCAAGTTCGTGCGTATTAGGCGCCTACTTGACATCCCTTTGACCCAAAGTTTGGCCAAGCCATTTGGCCCCCGGGGTGCGCAACGAATCTCCCCTGACTTTGTTTAAAAACACGGAAGCCAATTCACTTGTTGTTCTGCTTTACTTCAGTTTGTTGTTGTTGTTCTTTTAGGTAATTCGCAAATAATCAAGAAAGTTTTCGTATTAATTTGTTCAGCGCCTTTTCTCTCACTTCAATTTATGCAGAACACGTCAATTTGTTTGGTTTATACGAGATTTCTTTTATATCAGTGCTCGCCTGAGTTATTCAAGACTCGTAGCATGGACAAAGTTGAAGATCAACGTGCAACTAAAATTAAATTTTGGTAACATATTAAATTGGAGCCTGCATAAAATTTAAAAATACTTTTCCAGCTTTCAAGTTGAAGGAACTAACAAATCAGGTATATTCTATGTTGTATTTATTTTTATTTAATTAAAAAACATTTAATGTTTAGCAATATAGTCTGTTAATTTAAATTAACATAAATTTCTTAATCAAAATAAATAAAATAAGGGAATTGTTAATTACTCTTTTACACAATTTTTTCAAAATGTGTAAAATGGTCTGTTAATTTAAATTAACATAAATTTCTTAATCAATATAAATAAAATACGGGAATTGTTAATTACTCTTTTACACAATTTTTTCAAAATGTTTTTTTGTTTTTTATGAAATGGTAGTCAGAAAGAAAAAACTCAGAGAGTTACATATGTCGTCTACTCTGTAATGAGGTCGTTCGCGATCGTTTAGAGTCCGCTCTAGGTTTTCCTCGACCTTTTACTCTGTGTGTATGTGTGCGGAGATTCATCACATCAAACACATTTATAGCGTTTGTGAACTAAGTGTGTGCATGTATATGTAACGACCGATTGCATTGACTTATGCTCACTAAATGAGTCTCATTCTTCGATCGTCTATCGTATCGCTCCCCAAGCGACATTCGTTAAAAGAGCGTCACACGAATAGTTCAACTCAAGACGCTCAACAGAAAACCAACCCGAAAAGAACCGAAGACTCTTGCTCAGAGAGAGAAAAATTGATATTATATTTGTCGGTTGGCTTGGAAAACAGATCGAAAAGAATAAACTAATAAGCTGTGTAGTGTTTTTCATTTTTCATTTTTGGTTATAGTTTGTAAGAAGTATCAGAGCTACTCTTTGCTTTATAATCTCTCTTGAGTCTGATTAATAATGCTACGTGTTACGTTATATATAAAATTAATATAATATTAATTTTAATTAAATTGTAATAAAAAAAAAAAAAATGAAAACATTTTTTAAACTATTATTAATTTATTTTATTTTTATTTTTTTTTTTTTTATTAATTTTTGTGTGTTCATTTTTAGAAAAATATATGAATTGTTCTGTATTAAAAAAAAATATTT
Organism: Drosophila mojavensis; assembly: GCF_018153725.1. Lineage (NCBI taxonomy): Eukaryota > Metazoa > Arthropoda > Insecta > Diptera > Drosophilidae > Drosophila > Drosophila mojavensis. Next base: position 9,593,559 of record NW_025318858.1, read on the forward strand.
GTATAAAGAAGCTATAAATTTATTATCTGTCATCTATAACAAGATTTTAATATGCACAGCATATTCCATTCCCTCTGTTTTTTTCTTATATTTGAAGGCATAATAAAATCGTGTAAGTAGCTAAATTTAAATTCTTGCTCTCAGTCACATCTCTCAGAGTATTTGCACATCAATTAAAATTATGCAAATAATACGCCGAGCTCCACGGATATATGCAAATGAGTCAATACATATTTAATATACTCTCGCGCATTTTGACAATTAGCTTACAAATCATATGCGAGAGCAGTAAAAAATGAACCTAAGGCTGCACCCTAAGCAGATTTGCAGAGCTTGAAAAAAAAGGCAGAGCAAATTGTATTATTTATTTTGTTACTCTGCTCAATTTGTGCCGCTTGCCTGTGCTGGAATCAAAGTCCTAATGCCAGGAGCACCACCAGCTTCCGCTCTTCCAATTTATCGCTCTCTCGTTCCCTCTCCCTCCCTAGTTCACTGTGTGTGCCCCCAAATTGTGGCGCCATCATCCAATCTTGGCAATATTTTGCTTGTGAGCATATGCCCCCATATATACGCAATCGTATACAAATGCTTTGCGTGTCCTTTGCAATTTGCTCATACATCAATTTTCATATTCCCATACACACACACTAACATACACACACACTAACATACACACACACATACATATTCGCATATTGTGCAATATTCTCTGGCATATTTGCATTCCTTTTGTGCAAATTTTACGCACGATTTCATTTACATTTGTTCGGCTTACGTTGGTTTATTGCATTCTTTTTCTTTTTATTTTCTCTTTGTCTTTTCTTTTATTTATATCTTTATCAGTTTTAATAAAAACGAATTAAATCTGAGCTGCAAACATTCTTATTGTGCGCTTTGTATTTATGAATTGATTGACAAGCGATTTGGCTTTGCCAACATATGCATGGCTTTTAGCTGGAAGGGTATTAGTAATTTGTATATCCTATTTATGTGTGAGTGGATGTGTGTGCTTAAATTAGGCAAACTTTAAATTAATGTGAAAAACTTGTAAGGAAACTTATTTATAAAAATTATATTATTTTATTTTTTCAGTTTTGGATTCAAACTATAGCAAATAAAATAAAAAAATGAAATGAAAAAATATGAATGAAAAAATATAAAATAAAATATGTATTATGATAAATTTAATTAGAACAATATATATATTATATATATATATATATATATATATATATATATATATATATATATATATATATATATATATATATATATATATATATATATATATATATAAATATTTCAAAATACATGAATCTTTAATTGAAATGGCTTCGTTGAAAAAATTCAAATAATCCCATCTGTGTCCTTTAATGTAAATAGATTCACAGCTGTAAAGCCCTTGAAAAATATTAAGTTAATTATTAATTTTTTAATTAATTTTTCTGGATAATCCATTCCGAAAAGTAACTTAAACTTAACTTATATGAACATTTTGACATAAATCTAAGCTAGTTTTATTTTATTATTTATGGCCTACAGAGTCAGACTCTCTTCATTATTAAAAATTACGGGAACTGCTTTGAGTTTCACCTGAATTTCTTCAAAGAGACTTTTTCATGTGAATGTGCTTGAGTCAGCTGTTCGCACTGCCGACTTAAATTAATTCAACTTGCTATCAAATTTTTCATATATTCACCTGCTTTTCAGGGCATTTTATATTCGTTTTGAGCGCTGCTCCTCTTGACATCATATTTTAGCAGAGCTGCCGACGCTTGCCCTTTATATTATTTATGGCACGAATATCTTATGCCACATGCTGCGCTTCAAGCATTCCGAGTGTGAAGATGAGGATGCTGGGGAGCAGCAGCAAGAGAAGTAGCACCACTTTTTTTTTTTGGTCTCTTCGCACGTGCTACGGGGCATCTTCCCATTTTAGTTCTCGTTTCCCCCCCTTTTAATAAAATGTATTCACACTGACGTGACATCAGATTATTACACACATAAGAAGCGTTCGATGGAAACAAATTAGTCATAAATTAGTGCTGATTATCAAATGAAATTTTTGCCGAGCACAAATTATTCAATTAGCTCGCAATTAGAGTTCAATGAAATTTCAGTGCTGTGCCAAATGAAAACACAAACTGAAAACCAATATTTAGCCAAAAATATCGGAAACCGTCCCGGGACGGTATTTGCGTAGCATTCCGCACTAGAATAGCATTTAGAAATGATTGAAAAATATTATTCCATCATTGACAGCTGCGGCAATGCATATTAATTTGCATATATAGATCAGAAATATATGCATACTTACATATATTGTATACAATATATGTATATATGTGGATGTACAGCATGCAAACAATTGACCACATTTGGCCTGCGTTGGTCGGGCTCGTTTCACTTGAATGGAAATGGAGCTTGTCTATAATTTAGTTATGCGGTAAACGAAAATGCATTCAACTTTATTTATGACAGTTAAATTGGTAAAATGCATAACAATTATTTTTGTATGTGCCAACAAATTATGGAATTCTGTACAGCTATTTGCATTATTTTCAAACTGAGCGATGCCCAAAATGATATATAGAAATCTATGAGTGTGTGTGTGTGTGGGAAAATGCGGTTATTGTAACGCGAGCTCACATTTATGTTGGCCAAAATTTAAAATAAAATGTGGAGTAGTTAATGGAAATCATAAAAATATTATTGCAATTTAATTCTTGTTCTAAATACACAGTGAACCATGATACCATATTAATCTAAATATATAACAAGCATTAAATATATTAATTATCGAAAGTTTTTTAATGTGTTGAAGCGAAAAGAATTAAATTTAATTAAGCTAAGAGTGCACGAGACTTTTTTTTTATTTTTATTTATTTATTTTTTTGTTAAGTTAATTCTATATACAATTTAAATTTGATATTAAATAAAGCAAGAAAATAATATTAAATGCTTAAATTAATATGTATGTATGTTGTACTTAAATATATTGTACAAAATATAAAAATATAATATAATAAATATAAATTGTAAAAATATTTATAGCTGATAATAATCATTATTTTTATTTCATCTAGCTAAAAGGTATCTGGGCCAAGCTACCACAGCAGAAAAAATATTCAACCAAGTTCACGAGCTATAAAAAAAAAAAGAAAATATTCTCTCACAAATAATTGTACAATTCAGCTCAACAAATATAAATCTCGCTGGCTCATATATCTTGAGCATAACTTTTAACATAACTTTAATTACCAACAAGTTAACAACAAACTGTTTCACTTTTCCTCATTTCACTCTCTCTCCCTCTCTCGCTCTCACCATCTCTCTCTGTCTCTTTGCAGCCACCTGACTGCTATTATCTGCAGCTGTATTTAGAAAGTGATCTCTGTGCGGCGGCATTCATTACCTTTGCTGTTAGCGACAATCATAATGAAAAACCAGTTAAAACTTGGTCGAATCTCGCCCACAGCTAGGCGAGCCATAAAAACCCTCTCTGCAGGCAGCGTCGCGGCGCACAAGGACAATCGCAATGGTTGGCAAACAATAACGAAACGCGTTCAACCCCAATGACCCCAATAGAAATAAAACGCATCCTTTGCAGCATTTGGACTAAACCAAAGCAGCGCAGTTCGCTGCTAAATGGACATTCGCTGCAAGTGTCGCATGCTGCATTTATTTCTGATCCCTTAGGGAACGCCCACACACCAACTGACAAGGCTTCGCCTCACTCCTCACCTCTCCCCTTGCCATTGCACTCTTTGGACTTGAAACTGTGGACAATGCGCGCTCTGGCCGCAACAGACATTCCACTCTTCTATATATATAAATTTTTTTTTGCTTTTGTTGTTGGTCGCGTTTTTATTGTTGTTGGCTGGTTATCCTTTTGACTATGTTGTTTTCATAGTCCTTTATTGCTGCTGTTGCTGCTACTGCCACGCTCAGCCCCTTTAATGTCCTTGCTGGACATTGTTTCTGCTTTTACTTGGACCATTGATTGTGCGGTTGCGTTTTTGGCCTTCGGCTGCCAGCTCAGCGCTTCAAACTCGCCCAATGCCAATGCCTTTTGTCTATGATTTTAACACCAAATGTTGGTTTGGCTTTGTTATCACACATACACACACACACATACACTTACATAGTTGAAATGTGGGTAATTCAATTTGTTGTCTGGAGACAATTGCAGTTGTCTGTGTTGCTGGGGCTGCTGCTGCTGCAATTGCAAATGCAATTGTAATGCTGGCTAACAAATTGGCCAACCTATAAATTATAAGCAATGCCACATACCAACACAGTCGGCCAGTCCTTCGCACACACACGTACACATACACACATATGCACTCTCGAATTGTCATATCAACGGCTGCAGCAATCGAATCGAGCCACAGCAACAACTCGAAGCCTCTCCACAGCTGGTTGGCTCTCAGCTGTCCGGCTTGGTCTTACGTTAATTGCATCAAATGGAGGCCAGGTCGAAGCACCTCCCAGCCAGCTAGCACTCTGTCTAATATGCTAATTACACTGCAGCAGGCTGTATGGGTGTGTGTTTGTGCTCTGTCTGCCTGCAATGCGTTAGCTCGATTCATTTTTGTTGGGATTTGTTGTGAGCCAGGCAGCAGCTGGGAGGCGTGACTGCGTCCATGTTTGGCCCTAAGCCGCTTTTGTAAAGTGTCATGCCCCGTGCGCCCCACTCTCACCTGCCTCACCTGCCCCACCTCCTGCTACACTCGTCTGTTGGCCCTGTCTGCGTTCTGTCTAATTAATTATACTTTTCAATTGTGTCGCAAACAATGACAATGACATTCCCTCTCACCATCACACACACGCACACAGACACACAGACAGCATTACCCATTTCCACTCTGAGACGGGCTTATCGCTGTGGCATACTTTTTGGGCGCTGCAGTCGAAACTTTTGCGCCCCAAGCCCCACCCGAAACGGAATTTGCATGCGACTGCGATAAATGTTTGTCTAACCTGCTTATCGGCAAATTGAGGCCACACGAAATTCAAGTGTGAAGCCGAATTCCTTCCTCTTTTACTTTTTCCTACAGTAGATAAACGTTTGCTGGTGAGGTAAGCTAAATGAAGTATTTGTTGTTGAGTTTCAACTACCGGCAAATTAATATTAAACAATCATTTATTCAATCTGCAAAAGTCAATTTCGTTAAAAGCTTCACCAAATATAGATTTATAAGGAATATCTGAACTAAAAGTATTTAAATATTATTTGCAGCTCAAAGACTTTTCTTAAATTTAAAAATTGTGCTAAATTAGTACTGAAGTGGATAAAAATATTTAAAATTATATTTATGCATACTTACACAATTTAAAAAAAATATAAAATATATAAATAAAGTTAATTATACTAACATTTAAAATTTTAAGTAAATAACATAAAAATAATAAAAAATTTGTAATGATTTTTTAGGCATTGAAAAAAAAAAATAAAATAAATAAAAGGAAAAGCTTATAAATAAATTTATAGATATATAAAAACATATGTAAATATGAATATTATATATATATATTAAAACTATATTTCAAATATCTTAGCAGAAAAGGCCTATGTATTAGCCTAAACTCTTGAATTCTCAAAATCCTGTTCTTATAACAAAGAGTGAAATAAATTGAAATGAAAATGAAATGAAAATTATATTTCAAAATTTAAAACACAACTTTAATTTATGGTTTAAATTTATGAATTATATCACTTAATTTTAACAAAATATCAATATACTCATTTATTGAACGAAATAAATGAATTATTACTAATATTCGCTCGTTCCAAGTAACAAAGCAAACACGCTGAGAGCCCTTAATAACGCTGAACAATGCCCTCATATACAATATACATATAACCAACAAATAGCCAACAGCAGACAAACACAGACAAATAGCAAGAACAACAACAACTAGCTATAAGCAACTACAACAACAACGACAACATTAATAATAATAATAATAATAATAAACTGTCTATGCCTAATTACGCACAGATAGATAGATCTCATCGCATAAAAGCAATAAATATTATATTGACAAATCAAGATGTTTTTATCAGCTTATTGTTGGCTGGCCGTTGGCAACACTTGAGACACGCCCACCATCGCTCACCCCTCCCAATAGCCCACAGCAAACATAATGCACAAAGCATAACAAAAGAAAGCCGAAATCAGTTCATTATATACTTATATATATACATATATATATATGTGGACGTATGAATGTATGGATGTATGTTTATAGTATATCATTAATCATTGAGTTTAGTTGGGAACAGGACTAAGGACAGGAAAACAACTTCATTCAGCGTCGAGCCTAATAAATGTATTTGTGGGCATTGGCCAAACGCTAACTAATAACTAATCCAAAAACATAATTGTGATTTACGCTACAAGCCGTATCAATTTTCATTAGCCAAAAGCGTGACTTTCGCATTTCCAGAAAAACACAAAAAATAAATATATATTTATACATGTATATACATAAATTAATGCATGGTTGCTCAAGTACATTCGTTATGTATCTGACGTCATTGGGAGCCATTCTTTTGAGCAAAGCAAGCGTGTAGTTGAAAAAGTGAGCAAAATGTTTATTTGATTTATATTAAATTTAAATTATATTTCTGAAGAAACAGGAGTATATTAGGTAGAGAGAAGGAGTAGTGCAAGGAATAGTGAGCAGCAATAGCCAGAGCAAATTATTTGTGTCTGCCTTTTACTTACATTTTGAAAGAGTCAGAACCCAGCCGATTGCGTTGGCTCTTCAACAAGTTCGTTCGCGATCGGCCAGTAATATAGTTTTCTATTTCCGCTCTGTTTTTCAGACGACCTTTTGATTGAGTTGAAGGAAGGTGAAATCAGGTTTTAATTGTTTCTAATAGATTTATAATAATTAAAATAAATTGTTTTCCAAATTATTTCTCCTTTATCATAAAAACTTATTAAACTGTATATTTTATTCATTTATTTATTTTTTTTTTTATACTTTTTTATATGGAATATATAATTGAATTTTCATATAAAAACTCTCAAACTCACATTGCCTTCTCCCTGTTCATTTTCGCCATTCAAAGTTAATTTTCAACTTGATTTATGCAACACTTAAGAGCTTTTCACCTTAAGGTCCAGCAGAGCTGCAACAAAGTGCACGAGAATTGATGAAAATAAATGCACGTAAAGATTTATGTAGCTGCTGCACTTAACACGATTTAAAATATTCACTGCTTACAACAGGCTAAGTGGAAAAGTTAATAAATACAGAAAATATATAATTAATTGAAAAGTATAATCCTGATGATCCAATCGTACATAATACTATATATTACAAGTACCCTACAAGTTACATTCAACAGGGAACCAATATTGTTGTTAAGCTGAAATTTAAATAAATTAAGTCATCTACTCGCGCCCTGGCGAATGAATGAAAGCCCAACTGATTAAATTGTAAAATTGTAAATTAAATTGCTTTGCTTGCCAAGCTGCATTTCCTACACAGTGCCAGTGCCATACGCCTCCCCTTGGCCGGCATTCCCTTTCTCCACCCCTCATACCAGTCAATGGCAGAACTATTAAAAATTATTCATTAAATGTGCAGCACAACAAGAAAATTTCAGAGACTGAATAAAAATGAGTTGCAAAAGGCTGGGGCCAACAATAGTACGGCTCTCGTTCGCCCACTATGCCGTCGCGTCGTGGGCGTGGCTGCTCACAAAAGTATGCAACGAAATTACAAAATGTACAAGGGTGCCAGCCAGCCAAGCAGCCAGAAAAAGGGATTCCTTTGGGGTAGGGCGAGCAGTGAAGTCAACGTGAGCTGAGAGGCAGCCAAAACTAACTAGACTTTCACTTTATTATTCATGAAAAGTGAAAAGCGCACAGCAGCAGCAGCAGCTGAAGCTGTTGGAGCTATTGCAACAGCAGCAGCGGTAAAAGCAGCAGCAGCTGAGTTTTGGGATTGTCGAAATGACTAGCGAGAAATGATGTGATGCGGATTCTGGCTGAAAATTAAATGAAATTAAATGCAGTGAACGGTAGCTCAATGCCGCACACAAACACCAGAGATCTGCAGAAATTATATTCAAATGAAATTGCATTTTTCTACACACACACACACACACACATATATACACAAATACATATCGCTCATACAGCTGCACATGTCTTTAATAAATTTTAATTAATTTCGTATATAATTTTTATAAATACGCAACACTAATCGCTCGCAATACAAAGCCTCACCTCGCACAGACACACACACAAACACACCCACACCGACGCCCACACACATCTACAGCCACACGAAAACAATTTGTTTCTATTAACGAAGCTGCGCCTACAAATTGCGTTTCATTTATCAAGCTGCAAAAGCAACGGACACACCTGAACAATTGATGATGGTGACGGCATTTACTATAAACAAAAGCTGAACTTGAGCTCAATCGTAGTCGACGAGTGAATGACCTGTAAATAAGTTTCTCTTCAAATACATATTATATATAAATTAAAATAGTAGTTAAATCTTAAAGATAATAAAATTTAGCTATGCTGATTATTATAATAAAAACAGATTTAGATAGTTATTTTTGTCTATTTTAAAAAAAAAAAAAAAAAAAAAAAAAAAAAAAAAACCAACACTGTAAAATAAAATTATTATTATTATAAAATTAATGGTAATTTCCTTTATAATGAAATATTTTATTGCTATAAAATAAAAAAATTTTAACTAATTCATAAGCATGTATTTTCGACTGTATTAGATATTTCAGTTTACTAGGGAAAAGCATGCTTCACCTGAAGCTATCATAATGAAACTGGAAATCAACATCAAGATATCGAAGCAAATGTACACAGCTCTGCAACAGACAGAGAAAGAGTGAGTGAGAGAGAGAGAGGCAAGCAGTAATATTGAGAGAGATACGGCACAGGTAAATATGGTTCGAGTGAGACATACACATGTGTTTTGGCATTGTAAACGCTCCACCGAATACACGTAGGTCCGTCATCAACGATGGCCAATTTGAAGTCATCTTTCTGCGCTGACAAACAAGCAGCCAAAGGCGAAAGCCAGACTCAAAGCAAGACCAAATTGCTAGATGAGAGAGAAAGAGAAAGACACAAAGACCTACATCCACGTCCCCTTTAACGGACGCGCCGATAAGCTGGGCAGTGGCAGCGGCCTCAGGGGCAGCTAAAGACAGACAGAGAGAGAGAGAGAGAGAGAGAGATAGAGAGAGCGAGAGAGAGGGAAGGTTAATGGCACTGGCTTTGGCAAAAGTTGGCAAGTCAGCGGGCAGGCATTCGAACCGCCCCCGCCTCCCGAAAAAAGCTTGCCATTACTCACAAAAACACATCAATTATGCGCTACTACATATGTGTGTGTGGGGGTGTGTGTGTGAAGGTGTGGGTGTGTGTATGTGTGTGAGTGCCAGCTCTTTATTAATGACAGTTAAACTGTCAGAGGTGTGTGCGTGCCATTGCAGGTGCCAAAAGCAACGGCTACGGCTTTCGCATACTGCTCCTCTGACACGCCTACTTCCCTCCTCTGTAACCAACTCCTTCTGCTCACTGAACTGACCCGCTACGCCATTTCAGCGTGCACAATTTGAGTAATGCTCGCTTGTCAAATTTGACCAAAACGGACAGCCATAAGTCAAGTATTGGCCGCATTGGCCACCAGCAGCAACCGAGCCAAGACCCGAGCCAAGACCCGAGCCAAGACCCGAGCCAAGCAACGAGTGTGTTTGGCCGTCAACTGAGTTTTCAGACCAACTTAAGTGCAATGTGAAAGTGCAAGGCAGAATTCAGAATCGACTCCTGGAATTGGAATTCCAATTGCAATATCCATGTCGACTCGACTGGTTAAACTAAAGTACTGGCAGCATATGATAATATGCATTGGCTGTGCTAGTTTATTAAGAGAGCTTCTGAAATAATTTTATAATAAATTATCCCTTTGATCAAGCACTTTAACCACCTTTTTTTTACGAAAGAGACTTGAATTCAAATGCTGTCCTGATTAGTTTTATAAAATATTTTTTATGTTTAAAGTTGCTGTTGATGTAAATAGATTTAATTTTGTACTTTAATTAATTTTAATTTAAATTTGAATTTTTTTTTTTTTCAAATTGAGTTTGAGTTTTTTTTTTTCAAAGTTTATATTGCATATTTAAATAATCTTTTTTTATAATATTTTATTTTTATTTTCCTAAATATGTAGTAAGTGAAAATATATATATTTTCTTAAATATAACTTAAAATATATTTTGTTTATTAAAATAAATATAAATTAGTTCATTTTATTTTGTCTATTGCACATATTTCTTTCTTTTTTTTTTCATAAATTAATGTTAATAAATTTTTTAATTGCTGTCAAACATTTTCTGTTATTTTTAATTATTACGTCAAATGATTTGTATCAAAATTGGGTTCACTGCTTCGTCTAACGGCCTTGATCGATATTTGGCATCTGTTGTGTTCACTCTCACCTTTAACAATGCATTAAAGCCCAACAAACGATAGATGTAGCATCAGAATGTTTTGTCTCTAGGGTGACTTGTATAATACAACTTGTATTTCCATTTCGTTTTTCGTTTGCTTTCTAAAAAGAACGTAAATAAACCGAAGCATTTTATCTATGTATCTGGCATATTGAAACAATGCAAATGCCATTCACATTAATTACTATCGCAGGAGTGGAACAACAGCTTACACTTACTCCCACGCACACACACGCATAAGAGAACTGCGCACGCTTGAGAGTGTGCTATAAATTGGATGCCTAGCGAATTCCGTGAATGGGATACATTGAAAACCGAACGTATGAATGACTTTCATTAAGATTTTGATGAGAAATGCTTTAGCAGTTCTGCCGTGCCCTCCAACACTCTATGAAATGGAATGAAAGCAAAACAACGACAACAACAACAACGAACAAGAAAAAAGTGAGGAAACAAACAACAGCATGTTTATCTATTCTTATGTAATCAATAGCCGAGTATGAGGCTGTGTATCTTCCTGGTTTGCATGTCTGCCTGCAATTCGTAGCAAGGATGTTGCTGCTATCATTGAAAATAAATGATGACATTATTCTGATTTGATGTTTGCTTTGATTGCTTCTATCTCAAATGATGTTGAGGTAGTTGCAATACACACTCACACACACACGCACGCTCAGAGTTGTTGGCTTTTGTTTTGGTTGGTTGACTGATTTGGCTTGTCGTTCAATTTCATGGTCAGTGGATTTCACTTGAAAAATGAGAAATCCGCTCGACAAAAACTCGATTACAACTGGGAATACTTTACGGCCCACTGTGCGCAAGCTGTGCTCACGCCTAAAACTATGCAACAGTTATTCTCGTCCGCCCGCATAAATGTGCACAACAACAAAAGCACCAACATCAACACCAACAGCAGCAACAGCACACAAATCCTTGGTGTAAACACTGAGCGCCACTCAACGACGCCGACGCCGACGTCGACGCCACCAACTGCGCGCTAACAACAGCAAAATGGCAAACAAAACGCGGCCATAACCCGTTTGCCACGCCCACCCTTTAACACCCGCCGGCGCTGCAGTTGTAACTAATTTGAAGAGTTTATGACGGTGCTTCACCAAGTGTTTGTACAGCATTTTGATGGAAGTTAAACTGCGAAGAAACAAATACGTAAAGCGCAACGCCGATGGCAGCCAAGTTTTGGCTCATAGAAGAAGAAACTGAGTTTTATTAATTAATAATAAAACCCTATTTTGTAGCGAAGCAATCATTTTTATTATTCTATATTAAAAGTAAGATACTAAACTAAACTATCCGCTAAGGTAGATGTAAGCTAGATCCAAGACCTTAACTACTTTCTTCCCAACTGTAAAGCTTTTCTCATTGAAGGAAACAACAAACTTACATATAATATATTAATTTATAAAGTAATCAACGTATATAATAATTTAGTATTTTTGTATAATGAGTTTACTTAAGTGTATAATAATATTTATATATTAATTTATATAAATCTAATATAAACAATCATAAGAAATACAAAATATAAAGATAAAAATAACAAAAAGTTTTTAAATTATTTCTGAGCTTTGAATCAATTAATAATTAATATAATAAAAAAATAACAATATATATATAATAGTAAATAATAAATTAAAAACAAATAATAATAATAATAATAATATAATATAATTAATACTAAATTTACTGTGACTTGGAATGCCACGACTCATTAAATAATGGGGTTCAACTTTGAGCTTAAGTGAAATGAAGGCTACATTATTTGTATAGGGCTGCCAGATTATATTTTTGCTTATGCAAATGCCAGCCAAAATTACATTTTAAACAAAAAGAACAAAAACTTAAAGACAAAATGAACAGGAAATATGCAACATGAAATAAGAATATTTTAATAATCATTTTACATTTCTAAGTCTCTTTGAAAAGCGAAGCGGAAGTCAATAAAAGTGAAGCATATTTTTTTCACAAAAAGAATTGCGTATATTTAGAATTATTTTTGTATATGTATGTATGTTCCCTGTCAGTTAGCTGAAGCTGATTTGCGATACTTATTCAAAAGTATTTAAATATGTACATATAATTATATTATTTATATATCTACAGCTTGAACAAAACTCAAATTTTTCATAAATAATAGAAAAAATAAACCATGAAAAATGATTAAATACAAACAAAATTCAAAAATTGAGTTAAATCCTGAAAGTGAAAAAGTTTTAATGAACTTTTATTGCATATTTGCGAAAACTTTAATTTATTCTAACAGCTGGCACTGAAATGCTGAGTGAGTAAAGTAGATTGTAGAAAACTTCTTTTGTATAAATACTTCTTTTATTTATGTATATATAGATATATTAAAAAAAAAAAAAATAAATAAATAAATAAAAAAAATTGGTATGGCCTTGCTGTTTTACATAAAGTTATATACGGTTTATTTTACTACGCCAGACTCGATATTAAATATTATATGCATATGATATGGAAAAATAAGTCTTCCGGATATAATTTTAATTGAAAAACAAGAGAACAAATGTATTTATAATAAAATAAAATAAAATGTGCATATTAAATGTTGTAAAATGTCCTGCACACTTTATACCCCATGTGAGCTGTGGCCATAATGCCTCACATACAGCCCTCACGCACACTTCCCGCACACACACACGCATGTGCACACCGTTAACAGCTAATAAACGGCAAATATTGAAACATTTACGCGCACGCAACGCAGGTGGCAGACGAAAGAAGCAGACAATTGAAGCTCAGTGCTCTCAAGTGTGCCAACACTCACACACCCGCACACACAGACAACACTTGGCGGCAGCTCAAGTGTAATTTCCATTGTTTGCACACATACACACTCACACACAGTGAGACACTTGGACAGAGTGTAAAAACAATCTATTACAACAGCAGCGAGTCAGGCGATGAACGACACGCACGCGGACAAGACAGGACAAGCAGCTCCGAGGGAGAGGGAGATGGAAGCGAGTGAGTGAGATGGCAGATGCGACAACAATCAGCGGCGTCGTCGACAATCGTCAATTATAGCAGCTGGAAAACAGTTAACTGACAAACTGCAGTGGAACACATAGAATATATTTAGCATAAGCAGCAGGGCCTGAAGGTAGGCAACACAAAGTTCTAAACGCGTCAGCACGCCCGCACACACACACACACCAACGCACACATTCACACACACACACACACACACACATACACTCTCTCCACGCTCAAGTATGCAATTAAGTGCTTAATGTGTTTATTAAAAGTGAAATGCCAAACAACTTTTCATGCCACGCTACCCTATCAATTTGTGCTCGTGTTGGTTGCTGCGTTGTCTGTGTCTCTATGTGAGTGTGTGCGTAATGTTGTTGTTGTTGTTGGAGTTGTTGTTGCTGCATTTACTGCCCGCAGCGACTGCTGCTGTGTAAAGTCACTCAACGTGCGGTCGCTGCGCTGTGTGCAAATGCTGTTCACTTTTGTTGCTGTTGCTTGTTGCTGTTGCTGTTGCAATTTCGCAGTTGTTTCATTGTTGTTTATGTGTTACTAAAGTGGGAAGCTAGTGCGGGTAGCTGACGACAGGCTTTGGTCGCATGTCAGCGCTGCGGCTTGCTACGGCTTGCTAGTTTTTAAGCCAGAGTTTTGGCTTTATTAATTAAACAATTAAACAGAGCTATAAATATGTGAATAGGTTATATTCATTAAATATCAACATATTTAAAATTGCATATTATTTTTTTCTGGAAAGTTTCGCCTTAAATATTTTTGATAAAGTTAAGAGTAATAATTAATAACAAATTAATAAAATAGTTTAATACAGTTAAAAATATGTAATAAATTAAAATAAATATGTAATAAAAAAAATAATAATAATAAATTTAAAAAATGCTTTAATATAATTCGTTATTAAATTTATGGTAAGGTAGTTATTAAATGTAATATTATTTAATGTATTTAATATTCGCCTCTAGCTTCTTAAATAAATATTTTTGTATTTATTGTAATTTAAAATATTTAATACAATATTTAATACATATTAATATTATTATATTTGTAGTTGAAAAATTCATCGGAAACATAATATTCTATATTTATTATTTCCTTTATTTATTTTCATACATTAAAAAAAAAAAATAGAATAAAATTATATAAAGTATGAGTTGAAAACTGAGCGCAGCTAAGGAGTTCCTTTATACTTTGGAGCTGCAATCAGGGCTACCTGAGAGCTGGCAGTATAAAGATCAAGTAAGTAAGAAACAAGAAATGAATACTCTTAATTATAAATCCCTTCTTATAATACTCTAAATTCCTTCGCTTTTCATGTTGATTTTATATACATTAAATTACATTAAATTTCAATCAAACTCACTTTCACTGCTCAAACAAGTCTGCCTTAAGAATGCTCGATCTCAATTAAAATGCTTAAATTTGTTGTATGCTAAAAGTTATAAAATAAATGGAATAGTTTGGCAGCCAAGCCTGACTCACATGCATCAAGTATACAAGCCTTTGGCCAAAGTTCAAGGGAAACAACAGCATAGCATACGGACGAGTGGGATATGACTATAGGAGCAGTGAGGTGCAGTGTTTTTATCGTTTGTTTAGCCGTTCATGTCCTGTTACAAAAGTTAAATATGTTTGCTGGCCAGAAATCTGTTTCTAGCTAACGCAGCCAAAGTCATTTCCTTTGAGACGCTCTCTGTCTATGTGTGTGTGTGTGCGTGTGTGTGTAATAGCATTAAATGCAGCTCTGTATTGTATCCATGTGTGTGTGTGTGTGTGAAAAGTTTTGTTGTTTCCGCTTGAGTCTTGACTTTGGCTACACATCTATATATGCAACAGTTTGGCCAACAAAATTTTTCCTGCACGTCGCAATTTAAATTGCCAGAAAATTATTTTTGCCCTCTGTGTGAATGAGGCTTATAAAAGAATATGGCCGAAATGATAAAAATTTATTCGAACATAAGGATTAGGTCAAGATGAAGGATCAAACAGACATAAAATCTAGGCAGCCGTAATTGGGAGTGAATGTGTGTCTATCTCCCTCTTTCTCTCTCTCTGTCTTCCATAATATATGTTTTATAGTTAGTATAGCATAACTATCTAACTTTACTAAACTGAATAGAAAAGTATGTTGAATTATTACTAAAAATTTTTTTTTTTTTTTGTAATGCCGAAGTTGAAGCCTCGAAATGTCTGTAAACTTTTGCATGGTCAAAGCTAACAGAAGGAGTCAAAATTATTAATAAACCACATAAGCGCCGCAGATAGTAAAATATCAACCTGTCTCACACTACAGCTGCCCTTCCTCGCTCACTCTCATGCGCTCTAACACACTTATGCTATCTCAGATAAAAAGTGGAAATATGCAGCATTGGCAAAAATTTTTGCACAGCAACGAAAACTATGGAAAACACCATAAATTTTCCACAGACTGACACAGGCAAAAAGTTTTTAGCGCTGACTCACACACACAGACAGACACACACACATGTATGCTGGGCTTGTGTGTCGGTTGGCAGAGAATTATCCAAATGATGCATTCGCAAGTCAAAGCTGCAAATTGAAAGGTCTGCCCGCCTTTAACAATTAATGCTCTAATGCTGCCAACGGCAACAGCTGCAGCAAGTGCAACAACAACAACAACAACTACAGCAACTGCAACAAGTTCGTCCGCCAATTCGACATAAACCTCTCGATGAATCTGCTGCTCTGCAGAGCATTTGAACTTTACTCGTTCGAACACTCGCAATTGAAGAGCAGCGACCCCATCTTTGACACAAAGGTCAAAATTACAGCACTCATTAGGGTCGCTAGCAATTTGTGCTCTATATGTGCACCACCAATGCCCCACTGCCACGGCCGCCTCCACTCACATGTGGTTCATTCGAGCTGAGTGAGCGAGCCCCTTAATCGTACTTTAATTATGCACAGCCAAGATTCCAGCATTTAGATAGTGTCGATTGGGTGCGAGAGTTCAATTGGATCAAAACTACAAAAAATAGAGAATGAAGAGAACTCACTAGAAATGTACCGACAGTCAAATTACATAATAATTGTGCTGTTCAAGCTGGGATTGAAAACGAATTGTATTGAAATGAAGAGTGTTTTTAGACTTGCTTAAAGTGTGAGCATATACAATTGTAAAATATTATATAAATCAGTTTAATCTGTTGTAGAGTAGCAGCAACAATTGAGTGTATTCGTGCTTGGACTTCTGTATATATTAATTATTTTATTATATTTAAAAAATAAATAAATAAATATATAGATCTAGATTACTAGTCTAACAAAATAAAAATCTCCCTTATAAAAATTGCAATAAAATGCATATTCATGAAAAAAATTTGTTAAATTTTTACAATTATTATAAATTATTTAATATATTTAAAAAATAATAATAATAATAATAAATAATAGCAATAAGAAGGGAAATTATTTTAAATTAAATTATTAAATTATTTTGGCACTTTCGTTTAAAGACAAGTAATTATCATGTAAATAATGCTAATATATTGATTAAATCTGCTTACATAAAATTTGCTGTAATAAATTATGTAATACATTATTCCATCCAATTATAAATATGCATATTTATTTATTTTCTCAACCACTCATCTTAGTTTCTCTCAATATTTTCTTCTACATGTACAAGCTTAAGTTTAATAAACGCCATTGATCAAATACTTATCCACTTAAAATGAGCTTGCAATATTATTTATTTATTCATGTTCATCAAGCGTATCATTTAAATAACATCGACTACGGTTGCACTCACTCTTCAAAAAATGAAATGCGAATGGTAATCAGGTTAGTTGGCCCATTGAAACAACAACAATTTGCATTTACTTTATGCAATTTCCGTATTTGCGTTCATTTTATTTGATTTAATCAAATGTAAATCTCTCTCTTTCGCCGCTCTTCCCCTCCCTCTCTTACTCATTTGCGCTTCAAGCTTTATTTATTTGTATTGACTTTCGCTCTGTCTGTGTTTGTGTGCAGAGCGCGAAGGAAACGGCAATAGCAACAAAGGCAAATACAATTACACTGAGTGCTACAGTTCCTGTATGCCACGCCCACGCCCCCAGCCAGCGCCCGACAACAGACCCTACAGGAATGGCCCCTTTTGGCTAGCAAATTGGCTGGCGCAACAAAATATTCCGCACAGATAAATGTAAATACATAAGCAAACAAATCATTTGGAAAATATTTCTTGCAAAAATCACATCAAGGTGCAAAATATTTACGCATAATATATACACGTATAGAGAAATCGCGAGAGATAGAAAAAAAAAATGACAAACTGCCAAAAAATAAGAAAACGCACAAGTAGAGAGAGAGAGAGAAAGAGAGGGAGAGAGACAGAGAGAGAGAAAGAGAGAGAGATAGAGCATGAAATGTGTAAATATTGCCACAGACATAATATTTGTAAAGCAATTTTTGATTTTTCGCTTGCATTCTGTTGATGAATATAAGCTTCGCTGAGCATGTCCTTAGACTTAAGCAAAGACTTGACTGACTGATTGATTGACTGACTGAACGAATGGCAGACTGTGTGTGTACGTGTGCTGTAGTCTGCTAGAGCTTCAGCTACTTAAAGCTAAAAAAGTCTTGAGGGAATTTTGCTTCAACATTTAATAAACATTAAGCGGATCAACTTGGTTGACTTTTCAGATACTCGGAAAAGAGATTCAATGTGTGTATTCAATATTTAACTTTAGAATTTCCTTACTTTTCAATTTTATTAATATCTGTTTAATACGAATATTTTTTTATTATTTTTTATTAAAATATATTAGTATGTTAAGCTTTTAGTAAAAATAAATAGCTGCATTTAAATTCGTAAGCCACGATAAGAAATCTAAAGTTATATACTTATATATATATATATATTTTTTTTTTTTTTTTTTTTTTTTTTTTACTAAAAACATAGCATAGTAATATAAAATAATATATATTAATATATAATAATAAAAATTAATATTATTAAATTCTATCAAGGAAATGTAAATTCCTAAATTCTTATTTAAAAACTAAAAATAAATATTTAGAAAGAAAATTTTTTGTTTTTTATATTTAAAATACAAAAAATACAGATCTTTTTTTTTATTTATTTATTTTATTTTTTACCTGATATGTATTTTAAAAACAATCAATAACATTTTATATATTTAATATAATATTTACTTGTGCATTGTTATATTATATTTGTAAAACAGTTTATAATTAAGTTAACGTTAAATAAAAATCAGATTAAATTAAACCGGCAGACGCAGTTTAAATATTTTAACATCGGTTATGAATTCTTATTAGCATTTATGATATCTAACAAAATATATAAATGACAGCTCAAAGCAAACCAAACACAGCCAAACAGGTAACAAACAGGTAGCATTTGCGAGCCGCCTTTGGTATCGGCAGCATTCTATCAATAAGCCTATCAATTATGTACATTAATATTAATCTGTTATAAAAGTATGGCTTAAGCCTTTAATTGATCATAATTCTATTAGCCAATTAGACGGCATTTGCGCATACAATCAGGTCAAGGCTCCCACATACACACACACACACACACACACACACATATATATATATATATATATATATATATATATATATATATATACCGGCCTTTAGTTTGCATAAATATTGTTAATAATAATAAAGCAAACAAAAAATAAGGAAATAAAAACAATATTTATGCGGACTGTAAAGCGCAAATTATTTACACAGGGCACAGAAATAACAACGTTGCAAGTTCTTTTTACTGCTGGCACAGATTATTATAATAAAACAAATAAATACACAAAGGACGAGCGCGCTCAGGCTGTGGCTCTCGCTCTGGGCGTCCTCATGTACAACGGGGCGTATGCGTATGTGTGTGTGTGTGTGTGTGTGCCAGCGCGTATTTATGGCAAAAAGTTGCGAGGGTCACAAAATACGCGCAAGGCACAAAATTTTGCAAGTTTTGCTCTACGTGCCGTGTGTGCATGTGTGCATGTGTGACTGCCTTTTCGACTGGCTCTGTGTGTTGTTCCATTGTGGCATGGAAATCCATGCCGCTAATAATGTTTATGTAAAAACTCTTTGGAGTACGAGCTTTCGCAATAATTGCATTGTTTGCCCCCCACCCTTTACCCACAACCGTTCACACTATTTGAATGATAATTAAGTGTGCATTACGTGTGTTGGCTTGAAAAGCCAACAGAAAATGCCCTCAGGACGAAAAACTACCAGTTCGAATTGTGTTTTTTAGCTGGTTGGAGAAACGAAATAAAAAAGGGTGTGGAGTGTATGTGTGTGTGTATGTGTGCAAGAGAAGACTTTCTTTTGAACTGGAAGTGTGTATGCCTTTACGTTTTTCGAGCGAACTCGCAGGCGAATAATAAATTTTTACAATGATAAATAAGAAGGGTAGATTTCTTGGTATTTCCTACGAAAATTCATTATTAAAAGCAATAATATGGAAAATACTAGAAATTAAAAATAACAAGACAAAATTTTTGAATAAATAATTGGGTTGCTTACAAGTGTTGTATATCTTGGTATTCGAAAATTTAGAAAAATGTAAGCAAAATGCTGATTTTCGGCTAAAATTCATTTAAATATATAATAGAAGTATTTCTTAAGTTCAATTTTTTTTTAATTTTGCATAAATAAATAAAAATATAATTTTAATAAATCAAATTTTTAAAATTAAAATATTTAATTTCTCTATATTTAAATTAAAATATAGGAACATATTAAATTTAGAAAACAAAATGTATACAGAATGTTCTTGAACATAAATTATTAAGTTTTAATATAATTCTTATTTCCTCATTGTCTCAATTATATCGTCAAGCGTGTTTCTCCTAATATACTCTTAATTTATATATACATAAAAAGATAACTGTTTACTACGCTATATTTACCGCTTTTAGCCCACTAAACTCGCTGAACGTGTTCGCCGGCAGTTAGCATTAAAAATATGACAAAAGAAATTTCCATTGCATACAAACAGGCGCAGTGCGGCGCGTGTTGTAAAATGTGTTGTAAAACGCGCGTGTCGCGGCACGACAACTATAATTTAAATGCTGCTGTAACACTTTAATTTAATGGATTTACATGCGCCGTTAGCGCACAAGGGGTTCGAGCTGCTCGAAGACAAGCCACAAAATGTGTAAAGCCAAATAGCTTCAAAGTTACGTCCCATAATGAGCATAAAAATATAATGCCCAAATAAATAAATATATATATATATATATATGCATGCATGTATGCATTTACAATGTAAGCTGAGCAAACAACACCAACCCCTGGCAGTCCCTCGATGAGTAAACTGCTGAAAATTGTTTACCAAAGCATCGGGCTGATGATGTCATCAGCTGAGCGTCAGATATCGGAGGAGGGTTGTTTGCCAAATTATGCATCCTGAGTTTACGAACAAGATGATGAAAAGAGGAACAAAAATGAAACCCATTGCAGAATCAATAACAATAAACAGAGCAGCGCAACTCCAGAAACTTCAAGATGCGAGTCAGACGTCGCCTTTCGCTACGGCCAGACGTCCCGTCCAACTGGCGCCAATATGTGCAGACATACATATATACCATATCTATATATGTATATATTTACTTTTCTTTTTCGAGGGTGGCTCTGGTTGGTGTTGCTGCTGCTGCGATAGTTTTGCCCGCTCACTGAACTCCACTTGGCAACAAATTTGAAACAATTTTTTAAAAATATCTCCCAACTTTGCAATTTCGATTTCATTAATTAGAAAAATATCCTCAGGCTTGTGGCGTTAATTGAATTTTGGAATTTTATATAAGTAACAGAAAAAAATCCAGCAAAATATGTAAGCAGTGACTTTTCACAGTTTGTTAATTGGAAAACAACAAAAAGAACAACAAAGGAGTTTTGTTAGAGTTAGGCCGCTGGCCCGCTGGCGTTAAATTCAATTTTCGCTTTCATCTTTTAATCAATTGCGTGTTAATTAGATAATTTTTTAAGTAATTAACAGCCGACAGTTGCAGTTGAAACAGAAGTTCCCAAAGCATTTCTGCTGCAGGTTCGGAAGAACCTAGCCTGGAGGCCTAGAAAAAGTTGGATGCCTCAAAATTGAGCTAATTTAGCTGATTGTGATTACAGCAGCTAACCAGATTGCCACATTTATAAGAATGTGTTGAGCTCAGCGAAAAGGACTTCCTTCCCGGAGAAGCAAAATTATCGCATGAAAGAAGCGAAGGGAAGGGCAGTGTTTTTTAGACTTTTTTATATTTTTAACCACTTCTAATTAAGGTAGGATAAGCGCTAAGCTAACAGAAAAGTGTTTGTTGTTAAGGACTAGTTGAGAGTTCTGATGCAGATAGGAAAACAATAAGACTATTGGCACAATATGATAATAACAATTGGTTGCAGATAAGCTATTAGCCTTGGAGTATAGGAATATATTTTAGCTAGGCGATAAGAATAAGCTAGTGAGCCACACAATAGAGAAATGGTAGAT
Organism: Drosophila mojavensis; assembly: GCF_018153725.1. Taxonomy (NCBI): domain Eukaryota; kingdom Metazoa; phylum Arthropoda; class Insecta; order Diptera; family Drosophilidae; genus Drosophila; species Drosophila mojavensis. Next base: position 9,615,575 of record NW_025318858.1, read on the forward strand.
GGCATTGAAGACAGAATGAGAGGAGAAGGAAATGTGAGAAGAAATGAGAGAAATTTAGAAGAAAATGAGAGAGAAGATAAAAGAGGGCAAAAGGAACAGGAAATGAGAAATGATTGAAAGAGATGATGTGAGGATGAGAGACTGAGAGAGAGAGAGAGCGAGAGAGAAAGTCAGCGATACGATAATACAGTACTAAAGGTGGAATATTGTAATGGATCGAGATCGAGAGAGAAAGAAAGTCAAGTACAGCTGGAGATGAATGTGAAATACACATAAGTAGAAAATACAAATAGGTAGAGAGAGTGAGAAAGAGAGAGAGAGAGAGAAAGAGATATTCAACTACAAGGAGAGATAAATTAAACAGAATTCTAATAAAAATTAAAATTCAACTGAAATGGTGCAATCTTTATCCTATGCAAAATTACAACAAATTTGTTTCTAGTGAAATTTGCTGTATACCAAAATATAAATATAAATATGAAAATCTCTACCATCTCAATTTCTGCCCCGACTATCTTTCATTTCTATGAATTCCCCCACTCAACGAGTATTTAGAGTAATTTCACTAAACTAAATATAGCCGAGGCTAGTCCAATTAAAAAACCCAAAGTTGAAGCTCCTCATACACAATATTAAGTTGATATTACTCAGAAAGCTATTAAAATAGTTGATATGAATTTTGTGGAAACCAAATACCTGTCTTTCATTTTAGACCAGAAAGTAAGCAAACTCTATATTGCACATAGATATGTACATTTATGTTTTCAGCTCTTCTCCATCTGCACTAATTAAATAATAAATTTAAGTTCAAGTTGTTTTAGTTGTTGTAGCTGTAATTTGTTTGTTTGTCTGGTTGTTTTTGTGGATAGGAGGAGCAAGAGAAGCGGGTGGGACACGCCTGCATTTGTGTTTTATGGGTGGGTACGACATCGTTGCGGTCGTCATCAGCGCCGTCAGCGTCGATTCATAAAAGCTCAGCGCACAAATACAGACAAGGACAACAAGGAGCGGGGCACCTGCATTGCATTGCATTGCGTTGCGATGCAATGCGTTGCGTTGAGTTCCGGTACTGCTAATTACTCAAGCAGACGGGCACGATGAGGACTCAAGGACCTTGTCCGCGGCAGCACCACATATAATGAACATATGCCAACTGTGCGACACAGTGGCATAAAAAGGTTTTTCCTCTGCTGCTACTCCCAGATTTTTTTTTTTTTTTTTTCGCCACTTCACAAGTTATTTACGACTACGCGGGATGGCGGTGAGCGGAAGGTGCGGGAGGCGTGGCACTTGCATATAATGCACACAACATAATTTTAATTAGTGGCATGTGAAAACCCATAAGAGAGATAGACCAAACAAACACACACACACAAATAGAAAGAGAGAGAGAGTGAGTGAGAAAGAGAGGGGGAGCGGGTGGTAAAGAGGGAGGGACAGAACTGTGCTTGCAACAAAAATTATTATGTTATTACGGCTTTTGAGCACAAGCCGCTTATGCGTGGGCGGCCACAGCGGACCAAAAAGGGCGTGTCCCAGGCAAGTTATGTGGGGATATATACATATATATATGTGTGTGTCTCTGGGTTTTATGCAAAATAAATTGACAACACAAGCAAAAACATATTTGGGTCAGAAAGTTTTTTTTTTTTTTTTTTTTTAAAGGGATCAAAATTTGAAGTTGAAGAAAATGCAAGTGGAATTAGATGATGTGAGTAAAGAGATTACAGTTTTTTTTTTTTTTTTAATTCAGATTTATAATTCTAGAATTAGAAAAATATGGTAAATTGACTAGTCTGCATTAAACTCCTGACGGACGGACGGACAGACAGACGGAAAGGGCTATATCGACTCAGCTCGTCTGCTAATCAAGAATATACATATATACTTTATGGGGTCTGCGATGATTCCTTCTGCCCGTTACATACTTTTTCACAAAACCATTATACCCTGATTTCCCATTTTCAATGGGTTCAGGGTATAAAAACTTAAATTAATTACTTAAATCCCAGTATATGCACTAAATAGTTTTTCACTAGTACACATACTAAATTAATATAATTTCAATCAAAATAAATCAACTCAGTTATGAACTATTGAGCTAACTAATCTAGTTAGCTACGCTAAATAACAACAGTCATTCAACAAATCGAGCTCCAAGTGAAAAGCGATCTAAACTTTCTTTTTTTTTTCAAAAAAAAAAAAAAAAAATTAAGCTAGTCCAAAATTTGTTCATCATTTCATCCGATGCTAGTCAAGTATTTCGTAGTACATTTCAGTCGAAATATGGTTCTACGGCAATAAACATTTGCGAGAGTTTTTCCAAATTCAAGCACTCCATGCTTTCTCATTCAATAAAATTTGTGTCAATATATTTATATATGTATTCGTTGTAAATGCTGCACCACGCGAGGCTCGTAGCAGTTGCTGTCAAAACTAAAAAAAAAAAAAAAAGGACTGCTTCAATGTTGAATGTTGCTCGAGTTTGCACAGTTCCATAAAATTTTTGGTTTCTAAAAGCACAGAACGAAATTCGTGATTTTCAAAAGCCAAGTTCCAAAAAAAATAAAAAAGAAAACGAAAATTCCGAAACAAAGACCACCTCAAAACATCGCAAACATTGTAAAGAGAAGAGCACCATGTGCAGTCTAGACGATTTCTTTGCTAAGAAGGACCGCAAAAAGTCCACAACAAAAACAAATCTCTTGGCCGCCGACGAGCTCTATCGCACACTGGAGGAGACCGCCAAGGCGCCCCAGGAGGTGGACAGCGCCGAGAAGCTGCAAGTGGAGGGGACCAACAATCAGCATCAGCTTGAATTCGGCATACGCTTCTCCGACGAGACCATCGATGAGGAGGATGAGTGGTGTGACTTCACCGAGGAGCACGATCAGCCATTTCCCAATCTCAAACGCAACTCCAAGCTGATATTGAGCGCAACGGCTGCGGCCGCCAACGAGGATGCGAATCTGACTGACGAGAACTGTCCCTACCAGGATACGGGTGGCGATGGCCTGGGCGTCGGCTCGGCCCAAGACGAGCTGGGCAAGCCAGCCTGTCCCTGGCTGAAGCTGGAGCCCACCGAGCTCACCAACATCTCAAGTCCAGCCAAGGAGGACGCTCTGGAGCCTGAGCCGGCACTCAATGCCTCGCAGTCGCAGTTGCCGCTGCTGCCTCGATCCCAATTGAAGGCACAGTCACAGTCTCAAGTACAAAACCAATCGCCGTTGCAGTCCCAGTCCCAGAGTCAGTCCCAGTTGCAGTCGCCGTCTGAGTCGCAGTCCCAATCACAGACAACACTCAAGACTCAGCCAAATAATGTGGTCAAGAAGCAGGTCTATGTGCCGCCGGCTCTGCGCCAGAGCCAAAGCGAGTTTAGTGTTCGTCCACGCAAGCAGGCGAATTCTGTGTCCATGAAGCTGGCCAAGGGCCAGGCGCCCGACATAAACAATGTCGATTTCTTTCCATCACTCTGTCAATCACGCAGCTCAAAGCGTGCCAAGTAGTTTTCGCATTCATCATTTTTTTTCTAACGTTTTTTTTCTAGTTAACAAATTTAAATTTGCAACGATTAAAGCTTGAGTCCCGATTAAAAAAAAAAAAAAAAAGATTAAGACAATCTAGCTTTCTTCACTTCCACTCCCACTCTCACTCACTCTCTCGCCCTCTGTCTATCTCTGCCTTGATCGAATCCCTGGCGTGTCATTAGCTGTAAACAAGCCAAATATTTACAGCCAAATCGTTTGAGCGCTAAATGCACCCCGCGGACTGTTTTACGCAACACGCGCCAAACTTTGCCAACAAAATATGTTCATTTCGGGCATTTATCATATCATTAGATTATCTTTTACGGCCTCATATGACCATGAATAAATAAGGCATAATCAATTTATGTGCCGCAGATTAAAGTATTCGAATGCTTAAGTCGCTTGGCCGAAATGTTATTAATTGTAAAGCCATTTGGTATAGACAATGGAAAATATAATTCATGTAAATTTAAATAATGTAAATTTAAAATAAAAATATTTATAAAAATATATTAGTATGTATACAAATGTATAATAGTTTAATTGATATAAATATATTTTTTGTACGATTTAAATTAGATAATACACACCGGGAATTCGTTGTTACGCACAGCTTCAATGAAAAACCAGAATGAGAAAAGCAACGCCCCGACATATATGTATTTAATATAACCATAATTTACCACATTGTAATTGTAATATGTGGCTACCAGAGTATACTAAATTCGTGAAATTTTTTAATTTTTATTTATTTTTATTTTTATTTTTTTATATAAATGTATTTAATATTTTACACCTTTTTCATATAAATAAAGAAATAAACAAAAGTTCTTACTCGTCCTTATATAAAGAAAATTTTTATTTTAGGCTTAAATTAAAGAAGAACTTCAAGTCACTTATTAATATTTATAGATGTATAATAAATAAATAGTAGAATTCCGAATAAGTCTTTTTTTTTTTTTTAGGTTTTTGTTTACCGAATTATCGAGACTCGACTGTATTTACAATAGCAAACTATGTGAACTATTATTATATCCTATATGAAATAAATTCAATAAATTGAATAAATTTCGCTTACAAGCATTGGAAATATTTAGTACATTCATTATTTCGTATTCTGAAATTGAGATAAGTGGCACCAAATGTCAATTTAAATGTATCAAATATCCCCGTCTTCCTAATATTTGATTGAAAGGACATTGAACATTGACATACTGAAATGCTAGTAGAAAGTAGACGGTTCAATTACGACCAATGCTTAAGAAATAACAGCTTTATATTTGTTTTTCTCCATTTAAAACTGACGTAAAATTTATTTGGACGAACATTTTGCATGTTGTAATAGATAATCCGTTAATGGTTTGCGAGTAACGGGTCACAAGTGAAAGCAGTGTCAGTCAGCGTGGAATTATTGCGATATACGTCCTCTGCCTCGACCAGTTTTTGAAACCTACTTTCCTTCTAACCAGGCTAGCAGTGGCCACCAAAGGGTCCATAGCAGGAGCAACATCCATATGGCCCTATTGGACCGCAGCAGTGGTTGACTGCCCTAAACCACTGTCCATTGTAGGGCCCGCAGAAGCCGCATGGGCCCAGCCCACCTGTTGGGCCGCAACAGGTGCCAGGCATTGAACGCAAGCAAGGATTACACATTTTCGTGCTAAGTAAAAGGAAAACCAAATTTACTTTTTTTTTTTCTTTTTTTTTTTTTTTTTCTTTATACTCACTATAGCCTGTTTACGGAAGCAGGTTATCAAAAAAGTTTGTGAAGGTTTTTTTTTTTTTTTTTTGTGCTGAAAGATGTTTACTCTTCAATAGCCGAGACGATTATGAGAATTTAGAGTTTTGGCTGTGAGCAAGGGGCTTCGTGGCTCAAAAATTGAATCTCAAAGCCTGCTGTGGCAACAATTTTTGAAAAACTAACCGTCTTTTTTTCTAGAAAATTGTTTGTTTGCTTGCCTACTCAGTTAGGCTTCCATTTCATGGGCTGCTATATAAGTGAACTGCAAAATGATCGATGGAATACCCAGTTTTACTCCTTGCTTTAGTCAGTATAGGAAATTGCAAAAACTAGGGATGCTGAAATTTGTGTTCATATGTTTAGAGACAGAGACTTTTTTTAAACTTTGTATAGACATATATTTGAGTAATTTTAAGAGGGTTTTCAATGTTTATTTGATATACGTAAGCTGTACAGGGACTGATTTTGAATTGCTTCAAGGTACAGCGTGTGGAAAAGATTAAAAATCTTTGGCTCAATAAGATACCAGCTACAGTCTTGCCTCTGGCATTCTCGCGCTCCCCAAGTGCCTCGTCAGCTCTTTAAATTCGATTTTACAGTATTTCGAAGCACTCACGGGCAAAAGCTCTCATCTGCATTTCGAGTCTCGTATGTTTTTTTAGCTAAGATAATGCTATTTAATATAGACCAGAGTGAATGGAAGAGCTACTAATTGAAATAACGCTCGAAACACTCTTTATTCACTCAAGTTATGTGGGGGAGCTGCTGATTCTTTGTCTGCTCATGGCTTCAAAATGACCTCCCAAAACATACTCACACACGGACACAACTTTATACCCTTAATACCTTTTTTTTTTTTTTTTTTTTCTTGGGCTAGAAACAGAGCAGCTCTCTTACCTCTTGACTTTACGTTGAGCCCTTAAGGGTGTTCGCTTGACACCTGCTGCTATATTCAGAGAATGCTCGAGTAGTTTTAACTCCCAAATGAACTACTTAAAAGTAGGCCAAGCAGTTGTTATAGCCCTTTGCTGCACTTGCAGCCTTCAACAAATAAGTCTGCGCAGATTTTTTCTTCTTCGGTTCTACATATAATTTGCTCTCGGAAATAAATTTAAGTATAATCTGTAAATGTCTGAGATTTAAGCATTTCTTTTACTTCATACATTTTTCACATTCACTTTCAATTCCCATCGAGTGCTGCCCATCCCCCATCCTCTCCAGTTGGCCAGACTTTGCATTCGCTTTGTTCTGATGGGTCCCCAGGCTAGCCATTAGCATTTGTGCTCTGTTAAGCTTTTGTGGAAATCAGCGCCCACAGACCCACAAATCTGTATAGTCCATGGCTGAAGCATAATATCAAATGGAAATTCACTTGACTGCACTTGTGAAATATTTGCAGTGTCGCTTGCCGCTTACCCCTGAGGGTTTGCCCCTCGTTCGAGCCATAACTCAGCGAGAGCCGAGCAACGCAACAAGTGTAGTTAAACTCCTTTTGCTATGCTCGGGTTTTTTTTTTTTTTTTTTTGCTGTTGCTTCTTTTGATTGTTTTAGCTATGTAGTTAAGATGGAAACCACTTTTCTTGACTGTGCATTTTATAGGAGAAATATACTGTTCCTTTACCGCGCTGCCTCGCCCACTAGAGTAGCTCTTGCTCTTGTTTACTCCAAGCCGGATTCACAGTCAAAGCGAAGTAAAGTCATTTGACAAGTTTTGTCACGTGCGTCACATGTTGGAATGTGCCCAGCTCAGCGAAGGCAGCGCTGCCTTCGTCCTGCCCTCTCTCTCTCTCTCTCTCTCTCTCTCTGGCCTCGCCCGGCCTCGTCCTGCCTTGTGCATTCATTCTGGCTTCAGCACATTTCAAGCAATTTTCCACACAGCAGTTGTCGTCATTGTTTCACAAAATTATTCTACTTGTTGTCGTTGTTGTTGTTGTTGCTGTTGTTGACCTGGTTTTTCTGCTTACACAGCGCCCAACACTTTTGTTGTTGCGCCGTTGTCCTGCTGTCGCCTTGAATCTGAGAGTGTTGCTCTTGTCGCTTCCGTTGTATGTTTAAATGTGTTTGTGATTATTTAGTTATGGCATCTAATTGAGTTTGCTGTTGTTATTTGTTTTAGTCATTGTCTGTGTGTGTGTGTGTGTGTTTGTGTGTGTGCTTGGCGGTCCTTGTGCTCTCTGGCTAATTGAGTTGATTACCTCAACATCTTGTCAGCTTGTCCATCGACAGAAAGAACTCAAAGTTTAAAGATTGAACAAGGCTGTTAATTAAGAGAATTTGTCAGTTTGAAAGGTCATTGAGCTGGAATAAGGACATTTCCTTCAAGGATCTGCTCTAGAATTACATTATATAACGAAATGTTGGAGACGATCGTAAAGCCAATCAAATTGTTTAATAAAATTCCATTGAACTAAAGTTTCCTATTATACCTATTATTATTCTTATAATATTCTTATACATCTGATATATCGATACACCCGCTCTAGCCATTGTGAATTGCCAAGGGTATGCCGCATAAATAAAAAACATAAATATAAACTTGTTTATCAACTTCAACTAACCCATACAAAAGCCAAGTACCAGCCCACGCACACACACACACACATACACATTCACATTGAGCGACTCACGTTAATGCTCCTTGAATCGTTCACAATAGACGATTGGCAATAGACAAACTCCATTTGAGCGTATAATTGCATGCAACGGCAACGACTTTATAAGTCAGCATCCGTTCGAATCGATGACGTCTTTACTCACTCTGGGGTTTTGTGCTTTTGATTGCTCAATTGCTGATGGACTCAATGACAGACTGACTGACTGACTGACTGACTGACTGACTGACTGAGTGATTGACTGGGCGCTGGACTGTATGGGCGAGTGACTGACTTGGCAGACTTGTTGTGCATTTCAATAAAACATTCACCGCATAACTACAATGGGCATAAGTTATGCTCCCCTGGCGTCGACATCGAAGTACTTGCTCGGATTTCAACGGCTCACGGCTCAGCAGCAGCTCCATGAAAGAGACGGCCATAGAGAGATAGCAATAGAGGCAAACAGACAGAGAGTTAGAGATGGCCACAGAGCACTTGACTCGCACTAATTCCCGCAGGATGATAGAACCTGCATTGACTGGACTGATTGATGGTATCCGCTCAAACTGCTTTGTGTGGCATTCAGCGGCTTATTTAAGTTGGCCTAAGCACGCCTTCAATGCATTCAAGTACATCCAACAATGGTCATAATCGATAACAATGATGTATAAGAACCTTTTAGATCCTACATCAACTTATGGAAAATAATTATTAGATTCACGTCGATCAAATAATTACTCATTTAAAAGTATTCCAAGTACTAAAAATAAATTAAAATGATTAAATTTTTATATATTTAATACTTATATATTTTTTAATATTTATATTTTTTCATTGAGTAATTATTTTACTTTTTTTTTCAAATACTTTTTATTATGTTGAAATCAACTGTTATCAATCAAAGTTTATATAATTATATGTAATTATTTTTTATAATTTTCTTGAATAATTGATCATTTCTGATATATTTCTCATTGAGTAATTATTTTATTTTAAATACTTTTCATTAAGTTAAAATTTCTTTTCTTGAATAATTGATAATTTACTTTTTTCTTATAGTTTTTCTAGCGGCTTTTCTCCCATTAATCAAAACGAAAAATTACAACAACAACAGCTAAAGAGTTATCGCTGGACTTCCGCTGCACGGTTGGCGCTTTGAATGGGGACATTGAACTTCCTCAATTTCGAGCAGCTTGAGGCATTCCATAGCACAGCTTTGATTCAAAAGAAAACTGCTGCAAGCACGTAACATTAAACAGGCAACAGTCACAACATGAGTTTATATATATATGTATATACTTGTGTATATTTTTTTAAAGCTCTTCAACTTAGCACCGCAACAATGCAACGAAATATGAAACCAACACGCGATGTACAAAATAAACAGAAATTGAAATCCGGCAAAGCTTTAAATATATTTAAAACATTTCTATAATGTGTATTGGAAATAAAAAATTCTCTTTTATATTTCACTTTCTCTTTGTCTGGCATATCAAAAGGCAAGTGCTATTCGGTCAATGGTTCTCAATGGCCGCTTCAAGTCTCGCATTTTCTCATTCATATTGCGATCAATTAATTAAATTGAGTTTTGCTCTTGCTGCAATTTGCAATTATACAAAAAGGTATTCAAGAACAGTAGCAACAGCAACAGCAGCAGAAGCAGCACCAACAGCACCAAACTACAAATCAATCAAAAATGCTTGTTATTTGAATTTAGAATTCGTGAATTACACTTGGCATTGGGGAAAGCTTTGAATACTTGCCATAAAATATGTAAGACATTGCCTTCTACGTCAAAACATTTGATGATTGGAAAGCATGAATTCAGATAAAATACCCTCGCAAAATTGATGCTTTATTATATAAATGTAATTATCATTTTTCGTATAAATACTAGGAAAAGAACCAATTAATAAACCTTTAGATAGAATAAACATTTTTTGTATATACATGAAATTACCAAAGAATTACAGATTTTTTTACGAAAACATATGGTATATTTTTTAAATATTTATTTTCTTAAATAAATCGTATTTCTGTATTCAACTTGCCATACTTCGTCCATTCATTTATCATTTCTATCAATGTATTTGAAATATCTCAAATTGGAACTCATTTTGCCGGCATTTAAGTAATTTAACTTTTCTATCTAGGCTGCTGCAATCAAATTGAATTAGATGTGCTTAAATTGCTCAGATCATTTGAAAGTTGTTTGGGCCTTTTCGGATTTTGCCATAAATCATTAAGCTAATTAATTTAAATACATGTGCCAAATTAGAAGCGTGTAACAGCTAACAGCTGTTCCACCTACAAACGCATAAATCTCGAAAGCAATTTGTCCTTAAAGTGTCATAAAATGCATGCAGCTCCAGCTAGTTAGCAAGAGTTGAAGAGAACTTCAAGTAAAAGTTTATAATTAAAACTTTACGCACGTTTTGTCTAAGTAAATACAACACACACACGCACACACAAAACAGATAGAGGGCGAGAGCGAGAGCGAGAGAGAGAGAGAGATCGAGTCAGTCTAACAACATGGCAACTATTTGGCTTTGGCCTTTTCGTATGCGTGATGCGCATAAAAATTTTGTGTTGCATACTTAAGTGGGCGAGCTGTTGCCCCAGGGCTGCATTCGCAATGCCGGACATCTGCTCAAAGCGCGAGCATATGTCCCATTTCCCAACGGGCTACGACTGACACTCATTACGTGGCAAGCTCACTAATTTCAACAGATAAAATGGTAAGCGAAAGAAATGAATATAAATGAATAAATACTATATACAAACTATAATTTTAAAAAAGAATAAAAAGAAAATATATATAGACATGGAGAAAAAATTTTGAAAATTCCACTCAGTTAAATGAGCTTTAAAATCGTCTTAAGTATAAGTAAATAAATTTTGAAATTCAATAAAATGATATATTAGTAATTTTAAAGAGTAATAATAATGCAGTTTATGTTCCTTAGAGCCAATTAAATATAAGAAGTCCAAAAACTTTAGCTTATATGAATTAATATAGCAAGCAGGAACCTTTGAGTAAAAACTCATATAAGCGATATCTAAAAAATATATATTTACGTAACAAGAAAAAAATCAATATAAGCCTGTATGAACTAAACTAAATTTTAAATTAATATATTTATAGTTAAAAAAAATAAATAAATTAAATACAGGTAAACAAAATTTGTTTAATTCAAGTGGAATATATATTATTAATATATGCATATATATTTATTGTTATTAATATTGAATATTCCGATATAAGCGTGAATATTTCAAATGTCAAATACTCGCTTGTTTTTCCATTACATAAAAATGCGCACATGCACACACATATGAATAATATTTATAAAATAATTCCAGGGACAACAGCAGAAAAGTGAAGCAAACAAGCACAACTAAACGAAAGTTTAAATGCAAATATTTGCCCAATGTTTGTGCTCTACTCCCATGAGGCTGGGCCAACAAAATTTGATATGAGTTTATGGTCAGTTGATTCAGTATTTTTATTTTTATTTTATTTTCCAGCTGCTGATTTACATAAAAGACAGTGTCCGTCGGACCACTAGTTTATTTGAATTTCATTAGCTACGAATTTTAAATTAATTTAATTAGCACTTTTGGCTCTTAATTTCTTATTTTACTTGGTTCTTTACAGGATAATAATTTAATGAAAAGTAATTGCAGCACGTGCGAACATATCCCAACATGGCTGTTGCAACTTAAAGCTGCCGCAAAATGTGGCACACAGATATTGGCCAACAGACCAGGACCAGGCATTCATTTGCGTGTTAATTGTCGAAATGATTCGTCGCCTGACGACTTTAAAAATTGCATGTAAAATATTGTAAATTGTTGCGGTTTGCAGTCAACTCTGAGGGAAATACCCTGCACGGATAGGCGACGCTTGCAAAGATGCTTTGAGTTGTAGAGCAAAGGATTGTTCAAAAGAAGTTTTTGTAAAATTCCAGTTACTATAGAGTAGCAAATGAAGAATGACGAATTTTGTTATAAAATTTTAAATATACATATATACATTTTTGTTATTTATTATTATTTATTACTTTTATTAATCTTAATTTCTATACAATTTATTGTAAATACATGTTTATTATAATTAATTTATTTTTTAAATAGATCAAATTAATTTACTATTTTTTATTTTTAATTATCATAAATAATTTTTATGTTTATCTATATTCTATATTATTTTAAGACCTATTTCCGCAATATGAGACCACACAAATTATTTTTATTTAATGACTCCCCACTGTAGAGCATTAAATATTCGTTGCCTTGCAACACAATGACCCAATTATTTTCTGGCATTAAATTTCACAAAAATGTCGCATACTGTTTTTATTACCATTATTGCCAGAGCTCTGTGGAGATTTTGTTGTTTTTTTTTCGCTCTGCCTCTTTTGCTTCTGTTGTTGTTAAAACATTCATTGAACAATTGTCGCGCGCCATGTTTATTTTTCCGCCATAGTTTTTCAATTTATTTGCATTATTGTCTGTGTATATATTATAATTACATAAATACATATTACATGTGTTTTCCTGATGGTTTTCTGGTTAAATTATGGTTTATATGATTGGCTGATTAGATTTAATGATTTTATAACAAAGCAAATAAATTTAATTATAATTTGAATTTTTAATCGTCAAAACTTATTAGTGGAACAGCATTTATTTCGCATTCATTTCAGCATCATAAATCCGCTCTGAACCCATTGAAATGATAAATCAAGGGTATATTAATTGTGCTCCAATTTATGTAACGGGCAGAAGTAAGCAGAGCCCATATTCTTGATCACAATGACGAACTGAGTCGGTCTTTCTATGAAGATCACTATTATTATAAATATGCTTTGTATTTTCCGTTCAATCTCTTATTTTTCTTAAACTGTCGTATTCATTCGCACAAAGTCCATTATACCCTTCGTTTTCCCCTGACTCTCAGGGTATAATAAAATTATCATTCAACTGTCATCAGCAGACGCGTCGTCGCCCGTGACAATGAAAAAAATGCTAATGCAAATAAAAGCCAGATAAAAAGATGGCTGAATCGCTTTCGGCCAGCAGCTGAATGTCATTATTCACATGGCAGAAGTGAGCATTATCGTGTCCAGCAGAAGTAACAAAAAATAAGAATAGATAAAATGCCAGAGAGTCAAAGCATTAAATAAGTGAAAGTGGACACACACAAAAAAGCAACGAATAATTATGGCAAAGTACGAATAAAACCAGGCACATACAAAAAAGGCAGAAAATGCTTTACCTGATGAAGCAGAGGAAGGTAGCTAAAGCCACTTGAGATAGCAAATGACAAGCCGCACTTTCATCACAATATATATATATATATATATATATATTTATTTTTTTGTAGTCGTCTTAAATGCGCTTTGTTTGTTTTTGTTGTTGCTGTGCATTCGAAACTTAAATGGCTTAGGTTGACACTTAAAGTCTTTGATAAATGATGTTTAGCTACTGCAAGATAAAATCAACTTGCTAAGGCTTGAGCCACAAAAATGAACAGAAAATATTGACTTAAATATCTTAAAATAATCTCATAGAATTTTTATTATAAGAATATTTAAAGAGATGAAAAGATTTGCATTTAATTTAGTTTTGAAAACATACTGTATCTGCTTGGAATTGATATGAAAACCAAAATATGTATATTTGTTCTTCAAATTTTACTCGGTATAGTACTCTATAATTATATATTTAATTTTTATTTATATATAGTTGTAGAGTTTATAAGAATTTCTCTTGAATTAGTTTTGCTGCTTGTAACAGACATATAAATATATATAAGGGAGTTATTTAAATTTTTTTTTTTTTTAAGGAATTGCTAGTCAAAGGGAGCTCGATATAGAATTTACAAATTTCCAACAAATATAAAATTATAAATACTGCAAATTGCAATTTATATGATTTCTAAAAGCGTTATCTTTCCCTCTTCTTTTATTTAGTTCGTATTTTGACATCACCAATAATTCGATATTTAAATTTTACCTCTTCAGATACTTTGATTATCTTGCCTTTAAGCTTATATAACTCCTAAGGCCATAAAGCAGCCTTAAGCCTAACTGGCGGCAACTTCAGCTAATACCAAGCCAAATAGGACAGCTACAATGCCAACAAATTATCAGTTTCACATTTCACTTTGTGCAATCAGTGAGTGACCACAACAACAACTCGAGGTTAACACTTGCACCAACAACAACAACAACTATCGTCCGGACAACATCGTAAATGACGCTCAGCGAAATTGTCGAGTTTGCAGTTGGCCAAGCCAAATGTAATGCAACTAATTGATATCATTAATATGGCTTAAGCGTGGCCAAGATGTACATACAGCTATAGCTATATATACCTATATACTATATACCGTAAACTACTATATAAGTGTATGCATATATCTCTGCCTTATCGGCTTGCGTGTTAGCTAAGCTGGCATAAGCGAAGTGAAACGCAAGGGAAAACTAAAGTTTTGGTATGCGACTGTTTCTTTTTTTTTTTATTTTTTTTTTTAAATTAATAAGTGCGTGCGTTAAAGTTTCGACCACAGAAATTTAAATGCAATTAAACTTTAATCAATCGCCAAGCAAGCTGCGATCAATGCATCAACACGAACCAGCGGCCACCCCGATTGCCCCTGGCCACTCCTCGGGCTGCTGCCAGCGAGCACAACAACTCACACTCGCTCGCTGGCTGACTGACAATGCGAGCGACGGCAACAAATAACCGCAGGATAACTTCATTTGCATGCAACACACACATGCCCACACACACACACACACATTATATGTGCGTATATGTATTTGTATTTACACGTTACATGCCCAACACATTTCATTGCATACTTTTGTGCGCTGCCGCGGCAACGCGCATAAAATGTTTTTCATCTGCATATAAGTATATGATATTTATATATCTATAAATTCACACATATGTAGTATAAACGTGTATATATACACATATATGTTTTATCTGTTGTCAAAGAATTTTTATTATTGTTGTTCACTGCGTGTATTACAAGCCGGCGCACATATGAGAAAAAAGTTGAGTCTTTTATTAACAGATAGTTAAATATGCAAAATGCAAAATGAAAAGTGCATCGAGGAAGACGAATATCAAATGCTCTATATAATCATAAAAATTACTTATAAATTTATAATGCTCTGAAATAGTAGGAAATTTATTATGAAAGAAGACGAATATCAAAAGTTCTTTAAAACTTTATTATTAATAAAGAGGAATATGAAATAATCCAAAAATATACAAATATATATACTATTCAAATAAAATTACTATTACCTTCAAATACTATTCAGCTTAAAATTACTACTATTGGCATTAAAAATAAAAAAAATAAAAAAAATAAATAAATTAATAAATAAAAATAAATAAAATATTTGTTTATTTTACTTTTAATTTATAAAATAAATTTAATAGTTTTTAATAAAGTATAATATAAATATAAATATTTGAAAAAGCGTAGTAACAAATTAAATCCACTTTTAATCGCTTTATTCACAAAGAGAAAATAATAATTAATATTTATATAATTTTTTTTAGGAAAATATATCCTTTAAAATGCCTTCAATATAAACCAAAACGTAGCCCAAATCTGTCTATACTCTGCTTCTCGCCTCCAATAAACTTGTTGTCCTCAATATTTTTCATAAACTTAATCACGTAACTAATCAACTTCATTTTGTTGTTCAGCCTCGAGTACTTATGCACTGGCACTGGCAGCAAATAAAATGCTTGCAAATGAATAAATAAATACAAATTAAATAAAAATTGTGAAATTTTTACAATAACAACACATAATTGATGTCCAGTTCATTCGTAGAGGATGTGCAAACATATAAGGAAAATAAATAAAAAGTAAGCAATGGCAAAAATTTAATGAATCAGCCGCGTAATGAAGCGTCTTAAAGAGGAAGTCCACATAAATATAATGTGAGCAGAAAATATGCATAAAATTGACCAAAAAAAGACCATTAATAAATAAACTGTTGTTGTATTTGGCATTTTCGAAAAAAAAAAAAAAAAAAAAAACGAAAAGGGTTTACGGGACTATTCGATTTGCATGGAACTCTCATAAATTAGAAACTAACTGCCTCTGTCGGTTGGGTTAATGGGCAACCACGTGCGATATATGGCCCAAGCGGACGTCAAATAAAGACAGAGACTGCAAACTCGAGTCCGTTGTCCTTAAACTTTGGCTTAAAGGCGAAGCGGGTTGCCGCCACTGTTGCTGCCACTGCCGCCTGTTATATGTCACATCATTATCGACATTCACAACAAAAAGCACTTTATTGCCTTCATCAGGCGGCAGGTGCAGCAGCAGACGCTGCTTGGCTGCCAGGGCAACCCAAGATGCAGCTGGGTGGGGTGGGGGTTAGCTTGAACTCAACTCAACTCAGCTCAGTTCAGTCCGGTTCTGCTCAGATCGGTTTACTCAAGCCTATAACGGTCTATTCGCAGAGATAACGGCTATGGAAGCCGCCTGCCAGCGGCTGAGTCACGGCAATCAATAGCAGCAGCAGCAGCAGCAGCAGAAACAACAATTCGCTGCAACTATACACTGATAATAATTGCCACGCCCATAACGCCTGTTGCGGTGAGTAGCTGGCGCTTGCAGTGTGTGGCTAAAGCAATATATCTCTGTGTGTGTGTGTGTGTGTGTGGCACATGCAACACTGTGTAATAGGGGTCCACTGCTCAAAAGCTTTGCGGTGTCTATGTGTCTGTCACTGTGTGTCTGTGTGTGTATGCGGCTGCTATATAGCAGCACGAATGACTTTCAATGTGATTAAACTTGAAGAGAGAGGGAGAGACTGAGCTCTAGAACTTGCCAGCATCAATAGCAACTATTTAAAGCAAATTACGAGACATCATTCGATGGCGACATCAGCTGATAGCAGCTCTATAAAGTATAAAGAAATGAAAATATGTTGCTTAACATTTAACTGGACATTAAGTATATTTAATTTTATAAACTTTACCTTTGATTTGTATACCAAGTGCACATCATTCGGAGTGGTTCAGGGTTGGTTAACTCAGTATGTGATAAGAGTGTGAATAAATGCTTCTATTTAAGGTATTACTTTTCAAATTATGCTTGCCAATATTACTGTTCATCTTCTTATTCTGTTTTTCCTATGTCTGTTTATAATATTGTATTTATTATATTATATTATATTTATTTCACAATATCTCTCTCTCTCTCTCTCTTTCAATCACACATCTACAATTATTTCGTTGCCTCTCTCTCCCTCTATTGCTCTCACAATCAATTTTTCTGCTTAATGCTCCCTCTCTCTATCTCTCATTCTCATACCATCACTATATCTCTCTCTCCATTCGGTCTTTCTTTCACTCTCTCTCTCCCTATCTCTCTCTTTCTCCCTATCTCTCTCTCTCTCTCTCTCTCTCTCTCTCACTCTCTCTCTGCCTATCCCTCTGTCTCTCTTCCTATCTCTATCTCTCTCCCTATCTCGCTCTCTCCCTATCTCTTTCTCTCTTGATGTCATTATCAATATTTCTGTTCATCTCTCTCTGTCGCCATTTTTCTCTCTCACTTTCTCTCTATGTCTTTCTCACTCTCTCTCTCTCTCTCCCACTCTGTTTCTTCGCGTTACCCTTTTACTCTCTCCCACAGGTTTTAATCGCTTAATTATTTTAAATAGATTTTTGTCTGTCCACTTGACCTCGACAAATTTAATATTCAATATTGTTTTTCTCAACCCAGGCATAGATTGCCTATTGAAAAATGATCTGGAAAAACCGGACGCGTTGTGCATATTAAAAACTCTTTTTCTACATTTAACCCAAGCGGCAAAAAAAAAAAAAAAAAAAAAAAGACTGTCTGCTGCACATGTTTGTAAATCAGTTTACAAAATGCTGCTAGCCTCCATATCAAAGCCATAAAAAGACAGAGAGAGAGAGAGAGAGAGAAAAGTAAAAATAAATAATAAAAAAAAAAAAAAAGAAATGTGCCCGAGTCATAAACGGAAATCAAGTGAAAAGGTCAAAATACAAAATACTCGTAATTTGCCAGGCTCGCTCACTCGCCATGCAAAATGCTGCCCACAATGCGACCTTTGGCCCCTGTCAGCCGCTTCAGCTCCGCCCGCTGCTGAGCCCCTGACCAGGCGTTAATTTATTTGTCGATTGATTACAACGCGCTTCCGGCAGACGACAGCGGCGGCAAAAAAGCAAATTAATTTTTATGTCTCTATGTTTGGGGCGCTGCAAACGTTTTGAGTAATGTGACGGGCACCTCCTAAGCGGAAGTGTATTAATTTCCGACCCACACAGCAAACGTGAGACCTGAACAAGAAAAAAAGTTGAGCATGAACGTAATATGCTTGCCAAATCGTCAACAACAACAAATCAGAATATTATAAATGAATGAAATGGATGAGCTGCACAGAATTTTCAAATGCAATTTGATAATATTTCAAATTTAAATAAAGAAAATCGATTGACAGATACCGAAAATAGCTGCCAAATGAGAATTATAAATATCTGTTTGAGATGAATGAGTTTGTGCATAAATTAGCAATGGCTGTGAGGAAATTACTACAAAAATCGAAAAGTATTTAATTAAATACAGATAATTGGAGTGGACAGAATAAGCTAAGGTAACTGTGGCTGGGATAAGACTTTCAATTACGTTAATTACTTTTACTAATCAAATGTATTGTAAATTGATAGATTTTGTTTAATACATTTACAAGTTTATGTTTTAATATAATAATGCACTCTGTTAATCAGGCTTAAATACAATAGGAATAAATAAATAAATATATATTGTTACAGATGTCAAAATTATTTATTCATTTATTTAAGTCAATTTAGATTTTTTATAGAAATTTATTGAATAAACTAAAGTGATTAATTTCTTAATAAAGATAGATAGAAACGAAAACAAATTATAAATTGATTTATAGAAAAAAAAAAATTATAGTAAGTCTGCATGCAAATATTTAGAGATACGACAGTGGCAGCCTACTCAGAAGATTAACATAGCTCGTCGTCCTGATAAAGGATATTTGTTAAAAGGATCCTGTCACGGCATATAATAAAAATAATATAGTAATAGATATTGTAATTAAAAATATTAATTATAACGAAACTTAAATAACTTATGATATATAAGATAATAATTTGCATAATAACATAAAACAAATAAATAGTATAAAATAATTGCTGAACGTTTTCTACATATATATAGCTTACGCCTTTATTTGTAAACAATTCTTAAATATAAATTTGTTAAGCAAAAAATAACTTTTAAATATTAACATAAAACTGAAATTCCTTCAAGAAATTTCCACTTAAAACATTACATTTTACAGGAAAGCCATAAAGCTTTTTAAAAAACATTCCCGAGTACTTAGTCTCTGTGGAGAATATTTGCTTACATCATATATAAGTGTATATGTGTATATATAAATTTTTTTATTCGGTAGAAATCAATCATTCGCTGTGATTAGCTACATACTGCTGTCTTTCCACATCGAATTCACAAAGGAATTGCACGTCTGCTCTTTACGATGCCCAAGGAGCCACGTAAAGTGACTTTATAACACACTCAAACGCAGGAGAACATACGCACACATACACACTCTCTCCCACTCTCACTGTCTCTCTGCTGAGACTTTTAACGCGCCAGCTATAAATGTCAAGTCCCGTGGGTAGAAGCTCATGACAAAGAGGCAAACGTTAAACCACAGCAGCGCGCAAAGCGCCAAAAGAAAACAATAATAAACAACAACAGCAATAGCGGCAGCAAATGACACACACACACACACGCATGCAGAGAGAGAGGCACAACAGCGCAACATTAAGAAATTTGTTGAAACGAATGCGTTTTATTTAATTTTTATTGCTGCCGACGACGCTTGAGCTAAGCATGTGTGTGTGTGTGCGCGCGCTAAGTATGTGTAAGAGTAGCTGTGTGTGTTTGTGTGTTTGCTATAAAGCATTTAAGAATTATGAGCAGCAACAAGCAACAAGCTGCAGCAACCGCAGCACCAGCAGCAGCAGAGCAGAGAAACAATTAGCTGCCGCCGCACAAAAGTATGCTACGAAAAATTAAAATGCCTGCAGGAGTGTGGGTATAAGAGGCTGCTAGTACATGAGTGTGTGTGTGGCAGTGCAAAGTGCGCAGATTGAGACGTGATGCCATTAAAGTGCATAAGCGTGACCTGCCAAAGCAGCAGCCACGCCTCCCTCGCCTCAAGCGTTAAGGCTTATGATTAATGTTTGCAATAAGGCGGACACAAACAATAAGTGGGCGAGACAAAGAGAGTAAAAGAACGAGATAGAGAGAGAGAGAGAGAGAGAGAGAGGTAGGGGTCAGCATGGGCTGACTTAGACTGCAACAGCGTGAAATACCGCACAGGATGCAAAGGATGTTGCGCATGTTGAGGCCAAGCCGACAAAGTTTTGCATGTGGCAATAGCAACAGCAACAACAGCAGCAATAGAGCAACAGCTACACCGACAACAACAGCAACAACAATACAATACCAACAGCAGGCAGCAAGTGCCAAATGCACATGAGCTGCAGCCGGTCTCTGCCGCTTGAAAATCCCTCAGCTCGCTGTGTGACCGTTGGGCTTCAAATTAAAGCGCAACATTTGCCACAACGCTGCGTCATGCAACTGAAGTATTTGGCCGCAACAGCAACAGTAGCTCTATCCCTCCCTTTGTGTGTGTGTGTGTGTGTGCGCCTCTCCTCTATGACATTGGTGGGCGTGGCGCTGTTGGCAGTTTTGGTCATTTCATTCGCTTGGTTTTGTCTGTTTGCTTCTAATTAAGCTTAATGTGCTCACATGCTGAACATTTAAAGCATGTATTTGTTGGCCAGCTTGTTGCCGCTCTTGTTGTTGTTGCTGGTGTTGCTGATGTTGGTCATGTTGTTGCGTGCAGGTTTTGCCCCACAGCACACAATTAACGCAAAACTTTAAAGCGGACCTAAACCAAAAAAAAGGCAAAAAAGGATTTCGCATACATTTTATGTGAGTCAGTGAGTTAGTCAAAGGGTTTGGCCACAGAGACTAGCCCAGTTACTAAACAACAAACAACAACAACAAATGAACTAGAGAACAGAAGTGAAAAACAGTGGAAATCTATCGCCAAAGAACTTTCCATGGAAATACTATCGTGAGGAGATGTAAATTAAAACAATTTAAAATGTAAGCAATAATATGAGAACTGAAATAAAATATCATGATTGATATTAATATTTCATTCATTATAATATTGCATGACTGTGATTTTTATAATATTTTTTATTAGCTCTTTATAATTATATATAATATAATAAAATATTTAATCTAATTTTTTATTTCTGTTTAATTTGAATAAAGGCTTTATGAATTTTATAAAATGATTTTTTACTTATTTATCTTTATTATTATTTTTTTATTATATATTTTCATGTGTATGTATATTCAACAGTATTAATACATATTTTTTATGTATTTATATACGAAATTATTATAATATTTATG
This sequence comes from Drosophila mojavensis, assembly GCF_018153725.1. Lineage (NCBI taxonomy): Eukaryota > Metazoa > Arthropoda > Insecta > Diptera > Drosophilidae > Drosophila > Drosophila mojavensis. The sequence goes on from NW_025318858.1 coordinate 9,636,983, forward strand.
TTTGCAGATTGTTAGCGAAAAAATCTATTATCCTTAGATTGATTTATTTTTAGCTTACGATACACACGAATATTTCATTAAAATAGTTTATTTATAAGAATGTTCCTGTTCATATAGAAATTAAAATAAATATTGTGTTAGAGTGTTGTTTCCCTTATACTATTATACTTATACTAATATATAAATTTTATGTATAATAATTTCGGCCATCACAGGGAAAAAAAATATTTAATACCTTTTATAACAAGGCTCATGGACACGTGCACTATAAATCTACTTCTCAAATATTATTTCTCTACAGTTCCTAATAAACTGTAACTTACTTTTTTTAGTATTTTCAAGCTGAAAGAACTTTTGCAGCGCAAATGATGCGGACAAAAAAAATAAACAGAAACAAAAACATTCCAGCATAAAACTTGAAGGCGTCACAACTTACGCGAATTTCACGCGAGTTCAGCAATGCCACGCCCTCCCCTACCGAAAAAGTTTCGTGTCTAAACAGCAGAAAGGCAACGCCGTCCAAAAAAATCTATCCGGAAAACAACGAGGGCGTGACAGCGGCGAAGAGCAGAAGAAAATAAAGAACAAACTCAAACAAGTCTCGAGTTGAAATTTTATTCTCTGTGCGACATGAAAACCTATTAAAAAATTGTGGTCTCATTTCTTGAGGTGCACCGGAATGGGCGGAACACGTTTTTTACGAGTGCACTGACCCGAAAGCAAAAGTTACACAATTGGCATAAACAAACGGAAGTATGCTCAACAAGATGACGTATAGGAAATTCAATTTTGATATATGACAAGGTCAGGGATCTGAAAAGTTAAGATACTAATGAATATAGAATGTGCGTAAAGCGAAAAGTTTAAATAATAATAAAGAATACAAAATAAAAGAAATTTATGTAGAAGATGAAATAAATAAGTCTATATTCGAGGTGTCCATCACGAGCGACAAATAGAGAGAGAAAGTATATGTGTGAGAGGGAGAGACAGAGAGAGAGAGAGAGAGAGAGAGAGAGAGAGAGAGAGAAATAGTGAGAGAGATAAAGAAAATAGAGAGAAGGAAGATAGGGGGAAGCCGCGTGTGTGAGATTGTGGGCGAAGTGGCGTGAGATATAACGACAATGAGGGGGAAATAACAAATAAAAAGAAAGTTAGATAAATAAATAAAAGATCACAGACGCGGTGACAGAGAAAGAAGGCAGAAAGAGCATGAGAGTGAAAGAGAGAGATAAAGAGATAAAGTTAGAGAGAGAGAGAGAGAGATATTTAGAGTGAGAGAGGGAGCGGCAGGACGAGATTGAGAGAAGAAATTATAAAGATCTAGAGAGAGTGAGATTGATAGAGAGTAAGAGTAAGAGAGAATGAACAATATTCATGGCCAGATTAAGGAAGAAAGGAAGCGTGCGAGAGACAGAAGTAGATGGCATCACGGAACAAGAAGAAGTAGAGAACAAATAAGCATGTATGGCAATAAATACTACAATTATAATGTAAGGATATTATTAAAGTAGGGCTCAAGTTAAGAGCACGCTTCTTATTGCCCTCCAATGGGTACGAGAGTGAGATGGCTGTGGCTGAACTTGATCTCGGGTGTTGCGGGGAGAGAATGAGATAGCAGGAAGACCTCTTGTCGAAAAGAAATCGTAAGTTGATATAATAATAAGGGAGCAAGTGAAGAACAGGAGAAGTACAGAAGCACTGGGAGCTCGCTATAGAGCGTAGCTATACAGGGGGATAAATATGGAATATCGTCAGAGCACGCCCCAACAAATTTGACTTCTTAGACTACACAAACTAATTGCAATTCAAATTTTAAAGATTCATAACTTATTCAAGTTTCTAAGATGTGTGTGTGTGTATGTGAATGAGTGAATGTGTGCGAGTGTCTGTGTGTGTGTGTTAATTAAAACCGAATGCGGCTTTTAATTGAAATTAACCTGGCGATGGATGCGATTGCACTGCGCATTTGTCTGACAAATGTGTATGCGGTTCAAAATGCAACACATAAATCACAAAATGGCGGTAATAATCAGACAATGCGCACACACACAATGACACATAGAATCGTGTGCATAAAGTGTGTGTAATGTGTGCTTGCGTGTGTTTGTGTGTGTGTGTATGTTTGGACTTCAATCTCTCAAGCCAATTGACAATTGCCGCAATTCAATTGAAAATCTGCGCGATTTCCGTTAACGAGAGTTGAAAAGGCGCCCGGCAACAAAACGCATAAATAACTTGGCATAAATGCTTAAAATTTATGCTGTGAGTACACACACACACGCACCCGCACCCGCACACACACATACACTGCCATACTCCCACACAAATTGCACACAATTACAAAATGCAATGGAAATTGATTTATCACGCAGACAACATTTACGGTCACGCATCCAACATAAATTTTCATTCGCTGTCTTTTTGGGGGGGCAGAACCGAAAATCTTTGTTGTTGTTGTTGCTGTTGTTGTGAAATTGTTTTGTGCCGAGCATTAAATGGCAATTTCATATAGAAACCTTGCTCGATATATATAAATAAATGTATATATGGCAGCTACTATATGGCCCTTACACTGCGAGAAAACAAAAAATAGACAGTTGTCTGTGCGTAACCCCAAATTAAATAACAATAAAATTTATCAAATATATGTATATTTCGAGTAATTTGCGGTCAAGCCCGGCAGCAATTAAAGTCACATAAATTGTTTGCTACACATTTTTTGCGTGACATTTAGTCAAGTATTTAGCAAATTTTGTGGCGAGCGCATTTTAAATTTATTATAATTAAAATATAATATTAAATTTAAATGGTGTTTGTAGGCAACTTTTTGGGATTTTTTTTTTTTGGCTTTGCTAATTGCTTTAGTTGCGGTAATAAATACTACATTCAAATGCAATCAACAATTATTATTTAGCATTTTTAGTATATTAAAATAAATAAATAAATTATTTTAAGCTAAATAAAATATTCAGAATTATTATTTTTTTAAAATTAATTTTAATATTTATTAGAAAGTCTACAAACTTCCTGATAATTAAAATTAAAGCTTCTTAATAATAATAGTTGGAGTTTTTATAATTCATAAGCTAGCATACGATTAATCTAATCAAGTATGGATTATTTAAGAGTAATAATTAGGACTAATTTATTATAATAAATGAAATTATAATTATATACTATTTTTCAAAGAGATAAATTGAGTCATCGCAGTTTTATTGTGTCTATGTAATATGAATAGTAATTTTAAACATAATATATATTCTACGTTGAGTATATAGAAGATAATGAACACATGAATATATAATCCACCCATGCCAAAAGTATTATTTTCCTAATAATATTTAAATATACGCCAAATCAGACTAGACTTTTCATTTAATTTAATGTGTTTTATATTTAGCAGAGGGTTGCATAATTTAAGATTTAAAATTTGCTCATAATTCTATTATATGCTTAACTGTATTTGCCAAAAATATTTAAGATAGTCAAGTTTTTTCACAATTTTGCTTAAAATTTTGAATTTTTCTTTTTTTTAGAGAAATGCGAATCTTTTTATGTACTAGTTTCAAAACTTAAAGTTCCGCACAATTTAAGTGTGGACCCCACTTAAAGTTTACGCTTCATTACAACTCGTTGACTCCTTCTGCAGTTGATTTTCGCAGCTCAAATTGAAAATTGACTACAAACATTTTGACTGTCGCTCAAACCTGTCGCAGCAACAACAACAACAACAGTGACAGCGCAGGTGAGAGAGAGAGAGACCCTCAATTGCGCACATTACATGCGAGATTTACATGCCGAAAATTCATTAGCACTTAAACAATGACAATTTATGTAATACATATATAAAGGCACGTCGTTTATTATTTCCGATGGGAGAAGGCCGACTCAACTAGGCCTCAATGAAGTTTACATATATGTATGTATGAGTGCATGCATATGTGTGTTTGTAAGACGTGTGTGTGTCTGGTGAATCTAGACGGATATTAGATTACATTCTGTTCATAATTATTGCATCCTGAGGTAACAATGCGCATTGCATTATGCATTTCAGATGGCCAAAACTGTGAGAATTCAATTTGAAGCAGTTGAATGATTCATTGTAAGATTCATACACACCAATTCGCTCAATCATTTATGCAGCTGCTTGTGTTTACATTGCTGACATTGCTGCCTGAGGTATGAATGCGCATTGTAATGTGCTAGACGAACAGAAGCATTCAATTTGAATGAATTAAATGATTTGAGCAAGTCATTAAACTCTTTCAATGATTCATTCATTCATTCAGTTATTCACTCACTTCTTGCTGTGTGCTCATTGTCTGCGTTTAATTCGTTTTTAAATGACTCTGTCGCAGTGTCGCTTCGCCGCATAAATCAGTGTGCCAGATATTACGTATACGCCGTGCGGCACAAGGCTTGCTTTCGACACTTTTCCATTTTCAAATGTCTCCCAAGACACCACTAAACAAATTAGCGTTAATTTAATGACAGACATTCGCCCATTTTGCGACAAACATGCAATTTATTGGCTTCCTCGAAAAGGAACCAGGAAAGAGAATTCTGTGGAAACGTTTTCTAGCCCTCCGAGCGAGCGAGCATTGTGAATTGTGAACTCTGTTCGTTTTGTTTGGGCTGTCCATAAATTTTATTAGGCTTCCAGATGTGCGGGCGGGCAATGTCAGCAGCAACTGTTGCACAGGCGTGGCTAAGCGACTGAACGAATAAATGAATGACTGAATGAGTATATTAGCCAACCCCTAGTGAATAAGGCCACCGATCAACGAGATTGTGTGCGTTGAGCGGCTGCGCTCCCTTTGCCTTAAAGAGACTCCCACTTGGGTAAATTTAACAAAAGTTGTAGAATACAAAGATGTTTATTTATAATATAGGATAGCCCAACTGAAATATTTTATAAATGTTTGATGTTATATATACTGATATAGACTGTAATCAAATATTTTAATATATTACTTTACAAGCTATAATTATACATATTTACCCACATGTCATAAAAGTCGATTGGCTCGCTCACGTGACTTTAGATCAATTTGTACCCGAATGTAGCATCATGTGGCAGTTGCACAGCTCCATTGCAACTGAATAATAAATCTTGCTCACTCCTCCTCTATCTCTCTCTATATCTGTCTCTTATTCTTTCTCGCTCTCACACAGCTTGCACTCCCACTCTCGCTCACCTTTTAGAGCAGGTCATGCACCAGACAGCCAAAAACCTGCCAGACTGCCTGAATTTTCGATGCTGCTCTACTTAGAAATCGTGACTGGTCTACAATAGCTTTTACAATTTACATGCATATTTTCAACTTTGGTTGAGCTGCCAGAAAATTTAATCATACCAACGAAAAATAAAATTGCTAACACGGAGAAAATATGAAAATTGAAATGCAGGCTACAGCGAAGACGCTACTTTGCCAAAACTATTCAACAACTTCCAATGTCGAGAAATTATTAACAACAGCAACAACACAATGGAGGGTGAAAGAGAAGTTTGAAGATGCACTTACCCGACTGATTGATACACTGTTCGACTTTACTGAATAATGTAATTATTAAATTGAAAGCCATTTGGAAGTTGTGATATACATAAATTTCTATATCTGAGAAAAAAAAAATACATTTGCTTGAACAGGTCTCTCAAAAAAGTATTGTAAATTAAATTCAATGAATTTATTTAAATTCATATGTAATGTTTATGAGAGTTGGCCTAGGTATACCACATATAGTGCTCCACTTCCGATTGCCATGTCCAACAGGAAAAATTAAAAAAAAATAAAATAAGTAAATTTCAGTATTAAATACTACAACAAATATACCCCAAGTAAATACAAAACAGTGTATTAAAAAAATGAGCAAGAAAAATAGTTTGAACCAAGAAAATGCATCGAAGTTTTTGAAAGCATTTTTCGCACAGGTGTGCACAAATTCTCGCACCTTTTTGCGGGCTGGCTCTCAGCTCTCAGCTCTCTGCCCGCAGCGCGCTGTAGTGTTTCGGCCTGTTGGGCTACAGGTCCTGGAGCCAGCTGACTGTCAAGCATGCTCTACAAATTTCTATTTGTTGGGCTGCTGTACATAAGTTCAGCTGGTCTCCGTATTCCCCCGCATTCCCTAACCCCATTCCCCTCTTTCACATCCAGCTGTATTGCTTCGGCAGCTCCTTTTTCATACCTTTTGGCAAAGTGCAAACTTTTGCATACAACTAATGTGCACTTCCGCTTTGCACGCCATTTTGTTTTCTTGCAAAACTTGCTAAAAATGCGATGTTCTCCGATATTATTTTCTGTGCTTCGAAATTTCTAATGGGTCGCATTGAGGAACTACCAAGATCTGGGCTCTTAGGGGTGGTCGCTGAACTATGCGCATTGTTTATTGTAAAAGTTTTGCCCTTTTTTTTTTGGGAAAATAATAACAATAAAAACATAGTACATAAATTTTGAACAGAAGGCGACCTTTAAGGCTGTTATACTATTTTCAATAAATTCAATTTATGTCATTTATTATTATAATATTACAAGTAATTTTAATTAGTAAATAATCTGGAACGAATGAGAACTACAGAAGATCATTAACGATTTTTATATTTACATACAGTATTCATTTGGTTTTAGTATTTGAGTAAAACGAAGCCAGAATGCCTAAAGCAGCAGAGAGTGTTCGCTCCCATTGGTCACTAGAAGATCGACTGCAACAATCTCCTAACTGACGCCGAGTTCAACAATTGAGAGCGACTTACTGTTCGAGAGAAAGTCAACTTATATAAAGAGCAGCACCTGTAGCACTTCTTCAGTCAGTGGAGATCAGTCGTGCAGTGCAATAAAGTGATGTGAGGTCTATGATCGGACAGAAATACTGAGAAAAAATACTTGGAGGATATAGAATAAATATTTAGAGAAAATACTTAGAGGAAATACTAAAAGAGAAAACCTTGAGGGGCCTGTGACCTTGATCATAGATCGATGCGTTCATTCATACGGACAGAAGGACGGACGGACTGAGAAACAGAGGAACAGCTTGTCGCTCTGATCCAGAATATAAATACTTTGTGGGGTCTGCCACGCCTCCTTCTGCCTGTTACATACTTTTAACAAAACCATTCTACCCTGATTTTCCATTGAAAATGAATTCAGGGTATAATTAATGTTAGCTTTCCATAAATTCTTCTATCTAAACAAAGTCTTAGACATAAATTCATAATACTTCAAACTCCAATAAATGCATTTGAAATCACATTTGTGAGCTGCAACAATTATCTTATAGCCTCAATGCATATGCCTACTTAAATAGCTTAACAATCAGAAGTTGCTATTGTTGCTGTTGCTGTTGCAGTTGTTGCATAGCACAAAGTCTTTAGTTTTGCATAGATTTATAGCGGATTTAGGCGTAAGTCAAATTGCATAATCAGGCTCCCAAGATGTGCTCAAAATGTGCTGACCTTTTAGCATGAATGCAACTCAAGATATTTGATGGCTCTACACTCAGCCGCAATGCGTAATTATACACATATGCACACCGACATACACACACACGCACACATAAATCATAAGCATAATTGCAACACTCGAGCTATATATGAGCTGTTGGGCCAGACCAAGCCAGCCGTTGGAAATGCTTTAGCAGCTAGTCGAGCGCTTTACCATTGCTTAATTAAGCGACGCCATGCGGCGCAAATGGCAGCGACTATGACTGCAGACATACACACGCACATACATATATGTACATACATATATTCACACACATATGCACACAATCACACTCTGCCTTGCAATTATTAGCTCGACATGATAACAGTTTTTACTTCATTGCCACAAAAACAAGCAACGTGAAATTAACACGAAGGCATCGAATATGTCTAAAACAGTGACTGTGACAGCTGTGAATGTGATCGTTGCCGTGACTACATTGTATGTGATAATTGAACTCAAGAAATGTAGTCACATTGTATGTGATAATAGAACTTAGTGAAGATAATATTAAATATATATTAAGTGGAAATTACATAGTAATAAAATAAAAATAAATAAAAAATTAAATAATAATAAAATACATAAAAAAAACACATATACATATTTAAATCAAAATATAAAAAAAAGTGATTTCTCGCTCCCTCTAATTTCAACATAATATCACAAAATAATTAAAGCTTATTTCTAGCTGACAAAAATACATATTAATGTAAACAATCTGAGATCTGAGGTTTTGTCAACAAAGTTTTCCTCACTTACACGATTTTAAGGTACGAGTATTGAATTGTTCTTTTTATTTTGCTCTTATAAATTTTTCCCACCATTTAATACATAAATGCTTTGCTAAAAAATCTATTCTCGGCCTTTTCCAGTCTCTGTTTTGCCTTCAAGCCTCACTTCTTGCGGTAGGCCTTGCGTCTACATTGCACATTTTGCTTTAAGCTCGACTTGGACAGGGCACTTATGTAGCAGGAGAGAGAAAAATTGTCACGGAGAGGAAAAAGTTGCCGTTTTTTTTTTTAATAAAACATATACATTTTTTCCTTATTGCTATTTTGTATTCTTTTTCTGTCTCAGGTCGAGTTTTTTTTTTTTTTTTTTTTTTTGCTGATACTTTTTTTGCTGTGTTGCAAGTCCCCTTGGACTTTTATTGACACTGATAAGTGTGCCCAGAGCACAGCAAAAGGTAAGCAAAGCTGGCAATTTAAATTGAAATTGTTTGCCGCATCGCAACAGCAGCATACACACTCACTCGCACACACACACTGTACAAAAGAAGAAAAAATAGTACAAAATCTAGGAAAGTGCAGGAGAAAAAATCGGCAGCAGAAAAAAACCTGCCAGAGAAAAATTAAGTGAGACAAAGTGTTTTGTGACAATGCAGCAACAGCAACAGCAGCAGGAACAACAATAACAACAACAGCAATGCAAGCCTCGACAAAACCCGTAGACCAAACGAACGTCTAAAGTTTTGTATGGGGTACCAAAAGGGTTGCCAGTAGGGGCCCAGTGCGTGCTAATTCCCTTTGGGCAACAGTTTTATTGACTGACCGCACACGCACACACACACACACACGCAACATTGAGATCCATTCAGATGCGAATCGATGCCTTCGATATGCGTGTCCTGATTGTTTTTGTTTAACATGCAGCTGCATCTACATCCATCCGCATCCAGCAGTTGAATATACCCAAACATATACTCGCAGCCAAACTGACAGATATACATTTATCTATATACATATACATATGTTTATATATATATATTGGAGCTCGCATTGAGTTGTTAACCAATTTCGGACATTGCCTGCATTTCTTCGTTGAAAAGAACTGTCTACCATTGCCAGGACTTTTTCGTTTTTGGTTGTAGTGCAAAGATTTTTTCGATAGTTACAATTTTTTCACTTGTATGAATTAAACGAGATAATTGAAGGAAGTATATCAGAGAGCTGTAAACATCGACTCTTTAAGCGGATAGCATACAAAATATTTAAAATTTAACTGATCTACCAAAGTACTTGAAGGAAACTTTTATAAATTTTTCTTACGGACAGGACATGCTAAAATATAATACGGTCTCAATATATAAATTTTCTTATAAAAGAATCCATAGATGATAGCAGATTAAGAACAACTTGGTTAAGAAATTGACCCATTTAATTTTTAAAAACTAATTCAATAGTTTAGTAGTAATACAAAGTGGATTTATTTAGTTTTATAATTTTGTCAATCTAATATGTAAATCAATATTCAACAGGCAAATAAATTCAAATGCAAACAGATTGTGGAATGCCAGAAAAAAATTGAATATGTATAAAAACAAGAAAATCCATAAACATACCCATAAAGATAAATAAAGTAGAAAAGTTAAGCGTGTTGTTTTGCATTTCGATTAGCAAAGACAAAAGAACGTCAAGTCGTAATACAAACACATATCTATAAAAATATATGTAACTATATAAAACAAACTCGTGCATCTCCCCTTTAAGATTTAATTGAAAACCATAAATACAAGCTCCACAGATATTTGACTGTTTATTTGATCAATTCGACTGCAAGACATAGCAAGCTATGTAAGTTAGTGGACCCAGCTTATTGGGGCCAAAAGGTTTTAATAAAATGTCTCGACATGATGAGCTTGTGAGGCCAACAAGGCATAGCTGTTCCACTGAGCTTTGTTTATCTACTTTTGTGAACATGTCATAAATAAAAAGAAAATGAATCCGAAATGCAATGACTCAAACTATGAGCGGTCACAGTTCTGACAGCATTGAACATCATTTACTATGGGACAGAACAGACTCATATAACAAGTCTCAACCATTGGCAAAAAAAAAAAAAAAAAAAACAAAATTGAAGCCAGAGCAAAACTAAAATATACCAACTGCTCATAATGAAAAAATTTTGTAAAGCCGAAGATTATGTGCGGAAAATAAACAAAACGACAAATGTATTGCGAGTGCAATATGGATAGATAGCTACTGAGAAGAGAGCTATTACTAGAAAGAAAAGCGACTTATGTTGTATAGCTGTAGCAGCTACATGAATTTTAATCCTTTTTTTTTTTCCCTATTTAAAGAATGAATGTATGCCAAATTTGTATCTCAGTTCATTTGTTAATACTATTAAATTAATTTCGTAATAAATACAATTAAATTAAACTTAATTATTTAAAATAAAAATAAGAAATAGCCGAATATGGCTTTAAAGCAGCTAGTTTAATAAAAATTATAATATTATATTTAAACCTAAACTGATTTTTTTTTTTTTTTTAACTCTACTACTTTTTGCAATAAATAAAAATTTTAAAAAGTGAGAAATAAAAGAATTAGTATATTATATTTATTAAGTTTTGTCTAAATCTTTGACTTCGGGCGAGCATTGGGTAATTTTTTACCAACCGCAGCATGCAAAATTGATGTTAATAGAGACAAAAAAAAGGAAAAAACTAAACTTAGCATCTATGCCAGAGAGAGCATAAAAATAGAGAAAATGTTTTTTGGGAAGGAAAGAGATATTATTTCATTGTAAGCGGAGTGCGTCTACTGATAATAAATTTTTATAAAATGCGTTGCTCTTTGGAGTAAGGCTAAGTTCAGCTTTGCACAGAACGCATAAAGCGGCTGTGCTCGAATAATGTATACTCTACATTAAACATAAACGTTTAGTCCATCTACTATGATAAATGATTGGCTGTCAATCTCGGCAGTAGGTTTAATACATTAGAAAGTTCCTTTAAAAGGAGCTCTAACATAATTACAAATAATACTTGATCAACACAATATCGCATTTCAAAGAATTACATTTTTAACTAAACTTGTTCTTAAAAAACTTGAAAACTTTATAATATCAAGAAGTTGATCAAAATTTAATAATTTAAAATTTCATATGCTTAGTTAGTTATTTGATTAGGAAAAAAATATAAAGGAAATACAATAATATAAAATACATTTTTATATATATTTAATTCTGTCTTGATATTTAGTCCTTGAAAGAGAGAACTTTAAATATGACGTAGAGAGAAATACCGCAAGGGGAAAAGAGAGAGAGAAACAGAGAAAGCGGGATAGAGTCAGAGTGAAAATCACATTTTTAGCACAATTTTCAGATTGCAACACAAATTAATTTCCTTTGAGAATTGCCCCTTGCGCAAGTTTATCGAGTGTCCAGGCCAAACGGCTGCCGCCGTAGCTGCAGCAGCTGCAGCTGGCATTGCCACAGTTGCTGCAACTGGCAGAGCAACTGCTGCAACAGCGTTTATGTATTTTGTTGCAGCTAGTAGACCAGCACCGCTCGCTCGCCTTTCATTCGATAGCCGAGTCGGAGAGATTTCAACCATGTCAGTGCTTGACTTCATAAATTTTGGCAAAATTAAGAACCTTAACATGCTGTTGGACTTGCCTGCAACTTATAATGATCTCCGTGAGGACATGAACTGTTTGAGTGTGTCTGTTAGTTAGGTTATTTAAATGCAATTAGTTTAACCATTGCAAGCAAATAAAAACTCTTGAACATCTGCGTGTGTGCAAAAGCTGTAATTAATTATTTAGTTGACAACGCGCATACGCAGCGTGGTACCAAACGAGTTAATGCTGAAATTACGCTGCACCGGCATTCGCTCTAAATGCCTTTCAGCATTTTCAAAACATATTCTGAATATACAAATTACGCTTTATTTATGCATTACCTTTTTAATACACTTTCCATGCGGCAGGCGTCTGCTTGGGGTATGCCAGTTGAACTAACTTTGGAAAGGGTCTGTATGATGGGAAGATGAGAATAGCTAGCTGAATGTAAAGAGATTTTATATTACAAACTGCTTAAATACAAAATTATTATATAAACTATAAACTTTAAACAAAGTAATAAATATGATAATAATACTAATAAATAAAAGTATTAATAAAAATGTTGATCAGGCAATCTAAACATCCTGTGGTTACATGGCTGTTGATATTTGATAAAAAACTTGATTCTGCTGATTCATTCAAAGCCCAAGGCTTGAAAAAACTTCCTCTAATATGATGGAGTATATAGCAAAAGCTATAGATTTTTCCAGGACTCAGCTACGCTGATAGGAATCTCCTTTTGGATCAATGTTGTATTTTATTGTTCTTCATTGATTTTATTTCTAATGCGCAATCATGAACCTGGAATTTACGACCATGCTCAGCAGACAAGATCAAAAATAGAGAATTGAATAAGAAACTTGTGCCGTGGGCGTCATAGCAATTTAGGAAATTTATTTGAAGACGAAGAGCGGTATTAAATTCTAAGAAGAATGTTCCTGGTTGGTCGCTTTTCGGAGCAACAAGCAGTTAAGTAACTCAAACAGCAAACAGCAATTAAACAAGGCGAAGCTGAGAAGTTGGCTTATCTATTTAAGGTCATTTTAAGGCTATGTCATTGCTTTAATCAACAGTTACTGGTTCTTCTTTTAGTCTATGATAATATAGACGTATATAATAATATAATAAGCCAATTTTAAGAGATACAAAGTGAAAGGAACACAAGGAGAAGCTAGACAGTTACCGCTTCATCCATGTATTTATCAGTATAACCCTTTAGATTGAAAGAGAGAGAGAGAGAGAGAGAGAGAGAGAGAGAGAGAGAGCGAGAAATTGAAAAAAATAGAGAGCGTGAGCCTTGTTCTGATTAAACACAGAAAATAAAACCATATAAAGCCTTTATTCAACAATGCAAAAAAAAAATAAAATACAAAATAGATAAAATAAAAATAATTTAATATATAATTAATAATATTTATTTAATTAGATATATACTTAATAATTAAATAATCAGATACATATTTTTTAATTATATCACTGATGATGAAAGGCCTTCTAGACCTTTAACTGTAGCTAATCAGCAAAGCGAATATTTTCACCACTAATTGAATCATCTGGTAGAAAGCAACATAATATCTGATAATCTATTGTTCAAGCAATACTATTCTCTATTTAACTCTCAGGTATATAATAATATAATAAGCCAATTAGGTAAGAGTATTCACATTTCGTTGTATCTGATTTGAGAGTTATCCTTATGCTTGTTTTTTGTTGTATCATTAACATGTGCATAATTATATGCAACCAGATGCCAAGTGGCTTGTCGGCGGCACAAAGACAATCTGTGAGTCGTTTCCTGTTGGCCCCATTTATTGTTGTTGTTTGTTTGTTTGTTTGCCTGCCTGTGTGCCTGCCTGCTTGCTTGTTGTTGTTGTTGTTGCTGTTGCGTGGTGCTGCTTACAAGTTCAACTCCTGTAAATATGCTCCAGACACACACACACACACACACATACAGAGAGGGAGAGACAGTCTCGCAGAGCGACAGACAAAAGTTGGTCTGGCTTTGGGTCGGCATTCTACCGACAAAATCATACATAAATATTGTTTTTATATGTTTATGTGAGCTCTCTCTCACACTCCCTTTCTCTCACCCTCTCCCTCGCCCTCTCTATTTGTCTCTCTGTATGTGTGACTGTGTTTGTGGGTATTGCCATTTAGATTTTGCTGCGCTGTTGTTGTTTTAGTTGGTAATTATGAAAGTTTTTTGTGCATGCTACACAGATTTAAGCAGGCAGCCCCCAGGCAATCGGAAGCCAGGTAAATGAAAATATGATTATTATTATAGTCGCCCAAAAAACATATACACATATATACAAATATACACGCATGTATATCCACATATGTATGTATATGTGTGGCTGTTCATTAAATTAATGAACGCCAACCTTAGGTAGCGGCCCAAAGACTTTACTTAATATATTAATAGTGCTTAATATCAATGTAAGCTAGTTAAGTCTATTAATTATTTAATAATATAATAGCTTAATAGCATCATACATAGCCCTTTGCAATGGAAAGGCTAAAAATTAAGGGATAGGTTAGGTGCCTATTAAAAAAGCTCAGCGACGGAAAGCTTTCTGCACGAAAAGCACAGGGTTGGTGTTCTGTTATCTGCTAAAAGCTTGCGCTGTTTTGTGCTTTGTGCGAGAGAGAGATATACTCTTTTTTGCACTAGATATAAAACTTATTTCATTTACTTGGCTACGATTTTTATCGCCATAATTAATATAAACCTATAGAGCTTAGGTTGGGATTATGAAAGTTTTATAGAAAGAAAAATTTGTTTGACTGAAAAAATATAAAATAAATGTAGAAGAAGAAATTTAAAAAATATATACAATAAAAATGTCGATGAAATGGAAACAGAAAGCACATTAAGCGATAGAAGGAGAATTAGTTCGAGAGAGAAAGATAGAGAGAGACAGACACTGAAAAAGCGTTAGCTGAATGAAAAGCGTTAGCTGAATGATTTATTGGCATGAGCTAAGCTGGTCGACTTATCTAGATATTCGCTAAAATATAAATATTCTTGGATTTAATTCCACTCAAGGGAGTCAAGGAAGACAGAGACACGAAAAGACAGAGGGATAGAAAAAGTGAGAAAGAATGAGAGCTTGGTGAAGAGGTGGTAAGTGAGGAAAAGAAAGAGATCGATAGTCATTCAAACACATTTCACAACAAACTACTTAGCTTACATATCTATAATTTCCTTCATATAGAAAAAAAATAATATTGAAAATTAATAACTTATACAACTTCTTCATAAAAATTTAATTCATAAATCACCTAAATAATTCCAATTTTTAGCATATTCCAAATAAATACTAAAAAATACTAAAAGAGGAGCAACGAAAAGATCTCGCCCCATCAACTGACAGTTCTCGGCTGATCGTTGGCGTTATTTGGTCTGTTGGCTCGGCGCATTCGCGTTCTCCCAACCGCCGCGCAACGCGCCCGTGTGTGTGTTCAGATTTATTTTTAAGCTACACACACAAAAAGTATATGCTCTGTGCGGGTGAAGTGAAAAGAAGGAAGGAAAAATAGCAAAAATTATATATTATTAAGTTAAACGGGATTTTCCGAACCAACAAAATTGAGTCATATTTTGGTAAATCAATTTCAAATTCAATTTCAACTGAGCAATACTATAAAATCGATCCAAAAAGTTTAAAGTGTTTCAGTGATATATATGTATATATAGATGCAATATATTAATACTAAGCATATGCAGTGCGCTGTCATAATCACATATATAAAATATTTTGGCAAGCATTAAAAATAATTCAAGAATTATTCATATTTTGTGGTTTTGTTCAAATTGCAACACAATTGTTAATTTATAATATTACAGTGAAGAAATATCCATTTCTTAGCTAGCGAAAAATCAATATAAAATCATCAGTTCGCATAAAAATAAAAAATAAAAAGATACAAAATAAAGAAGAATACGTAGAGTTAAAAATATCAACGCCACGTATGCTGTGTGCTGGCCCATGCCTTTGGCTCGGATTTGTATTTGGACGGACAGCCGAATAAATTCTTTTGTTGTTATTGCTGCCACGAGGGAGTGAATTGATATCGTGTAAGTAAAATGTAGAACATGCGAACAGCTATTTACAATATATGTATCTATTGTATTATATATTTAATGTACTTATTTGGAATGCAGCATCTGTTTGGCCTCATCGAATATTCGAAAATCTTGTTTAGTGCTTGCAATGCATTTATGAATTTTCGGTTCAATAATTTTTAATAGTTTTAGTTGTTGTTGTTGTTGTTGTTGTTATTGTTATGGTTGTTGGCCTAAAGGCAATTCAATTAAGCTAAATTTAATTTCATTGTCTGCTGGCTACTGAGAATCGGGGCCAACAACAATAACAACAATGGCAACAACAAGACGATCGCATCGACAGATCCAACTACGTGTGCTTGATCTAAATATAGAAGTGCGGGCAAGGAGAGCCGCAAGCAGCATCATGCCCAAGCAAACTAAATGAATTACCCCACTAACGCCGGCCCCAACCGTTCCCATATACTCCCCCCTTCCCTCCCACACCTCTCTGCGTCCCCTGCCTGTCATTTGCTGGCAGCTCGCTGGCGTTTTTCTGTTGCTTTCAATAATATTTAGCAACACATTTTTCATTCAAACATGTGAAGCGTCGCACACACAATAACCACAGTTTCTTCGATACAGTTACTAAGCCAAAAATGCCGCTAAACCAAATTCTTTTTGCTATATAGCCGCATAAAATCTGATATACAATTAAATTTTTATTATTATTTGGCTATAGCTGGCCTTCAAAGCTAATCAAAATCTGTGCGAATATTTAAAGAAAAATATATAAGATATTAAAATTGTTTTTTATTTGATGAAAGTATATATAACACATATAAGTAATAAATATATAATATAAATATGTTTGAAATATAGTATTAATATACGTTGTAAAAAGTCTGCAAAACAATTTTGTTTTTAATAATTAAAAATGTTTGATATAATTACAAGCACAAATAGAAAAGAATATTGATATATGGAAAAATTAATTAAATATACATCAAATTAATTAATTTATTTATTTCTTACAGAGAATTAATTTTAAACAGTTTAGATTAAGGCCAGAGCAACAAAGACTTTCAGGCTAGATAATATTAAGATTTATTAAAAATAAAAATAAACATATAGGCGAAATTAAGATAATAATATATAATCTTGCAGTTATATTAACGAAATTTGTTGTGGAGCCATTCTCTTATTTTTGTAGAATTTATATACATAGTGGAATATTTTATATTATTCCACAACAGTTATAAATTTGAGAATAACCAAAACAATAATGATTAAAAAAAACAATAAAAACATAGAATGAAATTAGCAAAGATAATTTAAATTAAATAACATAGCGAAGAAGATTATTGTTTAAATAAAATGGGTATAAGGTAGCTTTAGTCATGTAAGTTAAATACAATATATTTCTCTAAGATATACATATATACTTTGACTCTTTTATTTCATTTTATAGTTTTCTGAATTTACCCTAAATATATGCTGTCTGCAACTAAATATATATTTCATTTTATTTACAACTAAATAGGCAAATGTTTATGTTGTTTTTAGAAAACCTGCATTGAGCAGTGTTAACGGATAGAATAGAAAATACTGTGCACAAAGCCAAAAAGCAATTACACTTAAACATTCAACAGCTTGGTCTATGAAAATTTCTTAAAGAAATTCGCTGACTGCTCAACAAATTGCTTACACGCTCGAACATAACGTTAATAATATTAATGGGCAGAGCTGAATCGTTTCTGCAGATTTCTTAACATTTGTTTTCCCTAATTCACACTAATAAAAAAAAAAGGGAGAAGAAAACTGTAGGAAGTCTGATCCGCACCTAATTTCCAGCCGGATGTGGCTCATTAGCAAATTTTGTAGAAACCGCACGATTTATTGCCAAGTGTCAAGGAAACAGCGCTGATGACTCAGCTGTGAAAGGCGAAAGGCGAAAGCTAGAAGCAAAAAGAAAAATAATCAACGAAATTTCTTTTTGAGACCCTAAAAGTGTCAAACACAATTTGACGATAGCAAGCGAGTACGAGCGCTCTCTCTCTCTCTTTCTATCTCTCTCATCCTTTCTCCCTCTTAGTCTCTCTCTCAGCAACTGTCAAAGCAACTAGCAAAGCTTGCGGCGCATGCGTCGCTCACGAACAGCTGTTCACTTCGCATTTAACAACAAATGCAAGTGCGAGCGAGAGAGTTAGATCTGTTCAAATACATATATCAGAGCTAATTTTATTATATATACATATATAAAAAGTGGCATAAACGTGTTTGGAAACGAAAATCATTCTGAAGCAAAACTGAATATGTGGGAGTAATATTTGGTGTGCGTGTTTTTTATATTATCGCAATTTGTTTGTAAACAAAGCTCGATGTTTTGATCTGAATTCTTTTGATTTTTTCAGTTTTTTTTTTGTGTTTTTGCTGTCTTTAGAATAAAAAAAAAGGCCATGTGTTGAATTGAAATTGTTATGTTTCTAGTATAGATTTTATATTATCAAATGAGTTTATAAATTGCGCTGCTATGGACTGGATCAGTTAGATGAATGAAAATTAAAATTAAAATATCCGGGGTTTCGGGAATAAAACTGGTATTTTATGAAAAAAAAAAACACGCTTGATTAAAACTCTAAACTTTTTATACTCTTTCACTTTCATTTAATTGCCTTGGATTTCAATAAATACTGTAATATTTATGTATATATCTTTGTCTACTTTTCTATTATGTATTCCACCTCAAAATAATTTCAATAGTTCAAACTCAAAGTCTGAATTCAAAACAGCTGCTCCTAAATATCCTTATCAGCTACAGCAACCCCTCAAGTGACTGCCTGAACCCAGCTGCCTAAGCCAACGGGCAATTCAACAGCAATCGATAAAGTGAAAGTTCTCGGAGCTTGCGAAAGCTCAGCTCGTTGTATATCAACACATTTTCACGGTTGCCACGTGAAAAGCTAACAAAGGCTGCACAGTGTGCTTTTGTGTGTGATTCCTTAAACGCGTTCACGTTGCTGAAAAATAATAATACAAATACTAAACCGATAATAATACGATTCGTGACCAGATAATGCAAATGTAAGGCCCCGTTAAGAATGCTCAAAGATAAAGCCAAACTCAAGTGTTAAACGGTCTCAATTGCCTTGGCTGCTGTGAAAAAAGAATGAAAAAAAAAGAAAAAAAAAAAACGAAGAACTGCGTCTGAAATTTTTCACACGTGTGTGTGTGTGCAAGAGTGTGTGTGTTGTGCATGTGCATGTTTCTGTATGGCTGTGTGTGTGCGTGTGAGTGCTTATTACATATGCCTGGGTAGGTCAATCGGTCAGCATTTGCTGTTCCAGGAAAATGCTTGCGGGCGCTGAAAACTGTGCTATGCATTTTCCCCAGCGACTCATTAGATAAACGCGCAAATTAGTTTATAGCCTCGCGCACTTGACCCCGATACGACTAAATGCCAAACGACAAGCCACTACGCCCCCGTCGGCCGTCGGAGTGCGGTTGGCATTTTAAGCAACTTGAATTTCAGTGACGAATGCCAGTGCGGCTCGTGGCGGGGCGGGCGGAGTGGGCGGGGCAGTAGAGCACTGGAGTAGCTGTCATTCAATGAAAGCCAACAGAGACAAAAAAAAAGCCTTCGTTTGGCATTTGGCTAGAAACTTTTTGGATGGCTGCTGCAAAGCTTGACGGTGCTTTTGCTGCAAAGAGAGTGACAGCCAGAGAGAGAGAGAGAGAGAGAGAGAGAGAGAGAAAGAGTAGTCAGAGAGAGTGTTGGTGTGTGTGCGTGCATGAGAGAGCCTTGTAAAGTTGATTGCCCATTTGACAGTTCGGTTTGGCCAAAAAATTGTTGCGACAACAAAGAAAATGTAAACATTGCGTATGTTTTTGTTTTGATGCGCACGCACACACACACACACACACACACACACACACGCACACATGGACTGACTGTGTCAAGGGTTTCCATTTTATATATAGAGCGCCAATCAATGATAAGTTATCAGCCAGCATAAAAGGCAATGCCATTCGCCTGGAACTAAACAAAATTCGATAATTCTAATGAATACGCTGATAAGGAGGAACAGGCCACAGGAAAATAAATCAATAATTAAAATAAAGCGTTAATCAACTGCACCGAACCCCCTCCCACAAAAATACAAAACTGATAACAGACTTCAACAAATGCCAAATTTTAAATAATTTAGTAAACAATTTAAAGCAACAACAAGAACACAAAACGTCCAAATAGCAACAAATGCACCACCGTCTAAAATAAATAATAAAAATAATATTAATAATAATAATAATAATAAATAATACATAACAATCATAATAAAAGAAAGAAATCAAGTAAATAAACCCAACTGAAAGCTGTTGAGCAGCTGAAGCATGAGTGTGAGCCAGCCACAGTGAGCGAGCACGTGAGTGAGAGAGAAAGACCAAGAGAGACAGAGAGAGAGAGTGAGAGAGCATACCATTTGCATGCGGGCATATGTCAATGGAAGACTGAGACTTGGCACACCTGTTGGACGGCTGTTGTTGACCGCCTTTGTATAGAGTCGTTCTAGCCAGCAAAGTGAATGAAAGCAAAAATCAATTTTGTCGTGGGAAGGAAACTTCAAATATGAATACAGGTACCAAATGACATGGCGTATGCGTAATATTCACATTTTCACTCGCCCCATCGACTATCGAATCGCCCAACACATTCATCAAACTTTGTCAATTGACAATCGTTCATTAAACACAATCGAAGATTGATATGTTCGCCGAGGGCATTGAATGACGCTGATAAGCAGTTTATATGTAAACTCTCTAGAAAATTCATTTCCATTTTCATTTTAAAGTATAATGGGGTATTGATAGTTGATTATGTTAAACTAATGAAGCTGATAGAAAACGTATGTAAATATACATATTTTTATAAAAATTAATAGCTTTTCAGCATAATTTTAGGGCATTCTATTTATTTCCAGATTTGTTGTTTATTTGGAAGTATTTTTTTCTAAAAGACACCTGAACGATAAATCTAATAGTGAATTAAAAAGAAATTGTACAAAAAATAGAACACAAAATTATAATAAAAATTCATATTTTGTAAAACTCTTTAAATAATTCATATAACAGAGCAATCAATTGAATAGGTAGCTCTTTTTATTATTTTTATACTATATATCTTAAAAAAAAAAAAATAAATAAATAAATAAATTTAAATTAAATACATTCTGTTACATCAGAAATTTAATTAGCTATGAAATAAAAGTCTGTAATATATCGATTGATTTTTTAATAATAAACATTTTTTTTAGGAAAAAAACACACATATATTTTTCGGCTATTTTAATTTTGGCTATTAAAATACTTTTTTGATTTTTACAAATTTTAATTTTTCAATTTTAAAGGATTTGTTGTAGACCCGAAATAATTTTAATATTAAAGTATACCATTTTTGTCATAATTCAGAATTTTAGTATGTCTCTCTTTATAATTTTGACTATACATAAATAATAAACCAAATGGTAAAGAATTTTTATACATTTCGATTTTAGCCGAACGAAATTGTTGTCTAGGCTTTTTTAACTGTTTCAGCAAATAAGCATATATATATTTATTTGATTTATGATCTGGCAAAGAAAATTTAAAACTAAAAACAAAAATAGCCAAATTTATGGTCTTTAATCAAAACTATAATTTAACAACTAGAATATAATTATCAAAATGATTAACGATGGCATAGTTATTTAGTTTTTATTTTTTTAGCTTACTTTTTTCTTTACTTTTTAGCTTTCAGAGAACTCATATTCCAATATTATTAGATATTTCAACTGAAACACCCTGTATATTGAATTTTGGGCATATTAACCGCTTACTTAACTCAGCTATCGATGCCTTCTATTGATTATAGGATAGTTCTAGGGAATTTATGGCCCATCGAGGTTTTATTTCTTTAGCAATCAAATAACAGATCTATATTCACATATATATTTCGCACACAAACTCATAAAAATCACATAATAACTGAAACTAATTAAATTGCGCATTAACATTAATCGTGAACGCATTAAAATTAGGAGAACATAAGGAGCATGCAACGTCAACGCAGCAAAAGCAACAATCGCCAACAGCCCAGGATCAACAACAACAATACCAGCAGCAACAACAACAGCAACAGCTCCAGCAACAGCAACACCAACAACAGCAACAACAAATTAACAAATACGATGCCTTGGATAGTTCTAGTAATAAATTAAATCATAAAAACAATAACAATAAGGCTAAGGATAAGGATAGAGCTAAAGACGCGTGCAAAGATTTGTCACCCAGCTCCACTGATGAATCATGCCTGAACAAACAACAGCAGCCAGCCAACAACAGCAGCAGCAGCAGCAACAGCAACAGCTCGCGCAATGGAGCAACAACCTCATCATCCCAGCGTCGACGTCAGCTACAATTTCAGCGGCAGAAGGAGGCGAAAGTTTATGACCACAGCGATGAGCCGACAGCAGCAGCAGCCACAGCGACAACAACAGCAACAACAACTGCCACAACGACCAGTCCAATGGGTGGCGGAGAGTTGGTCAACTGCATAGCCTACGATGATAATACACTCATAATCGAGCGCAAGCCATCGCCCACTTCGCCGGCCTCAGCCAGACGCTATATGAAAGCGGAGACACAAACCCGCGGCAGTCGCAAATACAATCGCAAGTCGAGCACAGCCAGGAGTGAGCTGGAGGTGATAGTTGTCAAGCCCGAGCATCGTCATCAGCATCGCTCGCCAACGATAACGTTGCCGGTGCCAGCAACATCAGCAGCAACATTGGCAACAGCAACAACTCCAGCAACAGCAGCAGCAGCAGCAGCAGCAGCAACAACAACAGGTCCCACTGTGCTACAACAAAGGTATATGCAGCTCCAGCTGGAGCACGATACTAAATTCATTTACAATGCAATCCAAGACTTTGATTATTTGGAACATACAAATTCTAGGAATTCTAGGGCATAGTAAGTTAGCCAACGATAACAACCAAAAAAAAAAAAAAAAACAAAAACAAAAACAAAAAGCAACCCCCAAAACTAACCTCAATAACTATCGTATACTAACTATCGTAAAATATGTGTTGTAAATCTCTGTTCTTGTCCCACTGTGCCAGTTTATATGTGCCTGCTGTGTTTGTGACTCTTTGTGCATAAGTCAAGCATGCTCGAAGCATGCTATAGCATATGATCTAGGATAAATATATATATATATATATATATATGTATGTGTATGTATGTATAAATATAGGGATTTTAGGTATGGGAATAACAGAATAGGGGAGAGAGGGAAAGACAATAATGCAAAGTCAGTTTTATATATTCGTATAGTTAATATCTAGCACATTTTCAAAATAAAAACGAATTGATATTAAATTAATAGAAATTAATATAAATATGAAATTTCTTAATGAAAATATATTCATATTAAGAATAATATAATGGGAAACTTCGTTTAATATTCCTTTTTGGTATAATTATAATTATCTATTCTTTAATTTTATGTTTTTAATACTTGAATTAAAAATGTATATATGTACATATATATTACATTAAATTAATAATATATTATTAACTAATAATTCATATCAAATTTTTTATTTAATTTGATTTATATTTTTTTTAATTTTATTTAGAATTATTAAACTATTATAAAAATTTTTACTACAATATCATGTGTAATATTCAGTTCTACAATTTTAAATATTATTATTATAATATGTAATAAAATTGCTCAATTTCTTATTAAAGTTTGTTTTAATTTTATTTAAAATGTATACTATCTTCAATTTATACATAAACCTTTTTTACGCTCTCTTATTTTTTCATTTTGTTAAATATTTTATTAATTTATATTTTATAAATTTATATAATACTTGTTAAAATTGTTATTTAGAAATTGTACCAAATGTTAAAAGAATAATTTTACGCATTAATTTATTCTATGTATGTATATATTATTTATTATTTATATGTTATCGTTATGGTTATCTATTATTTTGTATGTTTAAGTATTCGAAATTATTTTAATTTAGACATAATTATTTATAACTTACTTATTTTTGTCGTATCTTAATCATGGACAATTCATGGCATTGCATGGCTATCATTTTGTGAATTGGGATATTCAAAATGTTGAATTTTCAGTCTTACGTCTAAAAGTTCCCCAACAATTTAAGGCCCAATATCGAAAAGTCTTTAAAGCCTACAAATTTCTTAACATGATACTGGGTATATCTGGACTTTTCTAATTGCTGTCTGTATATATATTCTATATAAATGCAGATTTTTCAGCGAATTTACAGTTCTAAAACTGACAACAAGTAAAACACATGCTGAGGATATTTTTTGTCAGGAAAATCTATATTGAATATATATGTATTATTTATATAATATATGTTAGGTATCAAAAGGTATTCGGGATCGTCGTTAGCCCGTGTCAACAAGTATTTTATTTGTATTGTAATTCCTCCTCGCCGAACCGTTGTAAAATTTCTAGTAAAAATGTATTATTTAGCAACTGCATCCAATGAGTATTTAGATTGAGTATGAATATATACATACATACATACATATTGAGAGCATTCAACTAAAGTACATTATTTTTGCTTTATCCCGATTGACACCACAGCTGCAGTCCCCGTGAGGTAATTGCGTTCAGCGAGGAGACCCCAGCGAGCAGCTCCAGTCGAATCCGTGCGGCTGCCAACAATACCGAACTTGCGCTGAGCACGGTCACTAGCCAGATTGTTAACAATACGACCTATAAGCTTGACTTCAAGCAGCGTCGACACAAAAGCAACAACAACAACAACAACAACGGCAGCGAAGCGCACTCGTCGAACGGCGGCAGCAAACGGCAGCGACGCAAGTCCAGCTGCAATTCGTGCGGCGGCACCGCCAGTCAACGTCTCACGCCAGAGGAGGCGGCAACATCAGCAGCAGCAGCAGCAGCGCCATCGGCGGCAGCAGCGACTGCAGCAGCAGCGCAGTCGGCAGCAGCTGCGGCAGCGGCACTTGGCTGGCAACAGCAGCCGCAGAATAGTGTGACCAGCGCTGGCAGCACCAACAGCAGCTACAGCAGCGGCGCCCGGGACGAGGAGAGCAGCTACAGTGCCGTGGGCGGCGACAGCAGCAGCAGCAACAGTTGCAACTGCGACATCACCGGCGACAACAGCACCTTGCATGGCTTTGGCGTTGGCGACATCAGCAGCTTTATAGGCGACGACGACTGCGAGGAGGACGAGGACGACGATCCGGATAATCCGGACGCAGCTGACGTCAGTTCACAGACTTTGCGCACAGCGGCCATTGTTGCCGCCGTTGCGGCAGCAGCCAAGGAGCAGCAGGGAGCAGCTGCCTCAGCCACAGCCACAGCAGGATCTGCTGGCGGCGGCAATACCGATTGTGAGAGCCTCAGTGAGCGGCGACAGGATGCGGATGATGATGCGGACGATGAGATTCGAATTATTGCAGGTGCAGTGCGCAGTGGAAACGATTCGCTCGAGGATGTTGGCGATGTTGATGACAATGCGGATGTCATTGTAAGAAGGAATACACGCAACCAACGGCCCTCCATACGGAGGACATGTAGAATAACCGAGGAGGACGACGACGGCGCTGAGATAACCGACGACGACGACGACGACTACGACGAAGAAGACGAGCCCGAGGGCACAACCATTGATATTGATGATCAGGAGCAGCTGGCACAGCAGCAACACGACTATCAGCATCACGACGACGACGAGGAGGTCGACGACGACGACGACGAGGAGGCTGACGAGTATTACGAAGAGGAGGAGGACAACACTCAAGCATTCTCACCCTTCTACTCCAGCTCCGCGGAGCTGATCGATAATTTCGGCGGCGGAGCCGGTAAATATTTCAACATCATGGACTTTGAGCGAGGCGCCGCCGGCGGAGGCACCTTCACGCCCAATGGCAATGGAGGCGCTGGCGCCGTTGGCGGCGACATGTCCAGTGCCCATAATCCGCAAGCGGATATGGGTGGCGGCAACAACATAATGGGTAAGTTCACCATCTCCTCAGTACCTCACTAATTCGCTCTTTGAGCCGCTAACTATCGCTATCAATGCCCCATCACCTGCCGCCACACACCTGTTGCCTCCCACCTGTACAGGCATCGATTCCATGGGCATTGCAAACATTCCGGAAACTATGAACGGCACCACAATCGGACCCAGCGGCGGCGGTGGACAAAAAGCTGGCGCCGCCGGCCAAAAACGTCCGCAGCGACGCGGCAAGCCACAGCCGGATCGACCACAAAGAGCGCTCTTCTGCCTGGGCCTCAAGAATCCTATTCGAGCGCTTTGCATACGCATCGTGGAATGGAAGTATCCTTTTTTTGAGTAAACATAAAGGGGATCATAAATTCTAAGAGCTTATTTTAGGCTGTAAAATGGTTCAATATGAACACCTCTTGTTTGAGTACTTTTTGAGCATTTTGATAAGCAAGCGCACTATGATCAAGTTGATGCTCTCCTAATGTACTTTCTATGTATGTATATGTGTGTGTTACAAAGAGAGAATGAGCACTGCTCTCAAATAACTGTTGAGCGTTTCTTAATGCTTGCCCACGATTGAGTGATGTCTTTGAACACTCACACTTTGAGAAAAAACTCAGACAGCCACCGATTGCGTTGGTTCTACGAGTGTTTTTTTCCCGACCGTTAGGTTGAGTTAAATGTAGCAAAAAGTCTGTTGTGCATGTATTGATCTGTATTTATGCAAGTGCTGTGTTGTTCACTGATGCCACTTCAGTTTTTTTCCCATCAGATCGGGTTCTTTTTAGAAGTCAAAGAGCGAGTGAAAATTTCGCATTTTTTTTATTTTTGAGAAAATAAGTGAGAATACACATATGCAAGCATATATTACATAAAATCTCAGATAATGTCCTAATATTACGATACAGCTTTCTTAGTTGTCTTTTCTGCTAGATCTAGCATTTTCTGCTTTAGAAATAGGGCAACACTAATCACATCGATAGTGTATGTGTGTGCATGTGAAGGCCCTTTGCATTGCTTTTGAGTTATTTCGGCTCATACTGATTCTGATTTAGGTAGCAAAACAATTGACACTTGTGTGAGTGTGAGTGTCAATTGTTTTGCTACCTAAACGATGCTGCTTAAAAGTGCGTCACACGAAGGCGCTCAACAAAAAGCAATATCGAAAACAGGCGAAAGCTGTTGATCAGAGCGAGAGGGATTGCTTATGCTTTGTTCGGTTCTTTTCGCGGACAGAGCATAAAGAGTAAGAAAGTTTACAGTTTTTTGTGAGGCTATGAGTATAAGTAGTATTTGTAATTTGGAGTGTGACACGATTGAGTGACACTTCGAGTCTTCTAACTGTGGGAGCTTGTGTTTGTGAGAGTGGGTACACTAATCTCTCACTGGTCGCGCTCTCTCTCTCGATACTCTATTGTGAGCCCGCTGCAACGGAGAGCAATAAATACCAGTGTGAAACGGAAAGTAAAAGCAAGAGGTTCTGTTGTTCGAGTTTTCATCTAGAACTAGAAGAAGGCGCTACAAGTTTCTACTTAACACTTTAGAGCTTTGTTGGATAGGCTTCTAATAAACTTGTTTCATAATGCATAAAAATAACTTTATTATACATTCAATGTTTGTTTTGTTTAAACATTAATCATTATACAATTTTAAACCATGCTGATTTTCCTTAACTGAAATCAATCTCTAGACCATTTGAGTTCCTTATTTTGTTAACCATATTTGCCAATTGTATTGCCTTGGCCGTTTATACGCCTTATCCGGGCAGCGATTCGAATGTGACGAATCAAACCTTGGTAAGTGAGATGGGGTCTACTCAAAGAGCCTCAACTATTTAATTGAATACAGCTGATATTATGGTTTATTAATATATAAATATCTATATTTCTTTCGTCTGTCTTTTATGTATCACCACGCCTCATTAAATCAACTCTCATTCAATCATATCATATCATTCAATCATATCATGCAAACATATCATAATACACACACACACATCGGCACACACGAAACGCCAACAAAATTACAAAAATCCAAAACTAGGAAAAAGTTGAATATATATTCCTAGTTATATTCACGGCGGAATGTGTTATGAAGATTTTAGCATATGGTTTTGTGTTACATAATGGTGCATATCTAAGAAATGGATGGAATTTATTAGATTTTACAATTGTAGTTATAGGGTAAGCATATAAAATATGCCAGTTAAAAGCGTTGAGCGCCCAGGCCAAAAAATATATATATATTCGGCCTAGTTTTAACCATTTTCTATGTTACCTTATATCCAATTCAATCGAAACTGAGACACGTATGAAATTGTCTGTGCCAAATCACATTTTTACAGAGCGATAAGTACAGCACTGTCCCATCTGATGAAGGATGCCTTCGATGTGAAAGCGCTACGAGCCTTTCGTGTGCTGCGTCCACTGCGACTTGTATCGGGTGTACCAAGTAAGAGCTTTCTGCACGAAAACCGAAAAAATAACACACAAATGCGACGAATCCAAATTTATAAAAATAAAAAGAATCCATTTATGTCCTTGTAGTGCAAATTAAAGAATAAACTACGGTCCATTAACGTAGTTAAGATGCTATACAGAAAAGAAGTCGAGAGCGTGCAAAATAAAAGAAATATATTTAAAGTAGAAAAATATTTAGTAGATTTGATAAAAGTATAATAATATTGCAACCATTTTATTTACCATTAAGGAAAGGCAAAAACAAAAAAAATATATATATAAATTTTTAAAATTATTTGTATTTCATAATTTATAAAAAATGTTATATCTTTGAAAATTTCTGTGGTCCGTTAAAAAATATTAAAAAAAGTACAAAAAATTTATATTAAAAAAAAAAAAAAAAAATTAATAAACAAAAAGTTCATAGTTAAAAAATAGTTAAATTATATAAGTTATAAATAAATAAATAAACATACAATTGAATAAAAATATTTTAAATTCTTAACAGATTAAAAAAAAATCATATAAAAATTTTTCGAAGAAAATAAAATAATTAAATATATATAAAATATATCATTTTAGTTACAAAAACTAAATTCTCTCGACCTCTCTCACTATTCATTTCTGTGCATCATAATAAGCTTTTGTTGTGTATGTGTAGTGTAAGCCGCACTTGATGTTATTGTAAACCCCAAGCAACCACTCTGTTTACTCCTGTCTAAACATACGTAAATTGTCTATTGGCTATTCAAACGCTTTTCGCAGGTCTACAGGTTGTGCTTAATTCAATTTTAAAGGCCATGGTGCCACTGTTTCACATTGCACTTCTGGTCATATTCGTTATCATAATCTATGCCATTATTGGTCTAGAGCTATTCTCTGGTAAATTGCATAAGACGTGTCGAGATGAGGTAACAGGTAAGCGTTAATATCAAAACTAAAAAAACAACAAACAGTACAATCTTTATACGTTGTACGAATATCATTCAATGTCTTGAATGCTACCAGATATGTCGCATTAAAATTCAACGTCCTGTAGCTCTATTACTAGTAGATTAGTGCACGGTTTTGCGGACAAGCACACAACCCAATTAGAGCCACAACAGTTACAATAACAACAACATTCAGAACAAATTAGAACACCGTTTCCACACATCCATACTAAGAAAGATATGCCAAAAATATTTAGCAAAAACCCACAAACACACACAAATATATAAACATATATATAGTTATCTATATTTATATATATTTTTTATATATATTGTCCAATTTTCGCCGAGCTAATAAGCTAATCTACTAGTCAATAGAGCTGTTGAAATTTTATATACATGGGACTACTGAGCGTCATATTCCGCAATTCAAAAACCCAATCAGAAACAGCACACAAACACAAAAACAACAGCACAATGAATCATAAACATTATCATCCGCATATATCATATCATATCTCATCTCACATAGTACAACTCATCAACTAATGCATGAAACCTAACGAAAAAAAAAAAAAAAAAAAAAAAATGAAAAAAAAAATCCCAAAACAAATAAATCGGAATCTAGGTGAATACGAGGAAGATGTTAGACCCTGTGGCATAGGTAGACTCTGTCCCGAGGGCATGAAGTGCTACGGCAATTGGGCCGGACCCAACTCTGGCATTACGAACTTTGACAATTTCGGACTGGCCATGTTGACTGTCTTCCAGTGCGTCACACTCGAGGGCTGGACGGACGTCTTGTATTATGTAAGTAGTCGAAAACGAAGTAATCTCAATTGAAATGAATATATATTTAATTTGTACTCCCTATTTAGATACAAGATGCCATGGGCAGCGACTGGCAGTGGATGTACTTCATTTCCATGGTCATCTTGGGCGCCTTTTTCGTGATGAACTTGATTCTCGGTGTGTTGTCCGGCGAGTTCTCCAAGGAGCGTAACAAGGCCAAAAATCGCGGTGATTTTCAAAAGTTGCGCGAAAAGCAACAGATCGAAGAGGATCTGCGCGGCTATCTCGACTGGATAACCCAGGCCGAGGACATCGAGCCCGATGCCACGGGTGGCCTGATGCCCGATGGCAAGAGCAAGCAGCCAAATGACATGGACTCCACCGAAAATATGGGCGAAGAGATGCCCGAAATGCAAGTCACGGAGTCACGTTGGCGCAAAATGAAAAAAGACTTTGATCGGGTGAATCGACGCATGCGTCGCGCCTGTCGCAAAGCGGTCAAATCCCAGGCCTTCTACTGGCTCATCATTGTGCTGGTGTTCCTCAACACGGGCGTGTTGGCAACGGAGCACTACGGGCAAGTTGATTGGCTGGACGAATTTCAGGGTGAGTTCTAAAGTGATATAGGCTTTGATAGATGTGATACAAGTAGAACAATATAATTAAATAAAATTTTTAACAAATAGTTATTTATTTTTGCAAATAGATTATTAGGTAAACTTTTTTTTAAATCCTACCTATATATTTATAATATATTTATATGTTAAAAATATTTCGACCTGGTAAGACTTGCCAAAATAGAAGCACAATGCTGATACTTATCCCATATCTTTCTAACTATATCAAACGTATTTAAATAGGCGAGAAGGAGGATAGGCTCTTCTCACAAATATATGAGAGAGGAGTAGAGTCAACAAAATATGTATTGCGATGGTAAACATAGACTTATGAATAATTGAAAAATGGTTTAAAAAGCAATCAATAAGATGATGATCACTTTATTTTGAAAAGACATAAAGATTTAATTGTTTATAACGATTTAAAGCCGTAAATAAAGATATTTTAAACTTGCTGTGATTAAATCATACTCAGTATAGATTCTTATTCAATGCATTACTTTTTCTTAAAAACATTAGGTCTTACCCAAGTCTCGCCTGTAGCAATTTCTATTCAAACAATGAACAATGAACAAATAAGTTATTTATTTTAGTCTCATCTCTACAACCATATGACTCTTAGGGAAGACTGAAATTTATGAATTATTATTAATTTGTTATTTATTAATTAATTTCAGCAATTAAAAAAATAAAAAACTTTATTTCTGTCAATCTGTAACACTTTTAGCGATTTTGAGCTTATTCCATTTAAATATTTTTTCCAATTTTAATCTCATATTTTCCAACTTCTTTATAGAGTACACAAATATAGTGTTCATTGGCCTCTTCACCTGCGAAATGTTGCTGAAAATGTACAGTTTAGGCTTTCAGGGCTATTTCGTGTCACTGTTCAATCGCTTCGATTGCTTTGTGGTAATTGGCAGCATCTCGGAGACGCTCTTGACCAAAACTGGAATGATGCCGCCATTGGGCGTCTCAGTGTTGCGTTGTGTGCGTCTGTTGCGTGTCTTCAAGGTCACCAAGTGAGTAAAATTTCAATTCAAATTCAATATAGAATTATTTACTTGACTTTAATCATCGAATTTACTTGACTTTAATTATCGAATTTCAGATACTGGCGTTCGCTTTCAAATCTAGTTGCTTCCCTATTGAACTCAATACAATCAATTGCTTCGCTATTGTTACTGCTCTTCCTGTTTATTGTGATATTTGCATTGCTGGGCATGCAGGTTTTTGGTGGTAAATTTAATTACAATGAAGAGGAGAAATATCGCACGAACTTCGATTGTTTCTGGCAGAGTTTGCTCACCGTGTTCCAGGTAAACATTTCAATATAAAGAAAACTTTTTACAATTAAATAATTATATATCTTTTGATGCAGATTATGACTGGCGAGGATTGGAATGCGGTCATGTATGTGGGCATAAATGCTTATGGCGGAGTCTCCTCATATGGCGCTCTGGCTTGCATCTACTTTATCATATTGTTCATTTGCGGTAATTATATATTGCTGAACGTGTTCTTGGCCATTGCTGTGGACAATTTGGCCGATGCCGACTCACTGTCGGAGGTGGAGAAGGATGAGGAGCCGGTAAGTAATGGATTAGCGCTATAGTATCTGATTGATAACGCACTTGACTATCCCTAGCATGATGAGGGCGCCCTGAAGAAAGAACATAGCCCCACGCCCACCATAGATGGCATGGATGACGAGCACCTGAGCATAGACATGGATATGGATATGGAAAATAATGATATGGACGATGATAAGTTGTGTGCGATCTCAAATGGTTGAAGGCATTTTATCTGATATTCATTATCATTTTCTAGGGATCACGAAACACTCTCCGATGAGGAGGTGCGCGAAATGTGCGAGGATGAAGAAGAGGGTATGTTAAACTGTATTGAATTCAATGCTCTAAATAACTAGACTATAAGGAATAACTAGTATAAGTATCTGAGTATTAAGTGGTTAAGTAAGTTAATCACACACATATTACTGCTTTGGACACTTACTCAACAACCATATTCGAAAGAGATATACCTATACATATATACATATATATATATATTGATGATATTCATGCTACTGCTACGCTTTCATTTGCTGCCTTGGAAAACACTAAAAAAAAAAACAAAAAATCAAACAAACAAAATCAAAAACAACAAAAATCAATTTGATATTAATCGAAAGACTCCCATTCTGAAGTATCAGCACGTGTTACTGCACGACCCCGGCGTTTATCTGAAGTCAGCATGAAGACGACTAAAAAGCCCATGCCACGCGACAGTGCATTTTTCATTTTCAGTTATAAAAACAGGTAAATCAACAACAACAACTACAACAGCAACAACAACATGCACAACAACAGCAACAACAAAAGATTATACGCACACTAAATACAGTTGTTTGATTCATGTGTGTGCTAGCATAAATATATATGATACTTATATACATATACATATACATATATCTATTAACGTTTTTTTATGCACAATGGTTTTTCATTTACTGCATGCTGGCATTATTAAATATTAAAATATCTATTTATATGTATTTGATATTTATATATAATTTAAATAAATTCACTTGATAACTTGCCTATCGAGCTCTAAATTAATTGCATATTCTACTGTACATAAATTAATTTTCTATATATACAGCCAAAGAAAAAACCGAAACAATTTTCCACAGCTGAAAATCTTTTGTTTAAACACAATTTTTAATTTGCAATTACTGTTTTAAATGTTCACCGATTAAAAAAAGGAAACAATTTTATATATATATTTATATATATATATATATTTTTTTTTTTTTTTTGTAAAAGTATCAATTTATTTAGATTTTAAGCAATGGTATTTTGTAGTTCTTATTTAATTTAGGTTGTTTTTTTTTTTTTTTTTTTAATATATATAAGTATTTCATATTTTAAGTTAAGCATCTTTGTTATTTTACCATGAATATATATGTCTTTATTATTTTTTCCACATTGGCATATGATTAACTAAAAAAAAAAAAAAATTAAAAAAAAAAAAAAAAAAAAACCAAACAAAATTTAATTGCATTTAGTGGATGAAGAGGATATAATAACGGCACGTCCACGCCGTATGTCTGAGATTAATACGGCCACGAAAATTCTACCCATACCGCCGGGCACATCATTCTTTCTTTTCTCACAAACGAACAGGTTTTTATGTTTTAGTTAATCCATAAAAGATTAAACAGGCTGATTATATCAGCAGTTTTAATTTTAGTTAATTTCTGTGTGCTAAAAATTTTATTTTTATATTTTTTTTTTATATATTTATTTATTAATATATTTTAATATTGTATTTGTCTTTTGCTTAACAATTTTTGTGTATATCCTAGTCATATTCCATGTGTGTCTGTATGTGTATGTGTATGTCTATCTAGTGAATTAGATTTACAATGGCTTATCCTAAAAAAAAAAAAAAAAACTGTTTTTGTCTTTAGTTATATAATAGTTCTTGAAACTATATAAGACAAACTCCTTCTCTTCCTAGGAAATGCTTCAAAATGTTTTGTTTTATAATTGTTTTTCTGGGTAATAACTGCATGTATTTTGTTTGCTGTTTATTCCTATGTTAATTGTTAACATCTAAATTTTCAGAATTATTAAATACTATTTAATTTATTCACAGATTTCGCGTCTTTTGCCATTGGCTCTGCAATCACAGCAATTTTGGCAATATCATCCTCTGTTGCATCATGTTCTCATCCGCCATGTTGGCCGCTGAGAATCCGCTGCGAGCGAACGATGAACTGAACAAAGTAAGTAGCTCCCGATCCGAATCTGAATCGAACGTAAGTCTGGTTCCAGAAGCGTTTTCGTAGCGAGTGTTATTCTTTAATCACAATTTCTATTCTGTGTTTGTTAAACCACTTTCTTTTCATGTTGCCATTGAATCAACTATTTTACAGGTCCTGCTTAAATTTGATTATTTTTTCACGGCAGTTTTCACAATAGAACTGATTCTGAAATTGATTTCATATGGCTTCGTGTTGCACGACGGAGCCTTCTGCAGATCCGCATTTAATCTATTAGATTTAGTTGTGGTCTGCGTCTCATTGATATCTGTTGCATTCAGGTAACAAGTAACAAATATCTAAACGCTACTCTAACCCAGTAGCTGGATATAAAATATAATATATTTTTAATGGAATATATAATCATAATCGATTTCAACTGCAGTTCGAATGCGATTTCAGTCGTGAAAATTCTACGTGTTCTTCGAGTTTTGAGGCCCCTGCGTGCCATTAATCGAGCCAAGGGTCTAAAGGTAAGACACATCTGTTCGTTTTGCTTTCACAGTTATCTTGTTATCAAATCTTTGAAATTCACCTGCTTCTATTAAAAACTATAATATTTCTTTAATTATATTTTACTTTATTTTTATCAAGTTTTGTTCTTATAATTTCTATAAAAATTAAGCTACAAAGAAAAAAGTGAAGCTTTCTAATCATTTTTCTTTTTAATGCGAGCTAATAAATTTTGACTTTATTTATTGCAATAACCCCATACAAAGTGCAGTTAATATTCAATAATAAAAAAAATAAAAAAATGAGTAAAGAAATCAGTTGAAATTAAAACCTTGAAATGCTGGGTGTAGGGTGCACCACTATAAAGCTCTGCAAAAAATATATATAATATTAAAAAATAAATATATAAATAGCTCAACAACTACTGTTCAATTTTGAGTTCAACTTTTCTTTTAACACCTAACGAAAATGGGCGTGGAATAAATGCTATGGGCGTGGCGCTTAGGCACAAACTATGTGCCATACATGTTGATACTAAACCAAAATGCAATTAAAAAATACAAAAAACAAAAATAATCTATGGCCACACATTATATACATACATATAAATAAACATACATATACATATCTAGCTAGCGTATGATTTATCGTCTTTTATAACTTATATAAATACATATATACCGTCGTATCACATACAGCATGTTGTTCAATGTGTCATAGTCGCTGTTAAGACTATCGGAAATATTGTGCTCGTCACATGCCTACTGCAATTCATGTTTGCCGTGATAGGAGTCCAGTTGTTTAAGGTATGATTTTGTTCTTAAGTGCTTATCTCTATTAAGTTAAAAAAAAAAAATAAAATAAAATAAAATAAAATACTTGTATAAATGGAAAGAAGCCTATATTATAAATTATTTCCTAGTTAATTTAAAGACATTTTCCTAGCTTCCATTTTTCTTAATGAAAACTAAGCCAAGTTTTAAGAATTCTACCATAGTAACTCAATTGTAATTGTAAAGCTCTTTCGAAGGACTTTATTTGTACTATAACTGCACAAACATGCAGCAGTATTTTTTTTTTGTCTCTCAAAGTTATAAATAACATTTTATTGTTGTTTTCAATTTGTTAAATGTTCCAATCTCCATACCTAACAATTATTAAAAAGTTAAAAATAACCCTATTCCTTAATTCCTCAAAATTATTTTTGTTGTTTTCTAAAATTGATTTCCTTGCCTATTTTAATACTAATAGCTAAACAGTTATACAAAATGTACAAAATAATTTTCTACAAAATTTACTTGTAAATAATACCATATATATGCTGCCCAGTAATGCTTATTAATGCTCAGCATAACTATATAAATATATATATATAAATACAATTTATTCAATGAGAACTAAAACTATATAGAGCTAGGAAGAACAGAGCAGACAATTTAGTTGGGCTAAATCTAATCATAAATTAGGCTGGTTAAACAACACACACATATGTTTTTTTTACAGTGCACAGGAATTTTCGTAAACCTCTACCTTCCTCTCGTCGATATGCAGACCTAACACAACTCACACTATTAAAACAAAAACAAAACAAAAATCGTGTAAACTTGTCAACTCCTATATTCCACACCCATTTTCTGCGTCAACATGTATAGAAGAAACTATATATAAATGTGATTGTAAGACCATAAGCACAACAAACACAAGCAAACACACATACACGCATACACACATACAATATAATGTCAAAGCACATTGAAGTTACCCAATAGTTATATAATATCTCAAGCTGCGATCAACCTTGCACCCTAGCATCAAGGCAAAACCCAAACAACCAAAGAGTAAAAGAAAAAAAAAAGAATAAATATATAATACTATATATCTAATAAATCACGATTAGAAGAATTCTGTTGTAATAACAAACCCGCTCATAAAATACACATACATACTTATTCATGCTCTAACATATATTATTATTATTATTTTTATATATATATTTAGTTTTTTTTTTTTTTTTTTTTTCAATTTATCATTTTCATTTATTTTTTAATAATATTAATTTTTATGATTTTTTCACCCACTGTTCGTAAGTGTCATTAACCTCTCATAATAATTGTATAAAGCAACACACAAAGACTCACACTCACACTCACGTGCATACACATACATACACTCATTTATTTATAGCATATACAATACAATACAATTTTCAGAATTGAAAAACCCCTTACAAATGAATTTTCCTCTTTTTTCTCTTTTATCGTTTCGGTTTTTGCTCAAATGCATTTGCTTTGGCAAAAATGTACCAAACAAAAAAACCTAAAATTGAACATGAAAAACACAAAAACAAAAAAAAAAACAAAAAATAATAAAATCAACAACTTTTGATTTCAATGAAACTATTCCAAAAATGTGGGCACAATAACAACCGAAAATTCCACTGATTGATGCTGCATAAACACACACATCCAAAAATAATAATAAAAAAATACACACACATATATACACACGTTTGAATACAAATCATACACGCCTGTCAATTCGATTGCTCCTAAACAAAAAAATACATATATTTATACACTGCGAAAAAAAAACCTGTTACAGTACGTGGTCAAGTGCGTAGTAGTCGCAATTAAAACAATTGGTAATATCATGTTGGTTACATATTTATTGCAATTCATGTTCGCGGTTATTGGAGTACAACTCTTTAAGGTAATTTCTTTACAATTTTATAAAAAAAAATATATATAAAATTATATTAAAAAAAAAAATAAAAATAGAAATAAAACGTCTGGTAAAGGGTAACTAGAATCGGCTTTATGTGTGCGCTTTTATTGACAGAATTTACTCGCTGCTTAATATGTGTGTGCTTTGAACTCTCTTGATGTATCTACGGCTAAATTTCTATAAACAAACACAAATCAAAAAGGAACTCTCTTTCTCTGTCTCTTTTTCACATTTGGGATATTAAAGTATGTTAGGTATATAAGCTTTAAATAGTTCTCTCTCTCTCCCTCTCTCTCTCTTTCTGTCTTATGATCTTATGATTTAGCTACAACATTGGTAAATTGTATGAAAATATAAATTCTCGAAGCTCATTAATTATACAAATAACACAAAGATAACTTCATTTAATCGTTACAAAAAGCTTTCAAAAGCTTGCCTCGCTAGCTTTCACTTAGCTTTCTAACCTCTGAAAACACCTAATGTACGATTTGTAAACCCTCCTGCCCCAAATGAGTTTAATAGTCTAATTAGCTAAGTAATTTCCTCAACCACTCAACCCAACTGAAGTTAGTCCAGCTGCTCGCTAACACTTTGTACAATATATAAATTTATATGTATGTATTATCCATTTAACAACTCGATAACCCTTGTAACCCTTGTCTGTAAATAAATCCCTTGTCTGTGCCGACAAAAAAATAACACTCTATATATATATATATATGAACATATCATCCTTTGTGTATGTAAAAAGTTTGTTCATGAGAGACACCCTGTATATGTACGTGTATATAGACTAGCTTAGTCTATTGTATTTTGCTGCATAAAACATATAATTAGGCTTTATCAATACTTTTATCAAGCTGTTTTAGTTAAGTGCGCTCAGCTTGTAACAAAAAAAAAAGAAGCAAAAAAGCTTAGCTAACTTTACATAAGTTGAAAAATTCCCCAATTTCATTTTACCATTTTAATAATAATTGCAAAAATCTTTTGTGGCGATCGAAAAATTTATAATAGGGTAAATTTTTCTCCTGCTCCGATGGCTCCAAAATGGTGAGAGAGGAGTGCTTGTAAGTATATTTAATATGATTTTAAATATTTAAAAATATCATATTTAAATACTTTTAATATATTCAAGTGGAACGTATTTGGTCTATGAGGGCGGCGATATGAACAAGCCGCGTCTCAAGGAACGTGAATGGAAAAATAACGGTTTTCACTTTGATGACGTGGCCAAGGGCATGTTAACGCTATTTACCGTTTCCACCTTTGAGGGTTGGCCATCGTAAGTACTTGGCATCAGCTGTCCAATATTTACGCAATAATAAATTAAATTTTGGCTTTCCCAAATAGCCTGCTTTACGTCTCTATTGATTCGAACAAGGAAGATGGAGGTCCAATACACAACTTCCGTCCTATAGTTGCTGCCTACTATATTATCTATATCATTATAATTGCCTTCTTCATGGTCAATATCTTCGTCGGTTTCGTTATTGTCACATTTCAAAATGAGGGCGAACAGGAGTACAAGAATTGTGATCTGGATAAGAATCAGCGTAATTGCATAGAGTTCGCATTGAAAGCGAAGCCGGTGCGACGCTACATACCCAAACATGGCATACAGTATAAGGTCTGGTGGTTTGTGACGTCTTCGTCGTTTGAATATACCATATTTATATTGATTATGATAAACACGGTCACACTGGCCATGAAATTCTACCAGCAACCGCTCTGGTATACCGAATTGCTGGACGCACTAAATATGATATTTACAGCGGTGTTTGCCTTGGAATTTGTCTTCAAATTGGCAGCTTTTCGATTTAAGGTGGGTTTTGGTTATAAAAGTATAGATTTATGTTATACTAAAAAAAAAAAAAGAAAAATTATTTAATAATTAAAAAATTTGTTATTAATTTACAGAACTATTTTGGCGATGCGTGGAATGTTTTCGATTTTATAATTGTGCTGGGCAGCTTTATAGACATTGTCTATTCAGAAATTAAGGTTTGTTTTTATATTTATATTTATATTTATATTTATATTTATATTTATATTTATATTTATATTTATATTTATATTTATATTTATATTTATATTTATATTTATATTTATATTTATATTTATATTTATATTTATATTTATATTTATATTTATATTTATATTTATATTTATATTTATATTTATATTTATATTTATATTTATATTTATATTTATATTTATATTTATATTTATATTTATATTTATATTTATATTTATATTTATATTTATATTTATATTTATATTTATATTTGTATTTATATTTATATTTATATTTATATTTATATTTATATTTATATTTATATTTATATTTATATTTATATTTATATTTATATTTATTATTTTATACTCTATATTCAGTATGTTTCGTATTCCTTTTTTTTCAGAGCAAAAACCCTCCGCAGACCCATTGTGATATAGTTGAAGGCTGTAAAGCCAAGGTCAAGGAGGTTCGTGTTTTCCCACGATTTGCCAGCCAAAATAGTTTTCTAACAATTGCCTTTTCTTTTCCAGGCTGGCTCAAATTTGATTTCCATAAACTTCTTTCGCCTGTTTCGTGTCATGCGTCTCGTCAAGCTGCTGAGCAAGGGCGAGGGTATACGGACACTGCTTTGGACCTTCATTAAATCCTTTCAGGCACTGCCCTATGTTGCGCTGCTTATTGTGCTACTCTTCTTCATTTATGCTGTGGTGGGCATGCAGGTGAGTTAACCTTAAACGGCCTTAAAGTTTGCTTGATATCTAGAGCTTTACATTTATATTTTTTTATTATCTCTCCTTTCCCATTGCAGATGTTTGGCAAGATCGCCATAAATGGCGGCACGGCTATAACGCGCAACAACAATTTCCAAACGTTTCAACAGGCTGTCCTGGTGCTCTTCCGTTCTGCCACCGGCGAGGCCTGGCAGGATATTATGATGGCCTGCTCAGCACAGCCGGAAGTGAGATGTGACGAGCTGTCGGATACGCCAAATGCCCAGTGCGGCTCATCCATTGCATATCCCTACTTTATATCCTTCTATGTGCTGTGCTCCTTTTTGGTAAGTATTATATTATTATAACAAATCTTTGCATAGCTTTAGCTATTTGTTTTCCTTCAGATCATCAATCTCTTTGTGGCCGTCATTATGGATAATTTTGACTACTTGACTCGGGATTGGTCTATCTTGGGCCCACATCATCTGGATGAGTTCATACGCCTGTGGAGCGAATACGATCCGGATGCCAAGGGACGCATCAAGCACTTGGATGTGGTCACATTGCTGCGCAAAATATCACCGCCTCTGGGCTTCGGCAAACTCTGTCCGCATCGCATGGCCTGCAAGCGTCTCGTCTCCATGAACATGCCCCTCAACTCCGACGGCACGGTGCTCTTCAATGCCACGCTGTTCGCGGTGGTGCGCACCTCGTTGAGCATTAAAACGGAGGGCAATATCGACGATGCCAATGCCGAATTGCGCGCCACAATCAAGCAGATTTGGAAGCGCACAAATCCCAAGCTCTTGGACCAAGTCGTTCCGCCGCCAGGCAACGACGATGAGGTGACAGTGGGCAAATTCTATGCCACCTACTTGATACAGGATTATTTCCGGCGCTTCAAGAAGCGCAAGGAGCAGGAGGGTAAGGAGGGTCATCCCGACAGCAATACGGTCACACTGCAAGCGGGCCTGCGCACGCTGCACGAAGTGTCGCCGGCGCTGAAGCGCGCCATCTCCGGCAATCTGGATGAACTAGCCGAGGAACCGGAGCCCATGCACCGCGTAAGACTACCAGGAGATCTCTTGGAGTATATTCTCGCTCTAATTCTCTACCTTTCTGTTCCTCCAATAGCGCCATCACACGTTGTTCGGCAGCGTTTGGAGCTCCATACGGCGCCACGGCAACGGCACGTTCCGTCGCAGCGCCAAGGCCTCTCAGAGCAACGGCGCCCTGACCATTGGCGGCTCCTCGCTCGCTGCTGCCGGCGTTGGCGGCAGCACCATGGTGCTGGGCAGCGCCGATGCTGGCGGCACAGATTATCTCTACGACAATCTCAATCGCAGCGTGGCCGACGGCGTCAACCACATCACGCGCAACATTATGCAGGCGCGCCTGGCGGCCAGCGGCAAGCTGCAGGACGAGCTACATGCGAGCAGCGGGGGCGAGCTGCGCACCTTTGGCGAGAGCATCTCGATGCGGCCGTTGGCCAAGAATGGAGGTGGTGCATCCACTGTCACGGGCACTTTGCCGCCGGAGGCAAATGCATTATCTTATGAGTGAGTATTGGGCGTGGCAGGTGGGGCGGGGTAGCCAAAACGTAACTGAAGGAGGGTTCTAGAGGGGCATAGCAGGGTGTGGCGTGCACATGGCTCTAGCTATCTGCTAGCCACTGAGAGTTGGTGCTTCAATTTTATTTCATTTTATTTTGTATTTTTATTTTCTAAATAATATCTTAATTAGCCGCACTTTGAAGCTGTCAAGTTCTTAATTTGTTCCATACCATACGATATACTTCCTGTTACTATGGCTTGCTGTTTAGTGAGAACTATTCTGTTTGATTTCATTTGATAAGAATATATATTTTAATTGTCATTAAATTTGTTGAACACTTAGTGCGCCGTAAATGTTTTTGTAATGAACAAAAGGAGCCCGGCCCAAACAGGTTCCTCTCAAAATCATTTCATTGTTGCAAATTAGCGAACTAGTCGACCAAAACCCAAATTTAAATTAAGCAAAATTAAATATTTATATATACAAATATACAACCATAAAATATATAGTTTAAACAAAAGTTAAAAAAGGTTCCTTACAAAAAAAAAAAAAAAAAAAAAAAAAACAAAAACAACTAACACTGAGAACCGAAAAAGTACCGTAAAACAGCAACAACAACAAAAATTTACTCAATTCCCCGAACATTAATTTCAGCAACCGCAATCGTGGTATTTTATTGCATCCATATAACAATGGTAAGCGCAAAAATGCTGCAATTGCAACAACAACTACTGCAACAACAGCAACAATTGCAATTGCACTAAAAACAATTACAACAAAAACATTAAACCTAGTTTCTTATAATTTTGTTAACTTTTCTAAATAACAAACCTTATTCGTTTCTTTGTTGTGGCATTTCTGTTTTTTATTCTGTTTGGAGTTATTTTTTCTAAAAAAAAAAAAAATTAAAATAAAATAAAATCTCGATATTCTGTAATTATTATTTAATTTGCGCATACTAATTAAATTTAATTTTTGACCATTTTCGGTATATATATATACAAACTCATCATATTTGTAGCGCATTATTTGAATTACTTTAATTGTACATTTCGGTTTACGCCAAAAGCCACTAAAAACAAATATCAAACACCAAAACAAAACAAAAACAAACAATTCTGAGTTGTGAGTTCTAAATTTTGCCTGCGGCATGCCAAAAAAACAAAAACAAAAAGAAATAATTTAAATTAATTATATTAAAAAGTAAAAACTAACTAATGCGCGCAATTGTAATGAAGCAACAAACTTAAATTTGTTTTCAATGTATTTTTTGGCTGTTTGTTAAATGCGGCGAAAATCAATTAAAAACATATATATTATATAACACTCATCTGTATGGTTATCCATATCGATTCGTAGTACACATTAATAGCCATAGTTAGCAATGTAATTGTAGTTAATTTTGTAGTTTAGTTTTGGGCTAATCTAGAAACGCTTTTGCTGCCAATTATATTTATTATATTTATATAAATACATAGTATACTCTGCCATAGCTCACAGTCACACCAAAACATCATCTAAAAACAAAGCATTATTCAAGGAGAATAATTAAGCTATAATAATGTAATCAATAATAATTAAAAAGTATGTTAAATTTTTCCAGCTAATGTGCAACAATTTTAAGAAAATAATTACTATAGTAATTACTTTAGTAACTGCTAAAATGTCTTTCTACAGGAAATAGTTACTTCTTTGGAATATTGTTTCCCCAGCATATTTCTTCAGTAATTTTTTTTTTATGAATAATTACTGAAGTTTTCTGTTATTCAAAAAACAAATTCTTCATATTTTCTCAAATATTTCAGTAATTACACTAAGCAGCTGAAATTACTTAAACAATGTTGATTGTAAGATACAACTACTTAAATAATTAAGTCTCTCGTGCATAATTACTGCAGTAATTATTATTATTATTTATAAATACCAATGAAATTATATACTCTAAGTGACAGTCTCTTCAGCTATAGTATTTTCTATACACTATTACTCTAACAATTAACTCAGCGAAACATAATTACTTCAATTACTGAAGTAATTAAATGAATAATTGTTACTCAGTAATTACATTTATCAGTCACAAATAGCAAGGTAATTACTCAATAACTATCAGCAGGTTTTATAAGAAAATGGATTCTTCTCGCCGAATTACCGAAATAATTAGTAATAATTTATTTATTTATTTTAGTTATTTTAAGTTCTTTACAAATATAATTATTTCAATAATTATATATTATAAATTATACTAATAT
Organism: Drosophila mojavensis; assembly: GCF_018153725.1. Taxonomy (NCBI): domain Eukaryota; kingdom Metazoa; phylum Arthropoda; class Insecta; order Diptera; family Drosophilidae; genus Drosophila; species Drosophila mojavensis. The sequence continues at coordinate 9,681,270 of NW_025318858.1, forward strand.
GTCTATAATTTAAATGAAATCTTGAATGAAAACAAGTCTCAGTATGTATATAGGATATTTTAGTATAAATTAAGGATTTACAAAACTAATCACACTCAGTTAGAAGGTCCCCCTTTAAGATGAACGATTGAACCCAACTAACATCTAACTTTTTCAGCTTCAACGCGTTTGTTTGTTAATTTAACCAACAATGCACATGGCTCCTTTTGTTGATTACAAACTAACAAATTAAGAATTGTTCGAATTGACATTGATAATTCTTCGAATGCCCTATTAATTGACAATCACTAAAGTACTATTATTAACATAACAGTAATAATTAGAGAAAAACTAAAAATATTCTAAATTTTCTACTCAATTTCTATGTCAATAATTGTGTTGTAAAAGTAATTTGTTTTTGTATAACTCTTTTTTATAAACCATCTTTATTATAGCATAAGTGATTCGAGTTTAAAAACAACCGAGTGCTGAGAGTCGAACACTGGATGAGTCTCAGAGAGTTCGAAGCACCTATAGTAGCTCTCATTCCGAATGGGCAGAAAATATCTCGTTTTTATTTGTATTGCTATTTTCTGCGACCGTTTTTCCTTTTTTTTTTTTTTTTTTTTGCGTTTGTTTTTGTACAACAAAAAGCATTCCCTGAGTGTGTATATATATATATAAAACAATGTGAGCTTTACATAAGTGCTTAGACCTGCGTGGAATCTAAACATAACACCAACAATCAACAACAACAGCCAACAACAAGAACAACAAGAACAACAACAACAACTGAACAACAATCGTTTAAACACGCAACAAAGAACGAATCGAATGAATGAAATTGAAACTATAAAAGGTTACCATAATCAAAGTATATCCACACAAAAACTTAATCGAAATGATATTGGTGTCTATATATCAAATAAATATATACATATAAATATATTTATATATGTATATGTACTCATATAACAGTGTTGTTGTGCCCATATGTACTCATTTATAAGCTGGCCTGGCCGATTGAGCGTACCTATCAAAATGTGTGCCTTGCGTTCATCAAATATATTTTATAATCTTACAATTATACCCATGCCAACGATATATATATATATATATACATACATATATACCTAATTATATTTTTGATATGCTAAATATTAAAAATCCCAAAAAAAAAAAAAAAATGTTTATTAACTGTTGTCTCAATGTTGTCTAAACGTCGCTTCTATGTTATTTATATGTCGGGGTGTCCCATTAGGATACAAACACTGAGAACCCAACTACAAGACTCTGTGTATACCCACATGACACTCACACACACACACACATTAACACTCACACACATTAACACACCCACACACACTGCTTGGTTTTTGATTGAGCTTGAGCTGAGCCGCCTGCTTCATGCCCATGTCGATGCCTTAGATAACGCCTTAGTGTACCGCCTTTGTAGAGTCCAAAGCGCTAAAGACAAGCGTCAAATATTGTATATGCCTCAATATATATATAGAGAACTCGTTGCTTGCTTTATACCGTATACATAAATACATAAATATATATATATATATAGATATCTAATCAACTTTTGTTTTCTATAGAACATGCTTTTATATGCATATATATGTCATTTACTGTGCAATCTAAAATCTAACATATTAATAGCTTGTATTATTGAATGCTTAAACTAACAGTCAAATGTAATTTAAGATATCTTATGCATAGAATATAGACTTGATGATCAGATTCGACTGGATGGATAGATAGAAGAGAAGAAGTTTTTTTATATAACTAATGAAATATATCAATTTCTTACAGTGTATTTGTAATTGATAATTCATATACCGAATTTGATATATATTGTTTTGTTTGTTTTTTAATTATATATCCAAAAGCTGATGTAAGTTGTATAAAGGATGAGTAATATAGTGATATTTCTAGAAAAATTCAGTCGATTAGAGCTTATAGACTTCAAGCTAAAATTTTTAAAACAAATTCTTAAAACAAAATGGAAACAAGTTCAAGTTTTCTCTAAGTTAAAGAAGGAATTTTTAAAGAAATTAAAATAAATAATAAAAATAAAAGTAGCAATACTCAACTAGTGTTGGAAAATAATAGTCAAATAGTAAACTCCTGCATTACTTAAAAAAAGGTTTCTAGGTATTTTAATACCAAAAGGAAATTTAGTATTCAAAGTTAAGCTAATTTAGTTGAAATGATCATCAAGCACTGTACAAAGACCTATAAAAATACTATACTAATAATCCCCACGCAAAAGCGTATATTCTTCAGCAATTCGAGCTAATCAATGTACGTTTTTATACATTTATGTTTTATGCAATTCATACATATAGTCTACGCGGCCAATGGTGCTATTCCTGGCCACGAACGCATGATCCAATCGACACCAGCTAGTCCCTACGATCAGCGTCGTTTACCAACTTCATCTGATATGAATGGCCTAGCCGAATCATTGATTGGAGGGGTAAGTGCAATGCCGAAATATTTCTATATTTCTATATACTAAATGTGTGATTTGTTTAGGTACTCGCCGCTGAGGGTCTGGGTAAATATTGTGATTCAGAATTTGTGGGCACAGCTGCACGAGAGATGCGTGAGGCGCTGGATATGACGCCGGAGGAAATGAATTTGGCTGCCCATCAAATATTGTCGAATGAGCACTCGCTGAGTCTCATTGGCAGCAGCAATGGCAGCATCTTTGGTAGCGTCGGTGGTGTTGGCGGCGGTGGCGGTGGCGGTGTTGGTAGCAGCAGCATTGCTGGTGCATTCGGTGGAAGCGGTAGTGGACCGTCGGCGTTCTCGCCGCGAGAGGATTCGGGCACTTTACAATCACCACCGATACCAGATAATCGTCTAAGACGAGTTGCCACAATATCGACCACTAACAATAATACTAAGTCTCAATTTAGCCAAAATAATAATACGAATAATCTAAATAGTAGAACAATGTCACCCACACAACAACAGCAACAACAACAACAACAACTATCGCCGCAGCGTAACTTGGGCAGTGGTCAGAATAATCCTGCCTCCTTCTCATAGCATACAAATTGTAGTCCATATATGCAAAATGTCTTCTTGATGGAATTTTAAAGATAAACATTTATGAACATTTTTTTGTATAATTTTTAGCAACAACCAAAGAAAACAAAATAATATTACATAAAAACAACACTAGACATAGAATATTCAAATCGAAAAACAAAATAAGCCCCATTATGTAAAATTTAGGAAAAAACACAAGAAAAGAAACAATACCTTTGTAAAACTTGTAAAAAGCATTGTATATGTACTTACTTACTAAAAAATTAATGGTTTGCCTTTTTGATAACGTCTTTGATGGTTTGTCGTCCTTTATGAACAACCAGAAAAAACACTGAAAAAAAAATCAAATAAACACTAAAATAATTATAACAAGCAAAATATTGTACATGAACAAGAATAAATATATATATTTTTTAAATATTGATCAACAAAACAAAAATCACACAACCTATTTGATTAGTTCTTATAATCATCAATAATAATTTAATAATAATAATAATAATATAAAAATTCATCACAATATGTACATCAGCATGACATCAACTTACATTTGCTGTACGTATTTCAATTTAGACGCATTTTATTTTTTAAGTATTTAATAATTGCGCAGATAAAGCGATACAAAATATGGAATTGTTTAATATGTAAAAATTGTAAACCAAATGGAAAACCCAAAACCAAAATCATATAAACTAATTAATTTAATAGCGAATTTTCAATGAATGAACGCCCAAAACTGAATAATGAATTGTTACGATTGATTTTATAAAAATAAATGAGCAAATAAAAAAAAAATAAAAAAAAAAATTTTTAACAGTATTGGTTTTTCTTCTCTTTTTCCTGGGAATGTTCAGTTGAAATACTTAGGCGGGAGCTCTTACTTTCCTATCAGTTTACTTGCATGGTGAAAAACACATGTTCGGACATATAAATACATACATACATACATATACTTATATATGGATGTATATGAAAACTTCTCACTCACTCACTCATTTATGAAGGTTGAAAGAAGACAGAACGCTAGCTCAAATTGCAACTCACTCACATTATTGTGAAGTCTCTTTGAATAGATTGTAGTTGACGTATGTCCGTATGTATGCATGCATGTTGTGGGTGCAGCAATGAAGCCCTCTCACATATACTTCATACACATACACACAGCTAACCACGCGCTCTGCTTCCTGCCCAGCTTTCACTGCGGCTGCCGTGTAAAACTCAATATGGGAAACTAATTGTTAATTAGTTGCTTCAGAAGAGTACTGTATAAATTTATTCTATTTTAGAGCGTCATTATTATACCTTATGTTCATAGTTGCTAAAGCGTTAGTTTGTATTATATTAAATACATTGCTTAAGAAATATTTGAAACTATTCTAAATTGAAAGTAGCCCAAGCATACAAAATAAATAAATAAACAAGTAAGAACGTTGCAGTCGGGCGTTACCGACTGCGGAATACTCATTCACATCCCATCAACAATTTAGTAGTTAAGTTTCGCTCTAATACTGTAGAATATACAGGTTTTTCCGATTTGCCATGCCCCAACTGGGCGTAGACACCTCATTTTTGGTCAGTTTTTAGAAAGAGATAACGGTACCCTAACTGCAAAGTTTGAATGCTTACCCTCAAAAAATGTGAAAATTACAGGGTATTTTTCGATATGCCACGCCCCTAAAGAGGCGTAAAAATTATTTTTGGGGAATCGATAGAGGAGGCTACCAATAACTCAACTATCCAAATTTGAAGCTTCTAGCTATTATACTTTAGGAGATATAAACTTTTGCGGTTTGCCACGCCCCCTGTGGGCGGACATATATCCGATAAAACTTTTTGGTCTTGGGTGATCAGTCCGAGTATATATACAAAATTTGAGGTCTCTGCCATCAATAGTGTCCAAAATATAGGAGAATTTAAAAAATCACTATATCTTCAGGTCCGATTTGCGACGCCCCTAATGGGCGTAGACTTAAAATTTATCTTCAGACTTTATAGAATCATACCATTAGCTGACGTGCAAAATTTCAGCCTAGAATAGGTTTACAACTTTAGGAGATACAGTTTTATCCGATTTGCCACGCCCCCAATGGGCGTAGATATATCCGCCATAGCTCGTGATCTTGGGTGGTCAACGCGGACCTACATACCAAATTTCAGCTTTCTAGCTCTTCAACAAACATGATTTCTGGTATATCGGAAAATGCATTTTCCGATTTGCCACGCCCCTAGTGGGCGGATCGGGAAAATTTTAACACTTTATAAATCGGAGATATACACGAGTATGTGTTCCAAATTTCAAGTCTCTAGCTTCAATAGCGCCGAAATAGATTGCGTTCATACGGACAGACGGACAGACGGACGGACGGACAGACGGACAGACGGACAGACGGACGGACAGCAAGACGGACATTGCACAAAACCAATATACTGATTCACTTTCGTGAATGAGTATAAAAACTAATAATATAACATTAATTAATCTTTATGGTACGAGTATACAGGAATATGTATTTTAAATATAGAATGTATAGAATCTCTACCACGACGCATCAGTTAGCAGAGATAAATTCGCACAAAGTAAAAATTGACAGGCGAAGAGACAAGCATGGCTAAATAAAACTCAGTTACCCGTCTTGATTTCAAATATATGTATGTATATAATTTATGGGGCTTGCTACAGCTCCAACTGTCCGTTACATAAATTTTTTTGGAGAAAAACTTGAGCACAATAGGTTTATATTGGAGTCACAACACAATTTCTTTAATAAAAGTATAGGCAAAAAATACCAGCCGAAGATTAAGGGACAGATAGATTAAGAGTGGCGTGGCATAAGCGTAAACTTAAAAAAAAAAAAAAAAAAAACAAATTAAATTGTTATTTTTTCCCTATATGGGCAAGAAAAAAAATGTTCCTATTATTTATATAATCTTACATTATAAATATAAGCTAAATATGTTTATTATTTCTATATGTATATATATATTTAAGCATAAAAAAGCACAACAACAAAACTATGCACTGCACTGCATTTACAACACATACATGTACAAATGCTGCATCAGCGCTTTAAACAAAGCCATAAAAAGCCAATAGTTTGGCAACAAGCTGCTGCCATGGCAGAGGCAGCCAAACAAACTTAATTAAAATCGAGCATATTGTCATCGGGTGCAGGCGACTGCAGGATACTCGTTTATGATTTAAAAAAAATAAAATAAAAAACAAAACAAAAAATAGCTACATTTATGCAGATATTGAAACGGACTAAATGATACCGAAAAGTGGGTCAGCAACAATCGGCGAGTATAACTTGACCCTATTAGTAAAGTACAATATATCTCGACCTGACATTGTCATAGCTGCAATATATAAACTTGACATTCAATTAAATTTCCAATTCTCTAGCTGCAAAATCATCGAAATACGAACGTTGCACAAATACCAACATAAAATCCTTTCCCCTTGACCTCTCTTAAATTGCAATATTTGTTGAACTTATTTAAAGTTGATTTATCCAGTATTTATAGCATTTAAAAAAAGTAGTAGTAAGAAATTTCTCTTTTATATATTTGCTCTATTTTATTTATTTACAACTCGAATTTGACCTTCTGTTGCTGGCAGCTGTACGTTTATAGCTTGACCAGGACGTGTTAATCTGCCACACCAAGGATTTAGTAGCACCCGCTACCCACTGCCCTCTACCCTGTACCCTCTACCCTCCAACCCATCCCGATTGCACTTAAGGCAAAACTTTGCACAGTCAACCGCAAAAACACAACACACAGATCGATTTTCTGTCTTGTGCATTTTCTTAACAACACTTTTCCTTTTTCCGCATACAGTTTTTGTTGCTGTTGTACTTTGCGTTCGTATTCTCCTTCTTTTCGTTCTGGACTCTGCACATTGCAATTTGGCTGGGGCTTGCCAATGCCATTGTTTGACTTGGGCTAATACGAGCTGAGCTGAGCTGCCTTTGCCGTAGCCATTGGTTGCGTTTGCCTTCGTCTGTCTCTCAGCTGCTCTTCTCTAAGAATACAACTGAGATTTCCGAGACGTCCAGCACGTTCGATTCGAACGGTGGCTCGGTCCAAAATGTACCAAGATTAAATATTTGCACGGTCAAAATCATCGACAGCTCAGGGAGCTCTGACAGCACATGGAATATGCAACTAATCATCTGATTTCTACAATGTGCCCCACCACAAATATTTCACATGCTCTCATGTAAACGCTCTAATGCATTCTGTGCAAATATTCAAGCACTGTGTGTGTGTGTGTGTGTGTGTGTGCAAGTGTGTGCTTTAGGGTAGCCCTTGAGCATTTGATCAAATAACTTAAGTAGCTGCAAATTTGTTCAAGGGTTTTTTACAACATTTATTTTCGTAGTTCCTGTATTAACACTAATGAAAAGCAATGCCAACTTGATCTGAAATTTGTGTTACGAAATGTTACAACAAAGCTAATGAACTGAAAAAACTAAAATGAAATCTCATTCTCGTGCTGTAAGTCGTTCAGTAAACATCTAGTGAAAAGTTCTCTAAAAAAAACTAAAAAGTGATATTTATTTACTTATTTTTTTAATTGTGAAAAAAAATCAAAAGTGTATTTTTTCTTGTGAATTGTGAGGCGCTGCCGAAAAAAGGAAATACAAGCGATGCATAACTAAAGCTAAGTGAAATTTCTTTATATATATTGATATATTTATAACATATTTAACAAATCCCGTACGAAACTTTCTAGAATTTCTCATAAGCTTAAAACAAATTCTCATTTTGCCAACTGAAATATTTATCGCTCTTCAAGAAACTTTACGCAATAACTATTCAAGTTTTATGTGACTTTTTTTTGGTAACTTTCTGGCAAAAAAAAAAACTTTCCCCAATGCAATTGCTTATTGCAGGCAGTTAAACAATCGAATGGTGTTATGACAAGTCTCACTAAATGTCGTCGGCAAGTCTGCATGATTTAAAAGCTGATTCACAGTCAGCAGATATAATTGTGCTGCTAGCCCAAAAGAAAACAACTATAAACTGGTTAAATAAGTCAGAGAGAGAGAGAGAGAGAAACAGAATGAAAAAGAGAAAGGATGAAGGGAACATAGTCATAGTTAAACGGTCCATTAAACAAGCTGCACACGGCATTTAGTTTTTGCCGCAGGCCTAATTGGCCTCGTTATGTGTACAGAAATTGTGTTGCTCATTTGCGATTAAACTCACGTAGGGCATAACTAAAAAAAAAAAAAAAAAAAAAAAAAAAAAAAAAATACACAAAGAGAAAGTGGAAGTATTTAACCAAATACAAACAGGAATTATTGAATAGCTGCAGAGTTCATACACTAGCAGGGGAAGCATGTGCTGGATTTTGGCAAAGAAAAAACGAAATTATTTTTTTAAATTTCCCCTAAAGACAATTTTCATTTTTTGACAGCGTTTTCATAACATGTAGACCTAGAATTTAATTTAATGACTAATGCATGCAAAAAAATAATAAATAATATTAATAAACATAAATATTAATTCAAAAAAAAAAAAAAAAAAAAAAAAAATCAACTCAGTAATGACAAATTAATTGCTTAATATTTCTAAAATTATAATTTTTTATTTAATACTAGCTTATTTTTATTTGTATTCATTATTTCTATATAAATTAAATTCTAAAATTGTAAAAACATTAATAATATTTAATTAATATTTTATTTAATATTTTTTTAAAATTCGTATTTATACATACTCTTGTAACAACTCCTTTTACACCACAAAAAAGTTTCGCCCTGTCCCATCAGTAGGTTTTTATAAGAGTATAAAAAGGAGCTAATTCATTTTTTCTCCTACAAATCAGGACCAAATTATGCATGATATCATCTCCCATAGACAGTCAGTGGCATGGTTGAGTTTGAACAGCGATTTTTGCACACACACACACAGTGCCGTCGGCATTATCTTTTGTGTGCTTTTATCAGACCAGACATTTAGAGGAATTCAGCGCACGGCATTAACCGCATTTGTATTCTGCCAAAGAGCCAGCTAATTCCTCCACGTTGAGTTGAATACATATATGTACGTACATATAGCCGCAGGTAAAGCAATACCAACAGGATAACAGGAGAGAAAAAAGAAGAAAGGAAATTGTGCATATTATGATGAGTGAGAGAGAGAGAGAGAGAGAGAGAGAGAGTGGGAAGAAGTAAAGCAAATTGGTACCAGTGAAGTATTAATTACCTTTGCCAAAGGCGCACAGAAAGAGTGTTGATAAACGGGAGCAGATATTGCCAGCGGCAATTAACAGTATTAATAAATGCTACACATATCAAGCAGCACCTTTTTTTTTAGGTTTTCTCCGATTAAAAGTCAATTATAAATAGACTTTAATTTTCAATATTACAATATAAGAAAACCCAGGTTTTTTACAAGATTTTCCATTTTCAATAAGCATTTTGGCCATTGTCGCATTGTTCAGCATTGGCAGTAGCACATTCATTAATTTTAAAGCACGCTGCGTTCCGTTAAGACTCGCCAGGCCAACTAGCCCAAGGTGGTCTATTAAATTTGTATATATTAATATCAGTAACGAAACTCATTTTCCATAGCGCTCTCTGGAGCGGCCAAATTTTCTTTTATGCTTGCTAAAAATGTTTGCCTTTTGAGATTATGAATAGCTAAGCTAATCCTCCAGCTGTGCTGTGTTTTGCAGCTTAGCATGTCAATGTATGCGTTCTGTAATATATATGCAGAAGAGGCAGCATTTTAAATGGAAAAAATACAGTTAAGTATTCTTAATGCTGTTTAGTATTTTTCAACACTGCTTAGTATTGTTAAAATTTTGATTTCTTTGCAACTGTTTTTTATCGATGAAAACATATCGAGATATTTTAATATGAATGCATTAATTAATTTCAATGCAATTTTTTTAAATAATTTAATATTTTTTAGGGATTACTTGTGTTAATAAAAACAATTTCTTATTTTTTCATTTTATATTTGATTTGTAAAAAAAATTTTATAATATTTATATTTATTTTCTAATTTTAATTTTTTATTAAATAATATTCTGTATCACTTTTTTTATTTATTTCTTGTAATAATTTGTATATTAAAATTGCTATCTTTATTTAAAAATTTAAATTTTTGATTGAATTAACTTTTTTATTTATTTCTAACTGTAATAATTTTTAATAAATTTTTTAATTTTGATTTTTATTTGTTTTAACATTAGTTTTTACTCAGCATTTTTTACTTTTCTATGATGGTCCATTCCCTTTCTCTGGCGTTAATGAAATACAAATTTATACATATATTCAGAAGGTTCAACCCTAGCTTAGTTTTCTACATTTATTAAAATTTTTCAACTAGCATAAATAACGGGTGAGAGAATTTATGCAATCATTTTTGGCATTTAAGAACCATTTTGTCAACAACGAAACGAAAAGAGAGACAGAGATAGAAGACAAAATTATAAGCAAATGCGATTTAACATATTAAAGCCATAAAACGCTTTGGGCCGCGCTTGCGTTGTATGCCCCGCCGGGCGGGCGATACATGCAACATTCGGTGGCAGCAAACGCCAACCGGAGCCGCGCGAAAAGCAGAGCTCATGCTGACATTGTTTATAAGATTAAAAACAGCGCAACCAACGCAACAGTAAAAAAAAATGAAGTAAAATGTCTGGCTGGCTGACTGCCTGGCGGACTTTTCACTCAAGTCTGCCTGGCCTCCCTCCTCCCTCCTCCTCATCCCCCACCCGCTCCCTACTCAAAAAACTTGCTATAGAAATATGTCACAGCATGTGAAAGTGAGAGACAGCGACAAAAAAAAAAAAAAAAAAAAACAAAAACCGAGGTGTAATATCCTGCTTGACAAACGCAACAACAACAGAACAATGTGTGTTGTGAGCACAGGATGCCAAAAAAAAAAAAATGTATATGTATCGGGCCATGGCAAATGCGAACGCACTGCAGGTGGTCGCTACCCAGGCAGGCAGCTCCTTTGCACTCTCTTTAGCCATTTTTAGTGCGCTTTATTAAAAAAAAGAGAGACCAAATATGTAGTATATACTATGTATATATATACAATGATTACTGATGTGTTCTGCTGACCAAACTGTCAAATTGGCAGATCGCAAGCGGCGCAACCGCCATCAATCTGCAGCTATTGACTTACCAAAGCGAATCGACTTGGCCACAGGACATTTGCTCATTTGTTTAGACGATTCGTGTCTGTCAATATGCCAAATTGTGTTCGCACCGCAAGCAACAGCAGCTCCTATTGAGGACTGAGCATTCGATTGTCTTGCATTAGCAGCCTCTAATCAGGCATAGGCCATGAGGGTAACTAATACATGAGAATTACATTAATTGAAGTGAGTTTTCTTTATCTGATCTGTTCATTAGTTTTTTTTTAAATTGTATTAAATATATTAAATTTGGTTTGCTACAAAATACGTTACTTGCCTAAACATCTTTTGTTTGTATTTATATTTACAAATTTTTGCATTTATTAAATAATGAAAAAACAATATAAATTTTTATTTATTAAATTTTTTTTTATATTTAGCAAACGTTAAAAATAATCCTAAATTTAAAATTAGTCAAAAATGAAATATGATGAGCAAGAAAATGTATCTATTTAAACAAAATATTCTGGCAACGCTGTAAAATACTTGACAGCTGGTCACACCTACTTTAAGACCTTCTGCTATAAAGCATATTCTTTAAGCTGCTGTATTTCTATTCCCTTTCTGTGCACTCGCCATGAAACCACAATACATACAATACAAATATCCTTAAAAAAAAACTATTATGTTTACTCTCCTTTCCCAAATGCTTGAATCAAATATCCAATGAGTTTTTGTTTTTCGTTCGATGCAGCAGTCTCTAAAAATCACATTAAATATTTGATAATAAATTTTTCGGCTCTTTTACTGTTTCCCAAATGCTTAAATAGCCCACAATATTCTATTTGAAATTCCCTTTAATTTTGCCAATTATTTTATGCTGTTAATCAATTTTAAAGTTTCTTTGGTAAAAAGTGAACCTCACCAAAAATTATTTCGAGTAACAACTCTCTCGCCTCTACACAAATCCAATATTTCAGCAATTCTTTTTCGCGAAAATCAAATAGTTCATCTACAGGCAAACCGTAAAAAGCGAAAAGAAACTACCAATAAATAATAAAAAAGCTTAACGCCAAATGTATCAGTGTAGGGCATACAAATCCGCTTATACTAGCAGTCGCCAGCGCTGAGGGAAGGTAAAACTATGAGAGGAGAGGAGGAGGGCAGCAACCAGTCAATCCAGGCAGAGCGAACCAGCGAGCGGGTTGCATCAACAGGAAGTCAGCTAGTCGGCTAGCAACATTTCAAGCAGCCTTGGCAAGAGCCATCCAGTCCATTCACACATTCATTCAGTCAGTAAGTCAGTCTGTCCCTCTGTCAGTCAGTCAGTCGTCACTTCATGTGCTCGCTCGAAATGAAAAAGAATGATGCAAGTCGTAAGTGACGGTGGGTAAAATTGCAAAAATATGAACGACGCCGACGCCAAATGCATTTAAGAGTGATTCGTTCAGCTCGTTCAGTTGCTTCAGTCGCTTCAGCCAGTGCTTGCATCTCTTAGCGTTGATTCTTCACTTGCAACAGCAACAACAACAACAAGAGCAAACAGCTCGTTGACTGTCATATTAATGCCACGTTGAGACAAATTTAGCGGCGAGAGTTTGTCACTTTTGAAGTCGCTGGCGAATTGCTGTTGCCTTTGGATTGAATTTGCCTTTGAGGCGCCAATAAGCTAATTTGTCGCTTTGCAACAATGTAATTTAATTTAAAAAGTAAACTCTTTTTTTGCTCAACTATTGAGATACTTTGTGCAGCTAAAGCAGATTGTCGATACAGTCAGAAAGTCAGGTATTATTATTAACTAAAGTTGCAAGTAATACAGCTGAATCTGTAAATTATTTTAGCCGTCTTGCATATCTTATATTTATATAGAGGAGTAATGTACAAATTTATCAATAATATTCTTTGTTTAATGACAGACTGAGTGAAAAAATATATTTAAAAATATTAAAAAATACTAAATATAATTAAATTAAAAATATATATAAAATAAATCTTTGTGTGAACTTTATATACTATATTTATGTACAAATAAATTGCTAAGGCCACTTCTATTCATATCTGTATTCAACAAGTCAGTGGGGATCTCATTTCATAAATTATTATGCTTAATAACTATAGCTTAATTTATTCTAAACAAATTACTTTAAATCAATTTATTCATTCCCATTTGCCATGCCATTGATGCCCTATCAATACAGCACACTCTAATGGGTATACAATTGGATAATCATGTTTATGGCCCTCAGTTTCGAGGGCGTATTTTAAAAAGATTTAATGCACATTCAGTTTGTTCAATTGCACAAATTTGCATTTGCATTCGCAGTCGCATTCGTATTCGCATTGAATTAATCATGCACTCCCTCCCACGCCCACTCTCGGAACGCCCACTCATTTCCGTTTTGGCAATCGTTGAAACTCAGTTATCGACTGCAGGCAACGCCGCCGTCGCGCAGCTACAACAATTTTCCACTCACTATTCCCGTTCACTATTCATTTAGTATGGCTTGGCTTCCGTTTACTTGAGCTAACATTAAAAAGAAGATGGCAAACATTTTGAGTTAATATGCAGAGAGAGAGAGAGAGAGAGAGAGATAGATAGAGTGAATCAAAGTGAAAATGCAAATTAAATTTCTCACATTTTGTTGTGTATGTTTTTTACACTACCTTTCTCTCTCTCTCCCTCTCACTTTCTTCTGTCATATGAGACAACATTTACTCCCCTGTGGGTAATGAGATTTAAAGGCATCTCTCAAAGGGCAGACATAAATAAATTGCATTGAGAATGCTGCAATTGCAGCAGGAAGCAGAGAAAAATACGTTCAAATTTGTGCACTCAAATATTAAATGGAAATTCTCAATTGTGCAACATGCTCTCAGTTTTACACATAAATAAACATTTCATTTCGGAGGAGCATTTAAGTAGTATATCAACTGCTTCACATGATGCAGCTAAATTATGGACAAGATGCTAGCAGCCCGAGAAGAGCTCGTTTATGCAATTTCTTTTATGACTTTCATAAATTATTGAGCTCAACTATTTAAAAAGTGCTCTGTTTTTAATATTATATTATTTAAAGTTCACAAACAATTTTCTTATTTTATATATTTTTAAATGCAACAAAATATAAATATCTAGCAGTATTTAGAAAAATAAAATTGCAACGAAAATATGTTGTAATGGGAATAATTTTACTAGAAACTGAAAATCCACTTAACAAAAATAAACTTGAGGACGAATATGAATATAGATAAAACTTGCATAAAATAAATAAACTGGATGCTCTGCAATAAATTCATTTTTTTTCTTAAATATTTACTTGACATTTATAAATTTGTTTTTTCCATTGCAATTGATCAACTGCAAAAATTTTCAGTTGCTGCAGCAATTTCTCATCAATTTGATTGCAATTACAGTTACCATCCGAATGTATGTTTTGCCCCTCCCGCCCCCGTTTTTCCTTAACTAAACGTTACTGTCCAAATATATAAACTAATTTGCGTGTTGGTTTTGTCACGCGGTTTGCATCCAGCAGCGTGAAAGCTGTCAAAATTTTGAACACAAATACTAACACTACTACATATATATATAGAGAGAGAGAGGGAGGAGGGGGCTACCACAGCTTGAGCTGCAAAGGGCAGAAAAATATGTTTCCACTGCATTAGAGCCAAAAATAGGAAAATAGCGTAGCCAAAGCCAATGTCAGACATGTGAATGTCGCGCGCTCTGACCACCAGCAGCAGCAGCAGCAGCAGGAGCAAGAGCAGGAGCACTAATTACAAACATGTCAGCGGTGGCTGGCTACCCGGATCACGGCTATAGGTGTTAGGTGGATGAGAGGGCAAACGGTGAGCGGTAAGCGGATAGAGGGAGAGGAGGGGGAGAGGGGCGAGAGGGCGGAGCAGATGTTGGATTCCACTCATCATAATCAACGCGATGCTGGAAACTTGACTTCATTTCGCTAGCAACTTTTGGCCTGATGGCACATCAGCGGCTTTTCCACTGGTCCAGCTGTAATTTGGCAGCACATTTTGGCAACATGAAATTTGATTTTGACGCTAACACAGAGACAGACACAGACTCACACACACACACACATACGTTAGACTGCCGGCAGTGTGTTAGATAATTATGATGCATGTGCCGAGAGCGAGGGAGAGAGACAACAACGTATAGACGCTTGGTTCGTTGAACCTTTCAGGCTTAAAACACAGCCATACAATGGCCAAGCAGCTGCCTTTTGTTTGACAAGCTCGCCAAAAAGGACACAGAACAATTGTAGTTTAGAATTTATTAAGTGCTTCCTGCTGAGTCAGTCAAGACGATGAGCCACGATGCCAGGATGCACTTACAACAGTTGCCACAGGCTTTTAACTCCATGCATATCACACGCCTCCCGGCTCCCGGCTCCCGGCTCCCGAGTCCCTCAACCCGCTCTCCCTTGGCTTCATCTTCGTATCCTATCTATGGATATTATGTTTTGTATGTGTTTGTCCATTTATGCTGTTCATATTTTAGCCAAAGTTCGTCCTTCCTGTCATGTCGCTTAGCCTGCTGCTGTCTGTGTGTCGTGTATATGTATGTACTACAAAGTGCACTTAATGCAAATGCCTAGTGTTTTAATTGAGATGCTCTAGCGTGTTAGATATACCTCTGGCATTACAAGTTCTATCCCACATGATTCTGCCTGCCTTCTGTCTACTTTTCGTCACTCGAACTTTGCTGCACTGACATTTAATACTGAATTTAATTAAATTTCATACTCAATCACAGATAATTTGTTATTTAAAAATTAGTGTAATTGATACATTTGCGAAATATGTGCGTCAGCAATGCCAATCACTATAAATTCTATTGAAGACAGTTAAGAGCTAATATGTAAAACTTGTGATTAGCTTCGAATGGAATTTAGCTTGATGATCAAACGTTTCGTTCACTGACAAATAAATTGCTTGACTAATTGAATAAATGCAATTAAAATATCAATCATAATATTGGCCAGTAAGTAAGCATGCAAGAGTCGATTGTAGTCGATTTGCAGATATCCTAAAGGCACTGACGGTTTTTCTGTTCTCGAAAATTATTTTTGGTGAGGTAGGCAAAAGGGTTGCTATGTGGGTCTCGAATGGATGCTATAAATGAATTCCCCTCTTATTAAAAAAAAAAATATATATATATATATATATATATATATATATATAGAGAGAGAGAGCAGTCTTTACTTTGAAAATGCTCCACTTAAATATACCCTTGATCTCGGGTTTATTTCTACTTACTGAATACTGATATAAATAGAAAAAGCTATGCTCAAGCAGTATTTGACAATTAAGAAATATTTGACAATGATCATCAATTTGGTTGTTCTATATTATGGGGCCACAATTTACAAATCAGAGCCAGTATTTATTTTCTACTAGAGGAAGAGAAAGAGCTCATTTGTCTTGTGCTACCGATATTAACACGAGTCTGCCGAAGTCGGTAGGTCTATTTTTGCTTCTAAGCTCAACTTAGTCGCCTTTTATGGAAAAGTTGTTGCACTCAACAATTCTTACAATATTTTTCATTTTGACTTTATTTGTCTCTGAGATCAGAGAATTCTTCGCAAGTGGAATTGAGCCACAAAGATCATTTGATAAACAGCTTTCACTTCTTGTTGCATCTCAGAACTCAGCAGATAAGTCAACTTGCACTAGCTTGTTAAGCATTCTCAAATAGAGACTA
The DNA here is from genome assembly GCF_018153725.1 of Drosophila mojavensis. Classification (NCBI taxonomy): domain Eukaryota; kingdom Metazoa; phylum Arthropoda; class Insecta; order Diptera; family Drosophilidae; genus Drosophila; species Drosophila mojavensis. Next base: position 9,698,141 of record NW_025318858.1, read on the forward strand.
CTACAAGTCTCCTCCTCGACTTTGATATCCTTTTGGTCTAGCCGCCAGTTGGCAATGCTTGGGGAGGAGTATTCTACTATCCTCCATGAAGAATACATAAGCAGAACAGTTGGAAATATCGATATCGAATCCACCATAATCAGCTGATGCTGCTGGTCAAGAATATACCATTTTACACAATTTAAAAATAATTTAAAAATATATATAAAAAAGAAAATTTTGATATATTCCATATTCGCGGCTAAACAAAATGTTTATTCGGTAATCATCGCAAAATTAAATAGAAAATTAAATTTGCGCGCTTCAAGTCAACTTAAGTGAGAGGCAAATATAATAATTGATTATAATTCAGATTATAGGCACAATGACACACATTTTGAAGGTTTGCGTGTGAAAACAAGAGTTTTCAATTATAATACAAAATTGAAATTAATTACAAATTTTTGTATTACAAGTGTGTGTGTGTGTGTGTGTGTATTGCCAAATTGTTTTTCAATTTATACATTTTTCGATTGTTTGTTTTTTCACTGTTAACGAGTGATTGAGAGCAAACACTCAATCAAACACACTGGTAACACTTTGGCACTCTCTCGCTTAATTAGTTGTCATTTAACAATGGAAATTCGTTGTTGTTGTTGTTGTTGTTGGAATGCACAACAAAATGCTTGCCCTACAACTACAACAGGACCAGCAGCAACTGCAGCAGCAGCAGCCTTTGGGCTCACACAAATTTGCATGACGTTTTGTATTTAAATATTTATGGAAACTATTCATGACAAAAGTTGCAGCCCTCGTTTCCGTCTGGTTTGTTTTCATTTCACAGTTTTGTTTGCCTACTATTTTGCATATATTTGTGTCGTCTTTTCTCTCTCTCTCTCTCTCTCTCTCTGTGTGTGTGTGAACCATGTTAAATTAGTTTAGAAATTGTTGCCGCAATAATATACATTTGCATTTTCGTCGCTCCAACAATCTGTGAATCTATGGGCATATGCAGACAATATGTTTGCTGACCCAACTCATTGTGTGAAGCTTGTAATTACGTTGAAGTCTTTCTGTGTATGTATGTGTGTGTGTATCGGCCAGAAGAGTATATCTGAACTCTCCCTTAGGGTCAGCTGTCCGTCCGAATGCCAAAACATTAACAAAATCTTTGAAATTAATAGAAAACTTCAAATCATTCGAAACTTGCATGTTTAGCTGCGAGAGAAATGTCAAATTAAATTTATATACAAGAATGTATCCAAGTAAGCATAAAGGTTAAACCTAATTTAATTTCAGCCTTAAGCATATTGTTGTTGTATGTATTTTGCATATATTTTGTTTACAATGAAATAATAGATTTTCAATAATTTAATTATAGCCCATTTCAAACGTTGTATTTTTAGATAATTATATAAACATTATTCTCGCTGTCATATATAATATTATAATTAAATAACTAAACATTTTGGTTTTTAGTTTTTACATAAACATACATTTCTGAAGTCTGATGAAAATAAATCAAAACCGAACTAAAAAAAATAAAAAAAATAAAAAAAATAATAATAATTATTATAATACATTTTAAGAAATAAATAAATCAATAACGAACTAAAAAAATTATTTAAAAAAAAATATTATAATATTTTAATTAATTTATGCTGACAATTAAAGGTGTGAAAAACAACTAATAAAATTTATAATATATAATATTTGAATAAATTTATGCTTATAAAAAATACCATAAAATTGCCATATTTTCATATAATATTCTCAAGAAAAGATTTGCACAATCAGCACTTTCATTCAGCTCTTGTTTTTGATTATTTATTACTCTGACCATATGTGCATTTCCTTAAAATAAATTTAAGCTTTCTGATTAGACTGCTTCAATATTTTGATTTAATATCACTGCATTTCAAACATTTAACAACTATGTAACTCCCAAACTCTGAATTCAACTCCCATTTGCGCTATCGAAACTTCGCATTTTCACAATCTCAAGTGCCACAAGGTTGGATCACAAAGCTCCCACTCGTAAATGCGCTCCATTAAATGCATTATTTCGAAATAGTTGCCACGCAATCACAGCTACAATTGAGTGCGTCCTGCCTCAACGCCTTGGCGCTGCTACAGCTCCTCCTCCTGCTGCTGCTCTTCCTCGTCCTGTGTATGCAACAAGTTCTCATTTTTCCTGCGCTCCTTATGCAATTATTTTCGCACAGAAACTTACACGCAACTTTGACTTTTGCCTTCGTGACAACACTGAAGTGTTCTCGCCACTATTTTTATTTTGGCTTCTTATGGTATGCGCGTTTCCATTTCACGTGCTGGTTGCCCGCAGGCAAGCGTTCGCCAAAGGATTTGTCACGTGCCATTTGCGGGATTGTTTTCACGCTGCTTTCTGAAAATCCAGCATACCTAGCCAAAAGAGGAGCTAAGCTGCTACGCTAACAATAAAATATATACATATACATATGCAATGAGCATACATACATACAAATATACTATGTATATGCATAGGAATGCAATGGAATTAAAGCTATTATACCAGCAACGTGATAATACTTCCGTTGAGTGTGCATTCTAAGCAGCTTTCTAGTGTAAATTTATAATTATAAAAATATATACATTTAAAAAAAAATTATATTATATATAATATATATCATAAATTATTAATGACTTAAGATCAATCAAATAATTTCCGTAATTTTAAAAAAATAAGATTAATTTAATCGATTATAAATGATAAAGAAATTGCAAATTATTATTAATAAATTATTAATCGATATCCAAATGTATTACTTCTTAACTTATAAATATTATGCTTAAATTAAAAAATTACAAATTATTAATAACTATTTCTTAAATTTTAAATAATATATAATAATTGGCGTAATAAAATTCAAATATGTATAAAAATAAAAATATAAATAAATAAACCTTTTATAATTACTGTGATTTTTTTTCAAGAAATTGATATTCATTATTATCATTTATTATAATATAGGTAGACTATTGTCTGCTCTGAGAAATATTACATGAATTAGAAAGAAAATCAGCCAATTAGAACAAAATTCGCAATTCAAAGTAGTTTCACGTTCAGTTTAATATAATTAAATAAAGTAAAAATACAAATACAAATATTTGTTGCTCTGTTTTGTCAAATCATAAACTCAACTCAAACCCCTTAACTAGCTTTCCTATAATTTGGTAAAAATTCACCACAGCTCGTCGGTAAAGCAGTTTCCGCAACTTCCCCTTTTTCATGCCGAAGCCTCAACACAAATAACTCACCACAGCTGCAGCTCCGCCAATTCAATGAACTCACCATAAACCGAGTCCCCGAAACCCAACGTTCTCCCCTCATACTCTGCCCCTTACTGGATGGAGTCAAGGCTCTTTGCCGGCAAGCACCTGTTGCATGCCTAGAGTAAGATTTTCACCTCTGCCGTAATGCGAATGAGAATTGTTTATTCGGCCCCCTCCCTCCATTCCGCTGAGCAAACATGCGCAAAGCCGATTCCCATCACATTTTCGGTTAACAAATTTTGGTTTGCTCGATGCGATTTTCGACCCAACTGCGTTAACAAATATGGAATTGTGTGGATATATAATGTATAGAATATGCATCTCAAATCAAAGCAACAATTATGCGAGTCCAAAACAAAATATATTAGACATTACAAAACTCTTAATATAATTAACAATTATACAATATTTTTTATATTTGTAATAATTGTAGTAAATATTTCATTTATCATTTTCCACTATGTTTTTAAACTATCTACAGCAGTAGAAGAGCAATTCCAGCTAAATATATTACTTAATTATTTACATTAGTATTTTCATCAATCCGTTGCCTGATCCGAAAGTTTCAGTTACAAAAAATATAAAAAATTAAATAATTTACTTTAAAGAAATCTCCAAAATGAAAAGTGGTGGAGGGAGACCTGATTGCTTAGTTTTGTCAATATTGCCACTAATTGATAATTCTGTGTTCTTATTTTATTTCCCAACCTATATTAAGAGTAAGGAAAAGAAATTCTCCTAGACTTTTCCTTAATTGTTCCCTTAATTTTTTATAGAATAAAATTCGAATTTACCCATCTACATATTTGTATTTACGCTTTAGCCACACACACTAATTTAAGGCCATTTGATAAGGCAATTGTCATGGTCCGAGCGTCATTTAGTGAAAAGTTTTCTCTTTCAAGCAATTTTCGTTCGTTTAGTAAAAAGTTTATTCAAATCTGTTTTTTGATGCAATTTTTGGTTTTTGCTGCCAAACTAATGCAATAACATTCAATGGTCAAATACAGTTATTATTGTCGTTAGCTGTTGTTGTTGTTCTTGTTGTTGATTTTAATTTTTTGTTTGGCTTTTCGTTATTGAGCTGGAATTTTTTCCACGTTGTTTACTTTTGTGGCTTGTTTTTCGTAAATTTTTATAGAGTACATAAAAGCTTTTGGCCGGGATTCTCTTGGTCAAATATGGCCATTCCCATACACGTTGCTGGGATTATTTCAATTATTATTTTTTTGTCTTTTTATATATTTTTATAATTCACATTTAAATACGAAATGGGCTGCAGCTGCCCCTGACTGCATTCTTTATTTTTTTATTTTTTAAAATTTTATTTATTTTTTTATACGTGTTTGTGAATGTTTTCATTTGCCAATTAATGGACATATTGTTTGGAATATACCTTTAAACAAAACCATATCAAATTTAATTTTGTCAATTACGTTTTTTTCTCTTCTCTTTATTTTTTGGTGGTTTTGATTTTTTTTTTTTTTTTTTAATATTTTGTAGCCCATTACAAAGTTATTGGTTTGTGGCATTTTCAATTAATGTCATTGCGTGTTTTCAATTTGTTTAAATCCAATTTGCAATATTAAGCAAATGTGTTTGCGGTTTTCATTTGGCTCCATTTAAATAGCTTTGGTTGACATACAAAAAAATGAAAATAGAATTGAACGTAAATGAATATTAGTATTCATAGTTTATAAAGTTTATTGGCAGACTTTATTATGAAGCTTGTGGTCGCATTCCAGGTGGAATAATCTTAATCAATGCAATTAATGTTATCTATATGAAAAGTTTCTTCACCAAAGATATATAATTTGATTTTAATTTGAAGGCGGGAATATATTTTACAATAAATATTATTTATTTGATACATAAAAGATAATATAATTGAGATTTAGAAGCCTTGCATCATTATTACCTTCTCTCTAATATTGAATGCAAATTAACGAAATCATTGAAGACTCTTTTAAATGACTTTCTTTATAAGAAAGTGCATATACTTATAGCTAACTAGCCTTATATCAAAAAAAACTTTTTCCTTTTACGGTCAAAACCAAAACGGCTAAGCTTAAAGTTGTTTTTAATGAACTTTAATGCATTTTGAAAAAGTTTGAAACTGCTTTGTAAGGCTTTTCATCATCATAAGCTGAGTTTCATTACTAAGAATGGTAATTGTTCTATTAAGAACTAAAGCTGAATTAAAATTGCTTGAGACTTCTTAATTGTTTAGTAAAGAGGCTAAAATTCAAACTGAGCTAATAATGATGATTAATGATGATGTTTAATTGATGATTAAAGCAAAATTTAATTATTTTTTTATAAAATTCTACTTCTAGTATTAGGAAACAAGGAAGCTATAAGCTAACTATAAGAAGCTTTTCATTTGCCATTTTTATCAACTTTAGCTACAGGGTATCGCAATTTATAGCTTTATACAATGAGCCTATACCGTCGAAATTTGCTTAGGCATACCATAAGCTTTTGCTTAAACAACAAAAAAAAAAAAAAAAAAAAAAAGATAGCTCCATTTTGCACTTCCTTTTTTCCTATCGACACCCAGACAGTTTTCCAGATATTCATATTTCATTCTTCTTCATTATTTGTACGACCTTTCAATAATTTAAGTTTTGACCTTGTTTTTTGAAAGTAACGCAACTATAATAACTAAGCGAATATCTGTGCTCCGCTTGTTACACTAATTAATTAACCTACTAGCCCGAAACCCGTTATCCTGCGCCCTTCGTCTGCCAATTAAAAACGCAATAAATCATCGAACGTTAAGCAAATTCTAGGTGCATATCGAATTATTTAAGTAAAGCCAAAAGAAAGGGAAAACTATTGAACAGCGGGTGGACGGAGTTATATATATATATATAATGGGTCGACTCGCTGTTCAGTCTGAAAGGCGCGCCGCCTCCACCGCCTCCACCGCCGCCGCCGCCAGTGTTGTAATCGTGATCATAATAATCCTAATAATAATAATGGCCATTAGGGAAACGTTGAGCCGGCAAACCATTTTGGCCATTGAATACAAGTCGTGCGGAAATTATTCATTATAAATGTGGAGTGCACGCTGACTGAGGGGAGGGCCTTGTGGGTGTGTCAGGTGGGCAGCAGGAGTTGAGGGCCAAGTGCTTGGGTGCTTGGAAACCTGCAGCCAAAAAGCCAGCAAATCAATTCACAAAAACGTGAGCAACGATTCGCCTTGAATGCATTGCCTAAGCGAAAGCGAAACAGACCCGAGAGTAAGAGAGAGACGGAGATACAGTGACAGTTAAAGTTAGAGTGAGAGAGGAGGGTACAGGAGGGTACAGCGGGTACATTTTAGGACTCGGAAAGAGGTCGGTTCCCAAATGGGGGCCACGTGGGTGGGCGCTGCTTTTTGTATTTGGTTGCGGCATGCGAAACTATTTGCGGAATTCGAACGGCCGACAAATCGAGTAGCGAAATGCGTGTCTATATCGTATTACATGCAAATATACGCATATATATATACAATTGTGAGATATATGTATATCTGCTAGCTTAATGAATTTAATACGGTGTGCGGCTGCTGTCAAGCGCAACTAAATAAACCGAATTAAATGGCTAACAACATTGGGACAGCTTTAAGCTGTTCGCTCGCGCGATGGGGAGAGATAGAGGAGATGATGATAGGTTTGGGCAACAGTTTAGCAAATTATACGCAGCATAAGTCAGGATTATCACTTCAGCAGCAACTGCAAACAGGAAGCAGAAGGATGCAGTCAAGTGAGAGCGGCGCGCGGAAAGCGCACAAGTTAAAGAAATAAAGAATAGCCAGGCAAAATGAGAGAAAAGCCATGAAAAAAAAAAAAAAAAAGAAATAGAAATAGAAAAGAAAATAAAATTGCACACTAAATCGTTGTAAGCGTGTTAAACGAGATAAATGACCAGCGACGCCCACTTTTCATCCTTCGTACATGATAACTTGTATGTGTGTGTGTGTGTTGTCGAAGGACATGCTTAGTTCTTCGTTATCATCATCATCATCATCATTATCATTCGCATCAGGCAGGCCTCTGCGCGCTGCCTTGGCTAGCTTCACTTCATCCAAAGGCCACTTGTCAATGGGAGAGCCCATTGTGTGAAGCTGTTGCTCACAGTTATCTTCTTCTTCTTCTTTTTGTTCGCATTTTTCTGAATTACATTTCTTTACATTTTCATTTCCTCCCACTTTTATGCGCTTTTGATATCATACTTATTTCTCTTCTATTTGCCTATCATTATCTGTTTAATGTCTAAAATGCTTACTTCATTTTAAGCATATTGTTGTCCCTTCTTCAACGAATGCTCGACATTTTTCTTTTCTTTCTCTGCTCCTTTTTCTCTTTTTTGTTTGCCTTTTGTCATTTAAAGTTTCTTTTTCAATTGGTATTTAATCTGTATAATAGATAGAAATAAATTTTGCCTTTTTAATATTTATTTTCACTTTTGATGAAATTTTTATCGATTATTTATATATATTTTATTAATAAATAAAACTAATTCTGAAAATATTTATGAAAAGAATGTTATTGTAAAGTGCCAGTTTTTATTATTATATATATATATATTTTTTTTTTTATTTGGTTTCAACTGTTATTTAAATTTATGTCCTTTTCCCCAAAAATATGTATTAAAAATTAATAATTGCCTATAAATGAGATCGGTGCTTTAATACACTTTAATAAAGTGAGGCTCAAAAAAAAAAAAAAAAAAAAAAAAATTAATTAATTAATTTAGATTGAGGTAAATTATTTTGTCTTGCCATGACAAGTTTTACTTTGAGATTCATATTTATTGGCTTCCCTAATTTTAAGCCTTTATTTCGCTATTATATTTGCTATCCCTATGGCTATAATGAACATATATCATGCTGCAGATTTTCCTTCATAGCTTCTATTCAATTTAAGAAGCAATTCTAATCTGCTGTTACTATTATTAAAGCAACAATATTATATTTATATTACAACGGATAAAAATTATATATATGTATATATTTTGTATAGATATTTACAGTTTTTTGTCGAAAATATTCCTGGATTTCATTTTATCCATCAACATCCATCTTTATTCTTTTAACTTGCTAAAACTTCTGAAATTATACATAAAATGCTAGCTGCCTCCGCCCCTGCCCCTCCCTTTACCAATGTCCAGCCCCTGCCCCTCCCTTTACCTATGTCCAGCCCCTGTCCCTCCCTTTACCTATGTCCAGTCCCTGCCCTTCCCTGATTGATCGCATTTGTAGCAACTTCCCTTCGGCAACTCTCCCCCCCTGGCCGATAAACAGTGCAACTGTATTGCAATTGTGAGTGGCAGGAAACTTTGTAGCTGGCTTTTTATGCCCACAATAACCGCAACAAAAAACTTTTTAGTCCACTTGACTCAAAATGCGCTTTACAGGCGCCACACAGTGGCGCACACACCTAACTGATTGAAACCGGGCTAGAAGAGCAGGAGGAGGAGCAGGAAGAGGAGCAGCAGGACGGGCGATCTGACCGGGCAATGTGCAGCACACAGTTCAATTGAATTCAAAGTGTTTTTGCACTTAAAAGTTTAAACTTTAATCCTTCAATAATATTATGGGTAAAGTGCAAAGTTTAAGCTGCTCGAACCAGTGGCAGACCTAGCCCCAGCCCCAGCAGCAGCAGCAGCAGCAGCATCTGATGCCCGCCTCTCCTGCACTCTCCTCAGCCCTTTTTCAGTTCACCTGTTGGCCAATGCATTGCAGGCCACTCGGGCAGTCAGCCAGCGCTCAATTATAGGTAAAACGCATCGAATTGTGGCCTGTGGCCATGGAAAAGGCGCGCACACAAATTGCCGCTCGGCTCATTGGCCAAGTTTAGAGCCGCTTTCAGCGTAATTTGCATTATTAAGTCCCTCACATCAGGCCGGCACAATTGCGACCTGTATTAACGCATTCAATTAGGTGTAGGCTCAGCCAATAAGCCATATTTCGGCACACAAGGCTAAGCATTTAAACCATTTAAGGCATTTCAATTTGGAGCACTTTCCATTGCATTTTCGCCTCCTGCTGCTCGCTGTTAAAAATTTCGTTTATCTGCAATTGCATTCTATGGCATAATTAGTTAATTGACATCAATTTCTGCATCGCGGCTTTCCTTTACGGTTCACCTCGGTGGTTTTCTATGGTATATTGGTTTTGTAAAGATATATATGCATTATACATACATTTAAATGTATATATTGGTTGTATGTCAAAAGGTGATTTGAAGGTTGACTGCGCTCATTTTGTGTTTTGACTTGTGAGCATTTGGACTATTATTGATTTTTGCGGCTTTGATGCTCGAGCTTGAGCAAAATTTTCTAGTTGCATTTGCAACTTTAAGCAATTTAATTGATGTTGCAGAGGCAGAAAAAATTAAAGAAATTTCAGTTGTTCCCTGATCCTTAGAGCTTCATTTCTCTCTCTCTCTCTCTCTCTCTCTCTCTCTCTCTCTCTCTCTCTCTCTCTTTCTCTCTCTCTCTCAATAATTATATGGGAACTCTGCTTTCCGCACAGATTAACCACTGTCATTAATAGTATTAGGGATTAAGCAAACATTAAATCAAATATATTTAAATATTTAAATATTGGAAGATCTATTAATAATTAAAGTAGATGTTTTATATATGAAACTTGTTAAATAAAATCAATTAAATGATTTAGTTGAGAATGCTATACCAAGAAATCTTTTGAGCTCAAATTCCAATTTAATTTCATTTGAGTTCTCTAACTTTGAATAGTGACAAAGGAAGAGTTCATATTCCAATTCATTTCAATCCCATTCATTCCCATCCCATTCATTCTTATCTAATTCATTGCAAAGCTATCCCATTCCACTCTCCTATTAAACATATTATATTAGAGATCTCTGGCTTCGAAGGGGGTAATAAAGGAAGAGTTTATATTCCAATTCATTGCAATCCCATTCATTCGCATTTGATTCATTGCAAAGTAATCAAATTCCACTCTTCTATTCAACATATTAAATTAGAGATCTCTTCGAAAAGTATCAAAGAAACAGTTCATATTCCAATTCATTGCAAATTGCAATCCACTTCATTCCATTCCATTCCAATTCATTCTTCTATATGCTATTCATATATTATTAATTCCTGATCAAGTATATCTACTAATATACATACTAAATGGGGTCTGTCCCACCTATTCTACGTTTTACTTTTCGTTCCCCAAAAATCATTGTGCTCTGATTTCTCATTTTCACTGATTTCAGTGGAACAATTGAAATCGTGAAATAAATGATAATATATACATATAATGAATAAATAAACTCACATTTGAAAATAAATGAACAACAAGATTTTACTATTCCGTTTTATAATACTGAGAACAAATCTGTAAAGAGAAGTGGATGTCGTATTAATGCTTTAATTATTTTTGTCGTGAGTTAGGAGTAGCTTAAAACTGATATTTATTCGCAGCTATTTGTTTCTTTACTACAAAATATCTATAATTTGTATACATAAATATTTCAAGCCAGTTATAAATATATCCCAACAGCTTCTCAAAAACAAAGTTCACAGTTAATAAACTTTATTTATATCTTATTTCGCCTTTTTGTTTATTGCATAAAGAAACTTTTCACAGTTTCATATTATTTAAAGAGAATTGTGTTCTCACTTGGCAATTTCAGCACTTCGTTTTCGGCTCATTCACATTTTTAGCCAAATTGAAGTCGATTAGTTAAGGACTTTATGAATAGATTGCAGCAATAGTAGACTGACTGTGAAGCAGGCAGAGCAGGAGGTCGGCAGGCAGGCATTTGTGGGCCAATTTTGTAGCCTAGGCAAAGGCCTAGTTCAGTTATCACAATTGTGGGACTCTGGCTGAGACAACAACAACAACAACAACCAAAACAACATTTTCTGGTTGCAGCAAAGTTGTTTTCACGCATCCAAGCCAAAGTAGCAAGCAAATTGACAGCTTTGTTTCAGGCAACTGCCTTTGGGCTAAGGTGTATTGCTGCTGCTGCTTGTTGTGCATTTGTGTTTGTGGGTGTGTGTCTGTTGTGTGTGTGTTTGTGTCTGACTAATCAAATGCTTTGCTTTGAGCTACTGTTTACGGTTACGGTTACCTCAACTAAACCAAATGTAAGCTGATATTTCACTTGCTCCTCAGGGTTGGCCTAAAAGCAGAGCCAACACAGTCTTTGGTTTTGCTTCTGCCTCCTGCTATCGCTCTGATGCTTCTTCGATTGCTGCTGTTGCGGCTGCTGCTTCTACTGTCCGGGCTAATCAAAAAGCAAAAATGCTAAAATCGTCTTTGTCATCCTATGTCTAACACCCGTCGCCCATCAGCTCTCGCAAAAGCCTTGCAAATTTGCATAGGCGTTGATTTTGGGCCGTAACACGCACAAGGACGAACAGCGCACGCACAGTGTTTATATACATATACCTATATATATATATATATATATATATATATATATATATATATATATATATATATATATATATATATATATATATAGGTGGTGTCGGTGTGTATCGGTGTGTGTGTGTGCCTTGATGCTGGGCGCATCAATCAAAGGATTACATATCGAAAGTGGAAAGGCGCTTTTCAAAAAAAAAAAAAAAAAAAAAAGAAACGAAAAACACCAAAGTCTCTCGAAAGCGAAAAAGTGACAGGCAGAGAGGGAGAGAGAGAGAGAGAGAGAGATGGCAGTCAGAACAAGAGACTCTGCTGTGGCATGCCATTTGAATGCAAAATAGAGCATATGCTATATAGCTAACATATATAGCTGCTATATAGCTGCACGTTCTGATAACATGTCAAAAGTTGCTCATGTACATGAAATTTAAAGCATTCTCTTTGCATATGAAAGCTGCTGCTGTGGCCTCTGCCTCTGCCTCGGCTCTGCCTCCATTGTGTGATACATCAATCACCGAAAAAATGGAGAAACCTCCCGCTGAGCTAATGAGTGTTGGCAGTTGTCAAGTGGTCCCGGGGGGGCGGGGTCGTGCAGGTATTGTTGTTAACATGCCGCACGCTGAAAAAACCGCAATAAAATTGAGCGTTGAAGCATTAATTAAAATGTTGACATGTGATGCAAAAAAAGGAGACTCATATAAAAATATAATTTTATATATTTATATATATATATATATATATATATATATATTTATATTTATATTTATATAGACAAATAACAATTTTGTGATGAAATACCATTTGCTTGTGAAAAACTTCCGAATATAGCCATAAATAAATTTTATAATAAATCGGATTTTCGAAAGAGAGAGCAACTGCATCTGAAATATGCAAATAAAGCTGCTGCTGGCTGAAATGAGAGAGAGAACAGCAATGAAAATAAATAAAAATATTAAGAAGTGATTGGGGACGCTGTGTTGGGTTCTTGAGAATATATAACAACTTTGTGTTCAATGAAATAATATATTTTATATAATTTGGAACAATAGGTCTAAACTCTCTCTAGTCCGAATATAAACTGAACTAAATCTGTTCAACTGGTTAGGTTCTCCCCTTGAATGTCTGACTGGACTCTCCAGCCTCCTTAGATTGTCGAAAGTCTTAACTTTTTATGTTTATATAAAGAATAAGATAGCGTAAAGCAAATTGCATACATAGAATATATACAAGTCAGTGGAATTTGTGAATAAATTTCGTAGTACAAGAAAAGAAAAATAAAGAGAAATAAATAATAAATAAATAGTTAAAAAAATAATTAATAAATTAATAATTACATAAATAAATTAATAATTGATTTAATAAATAAATAAATAAATAGATAGATAAATTTAAATATAAAGAAATAAATATTTAAATAAATAAATAAAATATATAAAAATAAATAAATAAACAAAAATAAATATATAAATAAATTAATAAATGAATATTTGTTTCAAGTGAAATATCCTTTATATTATATAAAATGGAATAGATACTAAAAAGGGTATTTTATGTATGCTAATAACATATATTACATGGAAATATTTAATATCCTTAAATATTTAGATCCTTAATTAATTATGTATGCTTATAACATATAATACATGGAAATATTTAATATCCTTAATTATTTAGTTCCTTAATTAAATTCTAATATTTAAATTCCTTAAATTTTTAAATAAAAATAAATATGAATATTTTATTTAATAAAATATATTATAATATAAAATATAATATTCCATTTTTTATATTTTTCATCAATATTATCCTATATAATAAATAATAAATCAGTATTTGATTCAAGGCATATGCCTTTATGTTTTATAGATACATAAAATGGATAAATATAAATATATTTTATATATGCGCATAAAATATAATACATATCCTCAAATCTCAATTCCTTTAATTCCTCATCAATATCCTCCCATTTCAGTTACAAGATCCTTGCAGATCAAATATAATAAATTCAAATTAAGTTCAGCTCTTTGTGCTTACTAACATTCGAATTACAATTTATCTGCCCAATTATTGAAAACGATTTCGACCACAATTCGTTAGTGACAAATTCGTACGGTGTGTGTGTGTGTGTGTGTCAACGTAATTACTTTCAATGTAGAGTCCGTTGTATGCATGGCAACGAATATTGTGGCAGCACTTCTAGAGGCACCTCCCCCTCCCCCCACAGAATACACGACCAAATGTTTGGGGCAGCAGTTGCCAGACGGCCGCACACATACTACAGTCGCATTAATCTTGTAATTAATTAAACCAAAGTCCAACCATAAGCACAAAAAGTGACTACTTAAGCCATTTTGTCTCGAAAGCTAACACATGGCCCATGCACACACACACACACACGCACACACGCACACACGCACACGCACAGAGAAAGTCACATGGCAGTTGGGCAGTCAAGTAAGTGGCATATGGACAAGCGTGTGGGGCATTAACATTGGCCACACACGCGGCGCAGTTACTGAGTGACAAGCCGTTGCCCCCTCACGGCCCCCCACCCCTCAGTTCCCGCCCAGTCAAAAAAAACAAATGAAACATTTACGGAGCGGAAACGGAAACAGCGGCCTGAACGTGTGCGTCGTATATATATATATATATGTGTGTATTTGTCGTTAAATGTAATGGTGGCGTGGGGAGCACAGAGTGAGAAAGAGAGAGAGGGGGAGAGGGAAGAGTCTCGTCATATCCAGCACATGGCCATTGCAGGGGCTAGCCGAGACTATTGTTTGCAGACTCGAGTGCCACCTGTTGTTATTGTTATTGCTGTTGTTGTATAATTGTTATACACAATTAGAGGTGGTGAATGTGTGTGAGAGAGAGAGAGAGAGGTGAGTGAATAACTAATTAAGGCAAACAAAACTGAAAACAAGTCAATTTATGTAGCAAAAGAAAGAAATTACATGAGTGCTCTTGGCAATTGATGCATTCAATTAGGTATAAATTAACACGTGTGTGTTTACCTGGTGACTGAACTAATCATTACAGATAATTCGAATTGATATATTGGGAGATGATATATGTGTGAGGTGGCAAACTATTACTTTTATAACTCAATATATACATATATAATATATATATAATTGTAATATAAATTAAATAATATAAATAAATTCAAGGTAATTTATATTTAAACATTTAATACCATTCAATATTGTTCACATGTCTGATAAAACGAACTAAGCAATTGCCTCAAATTAAATTTAAATATATTACCAAATAAGTAATATTCTAAAATATCTTCCCATTCCACATTTAGTCTAAAAGAGGAGAATGAGTAACGCTGCACTCAAGTAGTTAAATTAAATTGGTCAATATATCAATCATTGAGTTGATTAGAAAATTCAGTCTAGATATAATTAAGATAAGACATTTAAAATAGTCATTATATTATTATTATTATTATTTGTATTATTATTATAATAGTTATTATGTTAGAATAGATATAGCAAATATTATAGAAATATTATTTTTTAATTTTTTTATTTTCATCGTATTCTTTGTATTCTTGTTTTTAGCTTTAATAAGTCATTTCTGTAATATAATATATATATACTATATTTGAGCTAATACATACTTCATTTTCCACATTTTCGACATATCATCATGCATCGACTGCAGTCAAAACAAAAACAACAAATTAAACATCGCGCATCGCATCCGTATCGTAATTACAATAACAAAGGCTCCAAAAACAACAATAACAACTACAACAACAACAATACCAACACTCCACTCTTTACCTTCACATGTCCATGTTCAACGTTAAACTTCATTTGCATATGTCTCTCATTTTTGCTCTTTTTTCGTAGTCTGGGGATTTCTTTGCTTTTTTCTGTTTTTGCTGCGGCCTACAACATGGCCGACACGCCCTTGTTACTTTACGCCCTGCCCGCATTTTTATTTATCTTCTGTTCGCTCTGCACTTAACATGCAACATGTAAAATGCATTCGAGTTGAACTCGTTACGCCCATCGGCACTGAAGGTACTGTAGTTTTTGCATGTGGCTTAAATATCGGTAGACTATAGCAATATTTTATTATATATCAAATATTAAATTAATCGAATATTAAGATAGAAAATATGAAACTATTTATTATATGAAAATTAGTTTGAAATCTGCAATCCTTTAAAATTGAATAAAAAATTCAATTTTAACTACAGTGTAAATTTTATGATTTAAAAAACGTGTAAATATGTAAATCTTAAATTAAATAATTCCAGTTATTACAACACATATTATTAATGAATTATTAATGGAATTAAGCTTTACAAAGAATTGTTTTTGTTTTAGTATAATTTGGTTTATTTTCTATAAAGAATTTTTCAATAGTTTGAAAATTAATTGGGAACATATTTGTTTATCATACATTTTAAGGGATTTTCTCCATAATAAAACATATATATGGTGATTTGAAAAAAAAAAAAATAATAATAATAAATAATTGTAGCTCAATAATAAAAATTTTTTGAATAATTTTAACAAAATTATTATTGCATATAAAATTTGGTATATATAATTTTATATATAATTTGAAAAAAAAAAAATAATAATTAAACCAATAAAGGAATTAATTAATTGAAGCTGTAAAAACTTAACTTAGCCAATATTCGATATAAATTTACAAATGTTTGGAATTTATTTCAGTAATTAAAAATTATTTTTTGAAAATATCTCAATTTAATATTTGCTTTTATGTACGTGCAGTAATTCAAAGCACACTGCAAAATATATATTAAATATTAATTTTCAATTTGCTGTGTGCAACAATTTTGTACCAACACATTTTATTTTATTTTATACATTATTACTATACATTTTTCCACGTACTACGCTTTTTTATTATTTGCTGTCATATTCAACTCATTTCTTTGTTTTTCTTAATTAAAAACTTTTTGGAAAAAAATATAATTTTTTTCAACTTGTTTTTTTCTTATCCTAGTAATACATACTTTACTCAAATTTGACTATATGATTGATTTTAATATATTAAGTTTCAGGTTGCTATGAGCAATTATTTTTTACCAACATTTTTGCTTTTAATATAAAATCAATTGTACATATACACATATGTGTGTATGTATGTGTTTCCATTTACTACACGCTCTTTTATTATTTGCTGTCATATTCAAGGCATTTCTTTGTTACGATCATCCATTGAAATCAATTGCAGTTGCACGTCCATCACGGGCGTTAATATTTTGCTGTCGGAAATTAACACACTTTCCGTTTCCGGCTGTGTGGCGCACACACACACTCACACGTACGCACACATACAAAGTTTGGTATAATTTATTCATATTCGCCAGCCATGTCCTTCTTGCCTACAGTTTTTCTTACCTCAGCAATGGCGTATTTTCTTTGCTTTTTGTTGTTGTTGTTTTTTTTTTTGGTTGCCTCTGCGAAATATGCTAAATAAAAATTAATGACTGCCGGAAGCGAATTGTAATCAACGGGCCGAGCGGTCAGTCGAGCGTGGCAGTAATAAAAATACAACAACAACAACAATGGCAAGCATAAATGGCCAACAACAAAGCCATCTGGACGTTCATGGCCAAAAGTCTGCGAGCATTTCGGCTGATTTTCCTTTTCTTTTTCTCTTTATTTGCGCTCGCTTTCAGCCGCCATGCTTGATATGTGTGTGTGAGTGCTGGGTGTGTGTATATGCGTGTCAATCAATTTGCGTCTTTATTTGGCCACGCAACTTATGCAGTTTTAAACCGCTGCCTGAGTTTTATGTTTAACGGCTATTTGCAAATAATCAATCAAATTTAACAAATCGATTTTAAACGTTCGAGAGATTATGACAATAGCAGCAACGGCAGCAGCTGCTGCTGACAGCCATTTTATTGTTGCTGGGCGCCTTTGTTGTTGTCTTCACCACCTGGTTAAGCAACAGATTGAGTAGAGCATCCAATCACCTGCTGCGCCTCTCAGCCCACCCCCAGCCCCTCAGCCGTCTCAGCTCAATTTTCTATTCTGTCTGGCCTCTGATGGTGACGCAAAACTCCCCGTCCATTGTTCTCGAGGTTATTGCAAATTCTTAGGGGCGACCAGCTCAAAACGAAATTGCATGTGTCCAGCGATTGCTTATCAGAGAATGAGCGCAAAGAGATTCTATGATTGCTTTTAAATGCACCGAATTCTCCGTTTCTCCTTTGCGTCGAGTGCTTCGTAGTTAGCACACACACACAATGCTGTATTTGCAAAGGGTATTACAGCTTGAGGCAAATATCTAGCGCAGCAGAGCGATGCTATCACAAAGCTCTCTCTGTGAAGCTGCCAAATAATCACTTTGCGAATACTCAAACCGAAAGGACAATGAAAGAAAGAGCAGCGAAACACTAATTCGCCGCAAACATATTTACTCTCCACTCTTGCAGTTGCACTCCAACCAAATCAAACCTTGCACTCACAATGTATGCTTTCTTCTGTGTAATTACATGCACTGCTTAGTTACCACTCACTTGGTTACCCATGCTTGAGTGTAAGAGGCTGCTCACACTTTCTGCACTCTTCGCACGTTACTTAGCAGCCAAAGCAACCAAGGCTGAACCAAATTTTAATAACTATGTACATATGCTCAACCCCTTTTATATTCAGCAGTATTCATAAAGGCTTCATAATTAATGCAACGATTACATAGAGCAAACGCGCACAGACCAAATTGCTTTATTAAGCCTATGTCTAATTTACGCTCTCAAGCTGCACTGCTCTCATTCTTTCTCTTGACTCTCGGCTGAATTTACAACTGTTGTTCCTTTTTTCACTCTCAACTGAGTTATTGTTGTTCTTCCCCTTGCACTCAAAATACTGCTCGCTTTGCAATCACTTCATTAACGGTGTTTACTCTCTTGCTATTCCTTTTGCTCGCTCATTTGGCTTGGCTTGACGATCTAAAATTGAATTCAATGTATGTATGCGCTCTTCTGTGGATTCTATTGTGTTGCTTGTTTTTGTTGCTGAGCGAATCGTAAAGCTGTAAGGCACCTAACGCAAGTGCTCTTGCTTTTGTATGTGTGTGTTTATGCATGAGTGTGTCGATGTGTAGGAGTATGTTATCTTCCACACAGCTATATATGCTCTTACAGAGCATATTTATTTCATATATTTTCAAATTATATTGGCACGATACAATAAATTTCTATATAATTGCTATATATATTGACTTTCTCTAAACGAGTGTTTTTTCTATTACCATAAGCCTGACTTGACAGGTGAGCAGCGCAACACGTGTCTGCCTTTGGTTAAAGCTTTCAACACGCAACACATTTTTATTATGCAGGTTCGGATTTACACGAAAGAGCGAAATCTATTCAAATTGTCATTATATATATACATACATACATACATACATAAAGGTATATACAACAGAGCGTTCAAATAAATTCAAACCCTTCAAATGTTTTTATTGCATAAAACTATTCGTAATGTTGCATAATGTTCTAAAGGGTTTTCAGCGAAGATTTCAGCTTTTTATTTGGCTTTAAAATGCTAAGAGGAGCAATAACATTGTTAGCTTCTAGCTGTTAAAAGTTTATTCAAAAATTAAATATTTTAAATTTTCAAAAATATATTTTATAATTAACATATTAAAAAAGTATTTAAAATTTGCTTCGCAGTATAGTGCAGCTTATTATCCTTTTATACTCACAAATATATCAATTTGTATATTTGATAACCATTTAAAATTTCAACATTATTTATATTTCGCAATAAAATCCTCTATTTTTTAACGCCTACACAATGCAATTGTTGTTGTGGCACAGGAAATCAAACTTGAGTATGTCAAATTTATTTCTTTAGTGCAATCACTGCCACGCCTCAAAAATCAGAGCCAGAAAGCAATCAACAAAATATCAACAATTTTTGCGTTGGCGCAAACAAAAAGCGCAAACCAGCCGAGAAAAATGAAGTCAAGAGAGAGAGAGAGAGAGTGAGGGAGGGAGAGGGAGTGTGGGCAGGCAGTGCGGGCAGGCAGTGCCTGCTCAAAGGACAGTTTTACACGGTTCCAGCGGCCACGCCTCCCGCCTGCCTGCCCCTGGGCAACCCAACTGTGACACTCGACGCAGCAAACCATGAATATTTTAGTAAACGCCGCGCTTTGACTTTGAATCTCACACAGCTGGCAGAGTGGAAGAGTGAGTGAGAGAGAGAGAGAGAGAGAGGGACCAGCTGGTGTAGCTCTGAAGAGAAAAGGGTTACGCAGCATCCTCGACAATTTACGCCATTTTCGAAAAAAGAAAAAAAAAACAAACTTTTGATTTTTTATTCGCGCGCTGCCCAGGCCAGATTTTAGTTTTCAGTTTTTCGAAAAATGTGCAAAGTTTTGCGGGTGTCGACAAGGTCTCTCTGCCATGAGACTGTGGGCGGCATGTTGGCATTAGGGGCGTGGTGGGGCGTGGCGTTTGAATTACGTTATTGCCTAGAAGTATGCTTTGGTGTTTTGCGGTTGAAAAAGTTTCAATTGCGTGGGTCGTCGACGTCGACGCCGACGCTGACACTGACGCCGACGCCGACATCGTCCACGTCCACAGCGGTCCTTAGCTGCGTTCGCACATTTTATTAAATAAATTGCAGCGGGAGGACATTTGCTCCTTGTCGTCATGTTGTTATTCACAAAAAAAAGGGGAATATAAAATATCAAAGGGTTCCCCCCAACAATTCCCAAGTGCCGAAGTGTTAAATAAACAAAGCGCTGCGTGGCACACCGAGTAAACAAATTGAAAAGTTTAACTCTTGCATTGAGAGTTTATGGAATATTGAATTCACAGACATAAAATGTATTCAATATCTGATTAACAATCATTCGACTCAGGATAAAGAAATCAAATAAATTAAATATGTTTGTTGTGGCGCGGATCTGAAGAGAAATATTCTATTCTTACTAAATAGAAGAAAGAAGTAAATATATAAATTGTACCTTTTTAATCAGAAATAGTCTGCATTGGTCATTTACATATCATATTTTAAATATTAATACAATCGACTGCACAAGCTTTTATTCTTGTCAATTTATATAAGAACTAAATCGCCTAATAAATTAAAAGCTCTTAAATGCTATGAGCCAAGTCAATTAAGGCAATTAGATCAAAAGAAATACTTAAACGTAAAGTCTGTGAATCTACTTAATCTTTTTTAATATCTTAAGCAAAAACTGCACCTCAAATACACAGACAAACACACAAAGACATCATACACGCGCGCACACACACACACAACCCACATGTTTTCGATATTTTCTGCGAAATCTTTTTCTCATACGATTCCAAATGAAAAAAAGAAACAACAAATACAACAGTATGAGGGTGAACCACAAAGAGAGAAAGAGAGAGACCCTGAAAGAAAAATAAACTCATAACACGCCAGGCTGTTAAACAATTCAATTAGGCCAACAACAAAAAACGTAAATTCGCAAAAAAAAATACAGATAAAACGCAGACATAACAAGAAGAGAAACAGCAAGAGTGAGAGTGAGAGTGTGAGCGAGAGAGAGAGAGGTCGACAGAGAAGCAGCTGAAATGAACTAGTTGAAAATTATCTGAACATTTCGTGCAAATGGAAGCAGCAAATTAATTTTTGCCGCAGTCAGCTGTTTTTATTATTTTTATTATTAGTATTATTATCTAGGCCTCTGTGTAGCTGCATTTAACTAATTACGATAATTAATTAGGACTAACAACTGGAAGGTGGCAAATGGAATGCAGCCAAGGCAACTAAACGTTGCAATAGACGAAGCAAACCAAGTTGTTTGGCAGGCAGAGGCAGAATACACAGACGCACACACACTTATTCACATGCAACAGACACGCACACATGTGTGTGCGAGCCAGCTAAAATCTGGAGATAATCCCAAGGCATATGCCTGCATTTAAACTTATGTATGTTAAATGCTGTTGGTGTGTTTTAGAATGTATTTAAAAAGACAACAATAACAATAAGTTTACACGACATACATATGTAATATGTATATGTGAGAGCGTTTTTGCTTGAGTGTGAGGTGCTGTTCCAGTTGCACTGCTCGCTCCTTGCTTTATCTCCTACCACAGCCAAATAAAATCGGACTAAAAGCTACCTATCCTTTTCATGTCTGCGAGTGTATATTTATGCGCTCAATTCATATATTCTTCATGGAATTGTAAGTAACTTAGCAGCCGCTTACGGCGCTTTGTGAATACTCTAACTAAAATAACAGACTGAAAGAAAGAGCAGCGAAACACTAATTCGCCGCAAACATAATATTTGGCTCGCAACTGAGCTGTTACTCTGCTCCTTGCACTCACGACTGTGCTGCTGCTCTCCTTGCACTTATAATAATGTTCATTGTAACAATCTTCACTCTCTTGAACTGATCAGTGGTGCTTCATTTTGCTCTCTTAGCGCCTTGTTCGGCTCAAATTACTTGACGCCTCTACTCAATTCATATTAGCGATCCAAGTTGTACTCCAAATCGTGATGCGCTCTTCTGTGGATTATATTGTGTTATTTGTTTTGTAACAGAGAGAGAGAGGAAGTGTTTTCAAATGTTCATGCGTGGATGTGTCGAGTCGTTTATGTATGCATGCGTATCAAGCATCAATCAATTTTATCAATTGCTTTATTTCTCACATTTGGTTTCATTTCTTACTAAGCAATTTTGTGAGTAAATTATACAACATGAAGCTTTCAAGCTTTAAGCGATATTCAATATCAGCGGGGATTTTCACTATTTGATTTTTCTTTTTGTAACAAGCAGCAGAAGTCAAGGCAATTGCAAAGAAAATGTAAAGCATAGTAAAGTAGTTGGAAAATAATATAAAACATCAGTAAGCAATCTGCATTTCTTAGACGCAGACCTAGACGCAGACGCCGATTGCCGGGACGAACAGACATAGACATAGACAATGAATAAAGCATTGCCAAAGCAGGATATGCGAAGACTGAGTCACGAATGGATGCATCTTAGCGTAGTATGTGTGTGTGTGTCTTGAACGAGCGAGAAGGAGTCTTGAGACTGCACTGATAAATAATAAATGTAAGGCATACGCAGTGTGTGGAATCTATCGTTGTTTCAATCTGCATATAATACGTATGCATGCTATGTATGTATGTGTACAACGGCACATATGTAATAATATATATAATTTCTAGAGCCTTTAAATGTTTGGTATTTATATTAATATTTAATTTATTCATTTTTAGGGCTTTATGTTGATAGAAAAATAAATATTTTATAATTAATTTAGTTAATTCGAAATTTTCTGTGTATTTTTTTTCCAAAGCCCGGTTTACAGGGAAAGTGTGGGTTGATATATTTCATTAAATGGCTTTATAGTTTTTTATATCTTTTATATATGTTTACAAAATATATATACAATCATTCATAAATGTACATGCATATATACATATGTGCTCCTATATATATGTGACATGTTTGTAATGGCCTTTTTATGTTTGCTTTGTGGTCTGTCGATAAGCAAAAGGCGGCAAAAGTGAAACAGCAAAACTTTTGCCTCCAGCCATGTCGAATGCATGCCAAAAGTCCTACTGCAGCTTCATCTGGCATAGCCCAAATCTAGATGCCGCATGGGGTATGCTGCACTTTCGTAAAACTATGTAACAGGCAACAGATATTTAACTTATATGATGATATGTCTATGTGCCTTTGCGCTTAAGCTTCAATCGATTAATATCAATTGATATTTATAGTAACGGGATATAGGTATGGGGATATGGTATATGAGCTAGTCTTATATTTAGCGAGACCCAATTAATATGGGGGAAAAGCCTTCTTTACCTTTCTATAAATTGATAAATAGCAGCATTGTTATAATCTTGATAAAATAAAAAATACTATTGGAGAAAATAATGCTAACATATTTTCTTTCAATCGTTGAATATCAATATTCAACTTCAATCTTGCAAGTCTATGCAATTGATATGTTCTAGGGAATATTATAAGAACTATAGGGAACAATGGGTTAAATGATAATTACCATGTTAACTTTTAATCGATAAATATCGATATTAAACCTAACTTAACTAAAGAGACCATATTTGCTTATCAAAAGCTGTCTAATATGAGCTATAAATTCACATTCCTCGACTGTGTATAGTAAAGAAACTTCAGGCATGATTCCAGGGTATCTACGCCCAATCAATTGTCACCGTTTTGGCTTGTTATTATTATTGTTGCAATGCGAGAGTTGTTAGTGTTGGCGGCTTGTTTTGACACAAAGCAGCGTAAAGCTTGGCCTGAAAAACTTTTCGCTGCGCTCAACTTTTAGCAGCACGCATAGCGAGCGAATCCTTTGCAATTTGACAGTGTGTGTGTGTGAATGTATGTGTGTGTGAGTGTGAGATTGCAGAACGTGTGCATAATTTGACTAAAAAGTGCGAGAGAGAGAGAGAGAGAGAGAGGGAGCGGCTAGAGTCTGTCCTGCCCAGTGACCACAAAACCTGCCAAGTCAGGCTAGGCCAGGCCAGTCGACCTCCTGGGGAGCCCCCACTTTGGGCTCGGCGTCCTTTATGCATTTTGCTTATAATTAAGCCTCGCCCTGAACAGCAGCAGCAGCAGCAGCAGCAGCCGCTTCGTGGTTGGCAATAAGTGTTGGCATGTGGTCAGTGTTGTTGCTATTTGTTGGGCAGTTTGTGTTGCACATTTTTTTGCAGCTTAATTTGCACAATTAACGTTGCAATAAACTTTATGCGCAAACATTTAAGGGATTGCAGCAAAGCCGACTCTGAAGGACCCAAAGTACTTTGAACGAGTTAATTGATATTTATTTAAGCAGCCAAATGAGAGAGGTTGTTGAGTTCTAGATTCTTGACTTTAGATATCGCTTGGCCATATAAGATGGTATGTAAATAAGAAGAATGAGAGTGAGATTTAGTGAAAGACCGCAAGATTGGCACCATAGCAAAGAATTTGAAAGATAAGGAATGAGAGAGTACGGCATCAGAGAAGGTGAGAGCGGGAGAGAGACACAAATACAGAATGAGTTATGGAGTTAGGTATGTCAATGATAGACAAATCGGGACGAGGATAGAAAAAACGAGAGAGCACAGAGTGAGACAGAAAGTAGAGGGAAATAAAAAAATAAAGATGAAATGGAGCCAACCAAAGGAAAAACCAAGAATGAGAGAGAAAAAAAGAGCGTGAGAGACATAGAGAGAGAGAGAGGGAGAGAGAGGGAGAAAGAGAGAATGACAGTAGGAATGATAATGAGAATGGAGAGAGAATGACAGCCAGAATAAGAGTAAGAATGAAAACAAGACTGAGATCAAGGAGGAAAGTGAGAATGGGAAACACGGGTTAAAGCGAAGAAGAGGGAACAATGGATATAAAAAGGATTGAAAGACAAAACGAGAGTGAGAAACTGACTGATCAAAAAGAAAGTAAATAAATATTAGAAAGAAAATGAGAGAGTGAAGGAATAATAGAAAAGAAAGAGCGTAAGAAAAAAATTGAGGGAGAGAAATAACGAGTGAACTAAGGGTATTAGGGCGAAGATCGAGTAATGATATGAGAAAAAGTAATGGGTTGATGGAAAGTAAATGAGAATGAGGGAGTGATTAAAGTGAAAATTAGAGAGAGAGAGAGAGAGAGAGTGAGCAATCGATACAGTAAAATGAGACTGATGATGAGCAAAGGGAAGAAAACAAAAGATCGAGAGCAACATCAAGGGGGAAAGCATAAGAAATAAATAAAATGAGAGAGGGATAGAGAGCACGCAAGGGATGCAAGTGAGAGTGAGTAGAAGTGAAGGATAAGCGAATGACGAACTGCAAATGAGAGCTTTACTTAGGGCACTTAATTGCAAATCGAAAATTGAAGTCGATTGCTGAGTCAATTTAATGTAACAAAATGCCGAGTTTATCATGAACTAAGCACAGGATAGATAGCAGCTTGTCATGCTGGGGCTTTGTACATAGAGGACGGAGAAGCCAAGGGTTTATTATGGCTCATTTCACACAAATTGTGCGGCAACGAAAATGGCCAAGGGATAATCACAAAGGCAATGAGCCGAGCCATGCAGGCAACACACACACACACACACATGTGAATCATATTTTTCTATTGTTTTTCACTGATTTTTCGGAACCAGCTTTTCTCCAACGTTTGCTGGCCATTTATTTGCAGCTTGTCCAATAAATTGATTTTTGATTAATTAAAATATTTATTTCGCTTGGCAATTAAATGATCAACGTAATTTATGGGAGAGCCTACCGTCTTAGCAGCGGCCGTCGTAATAGCCGCAGGAGATGCGTTAAATGTGCATTTATGTTCGGCCGGAATTACGCATACGCAGCGTGGGCTGCCTCAGAGAGAGAGAGAGAGAGAGAGGATGTCCGGCTGTAGCTGTGTGTGTGTGTGGGGGGGACACATTAATAAATTTCCAAGTGTTTGAATTCCCGTACATGGTTTATTTTATGGCTGCTTCAGCTTTACCACGCACATGTGTGCAGTGCGCGCAAAGTAGCCCGGATATATAACGGGCGGTAAGATATTGTTGTCCTGCCGTGCGTGTGTGTGTGCGCGTATGTGTGTGTGGCCATAAAACACTCGAGAGAGTTATGTGTCCTCCTACTCTGGCACTCGCTCGCCAGCCAGCTAAATGCATTGGTATGCGTTGCGTAACGAAAAACAATTAGCTCTGCGGCCAGTAACGGACCAAAAAAAAAAAAAAACGAAAGAATAAAAAGTTGAAATAAAAATCAAGCAAACCAAGCGCCGGCCGGAAACACGAGAGTCGCAGCTTTGTTGTTCAGCAAAAGTTTTATATGGCTTGTTTTCGTGTCTCTCTTTCTCTCTCTGTGCGTGTGTATGTGTGTGTGTGTGTGTGTGTGGGCCTTATCACTTTTATACTTTGTTAGCCAGCTGCCCCCGTTGAGTGATTGCAGCTTGGCAATCGAGTCTAAGGATGACGACGACAACAATGTCCCATCGAGCCACACGCACGTCGCTCTTAACTGTTCTTCGCTTCACTTTGGTCAGGGACTCAATTAATTGAAGTTTTATTGGCTGATTGAATTTGGCTTTTTGTATGTACATCTATATGTGTATGTGTGTGTGTTTATTACTGCAATTGACCCACAATAAAAGTGGAATCAAATTGATTGATTGTTAACGTGCTTGAGAAAAAGTTATCAAAATGTTTTATATGAATGCGGCGATGCTTGACCATAAAATGAAGTTAATAACGTGCGAGTGGTATGCGCAGAGAGGCGTGGCAAAAAGTAGTACAGGCAATTGAAACATTATTCCTTTCGTTATTATTGGATGTATATAATTTCTTTTGAATATATACAGAGAGAAAATTGATTGAAATGTTTTTAATATTGTTGTGAAAATGGGTGAGTTTCAATATTACTTAAAAAGGTTAATTATTTCATAAAAATATAGTTAACAATTATCTTATATAATAATTTATTTGTATTTTTAAATATGACGATTATATTTAGATTTCTTTGAAAATTTTCTCTGTAGAATCAAGAATTTTATTAAATTTCTTTAAATTAGTATTTCAGTTAATTACGCAATAATTTCATTTACATTTTGAAGAAGTCAATCATTTTATATTCCCTTAATCCGTTGTGCATTTATACTAATTAAATATTCAGTAATGCAGGAAAATTTTTTAGAATTTTTCATTTAGAGATAACTTATTTTCAGGTTACATATATATAGGTTTATGGGGGGGTATACAGATAATCGCCAAATTTTGATCAAGCTCTGTCCCAATTATGATTTAGGTCTTGGGTATTTTTATTATTAATTTTTGTTTTTTTTTTTTATCTAAGCCGTTGAACTTCTTTCTCACGCAAGTCACTTAACATAATATTAATATTAATATATAATATTAATCTTATTAATCCTGACTCTTAATCGCATCGTCTCCGATGGCTATCACCTCAAGAATATTTAACAAGAGTGTGTCCTTAGCTTGCCTTTTATTGCTCGTTCAGCTATCTATATTTCATTTCCTATAAACCTATCAGATTCCATGCAGCAGCAGTCGGAGTAACCGCAGCAAGAGCCATGACAAGCTGAAGTAGCTGGCAATGGCCGTAATATAGTAAATACCAAACTAAGTAATCCTTTAATGCCTTTTAGTTGCAGCAGCCCCAATGGCGGCGACTGCATTTCGAATACCTTATTTACTTTATGGGTAAGGCAGACCCGGAGCAATAGCAAAGCTATTTTAGTCGCTTACCTTGCCGGCGCGCGCAATTCTTTCCAGCTGACTTTAATCAGTGGCATTCTTCGATAGAGTCCTGCAGCAGTGCAAGTCCTGCTGCTGCTGCTGCTGCTGCAACGTCCTGCACTCAATTCGTTTTCTTTATTTTTGCAGCCAGACGGAAGTCGTGTGTGCCGGTTGCTCACATCCTTTATGTGCGCTCAAAAGGAGCCAGCACACACATTTAAACACACACACAGACAGGCATTCCTGAAATATATATATATATATAGATATATAGATATATATAATCTATATATATATATATAGGGAGGATAATCGCTTTACAATCAGGAAGCTATTGCAAGCATGATTGTTTCCGCGAAACGTGTTTGCCGCTGCTGCTGCTGCTGCTGCAAATATTCTGCGAAATGAGATACAATTCGAGGAAATCTACTTTCAACAAGTCCAGCTTTTTAGGCAGTCATCTGATGGGACAGCAGGTCAAGTCCGCTGTGTGTAGGGTATATCCGCACTTGTACAGTTCCTAGGAAATGTTTACGTTCCGTAGCAGACAAAGTAATTAAAATTTGTTGCCGCTGGATTGAAATGTTTTTACAATTAATTAAGCCGAAAATTTTATTTCATTAAGTTTTCATTAAAGATCCGGATATTCTATTGAAAAATGTCTGGTATTTGAGCAGTTAACTTTAAAAATGAATGGGACACCATTTAAATTAGGTAAATAACGATTTCATTTTCTTCTTTTTTCGGTGTATATCCACCTGCCATAATTTTTCAAATCAGACTATATTACACTGCCTCTCTTATAAATCTATTTAAATTATTTATTATTCATTTAATTTAAAGCTCACTGGGAAGTGGAAAAGTAACTAAATTAAAAAAATGTTTACTAATAAGCATGCAATAAATAAATGTAATTTCAATAATTTCCAAACTCTGCAGAAATTTAAATAAAATCCCAATCCAATCCCAATTCAAACATTTACTCGTGAATCATTCTTAAAAATGTCATTTATCCCGCCTGTTAATCTAGGCTGGGTCTTCCTTCATTTTATATATATAAAATTCAGACATTTTTCATTATATAATATATTTATTATTTAATCTTCTACATGCTCTATTATTTTTTAATAAATGTCAATTTCATTCAGCTTCACTTAATTCTTTAGAATTAATAAAAGCATATTACATAACATATATCTGCTTAATTATTTTATGCATATTCGTTTCTTGGGTTTCTCATTTATAATGATCTATGCTTTATTTATATTTTTTCCATACATCGAAAAGTGAATATCAATACACAGCTTCTTCATATACGATTTTATTTAGCCTTTATCCATGTTCCATGTTTCCATCAGCTAAGATGTATGTATGAGACGTGAACTAATCTTTCTATCTATCCATAGTCCTATTTTATTACAAAGATTTTACTCAACTAAACTATTCTAAACTATTCAAGTCTTTTATATTCTACCATGAAACGCAACATATTGTATATATTTTTAAACAGATAATACTAACATTAAACATATATATGTCGTGTCAGTGCGATATTACACTGAAGTTGCAATTAGATTTCTTGATGCAGTAGTGATGAGAAAACTGGCAATTCGACTTAATCGATTGATTAAGTATCGAAGTGTAATTAAAGTATGTATTGTCACTAAGAGAGAGACAACAATAGTTGTTGCTGAACGTGGTCCCGGGTGTCGCTGGGTATGAGCGAGACGGCTAGTTATGTCGTTCGGAGCAGGGTCGCTGTGCTTTCGATGAACAAGAATATGCGACCATGATTAGAAGTTTCTAGATTAGACGAGAAGTCACACTTGGTCAAAGACGATAGAACGAGTAAGAACAGTTAAAAGAGTTTAGCGACACACCGGGAATTCGTTGATACGCGCAGCTAAAATGGAAAACAAGAATGAGAGACGCATCGCCCCGACATATACATATGTGCATGTCCTCTATAATTCTAACATGAACTTATTTTGTAGCTAAGTTCTTTAGATACCATTTTTAGATGATTTGAATAGTAATTTACTAATAAAATGCTTCATTCATTTATAGTTGTCGTTTTTTACTAATTCACTAAAAGGACAATTTACTCTATAAGGAATCCACATAGCTCAAACAGCTTCAGGTCTTCTGACCTTAGATTCAACATCTTATTTTAAGGTTAAACATCCACTTCGCCAATTGTGCCATGTAAAAGGCCATTTGAAACAAGTGCGCAACTCAACAGGGAACGAATGAGAGGGAGAGAAGAGAGAGCAGGGGGCAGACCACAAATAAATTACCCTGGCACGTTGAAGATTTGTTAATAAAGATAAATTTACTTATCGTTTATCTTGATTATGCAAAATGCCTAAGTGAAAATTCAAAGAACAGGCGAATGGCCGTCGGGTCACACCTTCCTCCCTCCCTCCCTGCGGCCTTGGCTGGAGGAAAATTCAGCTGCGCCTAAAAACTTTTCCATTTCCTTCATTTCCCATGCCACAAACTCCGTTTGTTTCATTTGTGTAATAGGAGGAGCTGTGGCTGAAGAAGGCGCCATAAGGTGGCCTCCGCACCAGCAACCATGTATATAAACAAAATACATATTTCAATGTTTTATAATAAATTAAATAACTTGTCGGTCGATCTTGAGCCTCGGCCAAAAAAGAGGACATTCTTTGGGCAACTGCAAAGCGAAGCCAACACAATGTTTGCCAACAGCCGTGAAGCAGTCGGCAAAGAGAGAGGGAGAGAGAGAGTGGAGAGCGGGGCTATGATAGAGGCAAGTCGTCCAGAGGCCAGTCAAAATGAAGTCTAGAAAAAGGACTCCAACTGGCGCCTCCTGCTTACAGCTGCTGATTAAGTCTTTAGTCTTTTTGTAGTTTTCGTTTTTGGGTAGATTTTTCGCTAGGCTTGCGACAATTTGGGCACAGTGGGCATGTCAAGGATTTTGTTTGTGCAACATTCAAGTAGAGCCTAATTATCACGTGATTCCTTAAATGTGACTAGATTTGAAATTTAATCGGGGTCCACAAGTGTATCTAAGTTCCACAAACGTTCCTAACATCCACAAGTGCAGCTAACTTCCACAATAGCTGTTAGTTATGGCAACTGATGCAAGGATCCACAAGTGATACTAGGATCCAAAAACGTTTAAAAGATCCACAAATTCTAATAAGATCCACAAGTGATACTAGAGCACATGTGCGCTAATAAGATCCATAAGCGTTACTGGGGTCCAGAAGAATTGTTAGGATCCACAAGTGTTACTTGGATACACAAGAATTCTTGGGAGCCACAAGTGTTTTTGGAATCTAAAAATTTTTCCACAAATCTTATTGGGTATATTACAAATGTTACTAGACTTAGAGTTGCACGTTCCACAAAAGTTGCTTGGTTCCATGCACTCACATGCACTTCCATGCACTCCATGCACTTAAGATTTCTTAAATCTAAATCTGATTAGATTCCACAAGCCTTATTATATTCCATAATAATGCCTAAAATCCAAAAATGTGATTAGAGACTCATACAGTTACAACAAAATAATCTCAAATCTTTCATTGCCTCTCAAGAAATATTGAAAGAATTAAGACCGATAAATATACTTCCATATATTATCTAAGCAGATTCTCTTCCTTCGAATCTGTAAGCAGCTTCCCATTTACCGAATTCCGATCACACTTATTTTTTCCCGGAAACTGCAAATTTTCCCCAGTGGAGCAAAATACAACAAAAGCAACAATTTTAAAATAATTTACTGTGCTGTGTGTGTGTACAACAAAGAAAGCAAAAATAAGATAAAGAAGAGAAACTGTTTATACATTTATTATGCAATTTTATGGCCAAAAACCAAGTGCAAATAGTTTGCGGACTTTGGGGCTATGAATGTATGTGTAGCTCTCTTCAGAGTAGACCCCAAAAGCCAACAACTCAATCAACATGGCAACTGGACAGAGCCAAAGTTCGACTTAACGATTAAGATGTGAATGAGTGTGGGTGTGTGTGTGTGTGTGTGTGTTGGGTGTTGCTGTATTGGTCATTTAGTAGAGGCTGTGTGTGTAGACCCGTTTGGGGTTCTCTCTCGTCTGGCTTTAAAATTTGCTGTCGACTGTTGTTTGGCAAAGGTTTTTATTTATTGGCATATAAACCACAAATGGCAAACATGCCAAGATGCCAGCACGCACGTAAAGGGACAGAGAGAGAGAGAGAGAGAGAGAGAGAGAGAGAGAGAGAGAGCGAGAGAGAGAGCGAGAGAGAGGGACAGCATACATAAATATTTCATGTCCTGACTTTCAATTTCTAGTTGACCTGGCCTTGCTCGCCAGCTTCTTTCCCAGCCATTCCATTCGATTTGTTTGTTTGTTTCGAATGAGAAACCACTTGATTTCGATATGTTTTATTTATGCGCACGATTATTATTTTGCTTTTGCCAACATATATATATACATATAAATGTATGTGTGTGTGTGTGTGTGCATGTATAAAGATGTTCTGCTTTCACCTAAAGGCATTTTATCATATAATCCCAATTCCTATTGCTGCTTGGCTCATTGGTTTTCGGTTTTGATGCGGGTTCATTGTATCCCAAGAAGGTATTTTGTGCATGAATTGTAGTTCTTCTCCTTCTACTTCATCTTCTTCTATTTTTTTTTTCGTGTTTTTAAACCATTTTATTATCGTATTTATTGCTCATCATGTTTACTAGCATATTTGATAAGCGACATAATATTAAATCGCTTTTAACTTCTACATGACTTGTCTTTGCCGTCTGCTTATTGATTTGACCCACATTTATGACACATACACTCACACGCACACACACACAAAGCGAATTAAAGATATACAATTACACTTAATCAAGTGCTTTAACAACTGAATGCCCATAGTTGAGTACTTGTTTAAATTAAAAATATTCAATAGAGAATCTATATTTCAAATTTGCTAAAAGTTGTAATTAATTTGCCTTTAATGAAAAGTTCAAATTGCTTTACAAATTACATTAAATATTTAATTCACTTATTTGGTTAATGAGGAAAAAAACCTTTTATAGTTTATAATCTTCTGTTAAACATTGATGTTATGTATTCAATTTCAATTATCCAATTATAAATTATCATTAATTGAGGTTTAATGAAAACCTTGAATTGGTTTGCGGTGCAATTGTACTTATATTAAGCGCTTAAATATTTATTAATTTAATGACAATTAAATTTTAATAAAATGAAAATAATAATGACTCATAAAAATGTCGCAATGGGCATAGTCCTTGTACCTTTAGTCTATATATGTGTTAGGTATTCCCCCAGAGTAATAGATAGCTAGGACAAGCTGCGACTAATCCAGAAACTTTTAGTCTTGAGTAAAAAATTGTGTAAAATAGATATTTTTATTGTGGAATTAATTTATATACATATATATATATTTATATAGAGCTACATCATAATATAGGGTGATTGCAAGAATATTTACTATTTACGCTCACTGTTTCTCCCATTCAGAATGCATTCAATCACGAAATAAAAAATCTTAGTTGCATTAAGTCTAAATCGGACTCTGATCTTAACCAAACACGCTCACTACTCTTCATACTCCTAAACACATCCGCATTTGAGCTCTTCTGATCATGTCATATCATCGCCATTTCGTTTATTCAGCGTCCTCAAAGAGCTCAGACATCTATTTCATTTTCATTATTTCCCCCATCTATTGAGAAGCTTCCGACTGAAAGTTGAGTCTCTGGGAAAATAAAACTAAAGCTGAATTCTTCTCTTCTCCTTAAAGAGTATATAGGATGGATTGATTAGCATATTTTAGTGTAAAGCAGTTCAGTTTATTGAATATCTCCCTGGTTGATTTGTATTATGTCGTAATTGTTGTGGTTCTCTAAAGTTTTGTCTTCTGAACTAATATCAACTCAATTTGAATTTAATAAAAAAAATTGTTCAATCATGTGTCCATTTAGTAAAAATTTTTATAATATTAAAATATTAAATATATGTGTAAGCATTGAAATATATTATAGCTCTCCAAATTCATTTTCTCTATAGAATTTTAAATAATTATTTGAAACAGCTGCGACTAATATAAAAGTAAAGAGAACTCAATATAAACATATATTAGTTAGTTAACTTGTTTTACATATGAAAATTATTGAAAATATTTATGTTAGACATTAATTAATTTATTTATTTGACATCGTCGACTTAAGCTTTCTGCTTGTTATATAAATATATCGTAAATATTTGAAATCAAAAAACTCACACTCCTTTTCCAAGTTCCAAAAGTATTTAATCGCAATATGCTTCCTTTTACATCTTGGAATCTTCAATATAAAAATTGAGCTTCTCTCGCCTATGGCTTCACTTTGAAAGAGTCTTTATTAATATCCTCAGCTGCAACTATGAACGAGCAATTATTTCCCTCTTATAGATGCTATACACATCTTCACAAATATTCTCTTTCATATAAATTTCAATTGCAAACTCACATCAAAAGTATTTCAGGCTCTTACCGTCTCCTGCCGCCAAAGCTCTCTGGCCAAAAAGTTTCATGAGTCTGTTTGCTATCTGTTTTAAGCTGTTGCCACTTTGTCAACGGACTCATTAAAACTAATAACGCTTTTATGACTCTTGACGCGTATACGAAATTAGCCAAGTTTGTGTGTCCAGACGTGGCTAGAAGCAACATATGGCTAAGTTTATTTACTCCTCGTGAGCGTAAGGAAAGAGCAAACAAAGATGAAAAATAATTGCTAATAAAGCTAGCAATAAACGAAACTAATGCCCAGTTATATGCAAAAATAATTACGCATACGCCACGTTGTGTGTGTGCCTTGTCTGATAGCAAAAACTGAAATTGAAATTTTATTTGATTTTGTTATGCATAAATTGTGAATTTATATTTTGTATTCAATTTTTTGTATTTCTATTCTTTTTTTTAAACTAAATCTAAGAGATTCGGATTTATGTATATATAAAAGTGTGTATTTATATTTATATTTTCTGCGCTGCAAATGCATTTCGCTTTAATTATGCAAATTGAATTCCAGTCAGGCATAAATATGCCTCACTGACTGAGGAAAAGTCTTGCGCCTGCTCTCACTCAGTCTCTCTCTTTCTCTCTCTCTCCCTTCTCTCTATCTATCTCTGCTGGGTCAGTTGATTTGCATTTACTTTTGAATTTTTATTATTAAATTAGCACTTATGGAAATGTTTTCTTGGAAAATGCTCCATTTGATGTTGGCTCTAAAAATTTGCCACATAAACTCAATTTTCAGTAAGAGAGATGGAGAGCATACCAAATGCACTAGCAGCGGTATGAATATGCATTCAAATATTCGAGTGCTTGCACGCTCAACAAAACACATTGCCAATTGAAAGGGAATGCAGCATAAATGATGAGTGAGTGTGAGTGCTTAAAAAAGCATGCCCTGCATCAAGTCTCCATTAAATCTAAGCTTACATTCATATCCAAGTTTTTAGATGCTAAACTTCATTGACAGGCAGTGCTAGGCTTTCAGCAATGACGACGGCTGCGTTAAAAAAAACAACACATTTTTGTTGCTCTAAAAGGTCACAAAGTACCAAATATGTCTGGCCTCAATATACATACATATGTGTGTGTGTATGTGTGTGCTTGTCTGTACATCAGCTCAATTGACATTTTTGTCTGCAGGAAAAAAAAGCACAGAGCTTGATCTGTTCAGGCCTGTTTTTAGTCCGACTCAAATAGCTCTTTATCAACTGCCTGGCAATTTTACAAAAATGAACTCAAATTGTTCGTTAGTTCTTGGGCAAAAGCCATGGGTAAAACTTATTTCATTTGCCATTCGAGTCTGCTAAATAACTCGAATGGCATCACATGAAAGTTAACTCTTTAAGCTGCTCAAATTGTTGCACAATTAGCAAATTTCTGTTTGCCTCAACTGAAATTACATAGTTTATCATTTAGTTTATGATTTACTTTTGTATAATTGTGGGGGAATGGTTAGGCACAGTCCATTATATGCAGGAGAGGCAGAGCCCAACATTTGCCAGCAGTTATTATGTAGTTTTTATAATTACCTTATTTCATGTTGGTATTAAAACTGTAAACTATTCAAATTAGCAAAAAGTTTATCCAACTCAATTTAAGTCACAATATCGGCCAACGAAATGCTAATGAAGTTTTTTATTAAATTTTAACTAAAGCGCACTTTCTTAGAAGACTTTTATGCTTATATATAACATATTCTATTAAGTTAATTCATATTGCACTAACAATGTAAAATGTATTTTGTTACAATTTCTGAAATCAATTTAATCTTATAAAATCTGAATCTCATAGTTTTATTTGCATAATTTGTACTTATTTATTAAATAAAATTTTAAATGGCATATTCAATCAATATTTTGAGCTTATGCATATTTTCAATAGACTGAATTCCCAGCCCACTTGCATATAAAATTAAATTCCATTAAAAAAAATAAAAATAAAGAAATAAATAAAAACGTAAGAATAATAATATTAATACACACACATATATGTAATCTAAACAGATATTAGATTTTTTTGTTATTAGTTTTTTAAATATAATATGCTATAATAAGCTGCCACTAAAGTAAGTTCGTTAATAAAATATAAAACTTTTTACAAATCAAATTCAATTTGTGCCATTCAATCTCTTAGTCTCTCATTTTAATTCTCATACAATAATAATTTCCGGTAAACTAAGCCAAAGCCAACAAATCTGTAGATTTATCTGTTTGAAAGTGCATAAATGATAATATATATATATTTATTTAATTTTTATTATATATATTTTTTATATTTTATAAAAATACTTTATACAAATTTTAATTCAGTTTCATATTAACATTACTATTATTATTTATATTATTTATATTCAACTACGTATGTGCCCGCCAGGCATATTCCCAAATACGTATTTTATATGAAATACACATTTTGAATTTAATTTCTTTACAATGGTAATGACAATGGCAAGCTTTATTATTAACAACACTACATTTACAGTCTCTTTTGGTTTGCCACAAATTGTTACTTTCGGCTTTTGCTGCTTTTGAAGCATTTATCGAATTTATGATTACGTATAATTAATTTAATTGTTAATAAATTATGGAAAGCACAAAAGTTCAATGGCGTAAGCATCAAATCTCTCATTAACAGTCGAACATAATTCTCCCACTACCTCTCTCTCTCTCTCTAGCTGCATTTGGCGCCAGCTATTGTCTCCTCGCATTACAGGTATTTAGTATACACTAACAGCCAACTCCATCGATTATATATATCTCTATGTAGGTATGCACATATATATCTATTCATGTTCATGGAGTTGGAAATTAACTTTTGGCCGAATGTTTTGTGCGAGTAATTTGAATGCATTGCATTTAATGCTATTATATTGCATAATTAAACCACTTGGCATTTGATTAATGATGCAGATTAAATGGAAGGCCATAATTCTGTTTGAGTTTTCGTTATTTTTGTTTAAATTATTTATTAGATTTTACTTTTCATTTAATGACCCCAACAAGCCGCCTAAAGCGCTTTAAACATGAAAAGCCATTTTAATTAAAATTAAAATCAAACGAAATGTATTTTACTTAATTGAAAACATAATTTAATGTGTCTCAAAACTGAGTTGTTTGAATCTAAATGAAAAGAATAAATGTTTGCTTATATATTATGGAGGCGTTAAGGAAAATATTTTTGAAGCTGCATTTTTATACTCATTCACCAAAGGGAATTTAGTTTATTGGTTTCGGGAAATTATAATGTCTCAATATTTTCCCCATTCTAAACCATTTCATAATGCTCAATAAATAATCAATTTAAAGTCAAGATTTTCTCCACTTTATACCATACTACATATAATGGTTTATATAATCAATTATAAATCCAAATAATTGATATCACACAATATTTTCTAAATGAGACAAAATAATTATAGATCTATTATATATTTATATTATACAACTTCTTAGCTTTGAACAAAAACTAAATCAATTTCCCTAATCTTTTCCTACTCATAATTATTTTTGCATTAAGTATTGCAGTATTAGCTTCTTTAAACTTTTATTTAGACGTTGGAAATTGCATGCTTACAATATTTTTATAGTTAATTTTGAATGTTTTTCGATGAATAATGTTATATTGTCCTCAATTATATTATATTATTTTAATATTTAAATGGAATTAAATAATATTTAAATAGGGCATTCGAAAATAATATGACCAAAATGAAATGGTAGGTAGATTTCTTCAATCTATCCATGCTTATTTTTGACAAACTTTCATTGCCCCCCCTGCTCATCCTCATCATTCGCAGCATTTCATCATTCAAATTTAAATACAAATGAAAAGTTTCAACTTTGTTACGCACAATCTAACTTTTGGCAGCTGCCAACTGGCAGAGAGAAAAAGAGAGACAGCAGCTTATCAAATTATGATTTGCATAGCTCGTGTTAGCTTTCAACGTTAATTAATAAATTTAGAACAGCTTCCCTCCCTCCGTAGGCGCCCAAAATGAGTTCTCAAGTGAAACAATTCAAATATTCGATTGAAATCGACGCAAATAGATCTGAAGTCAGATTTTGACCAAATGCAATTAGCTGTCGCTGGTCAGAGTCTCTGGTTAATGGTCCGGGCTCTGTGTGTACATTTTGGCTTTTGGCGGAATTTCGGTTAGCATGCATAAATCATGAAACCAAAAGCTGAAATTTACACAAGAGATACACGTATGTGTGAGTGCGGGAGTGTGTGTGTGTGTGTGTGTCTGAAAATGGAACATTTATAATGGCATAGAAATTGCTTGACACACGCAGCAGCAGCGGCAGACAAAGGGGTTGGGTGGAGGGGGAGGGGGTCTAAATGTGTGCTCCTCTCTCGGACTACACGCATAAATCTCAGCCCAATTTTGAAATCTCATTGACAATTGGAAATGTGACCGAAATCGTGCATTTCCCTAATATGTTCCCACTTGGTCGCTCCCTGTCCTTTTACTCCTCCTCTCCCATTCTCCCCCGGAGTCGTCTGCCTTTCTCTTTCTCTCTGTGCAAATTGAAAATACATTTTACACAATTACAAATTGCATTGCAATTGATTTATCACGCACAAACGCACGAAGGTCACGCTTGCCACATAAATTTCGGACACACCAGCCGGGCAGGCAGTCAGGCAGGCAGAGGCAGACAGTTGGAATCTCTGAGCCCCAGCACACACCCTGTAGAGTCAAGACAAGGAGTGCCTTAAATGTCCTGACTGCAATTTGCCAAAGTTTTCGAGCCTCTCACATTCGTTTTGGGTGCGATTCTAGCGCTCCCCTCCCTCCGCCCAGCATATGCTTGTTAAGCCTTTGCCTAATGCGCTTAGCGCTCTTTGATAAAAGTAAATCCCCTCCATATATAGTAGAGAAGGAGAGATATCAGGGAATCACTTCGCACGCAAACATTTTATCAGCCTGCATTAAATTGCATAAAATATATGCGAAAAAACTAAGCTAAGTCACAAACGTTGCACACCTCTCCACTCCTCCGCCGTCTGCTGGCCATAAAGCAGTCCGATCCGAATACCTACGTGACTTACATTGGACATCGGACTGACTCCCTTGTTGCTGAATTTAACTTGACCACTGCTGGCATTTCTTCAAGAATGCGACG
This sequence comes from Drosophila mojavensis, assembly GCF_018153725.1. Taxonomy (NCBI): domain Eukaryota; kingdom Metazoa; phylum Arthropoda; class Insecta; order Diptera; family Drosophilidae; genus Drosophila; species Drosophila mojavensis. The sequence continues at coordinate 9,737,727 of NW_025318858.1, forward strand.
CAATTCAATTTCACGTTTTTCTTTACAGTTTATCTGCGTTCCGCCAATCAATTTCAACCTGATTTCTCTCTAGAAAATAATTTCCCTTTGCTGCTGTCTGATTTTGTTGCTGGCAGGGCAGATGTACAATTGAATGAATATATCGTTTCGTTTTAAAATACTAAATCTGTTAAATAAATACTGAATACTAATAATCATATTATGTATAGTAACATTGTATTAAATACTAACACTGTTATATAAATACCAAATAATAATCATACTATGTATACGTTGTGCTATATATATATAATATTAATTCTGTTATTACAATTTACTTATATGATAAATATATAATTTCTAATCAAAGTTTACTATACTAACTTCCTAAATACTAACATACTAACATGCTAACAATACATAGTTCTATACTGCTAACCTCTGTTATAAACGTTAACTACTAACAAACTTGAACTTTGTTTTACTAATTGCTTTCGTAAAATGATTTGGTTTTGTATTGTATTAGTAAAAATTCCCATAGATAGTATATAAATGCATATTATATTTGCATGCGTTCTGTCATTAGAAATAAGCGAAACTTGTTAAAGCGAAAATTCCATAATTATTTTATTTATTTATTTATTTTTTGTTCGTCGTTGCTTACAATTTAATCATAAGTATTTCACGAAAGTTTCTCAATAAATTGATGCAAATCCGAACTAACATACATATGTATATAAAAACTTTTGATTCAATGCAATCTAAGCTGAAATTCATTGTGGGAACACACAAAACATACACAATTCCATGTTAATGCAATTAACTCATGCGCGTTAGAGGAGTGTTTTGGCTCACTCATGAAAAATGTCGCAGTTTCTATTTCTATTTCTATTTACTCTTCTAAATATCCTGATTTTTAAATATCCTGCCTTCTATTGATCCTGACTTCTATCTATCCTAATTTTTCTATGGCCGTACTATTCATCCCGAATTCTATGTATCCTAACTTCTATACATCACAACTTCTATCCACTTCCATCCATATTTCTCGATTTCTGTCTATATATCCCCACTTCCACCTCCCCTTACTTTATCCATCCTTGCTTTTTATATCCTGTCAATCCCATCGATTCTTATTTCTATTTATCCTGACCTTTCTATATCCTTATTTCTATTTACTCTTCTAAATATCCTGATTTGTAAATATACTGACTTCTATTGATCCTGACTTTCTATCTATCCTAATTTTTCTATTCATTTATCAAAGTTAGGGTATTTCAGCTTCGAATTTGTTTTTTCTTTTCCATGCATGTCCCGTTGTCGTTCCTATGCGTTTATATCTTACTTATGTATGTGTCTTCGGTTGTGTGTGCTTGACTTGTGTACATATGTAGTCGCATCTACGCCTGTAAATAAATGATAATCGCTGGGGTCTGTCGCTGCACAGAAAAGCTGAACGGAACTGTTCTGGTCTGCTCAGCACTGTGCTGTCCATCTGACAGACTACTTTGGCTGATTGTTGTGCGCTGTGGACAGCAGCAGCAGAAGCAGCAACAGCCAATGCAACAACAACAACAACGATAGAGAGTTAGTCTACATAAATGACATTTTATTTAGTACGTGTTGCATGCTGCAAATTCCTTTTGTGAGAAAAAATGTTGTTTATTATTGTAAAATATTTTTGCTTGCCTGGGAATTTATCATATAGTATATAGGGGGTGTGTCTTATGCCCAAAGGGAATACCGCTATTCAATTTAAATAGAAAGCAATCAACAAAGCATCGATAAGGCCCATACACATACAATGCACATAAAGATATATAAATATTGATATTGTATTCTTATTATAATGGATAATAAATAACTTTTAATGTGCACCGCAGACTTGTAAAAGGTAATTTAATTACGTATACCGAAAATTTCATTTATATCAATAAATGCAGTTTTAATGAGAAATAATCGGAAAATTGTCAGGCGTGTATTAACAATAACTGCTCGCATATAAATATACATATATAAATATATGTGCACCCACACAGATAAACATGCACACCCACCACATCCATCCACACAGACTGTAATACAAGTTCAATTTAATTGGGGTCATATTCGTATGCTATACACTTTTATGGCATTGGCATTTTCACTATAATAAATCATTTGATAAAAAATTAGTATTTCTATTTTATTCTATTTTATTTTAATTTTTAAATGTTATAAGACTAACTCATATTTATTTAGTATAGTGTTTACAATATTCCTGCTTACTTACATAATGACAATTTTCAACACGCAGATTTCTTTATTTATTTTATTCTATATTTTTATTTTTCTGAATTTACGTTTTTAATTATTACAATGTTTTATTAAAGTTTAATTTACATGTATGTGATTGGTTTTTATTTCGTTACTCTTTTAATAGTATATAGTATAAAATAATTTATAATGTTTATATTTATTTCTATAATTTAACATATTATTTTTGCTATTTTGTTGTATTTGATTGACTTTTCCAATTTTTTCTGTATGAAAATATGTATATTTTTTAATGTTAAGGTTTCTTCGAACTATTTATTACTTGACTTATTTTTTTCATTTCAATATTTTAAATTTTTTACTTTGAATTTTATTGTACTTTTATTTTTATTTATTTCTTTCTTTTAATTTTATTTTTTGTATTTGTATTTTAATTTTTTATCTATATTTTTTAAATTTAGAATTTTGACATTAGCTGCCACCTATTGTATATTTTTGGTACTATTCATCTAGATTGCTGGGTTTTGGCAGCCCTAAGTTTAACCAAGTGACTGCAGTGTCATCTGACTGTTAGCTTTTTACCATAAAGCTTCGTGAAAGCTCATGTAGCTTTAATCCTTTTTAAGAACCTGTCTAATAGTGGTGTCCAAAATATTGTAGCTAGCAGGACTGTGGTTTGTTTAAATATTATGCGTAATATCTTTTGAAATGTGTTTTACATTTATCGGACTAATATTGTTTGGAGCTTATGTATTGACTTTAAATAGGATTTTTAAAATATAAATATTTTTTTAATATTGTAGTTGATTTTATTTTGAAGTTTTTGCGTTATTTCAAATTTAATTATATTATGAAAATTTATTTTATTTCATATATGATTGATATTTTTCAGTCTTTGTTTGCTTTTCTATATTTTATTGAAAGAATTGTGTGTGCCATCACAATTATTGACTCAGTTTTTTCCAATTGACATCCACTTTTATATATTGAATATAGGTGTGTGTGTGTGTGTGTGTGTGTGTGAAAGTGTTTGTGTGTGCAATCGCTATTGTTGTTGTTGGCTTAGTTTGTGGTATCAATTGCATAATGCATGAGCATCAGCCACTAATACATGCACACTCTGGCAGCAGCTCTGCTGTGTAAGCATATGAATATTCATGCACACACACACACACACACACTCAATAAAACACCTTCCTTAGAACTAACCTGCCATGTGCTGACAATAGTGCCAATCGTCACATGAATGGCTCTGCGAATTGCATAGAGTCCTGATACGTCTCTCTCGAATGGCTGAGGCTAGTGACCAGCATTTAAGTGGATTTAAGTCCTTTTAGTACTTTATGTAGCATTTTACACTCATACACACACACACACACACACACATACATACGGACCACTCTCACTTGCAGTATGTATAGCCCCATTTAGTAGAATATTTGCTTTGGTCTTGTCTTTGCGTTTGCCTTCGCCTTCGCCTTCATTGTTGACATTTTAATTAGTTACATAATGACAGTTACTTAGTATAGCTCGACACGTTTTTCTTTCATTCCACTTTTGAACCCCTTCCTTCTCATGTGCTTTAGCTTTCTCGAAGGTGAAAGGCATCACTGCTGCTCGGATGACAAAGAGCTGTGCCTTTTCGAGTAATTTCTGTGACTAATGAAGTGAATGAATGCATGAGCGCGCAGTTAGCTCAGCTCGTTGCTTTGGAATGAAAATTCGTTTTGTCTAATGGCAATATTTATGCTAAGAAATTGTAGGACAACTTTCATGTCATTTATAACAAAGTCATGGCAAGTAGTTATGTGTGAGAGGCTATATACGTAGTAGTTTGCATGTAGTAGAAACGTACCAATTCAGAAGCCATATATTATTATTTATAAAGCTAAAGTCAGTCTTGAGCCTTACCGAAGCATTAGATAATAAAATATATGTAGCATAATTTCAGCTAATATATATTTTTTTGATAACAGAAATATTCAACCATTAACGCATAAAACAAATTCATTCTTGACTTATTTAAGTTCCCTCTGACCTACAGCTCTTTAGCTTTAATACAATGTACAAATCAATATCTTCTGAGTATTAAAAATGTATATCTGTAGTATTAATGATAATAATATTATTATTATTAGACCTCGCTGAGCGAGTTTACTTTAGTTGAAGCCTTAGAAGACAAGCATAGTCAGTCATCGTGCAATCTTTTTAGTTGAGAGCACCTCTTCATAATTAAAATAATTCCCTAACAATTAGCATCAGTATATTATTAAAATAACTTAATTGAATTACAATGATAATTGCAAAAATCTTTTCTTCGTTTATTAAGCCCTAAGCTAAAATGAACTCTATTGCCGCCCTCTATTCTTATCTCCTTCTCTCCCTGACTCCGTTGCCCTTTCTGCTATCTCTAACTTTCTCCATCTCTTTCGCTCCCTCTCACTCCCACTATCCTTCTCCCTCATCTCTCCCTCTTACTAACCCTTCCTCTTACTATCCCTCCCTCTCACTATCCCTCTCGCTCACTTCTACTTTGTCATCCCTCTCTCTCAATCTCACCATCCCTCCCCATCTCTCTCTCTCTATCCCTCCATTTCTTTCTCTCGCTCTCTCTCTCTCTCCATCTCTCCCTCTTTCTCACCCCCTCTCTTTATTGATACTGTATTCATTTAACCCATTCACTCCCACTATCTTTCCCTCTCACTCCCATTATCCCTCTATTTCCCTCTCTCTCTCTCACTCTCTCGTTATCTCTGCTGTCTCCTTCTATCCCTCGATCCGTTTTCCCCCTGTTCCATCACTTCCTCTCCCCTTCGCATCCCTCGCTCTCTCTTTCACCCACTCTCTGCATCTCTCTCTAGTCTTTTCTACCTCTCTCTCTCTCTCTCTCCTGCTAAAAAGACTGTCATTTAACATTCTTTCATATCGTCACGGTTTCCAAATTTTCCGTCAGCCGACAAAAAAGTCGAATATCATTTAGCCTACTGCACGAGTTGCTTTCATGACTTTACTGGTTTTTATGGCCATGTTTTTCAGAGTTCTGCAACCTCTTTTTCTGGTTGGTTTTTTTTTCTGCATAGTCAACCGCCAACATCCAAGTTTTCTGAGGCAAAAAATTGAAATAATAGTCGTTAGTGCCTGGACGCAACTGTGTGAATGGTTGGCAGAGCATATCCATAAATCATACAACGCCCATCATCCGTCAAGGACACTCGGCTGCCTAGTCCGGTTCTGTCAGCTTCGCCAAGCCGAGCAACGTCTAGATGCCAAAAGGTTTTTGTCAACGTCCCGCCATGTCAATGGAAATTAATTGCAGCAGCAACGACTCGAAACTAAAGCTTAAAGCCAACGGCACCAGCTGGGCGAATACTTAATTTCAGTTAGTAAGCAATATTTTTGTGGCTCATTAAATTTAATTTAGTTATCTACAGATTTTCTAGCCAACAAAGCAATTATCGATTTCGAACAACAATTGCTATTTATAGCTTGACCTGCTTGGCAGCCAGCGCGCTTTACTTTACATAAACTTTGAGCATTTAACCCAAAATCTAAAAGCAATTCATTTAAGTTCAAGTATTTCGACCAAAAATACAAGAGAGAAATCTCATACAAATGGGCGTCAGCAAATTAATTGAAGATGCTGCCAACGCAGTTTTCATTGAAAAGATAAATTACGAAAAGTGCCACAGACAAAGATTGCCAAATGTAAAAGGAAGAAAAGCGAATGTCACGCTGAATATTTAATACTCTTGTTGATAAGCCGAGATTAAGGCATTAAATAAATTATTTCATTTAGTACTCAACTGCTGAGATTAGGTAATTTAAAGACGCCATGGAAGAAGAGAGAGCAAGTGAAATTGTTACAATTATGACACTCCATGTAAAGTGAAAGATTTCGTAGCCTTATCTGATAAACCTTACAATTCCACTGTTATTTTTAGATTCATTTTTATTACTTTTTAGTATTAATCCAAGGATTAAAAAGCTGCTAAAAATAGAATTATTAAATATTTTTATTACAATTCTTTCTAATATTTTGAGAGCCTTCGTATAGCACCTATTTTCTGCTATCATATTTAACTAAATAACACAGACAAAATATATTTGGCAGATCAATTAATTAAAGTATATTAAAAAGTTCACACTATGGTATAATATGCGTATGAGATATGATGAAATATGATAATAGGATATATTTTGTGTTAAGATAATATAAAATGATATGATATGATATAAGATGTTATGATATATGAATATGATATGATGATATGATATGATATGATATAAATAAGATATATGTTATGATATATGAATATGATATGATGTTTAGATATGATATAAGATATATGTTATGGTATATGAATGATATGATATTTGATATTATGATATGATTTTATGATGTATGACTAGATATGACGATAAATGAGAATATGATATGGTGATATCAAGATATAGGATATGGTATGATATAATGCGATGGATTTATGCTATGAAATTATGCTATGATATGAAAATATGTGAATGGCTTGGCAACTCTCTCAAATACAAATACTAAGTCATCTTAATACACACAATTATCTTGATACAAATCAAGTTAGGAAATTATATACAAGAAGTATTTCTATTGTTCAAGCATGAGTATGAAGGATTAATGATCTAAAGTAGAGACCTTAGGAACAATGGCAATAGAGATAAGACTTATCCTCTTTAGCATGACTATAAATAAATTCAAAATTCAAAAAATTATCTCATTCAATTTTATTCATAAAATACGATTGCAATAATTCAGAGTAAAAAAACTTCATGGTTGTGACTTTCGTATGCTTCGGTCCATTACTATTTCTTCAATTAATGTTTCAAATAAAGGAATATTATATAGCTGTTTCAAGAAATTAATAAATATAGGTATAAAGATATACGTATAAATACGATACATATACATTATAAAGAATTTTTATGCTAATTATCCCATGTATATATATTTATATTTTTCTCTACATCCTCTACCAAACAATTTTGATTTCCTTGCAAACCAAGTTCGCCCTCTTAAAAAGGGAAATTGTAAAAACTCGAGGCAAATTCAAAAGCTCTCACGCCTAATTAAAAAGAATGCAAAACTTGGCCCGATTTAATGGATAGAAAGCCAACATTAAGACCAATTCGTAATTTGGCATTGAATAAATGCGCTACCACGCCCCCCAACCCTCTGCTGACCACCTTGCTCTCCCTCCGACCTCTCTATTACAAGTCGCTAGAATGTGCTGCCAATGCCAATGCAGAGGCCAAAGTTGATGCCGAAACAATTATGGATTAGCATTTCAGGCAATTTCTGTGGATTAAAACAACGCACAGCTTGTGGCTAAAACTGGCTTAAAGCTTCTCGAAAATGTGGCGTAAATCACAAATGAAATTTGTTCTGCCCTCAGCCAGCAGCCAGCAGAGCTGATGAGCATTAAGTGCTTTAAGCTGACTTTCTTGTTGCTGGCCCAAAAACCTAGAAGTTAATTAACATGAGTGCGTGACTAATTAAGTAGCGTAAAGAGTTGAGGGTTTATGAAAAATGTAGAGAGTGCTCCTCCAGTTAGAAGTTATTCGAGATTTTTGCCCCTGAATACTTGAAAATTTTGATTTTAATTTATTGATTAAAAGTTTGAGAAATGGGAATGTAGAATTTGGGTTAGTTGTTATATATATATACATGTATATATGGAACCCATTGAGGGAGTGTTGAGTTTGAATTGTTTGACATTTGGGTATAAATATTTTCCTTCGACTTAATGAAAATTATGTCTACATTAAGATCAAGTCATTTGGTTCTTTTTTTCTTCTATCATATAAGTTCCTTTGATGCACTTATTCCAGCTGTTAGTATCAAATATTAATGATGATACTTGATCAAAGCATGTTATATGAGAGCTCTTACGCTTCTCGTTTTTCATTCGAAGAATTCACGAACTTAATAGACCGACAGACAAAGAAGGAACGGAGTGAGAGAGAGGAGAGGTACAGCCGATAAGGCCGCACTGTTGATTCCCATAGTTGAGCTCAATATAAAAGCTTCTCGCTTGTCGCTAAGCCGACCTTGAGTGAGGCTGTTAACCTGTTACTCGTCGTCCAACAAATATACCTGATTGATATACAAATTTTTACTCAATAGAAAAATTTGCAGTAAATTACAATATTAGACTACGGTCTTAGAAAAAAAAATTAATATACTCTGCCACGAACAAATTTTTTGAGAAATATCTATATCTCTATATTAGACTACGGTCTTAAAAAAAAATAAATATACTCTGCCACAAACAAATTTTTTGAGAAATATCTCTATATCTCAAATAGGCAGTTGCTTTAAATAAATTTCTGTCCCATCTATAATTGATCTGTAGCTATTCAATAATACCAAGTTCTTCGCAATTAATGTATTCCTGCTGCTATGGAATTTTGATAGTATTCACAAATACAGAGTAATATTATTTATAAACCTTTTCACATTATCTCCATTCTATTTTCAAGTTGCTTAACAATGATCCTAAATAAATTTCATGGATATTACTATTAGTAATTACAGCATAGCATTAAAGTATTTATAACTAGTTATTTATAACTATTAGATTTTCAGTCTCCTCTATTCAAACACACAGTATTATAGCATTAGCATTGCATAAAATGTTTATACATTATAATTTACATCTCATTTAAAATCACTTCACGCTTCGACCCTCAGCCATTTCAGTTAAATGTTCATGCATGCTTAAATACTTTTTAGCCATAAAAGCTGTGTTTGTCATTTCAATAATTAAATATCGCTCGACTCCATAACAAATTTGCGGTTTTCAGTTTATAATAAATGTATCAGTGATATAACTGATTTATTTGATTTATTATTGTTGTTGTTGTTGACCCAATTACAAATTGGCCAAATGTATGAATTAATTAATGAGGACATATCCGTTTTACCTTACTCAAAGGGCGACAGCTTATGCGTGTGTGTGTGTGTGTGTGTTTGAGTGAGTATAAATATTGGACAACAATGTGTCAACGACAGAGCTTTTCATGCCCATGTGTGTGTGTGAGTGTGTGTGTGTGTGTGTGCGTTTGGGGGTGACACGAAAAAGGATACAAGGACACACGTAAGAGTGGCCATAATTTACGGCCATAAGCACAGCAAATGGGCACAAGTTCATAAATTATCGTCAAGAGGCAGGGATGATATGCAGGAGCACGAGTAACAGGACTCGCCCAGCCAAGTTAACTTTTTGCAAATTTATGTGGTACGAAATGGTCTGCTCTCTTTTCTCCTGTTAACTGATATGCAATTAAACATTGCGAGTGCTGATAAGTGTGCTACGAAGTGTCGCTCGCTCTCGCAACTCATCGCTGTCAGAGCTCATGTCAAAGGACATGCACCGTGCCTTGTCACATATAATATAACGGAAACTTTTTGCGACACATAACGAGGTTGTTTGGTCGTCGTCCTCCTGCAGCACACTTTCTCCATCTCTCTCTCTCCCTCTCTCTCTCTCTCTTTCTGGCCGCTTGGATTGTTTCCGCTGATTGGGCACGTTCACGTTTTTGTGCCATTGACAGCAACATTTTGGTAAGGACTCGCTCGCGGGGCCTTGCGGTCGATCCTGATCGAATGCTGGGCCATTGTCCTGCCCTAACCGACCCTGCCCTGCTCTGCCCTGCCACATATAAAACATCGTCAGCCAACTGTAAATAACAAGCACAGGCGACGTGGTGGGGGGTGCCATGGTCAACACGACGACGACACCAACAGCACAATTGTGTTTCCTCTCCTGTCTCCTCATAAATTGATTCAGTTCAGCTTTCAAAGGACTCGATTGCAATTCAATGCCAAACAGAGCCTCTAAATATATCAACGGAATGCCATTTTGCAATGAACGTGTAAAATATTCATGTCAAAAAATTGTCACACAACAGCAAACATACGCACACACACACACACTCGCACACACACACACACACAATTAAACTTTTGGCATTGAGCCAATGTTACAAAATGGCAAACGGTATTTGACGCGGCTGTCAGGATCTTTACAATTTTTTTGTTCGATTATTGTCGTTGTTGTTGTAGCTGCTCTGGCTGTTCCATTGGTGACCGTTGCCAAGAGCAGCGCGAAAGTAAAATGAAAAATGGGTAACAGCTCAAGCAATTGATGAGCATTCGCCTATGCCAACGACAGGGTGTTCCATGTGACAATAAAGCGACGAGCTCGCCTTGTCTTAAACTGTAAAGTACTCTTTGCATACAGGGTGCTCTGTGTTAAATAATTGTAGAGCTTTTGATTTAAATGTCTGATAGATTATACGAAATGTTTAGCTTTTACATATTTGAAATAGAAAAGTCCGTGCTTGATAGTTTTAAAATATTTTATAAAAAATTATGTAGCACTTTGTAGATTCGCAGCCTTGAATTATATTTTACCTACTCAAGTATTTATTTATATTTATTTTGTAAAATTGATATTTATTTAATAAAATATATTTATTTATTCAATTATTTATTCTTATTACTTTTCTATTAAGTTAATGTCAGTATTTATTTAGTTGTTTTACTTTTTTTTATTTATTTTACATTATATTAAAATAGATATTTAGTTGTTTATTTATATATTTTTAATAACTTTATATTATATTAATATTAAATACCTTGCTTATTTTATTTATAATATTAAATATTTTAATTTGATCTAATATTTTCTATATATTAATATTTTTAATATTTAATATATTTTTGTTTTCTATTTATTTACTTTTTATTAAATTCATATACTATTTATTTTATTATAAAATACCCATCTCAATCTGAATCTTTTCTATTCTTCTCGAAAAAAAAACACCCTCTGTGGCTCGCCAATTCCATTTTCATTTTTATTTTCGTATCATTTACCTGATTATCAAATCCATTTTCATTCGTTCACTCAAACAAACGCAAGTTCATGTAACTGATGTTTTTGTTTTTCTCCTGGAAAATATTGTCCCGAATTGCCCTCAGGGGAGCGCACAGCATGAAATGCGAAAGAAAAAACAAAGAAAAATATGCTGTAAAAAACTTTGCAATTGCTAGAAACTTTATACTACGATTCGATTCGATTCCATGCGATTGGGTCTCGCTTCGGTCTGTCAATAGCTGTGGTTCGTGTGATGCCCCACAGCAGTTTCGCCTGAATAGTTGAGGCTATGCGTTGGCGACTAATTAGTAATTCAGTTAACCAAATATGGGTGGTTAACTGTAATTACGAGGTGTGCCCAGCAGCGGCACCGGCAGCACCGGCAGCAGCATCAAAGCATGTCAGTTACACGCGCTGCCAAGTGCGCTACACTTATGTCCCTATGTCTGTCGACATTATCAGATGTGGTCTGGTCCGTTCACCGACACGCGGCTCATAAATTTCATGCAAATGAAATGCACACGGAGCAACTTTATGGGGTGAACAAAATACATACATACAGAGAGAGAGAGAGAGAGGCTCAACCTCTTTTGTGATACGAGGCGGACCAAAAACTTTCACGACATGTCTTTATAGCGCGCCCAACCACACCCTGACTGACACACACACACACACACACACACATCCACAATCTCGCATCTTTGTGGCAGTTGCGTGTTTTGGCGTCTGCCACAAATTATGCTCATTATCATGTAGAGCAGCAGCAGGTCGTGCGCCTCGCTTGGCTTGAGCATGGGCCTGGGCCTCTGCTGGGTCTTGGGCTGCCCTGAAAAGTATGCTATGCGAAATAAAAAAGCCAGCTCGTAATTAAGCCTACCTCAGCACCAGCTAAAACATGGCGACAGAGCACTATGGGTCAAAAGCCCGTTTTTTTGGAATTAATTAATAACTTTTGAACTAGTCAAGATAATTAAATTTGTTTTTTTTGCATTTGACTTTCGTTCGCAACACTCGTTTTTGGTGAAAAAATGGGTGTGGCACCGCCTCTCTTTCATATTATTAGCTGTCATAACTTTTTTGCTTTTTAAGATTTGTACACCAAATTCACATATTAGATGTGTTTTCATGTAAAGATCCTGTAAAAAAATTATCAAAATCGGTTAACTATATCATATAGTTTTTGTATGTAGAAGTTGACAAAAAAATGTTTCAAGGAATAAAAGGTTATATTTTATGATTTTAAGCACAAATAACATTAAAATATATCTCTTTTATTGTTAATCATCGTATTCTTCATTATCTGAAGCTAGTATGCCATAAACCTAAAAATTTGAAAAGTCCTGGTTTTCGAACAGGCTTATTTCCTCTTCCTCATCTGCGACGAGGTTAGTTGCTGAAAAATGAAATTGCGCAAAAAGTGCGCAAAAGTGCACGTTGAACTTATAGGTCTAAGTTCGGAATTGAATACTCTATAAAATGGGCGTAGTTTCATTGCTACAAAATGCTACAAACACAAGTTATCTCTTATCAAAGACAAACATTTTTTTTTTAAATGATGTCAAAGACAGCTTTTTGACTTACACAAAACTTCACATCACATAAAGATTTTGGACAATATAAACACGTAAAAACAAAGAACAAGCCCTATTCCATACTTTCCACTAAAAATTTGAATCTAATTGTCATTATTTTTATTTCAATTGGCCATTGAAATTCATAAAGTTTTTTACAAACTTGATAATGTGCGTGTCATGCATAGCAGCTCTGTTTAACAGCAGTTTTGTTAACAGATCGCGCCTCTGTTAAAATTATGAGTATGTAACATTTACATATAGGGTATTCTTAATGGATTGGCATTAAAATTTTGTAAATTTTTTCAACTTGAAAATAAGACTTTTTTCCAAAAAATCGGGCTTTTGACCCATAGTGCAGAGGCGATAAAACGAATTTAAAATACCCTTGGGCGTTATACGCAAAACAGATTGAATTCGAAATTAAATAACGAACTTTAAATACCCTTGGGCATATAGAGATTGAGATATATGTTATCTCCTTTATTATAAATATAAATTTAAATACCTCTGGGAATGTATAGAGCTGTGATATATGATATGATAAAAGGCTAAGAAATTTAGGATAAAAGAGAAATCTCAAAGCAAGAGCAAGTAAGAAATTAGAATTTAAGCAGAGTTAAAATCATATAGTGAATATTGATTCCTCGACTTTACTTCACATATTCCTTAACAAATTCACACAACTCTCAACTGAATACACTTTCCCAATGGCACAGACAGGTAATGTTTTTGTGGTTTGCTTTGTACTCAGCCAGCTGCAGGCGACTGCACTAAAAAGTGTCCTTCATCATGTGATCCTTGTGCAGTTGATTGTTGTAGTTTTGTGTTTCGTGCGGCAGCTGCTACTGCAGCTGCTTTTAAAAGTAAAACGCTGTTGAGTTCATTAAAAATTTGACTAAGTACGTTGTCATATCCTGCTCATCATCAACCTCAGCATCATCATCATTCGCCTCGCTGCGTTCACCTTACCGAGGCACTTCGTTCCGCTACATTTCTTCATAGTGGCTGTGACAATGCTGCCAGTGCCGACAACAGAGCCCACTTGAACTGTGCATATATGAGCGGAATATAGACATATACATAATTATATATGTGGTGTGTATGTGTATGTCTACTTTCGTTGTATGGAAATATGAAAATGATTTCGCCACGAATTGACGCCAAAGTATGGCCGCAGGCTAATTTGGATTTATGAAGCATTAACAGCAATAGCAACAAAACAGGAAATGGAAATATATAAATTATTCAGCGTATTAAATGAGCTTAATGTTAATTCATATCAATTAAATTGCGATACTCAACAGCAATTGATATAAAATGATAATTGAAAAAATACTTTCAAGCGCACTCGAGATTTCAGCCCCCGTCGAATGCTATCAATAATGGGGAAAGAAAAAATTCCATTAATTATATGTACATGCCAGCTCTTTAATTATTTATAGACATTATTTATTAAAACACAAATCAAAATTAAAATCACTTTAAAGCAAAATTATGCATACACAAAATAGAATATATACTAAAAGGAAAGTTAAATGAAAAATATATAAATTAATAAAATTAAAAAACAAAAGAAAATATATAAAAAATTATATTAAATAAATTCTACTTTCTATTCTATTTTACATAGCAAAAAATTTTATTAGTATATTTTTTATATTATTTATATCTTTTTTAAATATTAATAATATTGTTGCATCAACTTTATAGAATATATGAAAGAAATAACTGCATGTGCTAAAATATATAACATGAAGTGAAAAAGAAAGGAACTGGCTAATTGATTATATGATTGACTGCATGATAGAATGCCTGATTGATCTGTGAATAGATCAAAAAGTTTTGCTAAAAAATATCAATGAACAAATATATTCTTGAATTAATAAGAAATTAATTACCAAAATATATCTTTAAAAAAATATTGGTAACAAATAAATTTCCAGAAAAATACCGTTGGAAAAAAATATATTATATATATATATATATATATATATATGATTGAAATGTATTAAAATCACACTTGCTGAAGTATTTTTTTACTTATTCATTTTTAATTAAAATTCAATAAAACCATCAACTCAAAAGATAAAATCAAAATATTATTGAATAAAAGGCGCATAAACAATGCTGAAAATAATTTTTTATAGCAATTCGTGTGCTCATGCTGCTCTCTCTCTCTCTCTGTCATTCTCTCTCCAGAAAGAGAAGCGCTGCTCAGCACAGCATATACACGCTCTGTTATGAATATGCGGCACAAAGCGTAACAGGCAATAGGTAGAAGAAGCAGCAGCAGGCAACGGAATGCCGTTGTATGCGGTGCTATGGAATCCCTCATGACAAAATCAATAGAGGATACCGAAAACAGCTGAGCCGCCAGGCCGACAATGTAAACAGACGAAAGAGAGTATGAGTGTGTGAGTGTGTAAGAGAGTTTAACTATAAATAGGGCAAGAGTTGCACATTCACACACACACTCTCTCTCTCTCTCTCCCTCGTTCTCTCTCTCTCTTTTGGTCTGGGAAAATTCGTGACAGTATTTAGTAAAATTTTTGCGTTTTTCCACTTTAGTCAAACGCAGCTCTTCAACGTTGGCGGTAGCCGAAAATCAAGCGGATCAACCTCGGCACACCACAACACTTACACTCCAACACAGACACACATACACACACATATATATCTATCATATAAATAAATATATATATACATACACATATAAACACATACACATAGCAACGCGCGCGACAGTGTGTGTGCCATATGTGTAATCAAAACGTAGCCCCGCCGCAACTAAGAGCAAAAGTTTATATATAGAAAATTTCAACGCGCACAGCTGAGGGAAAACTAAATTCGTTGTGCAGCTGAAAATAAATTTTGAACGAAAAACAAGCAACAGCAACAACAACCAACAACTGCACAAATTATTCAAATTCAATTCAAATAAAAACGTGAATTTTTCGTAACTAGATTTGCAAATATTACGCATACGCCGCATGTGCTAGAAAAGTATTTAACGAAAAAAATAAGCAAAGAAAGAAAGTAACGTGTGGCGCCAGCGTCGGCGTCGCTGCTGACGTCGCGACTCCACCCAAAATTGTATACCAAATTTGGTAGCAAATGCAGTGAGTTAGTAGCGCTAACTGACTTGACTGAGTGAGTGTGAGTGTGTGTGTATTTCGGTTGTGCACAACCACAGCCAAGGAGGAACACAACAAATACAAGATTGAAACATGCTAGCAAAATGTTTGGTACATGCGAAAAGTTGATGACACATTTTGCTGTCATTTTGACCGCATTTCTAGCCGCTCAGCCTCTGTTATTGCTGCTCATTTGCGGTCCCCCAGTGTCGCGGCATGCCGGCCCCGCCTCCTCCACATTTATGGTGCACGCCTCTGCCGCGGATGAAGCGTAAGTTGCAAAAGCCACCAACAATTTGTTTATCAAATTTTGATAGATATTCTTCGAGTTTTTGTTGCCGAGTTTTATCAAATGGATTTTATTTGTCGGCGGCTCGCCAAACATAAGTCCATTAAAGGGCGTGTTACCCATCAACATCATCATCATCATCATAAGCAACATCGTCTCTCTCAGCCTCGCCCTCGTCGCTCGTTAATTTTTCGTACATTTTATGCTGATTTTTTTCGTTTTTGTTGTTTTTGTTTTTGTTTTTGGCAGCCACCTCACGTTTCTTATTGGGAATGCGCTGCGTGTCAAGCGTGCGGCATGTGGGCTTTAGGAATTCTTTTTAGGGTATGCAGCGCACATCCTTATGTTAATGACAATTTATTGCTCTTATCGCAAATATTGAGACACTCGCATTTTAATGCATATGATTTTCTGCCTGACATAATTTCGAGTTTGAGGATGAAGCAGATTTTATAGGCGCTCTCCCTCTTCCCTAAGCCACAAAAAAAAATGGAGCTTTGGCGTCGTTTCTAGATGGAACGCATAATTATATTAGCGCCTAACAAAGACATAAGAGAAACACTTCAAAAATAAAAACAATTTGTTCCCTTCCAGTGGGAAATTACATGAAAATGCCTGTCTGAGTACTTGAGCTAATAAATAAAGCTAAATTAAAGCTTAACTAAGAATTGAGGCATCGCTGTTGCTATAGATATATATGCATACCTTTATATATTTAAGAGGATTTTTGTCTTGCACTTGGCAGATTTAGTTAGACTTTGAAGGGCATGAGCAGCTTACATGATATAAAGCAAAAATATTTCTCTTCCTTTGGTATTTCCTGCCACATCTTTTAACATGAAATTTCCTATAAGATCATCCAATTTTGATATAAAAACTTTGCAGTCTAAACTGATATTTAATTATTGAATTAAATAGCTTTTAAAATAGGTTATTATTATCTAAATAACAGAATAATGTAAAATATAATGTCAACAAAAAAAAATACTTATTAATTTCAATAGTAAAATTATGAGAGCAATTTATGCTTCAAATGACTTCTAGAATCTTAGTAGATGTTTAGATATTTCCCATATTTTAATCATAAAGTAATCAAAAGTCTTAAAAAATCGTGTATCTTATAATACCGTGGTCATTCTCAGCTTTCTTATCTAAACATACTCATCCACCATCCACTATACAAAGGCTCTTAATTAAATTGCCATTTAATTAAATCATTATAGATAATTTAAAAAATTTCATGAAATTTCACTTTAATATTTAAATTAAATTAAATTTAAATTAAATTAAATTATCACAATACGTATACTAACACCCTATACACTTACTAAGTATTCTAAATCAAATCGTTATTAGCTTAATGCAAATCCTGGAGTTGACGTAATTTAATACTAATTCAACTTAATATGCATATCATAAATTCTTAAGAATTTTTATTTTTGCTTAAATTTTGTTTTTAATTAAATCTTTGTTGTCAAAGTAGCTTGAATAGTAGATAGATAATAAATAATATATGCAAATATTTATTCTATTGGCATTTACATTAACGTAAAAACTGTTTACATTAAAGCACATCAAAAAGTTTAGTTAAATGATATTTTAATATACCAAATGACATTTTAATATGGGAATCCAACAACCTGGCTATTAATATGCAGTATTTTTGAGGCAGATCACATTGCAAAATATGTTAATTTTATATAGCCAATTGACATGTTAATATAGTAACTGATTTTAGCCTCGTGCTAATCCCCTTAATACATATACCTCTTGCTATTTTATTATTTCCCACTTTGATATCGCTTGTAGCGCCTTAATAGGTCGCCTAGAACCTATTGTAATATTTTTGTACCCCCGTTATTTTTTCTGCCTTTTAGCCCATTGCGTGCTTTAGGCACTTTTGTTTTTTGTTTCCAATTTTCATTTTAGCGCTCGCATGGTTGTGTGTGTGTGTGCGTGTTCTTGTATGTTTGAGTGTGCGTCAGCGAATTTGCCCACAATTTCGGCAGCTGCCGTCGACCTTTTAGCTACTTATTGCCCCAGCTCTCATTTTATTTGGCTTTTTATCTTACGCACTTTTCATAAGTCACATAAAAGAATTATTTGTCTGACATGCTGACTCTGGGGAGGAGTCAGAGCAGCGGGCAGGTACTACAAACATCTTTATACGCATTATGCATATTTTATTAGGGCATTTCGTCTAACTTACTGCCTTCAGAAAAGAGTCGGCGTTCTATTAATTTGATGCCATCAAAAGGTGAACAAGGGTTTGGCTGTTGTTGTGGCCGAGGCAAAGGCAAAGGCCAACTGCGAAGGCGTGTCACTTGGTCTAAATGGACAAGCAAATACAATTAGTAGTGGGCAAATGTAATTAAATCAAATAGTCAATAGAATTAACATTGTTTAAATATTACAGTTTGACATGCACTGACCACGTAGGTGCCTTAGCTAATTCGACATATTCCAAAAAATTCAGAAAAAAATAAAGTATACGTTCTAATTACTTAGCAATTTATGCATTTAGCCAGATTAATAATAATAAAAAAAAAAATATTGGGGCTCGCCAAATGCTCTATGATATCATCGTGTCGAATACAAAGCGAAAAGGAATACAAGTATATAAATGATTCGTTTATATTTTTGCATATACATATTTTTCGAAAAAAAAAAAAAAAAAATATTTAATTTAATCAGCTCAAGTTGGGTGTCATAATTTAGAGCTTGATAGGTCTATTTAATATTCAAAAATAACCGGAAATTTGGTTTTCAAAAAGATAGAATTAATATACAGTAGAATCCGGTTTAGACGGTTAAAATAGATTTATATGTGGGGCCATATCAGTCCCAAGCAGCATTTAGTCGCGCCTCCTGAATGAATACTATATGTTAATTAATATTTTTTATACATTTTCAATCATATTATAATTTCAATCATATATAATCAAAATAATCGGCTCATTCGGTATTGTATGAACAACATTTGAATTTGGCACACATTTAAATTAACAAATTTTTTATTTTAAGTAGACGGATACAAAATAGCATCTTAAATTTCAATTTCATTCTCATATTTTATATCTTAAATTATAGAAATCCTATTTTTAGATCTAACTAGGTATACAGGTATTATTATTATAATCGTCCCCAATATCTTGTTACTTATAATTTTGTTTCACACAGTATGAACAGTTTTTAGGTACCGTTCCCTTCCCATCGCAAGCCTAGACTTATTTCGCTCAACTACCAACAAATGAGATCAATCACAAGACTTAATCATTTTTCTTTATTCATTTCTCTTATCGATACAGAAAATGTAGTAAATCTGGAAATCTCGCCAATCTAATCTGATTTCAGGGATGCATTCATCAACTCAAAGGCCTACACAAATGCTTTGTCCCATAATTTTCATTGAATCTCACAAGTTTTTATAATTATTCTTTAAAAATTCATTCGCTTTCTTAAATCTATAATTAGTTTCAGCTTTGCATTTTGTAAACTTCTATATTTAACTACTTGCTTGTAAAACATATTTACTCTTCTCATCATTCATATAAACAATTTGCTGTTTAGCCCTATTTTCAATTGAACCAAACAAAAAGAAGCCACATCAATCTATTTCTCGACTTCTCTCTCAATCAATCCCTGCCCAAACAGATTTCAAGTTCAAACAAAATTTATTGCCGGCAACAAATGCACAAAATGTGGCTTTAATGTGGCTAAGTGGCAAAGTACTATATAATTTATGTGTTCGTGGAATATCAAATGCAATATTTTATGCGCTGCTTCTTTTTTTCGCACTGAAGCATTGCGCACACATTAATAGACAATGACCATAAAAAAATCAATGTAAATTTGCAAAGAAAAACCCCAAAAAAAAAAAAAAAAAAAAGTCATAAAAATGAAACAAACAAAATATATACATATATTATATATGTAAAACACAAAGCGAAACACAAAGCCGAAAAATTGGCTAGCCCAACTAGTGAGCATTACGCCCACAACGCCCACGAGCTAGACAAGAGTCGTCCGATTCAGAGCAGATAAGGACTGAGTTTATTCAGCATGAACAAAAAAGAAAAAAAATTTAATGTGGGAGCTCAGCTGGCCACAAAGGAATGTTGCAAATTTAATTGAACAACTCCAAAAAGAAACACACAACAACTGGAACAACAATAGCAACAATATAGCTACAACAATAAGCAAACTACAACAATTAAACTTGAGCTCCGAGCGCTCGGCGGTACTTGAACTATGTCAAAAGCAAAGCGGCAAAGGCGCCAATGGGTGGGTGGCACCCACAACAGCATAGAAAGAGAAAGACCAAAGACAGACAGTGAGCCGAGCAGGATAGAATCGAAAGCTCTCAAGTTTCAGTAGAGATAGAGACGAAGAGGTTTTGGCTTGGGCTATGTGCATGTGAATGATTGAATCAAATGATTTTAACACTCAGACAGTTGCTTTGCCTTTACAGAAATACACCAATAAGTAGTGCAGAGCGCCCTTCTATGTGATTCTCAGAAGTAATACTTAAGTAACTCAAGTAGCACAGTAGATTTTTGCTAATCGGAGCGGCGAATTGATGCTGTAATGTTGTTGTCTTATTAAATACGTTTTCTCTTATTGTCTATTTTGATTTAGGTTTGTCTTCCATATTTATTTTCATTTTCATGAAGGCCAAAAAAAAGTATTGCTTCAATTAAAGTTGTAAAAGTCGTTTGGTTATGTTTCTCTTATTCCTACTCCTCTTATTTAATTATCCATCTCTTGTTCGATCCCTCTGTGACTGACTATATTTCTCATTCTAATTATCTCGTGTTCTTATTTACTTATATTTCCCTTGCTCACATTTTTCATACCGGTTACTAGATCATCCTGTGATCTCTCTCTCTTTCTATGTCTCTTTACATTTCTCTTCCTTAAATTTTTCATTTCAACTTGCCTCTGAATAATATGTCGTAGTTATTTCCTTCTACTCTGCCAAGTCATTTTCTATTTTACTCACACGTTTAAAAGTATGGCCTTCCTATGTGATTCTCATCAAACAAACTGTTTTCTTTATATTTAAAGTTATTTTATTAATGGCCCTATTGTTTGATATTGTAAAACTATTTGAAATTTAAGATGTATACATATTGAACAAATAAATTTGTTTTATGATCTTTGTATAAAATGTGCTTTAATATATGGCATTTCCAAAAATATTGTTTTTTGAATGAATCATTTTCACAAAATAAATGTTGCAATTGTTAATATTTAAAAATACTTGAATCCCCTATATATATTATATAGTGATTATGGTAGTCTTAATTGCTGCGTTCAACTAATATAATTGCTTTTATAGCGCTCACATTTATTTAAGAGCATTTTCTATTTAAGAGCTTTTCAGAATTAAGAGCTTTTAGCGAAAGTATGCGCGCGCATTGGCTGGGCACTTGTTGATTTGACACACACGCACACACCCTCTTTCTCTCTCTCTCTCTCTCTCACACTAAACACACACATACTTAAGCAAATGCTAAGCACAGCTGTTTCTGTTCGCTGCCTACGTCGCGGCGTTGACTGCGCTGCTGCTTAGGCTTGGCTACTTTCCTTAACACACAGACACACTCACACACACAAAGACACGCAGCCGTATGAACACCTTTTTAGCCGTGCTGGTTACCAACACACTCTCGTGTCTGACATGTGAGCTAATTAAATTAGTGGCCTTGTTGTACTTGTACGTCGACAGGTGGTTGACATTTCTTTTCGGGCCATTTGTCTGTCGATTGCCTGTTGGCGTTGCCAGACTGTTACAATTTCAATGAAAGCGGGTGTAAGCCAGGGAAATTAAATGTAATTTTTTTTTTAAATAAAAAATAGAAGAATAGATATAATATAAATTAAAAAATGAGCTCCGAATTATACAAAATCAAATAAAAAAGAAATTAACACAATAATTTTTATTGTAGAATTTTCCTGTAATATAGTTGAGGCCTAGTGGGAAAAGTTTATAAAATAATATTTTCAACTGCCAGAAAGAGCTCAATCAAGAAGTCACTTTACTTTCCAACCCATCCGTCATATATAAAGCCCCCACATATGGATAGGGCAGTTTTCGTACTTCAGCTCATTTATGTTAAATCTTATCAATACACAAAGAAATTTCATTTAGTTTTCTAATACGTTCGACTTTCTTTTGTGTTTTGCAGCGTTGGCAAATGGGCGACCCAGTTTGGAGACGAGCTATTCCTGCTGGCCCAGAAGATAACCAAGTCGCAGCAGATCAAAGAGAAATACAAGGAATACAATGCTCGAGTCGAGCTCAAAAATGGCTCCGAACTAATTAAGTCAATAACAGCAAATGTGGGCAAAATGTTAGCGCGCAAAATGGATGCCGTGCGCTGCATACAGGAGAAGGCCGAGAGTGTCAATGAGAATTTCGAATTCAACCTGACCTATGCGGAGACTAACTTCACCTACTACTCGAGCAAGTATTCGCCATTCAATGGCAATAGCTCCGAGGAGCTGGAGGCCAATGTTAAGGAGTATGAGTATATGTATCGCGAGATGATGCTCAATCCGGATACACATTTCTACAATATTTCCGTGGACACTGAGCACAGTTCGGTGCACGTGCCCTCAAATGTTTGGGATCGTGCGCCGAATGTGCTGAAGACAATTCAGTGGTCGGAATATCTAGATGAGGTATTCCGCCAGAACTATCAGTCCGATCCGGCCCTGTCGTGGCAATACTTTGGCTCCGATACGGGCATATTGCGTCATTATCCCGCCGCACAGTGGTACGACTCGCGCGCGAATAAACTGGACGCGGATACGTATGATTGCCGCAAACGGTCATGGTATATAGAGACGGCCACCTGTTCCAAGGATATTGTCATTTTGCTGGATCATTCGGGCTCAATGACGGGACATCGACATCATGTGGCCAAGTTCACAATACGCAGCATATTGGATACGTTCTCCAATAACGATTTCTTTACGATTTTCCGGTATTCGAACGACGTGCAGGGCATAATACCCTGCTTCAAGGACGCTCTGGTACAGGCGACACCCGAAAATATCGATGTCTTCAACTCGGCCATAGCCGAACTGGACGATCCCGAGGGTTATGCGAATCTAACGCTGGCCTACGAGCACGCCTTTCAAATACTACGCAACTATTATATCAAGCGAAGGTGCAACGAGACCTCCACCTGCAACCAGGCCATAATGCTGGTCACCGATGGCGTGGCGGGCAATACGACCGATATTTTCGAGAAGTACAACTGGGGCAATGGAGAGAACGGCACTTCACGCATGAATGTGCGCATCTTTACCTATCTACTGGGCAAGGAGGTGACCAAGGTGCGTGAGATTCAATGGATGGCCTGCCTGAATCGTGGCTACTATTCGCACGTGCAAACACTGGATGAAGTCCACGAGGAAGTGCTCAAGTATGTCGATGTCATAGCTACGCCACTCGTACTGCAGAATGAACAGCATCCGCCCACCTGGACGCATGCATTTACAGATAAAACGGTAAATATTATTCAGTGAAACTTATGAGAACCCAACTTGAGAGAGAATTCCCTCATTGCAGTATGATCCTTTGAATTCGAATGAGCGACGACCGCGTCTTATGATAGCCGTTGGTGTGCCCGCCTTCGATCGCTCCTATCGCCACGAAAATAGCACCAAAAGACGGGCACGTCTCCTGGGCGTAGCCGGCACAGATGTGCCCGTCGAGGATATAGACAAATTGACATTGCCTTACAAGGTAGGTGTCACTGGAAATTAGATGCTGAATCTTATTGAAATATCTATTCATTACCTCCAGCTGGGCGTTAATGGCTACTCATTTGTGGTGTCCAACAATGGCTACGTACTGCTGCATCCGGATCTGCGGCCTCTTGGTGTAAGCTGTCCCATGCCATTCCAAATTTTCATTTATTAAATATCTTCCATTTCCAGTCCAACAACAAAATGAATCCCAACTATAATAGCATTGACTTTACCGAAGTGGAGCATTTGTTTGAGGATCAGAATCCCCGTGAGCCGGGTGAATCCATTCTAAACATACGCAGCTCTATGGTCCATAATGAGGCCAAGGAATTTAAAAATATTCCGGTCAAGTTCCATTATGACAAAATGCGTCGTGTCTCGGAGGAGAAACAGGATTATTTCTTCGCTCCATTACCCAATACACCCTTTACTTTGGGCATTGTTATGCCAAGCGAGTATGGCAAGACTTGGATCAAGGTCGGCGATGAGGTGGACAAGAACAAGCACATGAAGGTCAACATATCGGATTTCTTCATTGGCGAAAACTGGAAAGTACATCCAGATTGGTAAGCGGGGAAAATTCAAAGTCCTACACTTTGGTAGACCTAAAAATATAACTAATTTTTCCAGGGTCTATTGCAAGTATCACTATCTGGAGGGTCACGAATTCAAGACACCTGAAGCGGAGCTGCGCGAGTTTTTGGAAAAGATGATGAAACCTGATTGGAAATGGCCCGAACAATATGCCGAGGACGAATCTGATTGGGATGACAAGGATGACTGTGAGTACTTTAAGGAGTCAATCTGGAATCCGTTTTAATCCCTCTACAATTTCAGTAAACTGTGGTCGCAAAACGCTCGGCGACGATGCCTACTACTGCAACAAGGAGCTAGTCCATTTGCTCATTTTCGATGCCAAGGTGACTAACTTCAGTTACGGTGTGTGGAAATTCGAGAACGAGCAGGAGCGTCAGCTCATTGAACGCTTTGGTGCCACACTGAGGTTTGTGGCCACCATGAGCGGCCTGACACGCTGGCAGTTCATCTTTGGCGAGGTGGAAGTGGATACGGATCGGGAATTTGGCGACTATCATACAACAGCCATCGATGAGACCTGGTACAAGAGCGCCATACTGCAGCATCATCAGGAGAATACCGAAAGCTTTGTTTACTCGGTCAAGCACTACAACGATCCGCTCGAAGACAGCGATCTAAAGGTGACCGCCTCGCACGCCATCTTTCCTCGAGATGGCGGCAAAGAGGCGCCCGCCTGTGTCGTCGGTTTCCAGTTCTCACATGCGCGCATGTGGGAACGCTTCTTCAACATAACAGCCGTGGATAATGTGAGCCCAGCAGAGCCTAAAAACCATCAAATTGATCTTTAATATTATATGTTTCCACGTACAGTGCAACAATTGCCTGCCCATCTGCACGGATGATGACGTCGATTGTGTTGTCATCGATAACAATGCGTACATCGTCGTCGGCCAGAACATAAATACGACTGGAAAATTCTTTGGCGAATTCCATGGCGATGTCATGGCCGCCATGGTTCAGAAGGGCATCTTCAAAAGCATCGAGGTCTATGACTACCAGGAGCTATGTAAAGTAGAGCCCACAACAGTCAGCGATGGACACAGTTTGCTGCATGTGAGTTTTAAGGGGTTAGAAGTCAAGATGATGAGACCTTGTTGAGAACCAGCTTGACTAGCTGTTGCACTAGGTTCTGGCTGTCGGAGCAGACTGACGGACTAGGCTGGGTGTTGGACTAGTTTGGCTGTGTCGAACTGCGTTGGCTTTTGGTTGGATGTCGGACTAGACTGACATTCGGATTCGGTTGGCGGTCGGAATAGCCTGACATTCTGATTCGGGTGGCTCTCGGAGTGCGTTAGCTCTCAGTTGGATGTCGGACTAGGTTAGGTTTGGATTAGGCCTAGGCTGAAGTTCGGATTCGGTTGGCTGTCGGGACTACATTGGCTGTGGGATTACATTGGAGTACGTTGGCTGTCGGACTGACTGACATTCCGATTCGGCTGGCTCTCGGATTAGGTTGCCTGTCGGACTGCGTTGGCTGTTAGATTGCGTGCGGATGTCGGACTCGAATGGCTCTCAGTTGGATGTCGGACTAGGTTGGGTTTGGATTAGGCCTAGGCTGAAGTTCGGATTCGGTTGGTTGTCGGAGTTGGTTGGCTGTTGGACTATGTTGGCTATCGGACTAGGTTGCCTGTTGGACTACGTTGGATATCGCACCCGAATGGCCCTCGGAGTGCGTTAGCTCTCAGTTGGGTGTCGGATTCGATTGGCTGTCGGACTAGATTGACTTTCGGAGTTGGTTGGCTGTTGAACTAGGTTTGCAGGACTAGGTTTAATACCCTACTACGTTGATTGCCTGACTACGTTGGCTGTCGGATTTAGTTGAATTTGCTAACTAAATTTGCTAAGTTAATTATTAGACTATGCTGGCATAGAAACTAGGCAAGCTGAGAAGCCATTGCAATATTCAAAATTCATGTACAAACTCTATTTTTATATTTCTCATGACAGCCGCTGCAACTGCTGGGCCTAGTTTGGAAGTGGCTCATAGCGCAGCTCTTCTTGACCTACCAAAGGGTTCAGTGGTGGGTAGACGGAGCGCCCTGTAAGTTAACACAATTAAAATCAAGCAAAATTGCAATTAACATATAATTCCCATTGTCAATTAGTTTTGGAGTACTTGGACAATATTGAGGATGAGTATGTGGCCGTGGGCGACATTAAATCGGCATCGGCGGCTAAGCCCAAGGACGATGGCGATGATGGTGAGGCAATATTTCAAGAGCCCGAACCGGAACCGATCTACAAGCCGTGTGACATGCGCTCTACTTTGTACGCGCTGCAACCCTCTGCATTGGTGGGCATCAATGATTTTATAAATGTGTCATCAACGCGTCCGTTTCTGATCAAGAAAATACCCAACTCGAATCTGGTGATGGTGGTGGTCAATGTGCTGATGCCATCGCGCAGTGTACGCCTAACCACCGAGCCGCAGCGCATAACTGAGTATGAGGAGGAATTTCCCTGCTACAAACTAAATATGAGTTTCTACGATAGGCGACGCATCGAGGAATGTTTCACAGAGCACGAGGATGTGAGTGGAAGATAAAACTCTTCAGATATCGTATATCTTACGAATGTTTGTTTTTTCAGGAGGAACTTTTCACCTACTGCGGCAATGCCTCGCGGCTGGGTCTGACGCTTCAGCTGCTGCCGCTGACCATAATTTTGATGTTTTACTTGACGCGCTGCTTTATGCGCGTCTAGTTTATACACTCTATACATTATATATATATACACTAATGCGATCTGTTTGTTTTTAGATTGTAAACTATTGTGTAGTACAATTCTAGTCAAAGTTTAACAACCTAGAAGAAAAAAAAAAAAAAAAAAAGGAAACCCAAAGCACAATCTTAAACAAGTTTAGCAACAGCAAAAACAAAACAAAAAAAAAACAAAAACCCAATTTCAACTTTTAGACTTATAAAATACGCCAAATGTTAAGGAAAACGAGAGTACGAAAAGGAGGGAAAAGGATATATGTTTCTAGCAGCTTCTAAATAATATTTCTTAATTTCAATTCTTTAGCTATTACGAAAAAAGCAAACTTTGGAATGAAATTTATGTTTTATACTAGCTAAAAAGTCCACGTTTCATTAACTATTTTGGATAGTTTAAACAAATGGTAAATACCTAATGCCAAATATTAACTAAAACTATGAAAGAGAAAAGTGTGAATGTAAACAAAAATAATTCAAATGACAATTATTTTTGTAATTTTATAAAATTAGTTGATTTTTTATAAAAACGCGATGAAATGTAAACTTAAATGAAACACGAACAGACACACAAAATACACTATTTCGTCCCTTGGCCCAACCGAAAAATATATATATATTTAATTTATATATATATATATATATATATATATATATATATATATATATATATATGGAGAGCAATCTTTTGCAAAATTCATTAGCTTTTTCGTAAACAATCAAACAGATTTTTTAATGAGAAATATTATATGATAATATATTGTATACTAGTATATATGATGCGTGGTGTATTCAATGTTTATATAGATATTTTGTTAACGGCTATTCAAAGTTTATATATGTTTTTTGTATATGTATTGCAATAATGTACTAAGTATTTGTTACGATTTTATTGTATTTGGTTTTTTCTTTTTGAAATAATGATAAAATATGCACTAAAATCTAATGTTAGCTTCGGTCTAGTCGAAGATCTAAATACCCTTGCAGTTGGAACTATGTTGGGAGGTAGAAAGAAAGATTCCAGGCAATCCAGACAATTGGTATCATACTAAGAAATATGTATATAGAATTATATACATAGATCTACAAATATATCGAATTATAAACAGAGTGATCCGATGAAGAAGTATATCTTAACCCATCTTTTACAAGTATCCTAATTACAGACCATCGTAGTTATATAGATAAGATTTTTAAAGAAAGGAAACTTAGTTTAAAATACATGTATTACATAGAACCCGTCTCGATATAGAGCCCAAGTCTAACTGCAGCGGTATTTCTATTAAATAGGACCACCTGAAAAGTATGCAATACTTATTTCAAGAACCTCAGTTAACTTTGCACACTAACTATACCGATTTTTGTTAGCTAAGCAAAATTCAACATTTACACGAGCAACAACTACAAACAAAAATACCAAACAAAAAAACACAACAAAAATACCAACCTAATTGCCTTTGTATCGTATTTCGAAACATTTGATGAATTTATGCATAGGAAAGTAAAAATTTTGATGGTAGAGAGACAGAGAGAGCAGCGTACGAAAGTATGGAAAAGTGTGTGCGCGTGGGTGAAAAATGTTTTTTAAATTCTGTTTCTTATCGAATTTGAGACAACATTATTGAAATCAAAATGAAGATGGAAAATTTTTAAAACACAAACAGTTAACTATTAAATGTAATTTACGACTAAAAATAAAACTAAAATAATAAAATATACATATATAAAATAAAAACACTAAAACTTAAACTGTTTACGCGAACTAATACAATATTTATTTTTTGGAGTGTTTAAATGTTGTAAGATGTAATAATAATAAATGAAATTTAAATGGTAATATTCACATGGAATTGAAATTCAAAACTCAGCCATGTTTAAATATTACAACTATATAGATATATATATATAATACCGAAAAAAGTCCACTTAACTAAACAAAAAAAAACGCTAAAAATAAAATTTTTAAAAATAGTAAATTAATGAAAATAATTTATGATTTCATTAGCGCAATGCATTAGTGCAGCAAACATTTTGGTGTTTAAAACAGAAACGGTTTAAAACTGAGACACAAATCTTATTCACAAAATGAAAAGAAAAAAATTTTACAGTTAATAAGAAACAAAAGACCAATAAATGTTTAAATAATAAATGTAAGACTCATGGATGGAAGGCTCTTGTGTGGTATATATATGAATACTACTTAGAATTAAAATCTCTTTTTTACAGCTAATGGAATGGCTAGCTTCTTAGGCCTGTTGCTAAGTTTCGCTGCTGCTAGTTAATACGGTCTTGAAATAATCACTGTCCAGCTGTTTAATATCCTTGGCGAATTGTGCCACCAGTTGGGTCAGATCCTCCACATTGATCTCCGTATTGTTGCCAGCCGTCGATAGCTGCTCGATGGCCACTTGTATCTTGTCCAGCAGCGCTTTATCCGCCTCGTTCTGTTTGCCCGCATGCTCATCCTCGAATTCGTTGTACACCTCTTGGGCATTGTGCACCACCTGCTCGGGAAAATTGGCCAGGCGTGCCACCTGTATGCCAAAGCTCTTCTCCATGACACCAGGTCGCACCTGATAGAGCAGCGTAAAATTATCCTCATCTGCTACGGCCGCCATGTGACAGTTCTTGACCGTGGACAACGTTTCGGCCAGCTTGGTTATCTCGTGAAAGTGCGTGGCGAATAGCGTAAAGCACTTCGTTTCCTTGGCCAGATGCTCGGCTATGGACCAGGCTATGCCGCAGCCCTCGTACGTAGATGTGCCACGCCCCAGCTCATCGATGATCACCAGCGATTTATCCGTTGCGGTCTGCATTTTAAGAAGAGTTTATGTAAATTTAGCTGATGTATAAATAAAGTTGCCTTTGTCCTTGTGTGCTCGATAAACTTGGCAGCAATTCCATTCTTAATGCCTTAAATTTCCAGCCGAGATAAACAACTATCGTGGTAGGCTTTTAATTTGTTGATTTAAAATGGGCTTGAAGGTTAATTTTGACTAAGGCATGTTTGCCGATCATAGAGTAAAGATTGCGAAGTCGAAATACTTTTTACGAGTATCAAAATTCAGATATTCAAACAGATATAATTTATTTAAACAGTGCATTGTGAGAAGAGACATGACTCCTGCTGATCTTGGAGTAAGTTTCTTTGAAGAGAGGAGGGGAGCATGATGCGCATAGCTCACTGTTTCGCTGTGTTCGTATATGTGTTCGCTATACACATGAACTGTGTACGTGAATTGAGTGAGCGGATGTATGTGAATATAAAGTCAGTCTTTCAGTTAGACTTTTGACTATTGAGTTAGTATTTGCTCACTTGCATTGGGCGAACGTCCATCGTAGCGCTCCCCAAACGATGCTCGTTAAAAGCGCATCACACGAATATAACAGAGAACAAAAACGAATAGAACCGAAGGCTTTGGCTTAGAATGATAGCGAATGTCAATATACATTTCGAGTCAATCGGGCAAAGATATATATGATATTAAATTCCATGACTTACCCTGATAATGCCCGAAGTTTCAATCATTTCCACCATAAACGTGCTGAGGCCCTTAATGATATTATCACTGGCGCCAACGCGTCCCAGTATGGAGTCAACCATGCTGATCTTAGCCAGACTGCAGGGCACAAAGGCGCCAACGTGGGCCATTAGAACAGCTGTGCCGACAGAGCGTATGTAGGTGCTCTTGCCGCCCATATTTGGACCGGTTATAATGAACATGTTGCATTTGTCTGGGGCAGAAAAAAAATTATTAATTATGACAGTTCAAAAAGAATCCATCCAGACGACCAACCCTTCTCAAACTCCACACTATTGGCTATGAAGCTAACATGTTCTTGCAGCTCCAGGCATGGATGACGCACATCCTCGAGCAGCAGCTGGCCAGCGCCCTCGGGCAGCATCTTTGGGCGTACATAAGGCGTTGGAGCACTTCGTGCAGCTATGGCAAAGCTGACCAAACAATCCAGCTGGGCGAGCTCATTGTTCAATGAAGTTAATGGGGCGGCATAGCCCACAGCCACTTGGATGATCTCCTCGACAATTGACTGCTGTTGCTCCTCGTAACGCGCACGCAAGCTGGTGAACTCATCGGCATAGCCTTCCAGCTTGTCGGAGGTGAATCGTACACCGCCCTTGATCACATCCACAATGCGAAAGTTCTTGTTCTTGCGCAGCACCGAATCATCTTTGATAGTGGTGCGCAAATGGTAGCCCAACTTGGCCACATTTTCCAGCTTGATCAGCTTGCCATCCAGATCAAGTTCCTCGCTGCATTTGTCGCGAATGCGTTCCATTTTGTTATACAACTCCGTCATGGTCTGCTGCAGATCCATGAGGCGACCATCGAAGGTACTCTTGACCAAATACTCGCCCTTCTCAATGGCCTCAAAGTCGACCACCTGCTCGACCATTTGCTTGAGGCCCGTTAGATCTTCCAGAAACCCCTTGAATGGCGCACAGAGCACACTCTGCACTGTGCTGTGCCCAAGGCTCAGCAGCAGTTGAAGAATTTTCGGCGTGCGCAATATAACTTGGTAAATGCGAAACAAATCCTGTAGATTCGCCTTGCGACGCATCAGTTTTTTGGTGAGCATTAAAATATCTGGTATACGCTTCAAATAGTCCAGACTGAGCGTATCTAGCGTCTCGGGCGACTCCAGCAGACACTGCACAATGTCGTGTCGATCATTGAGTATCTCAGCGCTGCGCAGGGGCTGTTTCACCCACTGCGCCATCAGACGATGACCCTGCGGCGTGCGACAATGATCTAGGACGCCCAATATGCTCTGCCAGCGATACGAGGGCATGGATGGATGTGTGCCCGGCTTGGGTATAATGTTGAGAGCGGCCACAGCAGCGGAGTCCAAATGGACGAAGCTACAAGATGAATATTTTAATTAATTAATATTTGTATATTATTTATCAATTTTCAGTCTACACACCGTTTCAGATCCAACTGCTTGAGCTCGTAGTGCCCCAAATTGCCGGCATCGTTGACCAAATCCAGATAATTGATGGCCACGCGTAGTGCTTCGGCTGCCAATTGCATTTGGAGTTCCTTCAGCCCGCTTGCATCCTCCTGCTGGCCCTTGGCAAAGCGCAGCAAACGATTCAGATCCTGCAGCAGATCATTGCGCTCAGCAGCGTTGCCTCTCTTCGGCACTGTGATCATGACACCATTACGCTCCAGCATGGCCTTTACAGCCGCATATTCACCATCGGCTGTCGGCAAAAGGCATTCCTTGGGCCCGAGCAGCACGACAGTGGCCTCCAGTTCGGTAAAGAAATCATCGTCCACAAATTCGAACAACTGGAACTGACAGTCGTTCTGCTCCACGGCTGCCACACCCACACGCCGTTGTGCACCGCCCTCCAGTTTGATCTGCAGCGAAATAATACTATTGCCGACGAGCACCTCCTTATTGGCGAACAGAATGTCCTCGAACTGCAGCAGATTGCCCGGCGAGCCGCGGTATTCCAGCTGCCAATCGTCGCGCTTCACATAAACCTCGACACGCAAATTGCGCACAAGCAGCAGCTCACGCACGGCCAGCTCAAAGTTGGGCTTGGACATGGCCACGAACTGCAGTGTCTCCTGTTTGTCGTCCGGCAGCAGCTTGTGCACATACGCCGTGGATTTGTAAACAATTTTCGCCACCTGTTCACAGTCATCGCTGCCGTGCACCGTATAGCAATCGGTTTGATCATAAAATCGCACCGTTGTGCTCGGTTTCTATTGCAGTCAACATTCAAATATGTTAATTAGGGCAATTAAATCAGAGCCAAACAACTGTCACTTACCTCGCCGAGTTTGTTGTGGAATTTTATAAAATTGCGACGCGCATTTGTATCTGTTAGCGAAGGCTTTTCGTCATAATTGATGGATAAATTATGTTGTTTCTTATTGCTTACCTAGGCGCAGTACCGGCTCCTGCCTGCTCACTATTGATTTGCCTTCCATTTAATGGTTTTTACAATGTTTTAAGTACTTTGTTTTAAACAATTTAACAATTTACGCGCCACTTTAGAAGAACGACGCGCGACTGCACCAGTGTTGATAAACGACAGTGCCAAAAAGCCAGCTGTGAGCAGAAATTCGCAAAATAGTGGAATGACACGTGCCAGCTGTGAATGCTGAACGACCTATTAGAATTGTGAGATTATATGAATGTATACAGATTTCTTATAAATGCATACACGAATGTTTCAATGCATCTACGATGTTGAAAACTACATTAATATTCCTACTTTTAAATGCAATTAGCAATTGTAAATAACGGAATGACACCACTTGCACAGTGCAATGGCCCTGCCACAATTTTATATTTTTTTGTTTATATAAAGCTTTATTTATACTGAATATTGATAATACTACTATTACTTTCATACTATAACCATTATACTAATTGATATCTACATAAATATGTATATATGTATATTGGAGACATTAACATTTCAATACTTAATTTGTTTTCAACTATGCCAAACTTTTTTCACTGATTGTTGCAAACCAAACATTTTTGTGCTAAAAAAAATACTGTAAATTCGAAACTAAGTAAACCGTTATCAAGGAGCTTATCTATAGCAGATCTATATAGAGACAAATTCAGTCTAATTATTGCATCTTTTACCACCTGTAAGATTCACAACTGCTTATCAAGCTTTGGCTGCTGCTGTTGCTCCTGCTTCATCAGCACAATGTCCCAGGCGCCGCCAACGCCATCCGCCTTGGAGCACAGATCCAAGCTAATTCTAGCACCCTCCTCTGCGGCGGAGGCACGCAAACAGGTGCCCTTGGCCATGTTGTAGACAGGGCTGTGGGCGTTCCGGGTGTGCCGCCACTGCTGATCGCCCAGCATCTCGTGGCACTTGTTGATGATGACCAGCGTGTCGGCTGCCGCCTCCAAGCAGAACAGCTTATCCAATATAATCTCCGACTTCTCTGTCTCATACCACATTTGATTGGGCGCCCGTGGCTTGCAGATCTGCAGCGTCAGGGAGCTGCCCTTCTTCCAGAAACCCTTCACCTTGGGCGCCACCACAGCGGCGCAGAGCTGGGTGCCCGCCAGCCGCAGCTGAAAGGAGTCAAGGTAGTTGCGCTTGCGCGAATGCCAAGGCTGAAAAACGGGCGCCGCGCCGGACTTCTTCGACTCATCGCCGGGCAAACGCAGTTCGGGATAAACATGCTTCAGATACCAGCCAAAATCCTTGCAGTGCAGACGCTCGCGTAGCTGTAGCCTCGCACTGATGTCTCCATAATCGTAATCCTTCGCCACCTTCTCGTGCTTCAGATAGAACTCCTTGTATTTATCCATCCAGACGTGAGCCAGACGCAGTGAATTCTTCAACATGGTATTGGCACCATCGGGCGCCGTATAGGGTCGACGCTTGCGAAAGATGTGGCCGACCCGAGAGCAGGGCACAATCTTGATGGAGCCGCCGCATTGCCACACCCTGAACGAGATCTCGATGTTCTCGCCACCCCAGATATCCATGGCCATGTCGTATTCCCCAATGTGCTGGAAGTACAAACGATTCACGGCAAACAGGCCGCCGGCCATGGTGGGCGAGCGGAAGGGTCCCTTGAAATCCTCTGGCACCTTGAGCGTGCCCTCCGGCAGGTTCTCCCAGCGGAAGTGCAGACCCCAATTGAAGCCACCGCGCACCAACGGACTGGGCGTATACTCAAACGTATCCGCATTGATCAGATCGATGACGGGCACCGCCAGCGTTGAGTTCTCTGCCTTGACCAGACGCAGCAGCGGCTCCAGCCACTGGCGATTCACTTCGATGTGTGAGTCGAGGAAAACCAACACATCGCCGCTGGCATCGCGTGCTCCAATGACGCGGGATCGTATCAAACCCTCGCGTTGCTCATTTCGCACATAACGCAAGTTGTCATACTTGAGGCGAGCATGCAGATCCGCTAGCAAATGGAATTCCAGCTCGGGCAGATCGCTGTTGTCGTCCACCAAAACGATCTCTTTCAACAGGTGAGCGGGCGTACGCTCCAGCACGGTCTTAATCGAACGCATCAGTGTCATCTTGTGTTCGTTGTAGAAGCACATGATAATCGAAGCCTGAGGGAGCTGTTCCGATTCCAGCGTCTCGCCACGCTCGCACACCTTGTGCCGCGTATCGGGTATATCCCGAAAGAGTCCAATATTGTTGGAGACGAGCGCATTGAATGCATGATGCTTGTAGCCAATGTCACGTATGTACTTATCCTGCTTGTTGCGCACCACACCCAACAGCTCGAAGGGATCGACTGTGCCGCTGTTCTGTGTGGCGTTCAGCGGGGATGCGGGCGAGCACCCAACTGTGACCTGGGCTTGGTAGCTCAGCTCGGCTCGGGGTGTGGCGTTCGCACCACTATTAAAACGCCAGCCAGCCGCCGGTATGGAGCCACGCAGATGGTGCATGTAGGCCAAGAGCGCGAGCATCCATATTCCTGCTATTAGCAGCGTGCCGAGGGTGCAAGATTTACATAGCAGACGCTTAATTTGCATCATAGGTGGATTAATATGTGTGTTATGAGTACTTGGCGATCAATGCAGATATCATCGTAGTAGCGAGGTCACAGAAACCGGAATTTATGCCATGTCGTCAACGCAACTCTTGGTTTACGAACGCTGCCTTAATTAAAACAAATTAATTTGCATACAAGAGTTGATATCGATAACAGCGCTGCCACCTATGATTAGGCGCGCAATCAATTCGATTTTGAATTCGATATATAAATTGCTAACAATTTTTCTTTCAATTCTATTTTTTTTTTTTGAATTAAGTAAAAATGCTGCCATCTTTGGCTTATTATAGCATGCTATAACTAAATTCAATTAAATTGTTTAACTGAGCCGTCGTGGACGGAGCTGCCACTTTTGCTTGGGGTAATTTTTTAAATATATTTATTTTATTCTATTTTCAAGAGCAATAGATTTTCCCTATATTCACCAATTAATTAATAATTGATGGAAGTATATTCAAACACTTGTTTGCTAGTACTCCCCAAATAATTCTCCATAATTTTCTCCATGACTGCAACAGCTAAACTTTGCATGCTTAGATTATTGAGGACAGCGTTGCCACCTGGCTGGGTGCGCACCTAACAAAGGTGAAGGCACCGCGCACTCGTTAGTGCCATGATTAGGAAAACTTGTTTTTTGTTTCTAGGGTTTTATAAATATTATTTTTCTTTATTACCTATAGCATGATGCGTTTAATACGTCTTTAATATTCATATAACATTGCTCGCTTTCGAACTTTTGCACGCTTACACAACATTCAACGAAATGAGCATAAAAGAAGTTACAAATACAATATTATAATATATACATAGTATTGCTAACAAATTGTGTTATAGAGAACAAAGAAAATGTGTAAAATGATTTAATGCATAAAGTAAATACATAGAAATAAGAGATATTTGCCAACATTTGTATACTTTCACATTTGCACTTTCATTTGTAAATATCAAAACAGTTTCATAGATTTCATTTTTACTTGTTTTTGTTTTTCTTTGCAATGAGAACATAATGCAACAGTTGAATGTAGATTATTCAATTTTCTATCAATAGCTTATTAGATATTACACAGATATCTGAATGTCGGGGACGTTTACATATATTTTGGTTATTTGTTCACACTTTTTCACGACTTAAACCAATCATTTAACTACATATATTGTACATACATTGTATTCCTTTGTTTGGTTGTGATTTGTTTTCTACTCAATGCATTCTGTTTTATATAGATTAGAAATCAATATGATTACGAGTTGCGCTAAAAATTAAATTTCGATTTTTTTAACTATATATATATATATATATGTATATAAGTGTGTGTATGTGTGTGTGTCTAGAGAAATTTAATACATTTAACACGAGCACTGATCCTTGGCATGCGTTGCCTCGCTGCTGAGCGATGGTCGCGACGGCTGCGATGGTCGATGTTGTACACCAGATTCGGATGCATTTAAATCCAGGCGACCCTCCTGAATATTCTGATAGATCTTGCGTGCCGTCTCCAAAAACGCCTCCTCCACATTTTGGCCCCTATTTTCAAATTATAAAATTACTTTAGTATCATATTAGCAATATATATATAAATAATGTGCAGAATTTACGTCATGGCGCTGGCTTCCAAAAACATGAGACCATTCTCGTCGGCAAACTCTTTAGCCTCCTCATAGGTTACCTCCCGTGTGCTCTCCAAATCGGATTTATTGCCAATTAGAAAGATCACCGTGCTGGGATTTGTGAGATTACGCGTATCGGTTAGCCAGCTGCTCAAGTGATTATATGTCGAGCTGCACAGATGGGAGTTAATTAGCAGGAATATTTCAAGTTTGCAATTTCACTAATATGACTCACCGCCTGGTTATGTCGTAAACCATTAAAGCACCAGCTGCACCGCGATAATACGAACGTGTTACAGCACGAAAACGTTCCTGACCAGCCGTATCCCATATTTGTAATTTAATCTTCTTGTCATCTACCTCAATGATTCGTGTGCCAAACTCAACGCCAATCGTATGAGGACAATTCGCCATAACTGTAGATGGGAAAAACAGTTTAGTTGAAGTTTCGCATAGAGTATTTTCCAGTTACTCACATTTCTTCTCGGTGAACTGATGCAGCAGGCAGGACTTGCCCACGCCCATGTCACCAATGATGATGTACTTAAATATATAGTTGTAGTTGTAAGGAGCTGCAGTCATATTGGGACCTGTGAAATGATATAGGAATATTTGATTATTAAATATTGATTTGGCATAAAGTTTCCTTTGGGCCATTCGCACAATTTTCTATTAGGTAATCTATGCGTTCGTAGAGTTTGTTAACAACCCCACGCATCTTGTGCAGCTTTACATCCATTTCCGTCAATGCCAGTTGCGACTATATGGACTATATATGTTTATTAATTTATATATATGTGCCTATATGCAGAAGTTAGGTGTCTGGCGACCTGACTGCCTATCAGGCAATTGTAACGCTGCATTAATTCGTTTCAGTGTCGCTTCTGGACGACTTTTTCAGTTTTTTGTTGTTTTGTTTTGTTTGTGGCATGTTGCCAGCGTGGTCGGGGGCTGTTCCCAATTGTGGGTCTAGTGCCTCATATTTAAACAGCCGTCCGTCCATTCAGTTTGTCTGTTGACTGAGCTAAAAACCGAGCGCTGTTTCATTGTTTGAAGAGTTGGGGTGCCGCGACCCTACTTTAAAGTTTGTCAGATAGTCGCAAAATAACGCTCCAAGTGCGCATATCATATTTCAAGTCGGAATGAGCAAAGGTTTTTGGTAAGAATGCCGAGCTATCAGAATTTGAAATGTGTGTTTATAGGAAGGTAAATAATCTTGACTAATTTTATGAATATGGGCTTAAAGGCCATCATATTTTTTCTAAATCGAGCAATAATTTTGCTCAATTCAAGCTCTTTATAGTTCTAGTAATATATTCTAGGTTTAGTCTAGCTTCTATTTACCTATTAAACAGATAAGAATGCGAAGCTATTACCAGTTTACATTTGCTTAAAGATAAACGAAACTATTGTAAGGCAATTATAGTGGTAATAATGAATGCAGAGAGTGAAATTTCTTAAGAAAACTTAATTCTTAACTATTATTAAATATTTTTTGTCTATGATGAATATTATTCAGGGATTGAGAGGAATTCTTTCTAAACGGACAGAAAATACAATAGAGAATATAATCTAAATAAATTATGTATTTAAATCTATTCTCTTCTTTCTTTTCTAATGGTCTTCATAATTGACTATTAACTGTTGTTTGTCTATTAAAGAACCAATAAAAAATATATAATTTTTTGTCAAGTGCATACATAATATAGATTATAGACCTTCGTCTTATCAGTCAATCGCACAGCTATGAATGAATGTGGTTTCAAAGATAAATAACAACTTGGCGTATGTTGAATCACAAGAAAAAATAGAAATCAGAATTAAATGCTTAATATATACTTGAGACGCTGATAAGAAGTTATCAATTGTAACAAATAATTATTATAATATATGCGAAAATGTGCTCATGTGTGTGGGAATGTTCCCTGTTGCATGCTAAAGCACCGTTATTTGATAAAAATAAATAAAAACACAAGGCGCGGTAACGGACACTGCCTCAACAACAACTTTTTGAGGGGTGTAGACTAAAGCAGAGAGACTAATATCAATTACAAGAGCAGTATGGCAAGAGAGCGAGATAGGAAGATGCAGAGACTGGGCTGCCCTAATAACAACAGTAACAACAACAATAACAACAGCAACATAGCGAGTACTTTATGTAGTATAAGGGAAAGTTGTCATTACGGTACTCCCAGACGGCCCCCAACCATACAGCCACACATGCACACACATCGACACCCACAGTTACGTACATTCATATTAGCTAAAGACGCAATCAAAAATTGCAGCGCGATTTTAATTGGCTCAACAGCAAAAACAATCGATGTACATATTACTCACCGTTTTTCTTTAATTTTATTTGTTCTGTAATTTGGCTTTAACTAGGGAGTGGGAATGTAGGACTGCAACAACGAGCACGGGGAGGGCTTTTAATGCTTCTGTGTGTATGCGGATCGCTCCTGTATTTGTTTATACTTCCAATCACACACAGGCGATGCCAGTCGTGTTTTGTGTTGTCTTCGAGCGCAGCAGAATTAGCATTAATATGCGGGAATATATATACAACACTAAACTATATAACTTTAATCTTCAACGATGAAAACTTAGCTGGGCAACTAGCAGCAAATATCTTTTGCGTTTTCTTGTTTGCAAATTTAGCAACGAGTTCTATGGTGTTGCCAGACTATTCAATGGTGTACATATACATGGTAATCAAATTATCAGCTGTGCAGCACTTGCTGCATAGTGCTGTAAAGCGACGTAGTTAGTTGGCTGAACAGCACTGTCATACCGCACGTGTTCCTTTTTTGTTTATGCGCGATTTTGTATTTTAAAATGCAGTAATGTTTGTCAACGAAGTGAACGATGTAAAAATCTATAACCTGAGCGCCGGCAAATCGGTGCCAGATGTAAGTAGTAATATGTTTCACTTGTGTAGCATTCAATTAATGTTGGTTTTTTTCTAAAGTGGCTCACCGATCGCCGCAAGCGCTCACAGCTGATGAAGAAGGTTGACTCGAGGCGACAGATTGAGCTCATTCAAGACTTTGATATGCCCGGTGTCTGCACGAGTATACGCATGAGCCCTGATCAACAGTTCATACTGGCAACGGGCACATATAAGCCACGTGTCAAATGCTTTGAAGTCAGCAATTTGTCTATCAAATTTGAGCGCTGTTTCGACTCGGAGGTGACGACGTTCGAGGTGATCAGCGATGATTACAGCAAGCTGGTGTTTCTGCAGTGCGATCGGTATGTGGAAATCCATGCGGCACACGGACGCCACTATAGATTGCGCATACCGCGCTTTGGACGTGATATGAAGTACCATAAGCCCAGCTGCGATATGTTCATTGTGGGCGTGGGTCGTGTGAGTACTGGAAGACTAAGACAATCTTATATTATATATCTATATAAAGATTTCCCTTTCCATAGGACATATATCGTCTTAATCTGGAGCGTGGTCAGTTCCTGCAGCCGTATGAATCGGATGCCAGCTGTCTCAATGCTTGCGAGGTGAATCCCGAGCATCATCTTCTGACTGTGGGCAGCAAAGAGGGAACAGTTGAGGCGTGGGATCCGCGCACCAAACAGCGTTGCGCCACTTTGGATGTGGCCATGAAACTGCCGGGCGTTAAGGTGTTTCCCTCGGTCACAGCACTCAAATTTCGCAATGGACTGCAAATGGGCGTGGGCACGGCTTCGGGACATGTGCTGCTGTATGATATACGCTCGCGCCAGCCACTACTAATCAAAGATCATCTCAATAAGGTGCCCATTAAACGGCTGGCATTTAATCCCTCACAGAATGCCGTCTACAGTTTGGATGAGGCCACGCTGAAGCTGTGGGATGAGCAGACCGGCAAACAGATTGCCTATGTAGAGTCCACATCATCATTCAATGACTTTTGCACCATTCCCGACACGGGCATGTTCTTCTTGGCGCAGGAAGATGTCAAAATGTTGACATACTACGTGCCTGCTATGGGTCCAGCGCCGCGTTGGTGCAGCTTCTTGGACAACCTAACTGAGGAGATTGAATCGGAGGTGGTGGAGAATGTCTACGACGATTATCAGTTCGTAACGCAGAAGGAACTGGAGGAACTGGGCCTGGAGCATCTCATAGGCAGCAATCTGCTCAAGGGTTATATGCATGGGTAGGTCCACTGAGCCTGCAATTAGGTTTCTGTATTTTAAATTGTTTTTCATCCTTAGTTACTTTATGGACGTGCGTTTGTATAACAAAGCCAAGGCTGTTGTCGAGCCATTTGCCTTCGACCGCTTCCGCAAGGAGAAAGTGCGACAGGAGATCGAAAGTGAGCGCAAGTCGCGTCTGCAAATCGAGTCCAAGCTACCCAAGGTTAACAAAGAGCTGGCGCTTAAGATTATGGACGAACAGGCGAATCCCTCGAACAGCGCCAAGCAACGCAATATGCCCAGCTTGCTGCAGGACTCGCGTTTTAAGGCCATGTTCGAGAACACCGACTTTGCGATTAACAAGGAGGCCGAGGAATATAGACTGCTCGCCCCAGTGCTCAATCGCCTGGACAAATCGAAGGCAAAGGCGATCAAGCAGCGTATTGAAGTGGCGCCTGTTGCCGAGCTGCATGCCGAGGAAGCCCAGCCGCGAGAGGATAGTGACAATGATGAGGATCTGTTTGGCTTCGAGAAGAGCGAAGGTGACAGCGAGGCGAGCAGTGGCGATGACGCCTCCTCGGATGATGAGGATAGGCGCGAGTATGTCAAGGAGATGAAGCAAGCATACAAACAAGTCAAGCGACAGCGCGAGGAAGAGGAGGAAGCAGAGCAGGACGACGATGAAGAGGCTGATGGTCCAGATGATTATGCGGCGCCAATAGCAAATGGAAATGGAAATATCAATAATCCAGCACCCAGGAATAGCGCAAACTTCAAGCTAACGCCGCTGGACACAGATCGGGGCAACAGCGAGGCAGAGCAGCGCATCAAACAGGCCAGCCTACAGGATCGCATTCGCGTCATGTCCAGCCTGGAGGGTAATGTAACGAATGTGGGTCGTTCCCTGGGCAATCGCCAGATGACCTTTGAGGTGAACAAAGAAAAGAAAGCCCAGTACATGGCCAAAAAACGTGAAGCGGAGATGAAAAAGCATCGAGACGAACGACGAGGCATTGTGCGAAACATCAAATCCCTAAGATTGAAGAGGGTTAACTTTAAGTAGGAGAAGAAACATGTACATAATTTTTTAATTTATGTAATAATTAGACTATGATAATTCTTCATTCAAGTCGGCAATGCTTATTATGAACTCCTTCTCGAATTCCAGCTGTGGATCATCTATATTGGGACTCTCGAAGGGCTGCAGATTGACGAATTCCAATGGAATCAGCTGAACGTTGCTCTCATCAATATTGCGGTTATCATAAGTAGTTGAACTCGATGCCGTGCTCATTCCACTCTCCGATAATTGATCAACTGTTTGCTCCTCTTCCACGGAGATCATATCGATGTCCTGCTCCTCCTCGTCCGCCTCACTAGACTCTTCCATTTCCAGCTCATCGTTCTCATAGCCCGAATCCTGTTCCTGCTGATTCGCCCAGTTGGCGCGCTCCCTGAACTCTACTAATTGAAGTGGCACAGCTTAAACTTGATTAGATCGATTTATGGCGACAGCTATAACCTACCTAGATTCGGATGTGGTGCATTCATTATCAAATGCAGCAACGCCTCTGTAACGGGTCCTGTTTTAGGCTCAGGCATTCTATCGAAATACAATTGAAAGAATTGTTTAGAATTTTCCAAGTTCAGCGGACTTTCCGGCTTGCCCGTTTGAGTGCAAGCTAACAAAGCCGATTGCTCAGCTCCCATAGTTTTCTTCTTTTTTTTTATATATATATATTAAAATTAAAATTATTATTGATATTTTAAAAAATCGTCAATTTGTTGGCTTAGTTTAGATTGTCCTTATATTTTATTTGACAAGAGTTGACTTTTCTTCAAGCCTTTGCTGAACGAATGTTTAAAAATGACAGCCAAATGTGACTGTGTGGCAACGCTGCCGGGTCGTTGAAAAGTAAGTAGATTAGCCCGTTAAAGTTGAATGTAAATTTATAGACATCTTTGATTTGGAACTTGAAAGTTTATATTAAATATACAAGAAATATATTTAAGTTTGTATTAAAATAATAAATTTTGCCAAGCTTTATATAAATTAAATTTTACAGGAACTTTATAAAACTAACATTTTTGTGGAAAAATTAAATAAGTATTTCTATATTTAATGAGTTTGGTTAAACTTGATCAAATTCCATTTAGCCCATAAATTTTCTATTTAACATTTCAATCAAAATATATTTGATATTTATTGGCGAATTCGCAACTATGAAAATAGAATGCTGTTAATTAGCAATTGCCTGGCATTTGTTTATTTATTTAGAGTGAGCCATTAGTCAGCATTTAGCGGCATTATAGAGTCGACTTTGGTATTCCTGCAGCAGCGCAACAGTTCTCATTTAAATATACATAGCAGAGCTTTATTTAAGCTCAGCTTTACTGTTTGAAAAGCTCTGCGCTGACCGGTCCACAAAGCTATCGTTTCCTATAGTTTCAGCTCGGACCGGCTTTAAGATATATATTTATTTGTTTTGGTATAAATAGGCAGCTGTGGTAGAATTTTCAGTTCATTTGAAGTTTTTCTTTTGTGCCGTGTGGATTTTTAGTCTATCTAAACGGTAGGTAAAATTTATAAAGTGCAGTGCCACAAAAATAACAGAAAATGTTATAAAATATAGAAGGATCAGAGCGTAGTGCTTGAAATATTAAAAATAATTGTTTATAAATAAATTATTTATACATTTTTACAGTGCTGAAGCTTTTATATGAATAATGTAGGATTTATTCAACAACAAAAATAAT
Source organism: Drosophila mojavensis (assembly GCF_018153725.1). Taxonomy (NCBI): domain Eukaryota; kingdom Metazoa; phylum Arthropoda; class Insecta; order Diptera; family Drosophilidae; genus Drosophila; species Drosophila mojavensis. The sequence goes on from NW_025318858.1 coordinate 9,781,985, forward strand.
ATATTAAAAAAAATAATAATAATAAATATAATTACCTTAAAAATAACAAACAAACAAAAATATTTAGCAGGACAGCAGTACAAAGCTCAATATTTAATTTTAAAAAATTCCGAAGCCAACTTCATAAAATTAATATTTATTATTATTTATTTGCCAAGCGTTGGCATTTTTCTAATAAAGCAATTATTTACCTATATATAATTAATCAATTGTTTAATATTTTTCCCAGTTTCTCGCATTTAAGCATTGCGTGTCATTAAACAATGCTTTGTTAGTCTTCCATAATTCATAGATTTATTTCGCTTCAAGCCTCAACGAACTCATAATTTTTTATTTATTATCATTTTTTGCCAAAACATTACAAAACATCCAATAATTGAGGCTTTCGGTGCTTGGCAAACGGCAAATAAACGATGAGATTTTGTTTAAACAAATCAGGCAACCGGTTTTCTTTTTTGACAAAATAAACAGCCAATGGCAACACAAGACAAATTATCGTTAATGTAGCTAGACAAACTGCTGAACTTTAACATATACCCAACATACGTATGCATATACATCTGGTATATCTGTATATTTAAATCTCTAAGTTGAGGCTGGGCTCAGTACCACGACAAACTGGCTTGACACTTTTTTCGTTTTTTTTTTTTTTTCATTATGATTCGCTCAGACAAGGTCTTTAGTGCTCGACTGCGTTGGCGTGCGAACGGACTGCTTTGAAGACAGACCGTATAGCGTCGAGCGAAGATCGTAAAACATAGATCTTCGTTTGTGCATGGTTGATGAAGAGAACGTAAAGATTGTAGATCATATATAGTATACCTTGGGTCATGTAGATCGTAGAGCATAGATCATAGAATGTGCGTAGTACATAAACGGTTATTAGTAATAAATCTTTGGGTTATAATAAATCATATATCGTAGTTTGAAGATCATATATCGTAGGTTGAAGATTGTACATCGTCAATCTATATTTGTGTATGGTACATAGTCCATATTAGTTCAGCTGTGATAGTACACTATAGTAAAGTCCTACGGTATATTGATGATTGTAGATCGTACATCTTATAAAGCTTATTGAAGATCGTAGATCCGTGTATATTGAAAACCGTAGATCGTGCATTCTATGGGATGTATAGGATATTTATAGTATAGTTTATATAGTATATCGAAGATCGAAGATATCATATAGGTCATCGAATGTCGTATATCGTTTATCGTCGAGCATTGCTTGTCGATTGTGCATTGTAGATCGATAATTGTTCGTAGTTCACCGTTTGTTAAGCTTAATAGGAAACTAATAAAAGGCCAGCCGAATTCGTTGCCTTGAACTTGAAATGACGTTCAGGAAATGCTTAGAGCAATTGAAACATTTCGCCCTCCCTCCTCCAGCCGTCACGACGTAATAAATTGTTTCATTTCTGCTCACAAAAGGCCCAGCTGAATGATCAGTTCGATTTGAGTTGATATGGAATCGCACTTTCATGGAAATGTACTGTAAACTGGTTTTCTTTATAATTTATTTTCGAATTTCGTAGAGCTCCAAAAACCAGTTATACATATGGTTCGTGTTTTGCTCTCTTATCTTTTTTTCTAAAGCTTTTTTGTAAGCAGCATGCAAATGCAACTTGGCCAAGCTGATAATTATTATGGTATACATTATATGTGTATGTGTCTATAGGATTACGATTTATGGACGGACGGGGCGTGCTTAAATTACCTAATTTTGGCAAGTCTTTAAAAATATCTCTTGTGCGTTAGTTGAACCCGACTTTGACATAGCTGCCTATCGATTTGGCTCCATTTGCCAAATATTCAAGGCCAAACGACGACAGCTGTCCAAAGTGCATCAATATAGAAACTTGTCGCTGAATTCTGGTTTTTAATTCATACATAAATTGTAAATGCAATATGGAGATAACATTTATACAGCCAGTTGGTCAAGCTGGCCAAGGGCAGTGCTAGGAAAATGAATAAAAAAAAAAGCTCACATATGAGAAAAGGTCGCACTCATTGTTGCAAATTTAATTAATTAATTAGTGAAACAAAACAAAACAAAAATAAGTCAATGCAATTAGCTTTCAAATTCAAATATGCATCAAATGGTTAACAGCGATTTGGGACAAAGCGTTTAATGATAACAGAACAGAATACAGTAGACTTGAGTGTTAAGCAGACAACTGCAGCTGATAGCAGTTATTCTTCGTACATTCACTGAATACACATAGCTCTTAGTTAACATAACCGATCAAAACTACTTTAACAGCCGCTTCAACTTATGCAAACCGGGGTTAACATTGCTGCAAATACTTTGAAACTGCAAATGAGAATGATATTTAACAGCATTAAATGAAATGGTAATGACAGGCTTGGCCGACTAGTGTTATCATTAACAGAGGCCAGCACAGGCTTAAGCAAATTACATAATGTTATTTTACGAGCAACAGTGAATAATTTAAATTAACCGTGTTCTCCTCTCTCTACTGCAGACACCATGTTCCGTTTGCTGCTAATTGCCGCATTTCTCGCTGTTAGTGTGCACGCCTACTCAGAGGGTGCACCAAAGGCCGCTTGCCGTGATCTGACCCCACAGCATGGAGCTGAGCTGCAGACCAAGAAGCCGCCATATAGCTTCTCAGGTCCCTCACATGTGCGTGGCGATCAGAAGCTGACACTAACACTGGGTGGCGATCAGTTCCTGGGCTTCCTGATTCAAGCGCGCGACGGTCAGAATCGTGTGGTGGGTCAGTTCAAGGTGGTGGACACGCAACACTCACAAACCCTAGACTGCTCGGGACCACAAGTGAGAATATAGCTATAAATAATTGAAGCATATGCAAATAATAATCTTGGAACATCTATTTAGGATTCCTTGACCCATTTGAACGCCGTCAAGGGCAGCCCTCTGAGCGGCGTTACCTTCGACTGGATCCCACCAGCAGGCTACAAGGGCAATGTCAAATTCATGGCTACAGTGGTGCAGACTGGATTTGTCTATTGGGTGGGTCGCGTCACCAAGGACATTGATGTGGAGTAAACTGTTTTTTTCAAATTTATTTTAAATTTTTTTATTTCCGAATGTGTTCTTGCTATTTTTTTCTAACATTCTTATTATTTTGTCCATTTGAAGGCTAATGGAATTTTTGTGATACATATTTCATGATTTATGTACATGTTTGAACTTGTTCTTAACGGTCAGTTTATCGCATGCCTGTGTTGGAAAACAGTATTTTTGCACAATAAAAACAAATATGAAAAACAAATAAAAAATCGTTTAATCAAATTAAATATAATGTAAAGGTATTTGATAATATTATTATAATAAATAAACAGCGTTCACACATATTAATTACATTTAAATAATGGTTAAGATAATCGTTCATCTAAATAAATATCATCATATGCCCAGCGTATATTTAAATCATTTTTAAATTGCGCGCCATCTTATGCAAAGAGGCTAAGGCAGAGCTGTTATACATGCGACCAGACCATGTGACCAGACTGCTTAACTCAGCGAGTAAGCGGACCAAGACAAACATGGTGGCAACGCCGTACATTCAGCTGTTCGGTAACTTGTTCTGCGCGTATAAATTGTATTAGTTTTAGTGTTTAATATATTTAACGATTTCATCATTATTTTCACCATATATTTCTAAAATGTTGCGCAATCTAACTCGTCGCTTTGATTGCGCGCTCAGACTGCAGCGGCAAACATATCCACACGCAGTGCGCTTGCTTCAAACCACAGATGTCAGCCGCGCGCTTTTTACACAATACGCCTGCGAGAGTCGCTTGAACAAAAAGCAGCCCACACTGGCCACCGCCGCAGCCGGCATCAGGAACCATGCGACGCCCACAGCCAGTGAGGCGGACAATGAGTATGTGCCGTATCGCACAGAGCTGGAGAGCGGCAGTCGCGCCAGTGCTGTAATAGCGGCGATACGCGAACGTTTTCGGCTCACCGAAGGCGAAGCGCAGCGCATTCTGAGCGATGAGCAAGTGCGTCGCAGCTATCGCAATCGCTGCCTGACAAATGCGCTGGACAGGCTGCTGCTGGAGGGCGTGAGCAAGAAAAGCTTTTTGGAATATCCCTGGCTGTTGGGGCTCGATCGGCGTACGAATGAATCAATTATTTCAATTCCTTCAAAATTATAATTCTTAATCCCTTTTTAGAGCGTCTGGAACTTAAGCTGGAGCTGATCAAATCGATGCACATGCTCGACATCAATCACTTCGTGCCCTTTTTGCGTCTTACAGTGCCACGCCTACGCAAGCTGGTGGGCACCTTGAATGCCGAGACCAACGAATACCCGCAAAAGAATCGCGTTTACTATATCAGCGAAAAGCTGGGCGTCAGCCCCGAGATCGTCACAAAATATTTGTCGAAGCGACTCTTCATACTGGAAATGCCATATGAGATGTTCGAGAAGAATCTGGAGCACATGATCAACTATAATGTTTCACCCATTAACATACTGCGTGATCTGTGGGCCTTTCGCTATGCTCCCAAGGCTGTGGAGCTGCGCCTGGAGCGCGCCCAACGTGCGAAAAAGGATAAGATAATGCCTTGGATGGTGCGTTGCCCGGAACCTATACTGCAACGGTAAATAAAAGGAAGATATTTGAGTCTGCAAGAGATTGAAAATGGGATTGGTTTCTTATGAGTGTTACTGTCCAAATTGACCTTTCAATGTCTGTCCGATCTATTATTATTAGTATTATACGATTGCTCTCACCCTGAGCAAGAACCTTCGGCTATTTTGTTTTCTGTTAAGCGTCTTGAGCTGAACTATTCGTGTGATTGTTCGTTAAAACCGATGCAATCGGTTGCTCTCTTAATCTTTTCTCAGAGTATGAGTGAACGAAACTGATTCCTAGACATTTTATTTGTTTTGTGCTACATCGTTCATATTTCATACAACTCTCTGAAGCTCACCCTAGGCTAGAAGCAGAAACTTTACATGTACTTAACATGTACTTAACATAATTCCTTACATTACACACAAGATCGATATACTCTTAACATAAAGACAAACATTATCGATACAGTGGATACATGCTTCATATAAAACCTTTCAATATATTTGTACTCTCTCACAGCTCTCTAAAGCTTTCCCTGGATGAGCTGCAGGTGCTGGGCGAATTCTCCACCGTGGTGGAGTATGTGGCGCATCGCTTGGGCTTCAGTGTGAGCGAAACGAAGGCAATTATGGATCGACATCCGCAGGTGCACACAGTGCGCGTTACAAAGGTTTGCCAATAAATTAGAATTGCCTCATTTTTCGTAAATATAACTGTATACTGTAACTGCACTTTCCCAACAGATCAAAGAGGTCTTGGACTATTTGCTAGACGTTGCGAAATTCACACGCTTTGAAGTTGCGCAAGTACCGCGGATTTTGTGCCACAGCCTAAAGACCACGCAGCAGCGCGTGGAGGAGCTGCAGTCGCTCGGCTGTCGACCCTCCACGCTGGTCATCCTGTGTCGCAGCAGACGGGAATATGAAAAGTTCTTGCAGCAATGGAACAGTCAGCATGGTGCGCCACAACAGATCAACAGCAGTTGAGCCGTAAGTAGGTCCACAATTTTAACTGTTGATCTTAAAGGGCCACTGAATTGCCTAGCGTTATATATGTACATAGTTTTTACTTTGAATTAAACTGCGATAAATTGTTGGCTTGCTACACAAATTCAGACCGTTAATAAATGGAAACATCAATATCTTTTGGTTATTTAGAGTTAGTCTTGAAGAAGCTGTTTCTTGATTAAATAGATCAGATTATGATAAGTCTGCATTTATAAATTGAATTTTGTTAAAAAGTTATGGGATATGTTTATAAAATGGGAGAATATGTTGTAAATTGTGCGAGAAATGTTCATGAAAAATTCAGACTATTTTTAAATTGAAATCGTATATGAGAAATAAGTTAAAAACTTATTCAGCAATGTCCTTCCTGGTTAACAAATTTTGAATGCAAGTGACGAGATTCGGAAGAGTGAGAAGCCTCATGCGTACTTCTCTCTAAAATTATTTTAATGTTCAAGTCCCTCATTATTTCCATGTTTCTTATAAATGAATATCTACCTAGGTAAACTCAACGTTGTGTGCTTGGCTTATATTAAGAACTGACTTACCATTCAGAGTCATGAAAATTCCCAACAGCCTACAAAAATATTTCTTTTTCCCACAGTTTTCTTTCATGAATTTTATTTTCGACAGCAACATTTGAAATATTTGAATAATTGGCTTAATTTGTATAGACATAAATACACATATATATATATATATAATTATAATAATTAATGCAGCCAGCAGAGTAAATTTGTAAATTTGTAAACAACTGACTTAGCTAACATTTAAATACGTTTTGTGCTTGGATGAATACCATTCAATAATTGTACTTGGAACAGAGCAGAGCGCTTAGGCCGGTGCCCCTTGATAGATCTTAGCGAGTGTATGTGTGTGTGTGTTTCGCATAAACTGAGTGGCTAGAGAAGACATTGAGAACAGGTAAAGGATTGAACTTAGTTTTTAACAAATACATAAATATATAAAGCTAATTGTTTAAACATTTGAATACCACTTTTCTTGCATCTTAAGCTCGTAACGTTGCGACCGCAAAACAGAGTAACTAAAAGCTAAGAACCTTTGTGTGTGTTAGCTTAGGAAATATCTTTGGTTTGGTAGCGCGTACATATATAAACATAGATAACTCAACTTGTAGATCATATTGATGGTACTGGTACTGGACTTAGTCGCGTAGCGCACGGCGTCGCTCCCAGGCCACCTGCATGGACCAAATGCTCAGGGGTCGCATATAGCCAATGGAACGATAGCGTTTCTCGCCATAGAGCGCCTCGGGCGTTTCATAGTTCATGCCGATGCGTTGCGACAGAGTCTTGTACATGCCGCCGGCTGTCTGGAAGGCCTCGTCGAACATGCCCTCTTGTATCATGGTTGCGGCCAGGGCATAGACAACGCCTGGCCACACCTCCTCCGCCTGAATGTTGCTGTTGTCGACATGGCCCGGCTTCGACGGTTCGCTGACGTTTGCTATGAAGCCATTGGCGGCGCCAATGTTGCCATCGTGAAAGCCCATCACATTGTTGTCGTAAATGCGTTTCAGGGCGGTGCGCACATTCTCCTTCGGGTAGATCTCATAGTCGAAGCCGCACGACTTCAAATACCAATGGCCGCACAGCTGATCGGCCATGATCGTGTCGCGATGATTGTGCGACAAATCGAAGCGATAGTAGCTGCCGTTCCATAGCTTCTCCTCCAGCGAACGCTTGCCCTTCTCCAATATGTCCTGGTAGCGCAAACAGTCGTTCGGCTGATCCAAGAGCGTGGCCATCACAGACATAGCCTGCAGTGCAGCCAGCCAGAGGCCGGAGCAATAGGCGCTCGGTCCATCCATAACCCATGCATCGTAGGTCTGATCCGGCATTTTGGTGTTCTCGATGAGTCCGTCGTTATCCTTATCATACTCAATGGTGCGCTCCATGATGGCCTTGCAGGCGCCATACATGGACTTCAGATAGACCATGGCATCCATCAGATAAACCTTGCCATTCGTCTCATTGATGTACATGGAAGCAGATTTGCGATTCTCTGTAAGGTTGAGGAATCATGTAGATATATAACTGTTATTTTATATAGTTGAATTTCTGCCTACGCTGTTTGCCATCCGCCGAGCTCTTGCGATTGTTGTCCTGGCTGTACTGCTCGTAGAGACTCTCCTTGTCGATGAACTCGATTGAGCTGAATTTGCTGGCATTGTCCGCCTGCGCCTGGGCCAGCTCGTTGAGCACATAGTAATCCCTGTAAACCTGTAGCACGAACTTTGTATTGAGATCCTTCCAGTCATTGACATCATGGATGTTATAGCAGTTGATGAGCGTGAAGGGTTCTATAGGTGAAAATGAAAGGGTTTTTCAATCAATAGGCAATTGGTTTACTGAAGTCCAACTACAACTACTTACCCTCATCGGGATCCCCTAGATCGTGTGGCACACAATTCTTGATCTTGCGCGGCATCACTTTTCCGTCGTACAACATTTTCCGTGTGTCATTCAGCTCGGCGCCAATTGCATCCTTGAAGTCGTATTGCAAGCTGACTTGCAAATTGGGCCAGAGATGGGCCAGAGCGGGCGAGGCATAGAAGTGCACATCGTACGTATTGTACATTCTGTACTCATGTCCCTCCAGATAGCCAAAGCGGCCGTAGGCCAAGCGCGGATCATCGAAGGCCAGCTGGTTGCCCAAGGAAGAGTCGCACTTCAGCCAGATTGTGCCGCCGTCCGAGATGTAGTAGAGCTGATTGAATATGGCGCACTTGTACCAATCAGGCAGGCCCCTGTGCATATGGGACAGAGATATTAGCTACGAATATATTGTATATATGTGGTGCGGACTCACTCATCGTTGAGGATGGGTCGCTGCCAGGCATCGATGAGTCGCTCCCAGCTGGCATAGTGCTTCAATGCATATTCGCATATCCTTGGTCCGCACTCGCCGCTGTCATCGAAGTATTTGGTGTAGTAGCGCGTGTGCGTTTGCAGTTTGCGTGGAAACTGAATCTTGGGCATGTCCCAGGCCAGCACGAATTCCAGCTCATGCGATGCCTGCGGCTTGAGGGCTAGCTGAGCGCAGACAGCGACGCCTATGTCCTTAGCTGTGAATGAGAAGAGGAACTTGAATTGGATTTCAGACTGCATTAAGTCTCAGTCAAACCCACTTTTAAGCGTCTCCGACGTGGGCTGCTCGTTGAGCTGGCCGTATTCCTTGAGCTGGGCCCACAGCTGCTCCCCACTGCCAGCCGGATCGAATTGCGGGCAGCGCGTTATGCTGATCTCGGGCAGCACGCGACAGGCGAGATTATAGCTGCAGGGCATATCGGCAATTGTTTGCCTAATGGCCACGCCCTTGGCATTGCCCTCGGCGATGAGCTGCGCTTCGGGATTGCCCTCTGCATCCTGCTTCTTGTTGCCCGTGCCGTTCTTGAAGGTGAACGTGATGGAGACCTTGCGCTCCTGATCGCAAACGTTTTGCACCGACCACACGAAGACGGCGCACGGCAGACTCGACTCCTTGTAGTCATGCGGTATAACCGGCGAGATCTGGCGACAGACCAAACGGACGCCGTAGTGCGAGAGATCGTATTCGGTCCAGGCGCGCGGATACAGACCCGTATAGCTGCAGCGAGAGTCCTCGATATTCGAGTGCCAAGTGCTCAGCGGCTGGCGGTTCCGGCTGCAGCTGCAATGGGGCAGTTGACATTTAGTGCTCTGTGCCTCGGCCTCATCGGTCGAGGCATCAATATCGTTGTTGTTGGTGCTTGGTGTCTTTGTCTTTGCCTTGAATGATTTCGTGCTACACATTCCCAAATGGATGACATATGGTTTGTTGTTGTCGATCGAAGCGCGCGCGCGCAAAAGCAAAAGCAAAAGCAAACACACAACCAAAGTCACACAGACAGACAGACAGCCCGGAAGCAAAAGCAAAAGTAAAAGCAGAAAGTCATATGGAAGCGCAATTTTTATTTAGTTTTATTTGTTTATTCCACATATCCCCGTGTTCGTGAGCATGGTTGGTATTTGTTTATAGTTTGTTGTCAGGTGCAGCGAAAATGAGAGAAAAAACGAAATATTATACTGTGAAATTCTAATTCAAACTCGTTGACATTTGAACGTTAATTAGTGGAGACTAATCCGTGTTATTATTATGGGGACATTCATTACAGTGTTAGAGTGTGGAGAAAGGTGTTCATTTGAAGTATCTCGAGAAAAGTTTCAGTTAGGAAAGTGTTACATTGGAAGTGGGAGAGACTATAAACTATATAGAAGCAAGAAATAGGAGAAACTGTGAAGTATGTATTCAGATGTAAACATTGTATATAGGACAGAGTGTTATATACAGGTAAAAACTAAATATTATAAAGTAATTTGATAGTTTTGATAACTGGAAATAGGGTTAACTATGCACTTGTATTGACTAATAATAAAAGCTAACAATAGATGACAGGAATTATAGGCTGAAAACTCGATTGGAATACAATTTTATAATCAATTTTAATTGCTAGTTGAGCTAATTGAGATTACAGGTTATTTAGCTTACATTAATGTTAGCTAAGAACTGTTTTGTGATATAATATTTCGAGTTATTTCATGGATTCAAAATTCAATTAAAAGAAGACTAGATACCCTAATAAAGCTCAATCGTGCAAATTATCATTAATAATAACAAACTATACTGTTAACTGTAACAGAATGTTATTGATTGGCGCTGTTACTGTTAAACCATTGAGCTTAGTTAAAACTGTTTATGTAAATAAAACATTAACAGTTTTGTGTTAATAGAATTCAATTTCGTTTAAAATTTAAATTTTTAGATTGAGGATCTATACAGTAAATGAAATCCAAGTGTTCTACCTACAAGATTTGTATGGTTTAACATGATTTGCCACGCTTTTCATATTTATAGTATATAATTTTCTTAGAAACTGATTTACTCTAGAAAATATTCCATATAAGAAGAAACTAGCAGCAAAAATTGTTGCTCTCAGTCAGATTTTGACAAAGCCAATCAACTCTCTGTTGCATCACGTGAACGAGCATTAAAGCTGAGCAAATGCCAGTTCATGTAATAAATGTCACTCGATTAGAGTTGCACAAGACACAAAAGCTAGATATCACTTGTGTTAACAATTCAAATAGAACTAAATATCCCAAATATTGCGTAAATGGCACAAACAACTTTGCGAATGAAAAACATATTTGGAACAGCGCAAAGCCAAAGCTGAAAAGCAGAGACAAATATAATAAATAGAAGCAAGAGAAGTGCGAAGCAATAAAGCAGAACAAATAAAACAGAAATCTGTTAAGCACAAATATTTGTGATTATGAAATGGTTGACTAAGAGCTCAATATTGATTAGTAAATACAGATTGATAGATGTTTGTGATAGACAAATTGAATGGTAGATAAAGTTAGATATTGTTGAATATGAAACTAAATGTGGGAAGTAGAAGTACAATATTCATTTAGATAATATAGATGATAGATATTTGCGATAGTTGAAGTACAGTATTGATAGTTAGATATTTACGAAAAACAAACTAAATGATAGAAGTTCAAATTTTATTCAATATATTGAATATCGATTTATATTTGTGGTAGACAAATTGAATAATAGATATAGTTAGATTTTTTAAGAATTACAGCTTTAAGTTAGATAAGGAATAGTTCGATTGAAGCTTAGTTTTCTTAGTAACCAACTCACCTGCATCGGGAGAGCAAACTCTGAAATATGGTGCAACCTTTGTGATCCTTGATGGTTACGATAAACTGATTCGCATGCACCACATTGTACTCATAGATGCCCGGGCGCAATTGAAAGCGACAGAATTCTCCAGCATAGCCACGCCCAATGCTGCCGCCGCCGATGCCGCCAATGGGCACGCCATAGATCTGTTTGCCATTCTCCAAGTAGTAGTAGTCCATATAGACGCGACGACCTTCGCGCGACACCTTCCAATAGTAGGCAGCATATCTAAAAGAGAAAGAGGAAGAGAGAGATAGGGAGAGAGAGAGACTATCAGATTTGTGCCACTCTAATGGACTCCCTCACTTCATTATGCCGTTGACGCTGATGTCACAAACTGCGTAAATGTTTGCCTAGCCCCAAACTGGGGTGGCCTACATACATACAAACATATATCGAATTCAGGGCTAGTCACTGAGACATGCCAACCCGACCCAACCACGCTCACCCAAGCCCACCTAACTTTCCGAAGGTCACTCTCTCGGTGGTGCGAAATTCAAGTGCATGAAACCAAGCCTAAGTGGCTGTAGGGTCAATGGCGCTGGGTTGCCAGGCGGAAGTGTCTAAGAGAACGAACGAACGAAACCGCCCTAGTGTTATAGCTACAATGGTGCTGCGACACATGATAAGTGTGGTCAATCGAGAGCCAAGTTTTACTTAACGGTCAGCTCGCTTACATACAACACTTTACTGTTGTTTCTGTATCTAAAGCTAAGATTTAGCTAATCGACTGGCAAATTACTCCTTCGGAACTTCATGACACATTTGACATGATGTTGAAAAGTTAAAGACCTCTTATAATATAATCTTATACGATTTTCTCAGGGTCTTTCTTCAAGGTCCAATGTTAGAACAACTAAATTTTCGTGGCTTTTGGACAAGTTTAACTGGCAGTTAATTTACTTGTCAAATTGATAGTTGGATAAAATCTAGTACAAGTCTAGGCTTATAACACATAACAAAGGCATTTTAATAGAACTTGCGCTTGCCTAGTTCCATGTTACCAACTAGCAATAAATGAATTATTTAATCGCTTGGTATATTTATCCGCTTGATAAGTTCTTCTATGAAAACGGAATGTGCTCATCTGCTTGTTTATTTTTTATAAGCTCTCCTCAATTTAGCTATACGAATACCGATACTCAATTCGCTACCTCCATTCTGGATAAACCCTTCACACTTATGCTTTTGACAAGGCGTGACAGCTCTCCACACACACACACACACACACACACACACACACACACATACCTATTGGCTGACTAAGGGGCAGCTGTGTTGAATCTTAATAAGCAATTGTTTATTGCATATCGAATATTTATAAGCACTCATGAATAATAGCAAACAAAATAAGGCTTAATGCGTGTCAAACACAACATTATAACAATAATAATAAAAAATAAACTTAAATGAATTCATTAAATTTAATCATTTGCAATCAGAATTATTCTCAGCATCTCGATATACACATACAGATATCTACAACTCAAATACCTATAAGCCCATGAGATAAAACTCATTTAAAACGCCTCTGCAGCGCATGGCACGTCTGATTGACTCAAAGGGATTTCCATTTCAGACGCGCTTCAATTTATTCAATTATTTTCAATTTAAAAATTAAATTTCTGTTCACAGATTATCCCCCCGTTATATATATGTATACATGAAAATGTTCTCTTTCACTTTGCATTTTGTATTTACAAAATAATTTGCTGAGTCCTCTTTAGCGACCACCGAGAATGTGGTCAATCTCAAAATGTTGGCGGAGCTGCCAAGAAAATTCCACTTTCAGGCCGCGAGGCATTTGACTTTTTAATTGGCCCTCGAGAAGCACGCTATTTATGTGAGCTTGAATTGTGGGCAGCGGCTCTAATGACACTTTTTCGTGGTGAGTTGTTGCTGAGTTGGTATAAAGGTGGGACTGTAAGGCGTGGTCTTTTATAACAACATGGGCGCATTTAAACTTGGCCTGATCTATTTTATATTATTTTATATTCTATATGTTATATTATGATGAAGAGCTTGATAATATATCTGTAAAGCTAGTTCTACAGCTATAGGCTACAGTATCAATATGTTATCGATTACTAAAAACAATAACATAAAATCGATATTATTAATCGATGTTAAATACCAAGAATAATTAAGCAATATTAATCAATGATTTAATGTTATCAATAATAGCCTACAGTAGCTTTCTTCGTTTTATATTAGTCGATGATTTGATGTTATCGATAACAGTCTATAATCGTTTTCTTCGTGTTTATATTAACTTTGCATTTATAAAATAATTTTAAAAATTGTATCGAATAATTTAATCAGTTCTTAAATAGCTAAATTTGCAATGATCTGTGAGCAAATAAAAATTTAAAAATTATCGATGTCATACCCACTCGAGGATTAGGTCTGAACTTTTATTAAGTTGATCGTCTTTAAGAAGTGTTTCCTAAAAATCTATAAATTTCACTTATCGAAAATCAATCTATTAATCAATCTCTCCGCCATTGAGAAGAAGAGATGATATACGATTGGTATTTCTCTTAATAGCTGTTGAAATAGCCCATTAAAATTTTAAAAATATTTATCGATATTATACAGTTGCAGTATTAGTCTCGCATTAAATTTTTCTTTGTCCACATTTGACTTGTCGATTTTATTTTTTTTATACTGATGCTGTGTTACAATAATTTATCGATAACTTATCGATTTAATTTTGAAATATCTGGTATACAGTCACTTATAGTATTCAGCGTTCGATTAGATCACGTCAAATATATCCTACTACTATTTGGTTAAAAGTCCATATGGAACGACCCAAATGGAATCACGACAATTGCAAATTTTAAAAGCTCGCGCCTAAAGGCCGCATGGTCAAAAATAAATAAATATACATATATAAAGAGGTCTCTGGTCTCTCCAAAAATCGGACAATGGGAAATTACAAAAATTTGTTGTGCATGTTAATTTGTTAAAGAATATCAACGAAAGTTTTTGCTGCTGCTGCTGCTGCTGCTGTTGCCACAGTGAACCAAAACGAATTAGAACTGGACGAGAGTCGATTTGAGCTTTAGCATGATGTAGTACGCTTGAGATCCAGCTTGGAGTCGCCGGCGCCCACAAATTCGCTATTCGATCGCTTAATTACGCTGCGCTTGTCCAGCGAGTCGTCGTCAGCCGATCCCATGGCGCCCATGCCGCCGGTCAGTTCCTCCTCGCAGAGCACCGAGGCTAGGAGCTGGGCCACGAACTCGGCGCGCTGGGCCAAGAATGTGATCTGCTCCTCGGGTGGACAGGGTGCAGTCGATGTGGCCGATAGGAACGGATAGCACAGATAACGTTCACGCTCCTGTTCCAATTGCTTGGCCTCAGCCGTCGGCTGTTGTTGCTGCTGCTGCTGCTGCTGCTGTTGTTGTGGCTGTGGCTCCTCCTCCTCGATGGTGCGTAACATGACCGCACCCGAGCCGATATTCTGGTTCAGCAGCTCGTTGGCGCCGTGCGTCAACTCACTGAACTCGACCAGACGCTGGCCGGGACTGGGTCCCGGCGCCGGGCCCGTGCCGGGTCCGCCACGCAAGCGCTGCATATGCACCTGCCGCACTCCGCTGGTCGGGAAGCTTTCCATTTGTATGCGCGGCGCTCGATGTCGCTGGGCACGCGTCCGGGTAATGTCGCCGGGCGGATAGAAGGCACGTCGCATATTCTCCGTCGCCGAATTGTGCCCGAAGAGATTGATGGTGCGACCGTTGGTTGGCTGATTGGGCGCTTGATTGGCGACCATGCGAAAATTGCCCGGGCGACTGGTGCGACTGGTGGGCAGCGGCTCATTGTATCTCATCATCTCGGAGAGCGTAGGATGGCCGCTCAGCTGATGATGATGATGAAGCTGCTGTTGCTGCTGCTGTTGATGCTGCGGCTGCTGCTGCTGTTGCATCGGCAGCGGCGGTCTATCGAAGCTGAGACGCTGCCGGGCACGATCCAATAGGGACTGACGACGCACTGGGTCCGGTATCAAAAAATTATTGTCGACGTTGTGGTTACTGTTCGATGCCGTCAGGGTGCTGCCATCGGCAACCCAGGGCGCCACCTCGACGGCGCCGGGCTTGGCAACGCGAAACGTTAGCGGCGATATCGGATGCTCTCGCTGATAGCTGCCATTGGGATTGAGTGGCTCCAGGAAGAGATCCAGCGAGCCCTCGTTGCGGTTCATCAGTTCGTTGCGTGACGTTGCGGCCGAGGCAAATACGGCCAGCTGTTCGTCCTCTAGAAACAGGCGAACCGCCTGCTGTTGCTCGAATAGGGTGACCATGGTGGACACCAGCAGTGTGCTGGCGCCCACATGCTCGGCGGAGACATGCTCCAGAAATGTGGACTCATTGTAGCCCCATTGCTTGCAGTAGGGGCATCGATAGCTCTGCGGCGGATCGTTTAGATATTCCCCACCAAAGTAGAGCTCAACGTCGGCCGGCGTGAACACACACTTGACCGGATGATCGAATGGATGCTGAGCAGTGGTAAAATCATTTTCATAGCATTCCGCACACATATTAAAGTCCTGGCAACTCAGGCAACGATAACAGCGGCCCGTAAAGTCCACCTTACTGCAGCCCTTGCACACAATATTCTCATGACGGTTCATCCTGTTATCTGTTTATTTGATTTTGTTATGGATCGATGAATCAGCCTTCTCATTCAGAAGCTTTTGGGTCACCACTCACCTAAATTCGCATATATCAAGCGATTGGGAGAAATTGTTCCCATAAATATTCGCACACACAACGCTTTCACCGGGATTATTGAAATACATACGAAATTACAAAATAGAAGTAGCTCGTATTAATGAATTGCTTGGGTCTTTTAACTGATTGACTGAAGAGATTCGGAAATTATGTTTAAAAAAAAAAAATACTTCATGATAATAAACGCAAAGGTTTGATTTGGTATGCTTGTAGAATAGTTTTTGAAGTTTCGCCAAGTTTGAATTATTCTAAAAGTGAAACTTGAATTAGATAAGATTTTTGATCATATATGACTCTATATATATATGGCTATATCTTTTATTGTAAATATTGTATTAGAAAATTTGTTTATTAAATATTTAAGATGCTTCAGGATTTACAAAAGTTCATAATCTGGCTCAGTCTATCGAGTCGATCCCATCTGCCTCAAGCGCACTCGCTTCTGCTAGTTGCAGCTTATCATTTAATAGCTTTAACTAACTTAATCTAATGTAAAAAGTCAGCTACGTTGTAATGCTTTTATTAGTTCACAGTTCTGCAACGAGAAACTACAAAGTTATAATTGAATTTCATTCCATTTCATCCACTTAGCCAGCCATCCCAGCCAGGCATCTAGTTTCATTCCATTCAGCTGCCCACCCGGGCACATTGCAACAATATTTCCTACTTCATTTGTAATCTTGCTGCAGGCATTGGGTTTGCACCTTTGCGAATTACCTGCAAGGCAAGGTAATGCTGACCTACGAGCCACCCAACTGTGGCCGAGGGAGCGAAGAAGAAGGAAAAGTTTTCATTCATTCGCCCTATTAGAGGTAGTCCAGCTGGCAATTCAATTAAAAGACTATTTTCATGTCAGCTCAGGACAGTTGCAAATGGAAACGACAAATTGAATTAGGAAACAGAAACATAGGTATGGCTATATATATACATACATATACAGATTTGGTAAGCGATTATTGAGCGTTGATAAATTTGATATATCAAATATTTTAAGCTTAATTGAATCATAAATATTTCAACTCATCACTCAGCTAATTCACAGAATTTCTTATCAGAAACTTTGACGTATTTCTATTACAAGTCTCATAAATCATTATTTTGACTAAATAGACAAGAACTCCAAGCTAATTCTCGCAGTCATCGACTGAAATTTCCGTTCATAAAATTCTCAGCCAAAAACGAAAATAAATCTTTCATTCAAATACATTTCTCCTGTTATTTTTACGCAATTCCATAAAAATAAAATGCAGCCAGGAATTCTAAAACATATTTTTCCAACATTCTAGACAGCAATAAATGAGCAAGTAAATGAAAATTCTTCCCTACCAAAGCCAAAAATAAATAAAATGTGACAAGTTGGCAGCAAAAATAAAAAAACTAAAAGGAAAATTTCAGAAGAAAAAACTCCCCAAAGGCATAAAAATTGCTTTCATTTTATGGAGACACGAATGAAAGATTTGTACGTTTTCTAAGATGAAAAGCCTCGCATGGAAAAACAATATAGGAAAGTGCTTTTGGGAGTTGCAGCCTGAATGCCTGGATGAGCATGTCATTTGAGTGCAGGGCGAGGAAAAGAGAAGTGAATGAAATGAAGGAAGATAAGTTTTTAAGGATTGGACATACTCGACTAGAAGTTGCCCTGGGAGGGAATTTGTTCTTAAGTTGGGAAACGAGAACTATTATTAGTGATTGTGTATATGTACATATGTGAAATGGAGTATTAACATTAGAATTTGTGGACTTTTACTATTCTACAATAGATGCATGAATCTTAACTGGCTTTAAGTTGAAATAAATGTGGAAATTAACAGAAAAAATATTTAACCACATGCAGTAATTTATAAAAGTACGCACACATCACATCTATTCAGAATCTTTTTCGCGTTTTCATTTACTAAACTTTTAAATAATTTCGAGAAAACGAAAAAAATGTTGTTATCGTAAAACTCTTTTATTTCTTTGTTTTTGTTACAGTGGATAAAAGAACTACAATTAAAATCTTCAGAAAGCTTCTTAAGGAACCAAGACTGTACTACGATAAAGTTGAATAAAAGAAAGTATGAATAAAATATAAAATTTGTATGGAAGTTTATATTATATGGAAGATAACTTATACCCACAAAATAATTCTAGGTCTAATTATGTTGGAGATCAACAATGAATGCCTCAGGAATTACATACTTAATTCTAATATACTACGAATAAAGTTCACGTAAAATGGAAATTTGAATTTAAGAACATAAAGTTATACGACAAATTATGAATGAAAAAGTTTTAATTTATTTTTATGGGCATCATATCATATGGATATCATACCATTAAATAAAGAAGAATCATCAAAAATAATAGATTGCCGATGAAAACAATTTTACAGGGTATCCGAAATGACATCAATCAACAAACTAAACGCATGCCAACAATTCATTGAGCTGCAGCACAGCAGAGGGAGGGAACGATCTATGGGAAACATTGCTTGGCTGGTTGCATGCCTCAGGCAGTTTCATGTGTGACAAGTTGCCAAGGAAGGAATCAGGAATCAAGTAGGATTCACTGGAAGTCCTGACGCCCACAGCGCACACCGACAAATTGCGACAAACTCGAACACACATGTTATTCGCCTGGGCTACAAATTGATGCTATCTTTGATTGTGTGAAATAACAAAGAGCAGCCGGAATTGTTACATGGAATCCGCTCTGTATATGCAGCTGGCTCGAGGTTTGCTGCTTAGAGCTTATCAAAATCCAGCTGTACTTGGACAGCATGTGTATTATAGTATACATATGTATAGAGTAAATAATGTGCCTACACATCAAGGGTATACGCACTTTGCACAACTATTTCTAATCTTAGTTCCATTTTTTTTTACTTAAAAATTGAACAGCTGTGAAATGTTTTCAAGATTATTTTATTATAATACATAGAAACATAGAGTACACGTTTCTCAGAATCTCAGCTTTGGGGCAAAGTAATTTATTCTTCGGAGTTTCATTTTATATCGTAACACTACTTGTTTTCTTATTATTATTGTTATTTGATATACGCAAATATTGATTTTTCCACGAACTATTTCTACTGTACTCTTTGCGATATTTCACTTGAACATGCTGAACATATGGCTCATCTTCGATTTGAGTCTATTTCAAAAAATTAAGCAAACAGCAATAATAATATATTTTTACTAGGCAGCTACTTTTCATTGTACATTTTATTAGGTAACTTATATTGATCATATATTTAGTATATACATTCTTCTGTGCTGAGCTCTTATGTCATCATATATAGAACCGTTGCCCTATCAAAGTCAATATAATACTTCAGAAATAGCCGAAAATAAAGCTGTATCATGCTCAAACGGCTATCCACATGCAACAAGTCAGATTATACATGAAAATGTACACTCCAGATATGATAAGATTGGCATTAGTAATACCAACTAAAATGTTTCATATACTCGACAAGGTGAACAAAAAATAATAATATAATAGTATTTTACACATTCCCAGATAAGAGCAGAAAATGATACAACGCTCTGATATCTATGACTAACAAGCGAATAATTTTACGACTTTAAAAATGTATGCACGCTATGTATATTATATACATATAGACCCATAACACTAAAAAATATACTAGTCGATGAATGGCGAATATTCGAAAGGGTAACATATAAGTTTTATTTATAAGGTTTTTTATTTATTTATTTATTTTTTTTTTTTATCGATAATAATGTCAACAAGAGAAGGTAAAAAGTTTTTGTTGAATTAGAGATAAGAATAGGTAACACCTCAAAGCTGGCAAGCGAAGAGGAATAAAATTAAGGGGGAAATATACTGGAGCTATATGGTTTTATTTTTATTTGATTAGTGATAAAAAAAATAAGTTAAATTTATCATAGGAAATGAAAGGCAGAATGCACCATAAATAGGAAAATTTATGTCTTTTTAGATTTCCAATTTCTTGATAATACGTTTTATCGACATAAAAATAGAAATATAGAAATTATAAATATATAGGTATATTCGATTTGTGCTCATTTTCATTCATAAAGAATGCTTTAAAAATGTCAGTTTGAAATAGATTTTTAATAGATTTTCCTGTTCTTATTTTGATATTAAACAAATTCGGTCACCCCTTTTTCGGTTCTAGTTAAAAATAGGTTAAAAATATTTAACTACTTTAAAATATTTAATTATTAAATCAAAAACAAAAAAACAAATTGTCCTTTAACAAAGTTCAGATGTTGTCAAATGCCTTGTTTGGTTGCTAAACTCCAAAGTATCTTCCTCTCACTTAACGAGTGTCCACTGTACAAAGTTTTATAAGATGTTGTCTAGCTCCTTGGATAGTTCCTAAGAAGCTGCAGCGCTGACCCACATTTAGATGCCAAATGCAAGTTACAAAAGCGAGTTCATTGCACTGGCTGAGTTTGAGGTAGTCCGCAGTTGAGGTAGGCAGGGTGCTAGAGAATTTGGGGTGGAATTTGGGGCAGGCGTATGTATTTCAGATAGGTCAGTTAGTAGTTCGCGTTTCGTTGATTGCCTAGCTGGCATTTCATAAAGGGCCACAGCTGAGCAAAAACGAAAAAAAGAGCGAATGCAAACACATATTCAGGTTTCTCTTCTTGTTTCCCCCCTTTCCATTTCTGTTGCCATAAATGTAGCCAGGACACGCTAGCGGGCGCCCAAGTTGGCGCCAATGTGAAGCAGACAAAAAGGATGAGAGGCGGGGCGGGGCGGCCGACAGGGGCCGCGACAAAGGCAACAATTTGAGTTGTGGCGCCGCCAAAATGGGGCATGCCACAAGCCAAAGTCAACTGTGTTAGCTATGTACAGCGAGCGAGCGAGCGAGCGAGAGCGCTAATAAGGTCCTTATCAAAAGGACACAATTTCAATTTGAAGCAGCGCATATCGCAGCGCAATCAATTCTTAAGAATAGAAAAGCCAACAATGCAACGAAACTGAGATGAAGATTATAGTGCAAGACAAGTCAGGCAATGCCTATAATTATCCTTTAGCTAGAGATGGAACTGGGTTAAGAACCGTCACATTTATAGAAATAAATGCAAATGTTTTCAGGAGATGTTTTGTTAGATTTTCAGTTTTATGTGTAGTTTATTTAATTTATTGATGTTATTAATTTATTATTTATAAGGACATTAACACAAGGCAAGAGCGTCAACTAAAAGAATAACTTAACAATTATTTTGTATAGCCCTGGTAACAAAAGAAAATCAATCAATTATGGTTTATATATTTTTTTTTTGTTTTTAGACATTTAATATATAAGAAGAAATCAGTCAATTATTATAAAAAATATATATTTTTTTCTTCAGCGTTCAAAATCATTTGAAAAATACAATTTACGTTATTTAATAGTACAATTTTTGCAATTTCTTCAAGTTAAAATGGAATTTTTTAATAACTAAATATAAATTTATTTTATTCAAATGTTTGTATATGTAAATTAATTATTCAGAGTATCTCTCAAATTGATCAAAAAAATTTTATTTTTCTTATCTTGCTCAGTCTCAAAATTTATCTCTATCTCTTCTTTTCCGTGCTTTCTTTCTACAATAATTAGCAATACTCCAAATAGCTTTAAGCTCTCATCTCTAAAGCGAAGGCTTCGCTTTTGGCGAATTAATATAATTTCGTTGGCGCCAAGCGCACCGAAAGTATTCAATTTATGAATAAATTTGTTTGTGTGAGTAGATGTATGCTTAAGTGTATGTGTGTTTGTGTTCTCGCTGTGTATGTGTGACCAGGACCTGACGCTATATTTGGCACGCAAGGGCACGGATCGGGAGTGAGTTGGTGTTCGCCCTGTTGTTGTTGTCCGTGTTTATACGTAGGCCTAATATTGATTTCGCATTATGTGCCTTAAATTAATTATTTACTCAGCTCTGTCCACTCGTGTCAGCATCTGCAGCGACCACGACGGTGACGGCTGCGTCGACGTCAACTGCGACGTTGACTCACTCACCTGCAAACAAGCGGAACCATCGGCAGCGATTGTTTTATCGATGGCCGTAAATTCTGATTGCGTTTCTCTGGCCAAACGTGATCGAACTTCAGTTTCAATCCGTAGCGCGGCACAGCGGTTAGTTCATTTGGTTCCGGTTCCCGTTCATGCTCCTTCTCCTGTTGCAGTTGCTCTGCATAGACGGCGCTGGCCGAATCCCCAGCGGCTGCATCGTTGCCACTGGCCATTGTTGTTGTTCTTCTTTCTGTAGTTGTTGCTGCTGCTGCTACTGGCGCTGCGTTTGTGCGTGTGTTTTTCTTTTTATTTATTTGTGTTTTTGACTAGTTTGGATTATAATAGTTTCGCTTTGGCTTTTGTTGACTTTGTGTTTACGGGGCTAATTAATACAATTGCGTGCACCTCATATTATTTGCTTTATTATTTTTGTATTAAGGAATTACACACGCGCGCGACACAAACGACAGCAACAAGCACACACGACCGAACGCCGCAACAAATCAACTACAAATGAGCAAAACACGATGAGCGTAATGCAGAAAGAGAAAAAGAGACAGAGCGGCAGAGAGAGCGCTAGCGTTAGAACTATCGTTGTGTGTGCCGGTTATCGATGTTTGGCTATTGCCAACCATAACAAAAAACAGCTGTTGCGTGCGATAGCTGCAATTTATGCCGGTATGACAGTGCATGCCTATCGTGCAGGGTTTTGGCAATGCTAAATTGTTCGAGTTAAAATTGGAAAAAGGCTGTTAATGACTAAAAATAAAGTGTTCCATATAAATAAATAAAATAAATAAATTAAATAATTTCAGAAAAGGTTGTAAGTTGCAAATTACACGTGCAAACAATTGCGCACAGTTTTAAATTTCAAAAAGGCTTTGTGCGTAATTCGAATAAGTTGTAATAAGTCAAAAATCAAATGCTATGTAAATTAGAAAAAGGAAACAGCAAGCAAATAACAAAGTTTTACATGAGAAATATTTTTTTTTTTTTTTTTTTTTGGTTTTCACATACATATTTTTATTACACATAATCTACTTCAAGAATTTGTATAAAAACTTCACTATACCAGATCGCTTTCAATTTGAAGAAAAGAAAGATTTTGAATTTAAATAAAAATCAGTTTCTTGAGTGCTTTAACATATATTTATTACACTTCAAATGCTCGACTAAACACAAATTGTTTTCTATGTGAGGGAATTCAAGTATTTGGGGCACAAACATTTTTTGCGGCGAGATTTAGAGAGAGGCGGACCCTTGCTTGCCTGTCCTTGATCCTTTTCTGATGCTGCCATCGACTTGGTTTCCTGTTGGGCCTCACTAAAGCGCTCAAACTGCGATTTTTCGGTGCACTTGGCGGACATGAACTCGAAGAAATCTATATTCCGCACATGATAATGGTAGCGATCCTTGAACTGGAAGTAATTCGGATAGACCTTGTGCCGTAGCATCGCCACATAAAGGCTGAGACGTTGTTGCTCCTGAAAGAGACGTCGCTTGTTCTCCAGGTGATAGTTGCGCCAGCTGCGATTGCTAATCTCTTTGTGGACGAGACCTCGTAGGTGAGGATGCAAGTGGAAGATGAGCGCTCTACAAAGAGATAATCGGAGATTGGAAATATCTGTGATCTGGAAGCCCAACGAACTTACTCGCTGAAGCGATGCTTGAGCTTGCGGAACTTGATTTTCTCGAAAGGATCGAGAAACAAATGGATGCGATCTGTATAGGCCAGCTGTGCAGGTATTTCCACGAAGATTCTATTTAGGGAATTGGGAACTTTAAACTGGAAAATTTGAAGAATATTTCATTGAATTCGCTTTACCTTGTGCTCATTACAGTGGCAAATTGTGGGATGTTTGGCGTTTCCGCCTTGGTGGGAAAACGTGGAAATTTGAGCATATCCTCATCGTAGAATTTTAATTTGGTTTCCATTTTTTTCGCCATCGGTTTCAGCTCCACGGGATCAATAAAAAAGTTGCCCGCACAAAAATTAAATGAGCCCATTGGAGGGACGGTCTTCATTAGCTCGATACCTGTACAAATGAATGGATAACAAGTAAGAAGACTCTAGTCCAGACCGCTCGACTAGGAGATACCCTGAACCCTCTAATCTGATATTCTAATCACTCTGCACTTCTTTTCGGCACACATACATACAAACGAGTCTACATTTAAAATTTGGAAGCCCTAGCTCGAAAGGTGTTGGAGATATAATTAAATAACTAGCTTTCGATAAGGTTTTTAATCGATAATAAAATATCGGGGGTATTTATCGATATTTAGAGAAAAACTTGATATGCGCGTGATATACACGGACCTAGGAAAAATTCAAGTCTCTAGCTCTTATATCTTCTGAGATCGACGAGTTCATACATACGGACGGACGGACGGACGGACAGACAGACGGACAGGGCCAAATCGACTCGTCGCCCTGATCAAGAATATATATACTTTGTGGGGTCTGCCACGCCTCCTTCTGCCTGTTACATACATTTTAACAAAACCATTATACCCTGATTTCCCATTTTCAATGGGTTCAGGGTATGAAAAGTGATATATTTTTGCTAATATAAGAGCTAGGATATCAATTAATTAATTATAATAACTGAGTTTTCCTCTTGGTATTTCTTACCCTTCTTACGGCAATCGTCCAGAGTGGCCTCCACAAAGTAGACGGTGCGCCATTTGGCGCAGGAGCATTTGATAAACTGGTGAAACTCTTCAACCCAGGACTGAAATGCGTTCGTAAGACCCTTTTGCATATCCACTTTTAGCTGAATGCTATCGCTGTAGGAAGAGGGAGTTTGATAGTTCTAGATGTAAAAGACAGCCTTCTCTTATACTAATTAAACTACATTAGACCAACACAGGAATCTCTTGTCGGAGCTTTCACGGTACATAGATCTGCCCTCAACTTAAAGCCCGTTAACTTACCGCACTACAAAAGTATTGTCATCGCAGCTAAATTTACGCAAATTTGCTATAATCTCCAAACGATCCATTAGCATATCGATTTGAATATTGGGTGCTTGAATGGTCACCGCGGCGCTCTGATTGGGAAATTTCAACGTTCTCTTCCCACCGGTATACTTGGTCCATTCGTCGGGATCGGGCTCGGAGGATGTATCATCGTTAATGGTTTCCTCTTCGATATCCTGCATATTTTCACGCATCGACTCCTCTAATGTATAGATGCGAAATTGCAAATCGTCAGCGGAATAGATGCTCGTCTCCAGCTTCAGATCCACTTTATTGATGTGCGTAAAATTGAATTTGGTGCCGGCGTAATACTTGTTCTCGATCAAATACTCATCGGGCTCGTAAGCTGTGAAGCTATAGTCATATACAAACATATCCTCAGGCTCGATTTCCTCTATAAGCTCGATTTCCTCTTCTTTCACTGTTGACTGAACTGAATGATTTGATACCTGTGGCTCGATAAACGAACCACCTCCTGGTACATTTATATAGATGGTGCCCTGTGGAACAGTTGTCGGCATATCAGCATTAATTATGAGCTATTATGTGTCTTCTAAAGTGTAGTTATGCAGAGAAGGGACTATTCGTCTATATAATAGTGCTACAGATCGAAGAAGCATTTCCTCTAAGTATATATTTCCTCTAGGCGTTCCTTTTAAGTATTTCTCCTAGGTGTTTCTTCAACATATTTCCTCTAAGTATTACTGGTAATTATTTTCATTTGAATGTAAATATTTTCCTTTAATTGTAAATATTTTCCTGTTTCCTTTAAGTATTGCCTTTTTTTTAATTCCTCAATTTCTCCTAAGTGTTTTCTCTAAAAACTTCCTTTAAATATTTGCTCTAAGTCTTTAATGCTTAGCTGAGTGATCACACATTTCAATTCACTCCACTTCACTTCACTTTACTCCACTGCACAACTGACCTCCACCAGGTCTGGGCGACTGAAGAAATGCTACAGCTGCTGCCCTTTATATAGAGAGAATTTCACTCAAACCCCAAGACGCACTCAAATATTGAGCCCGAGGCTAGGTAGGGAACACTCTCTGCTACTTCAAGCGATGAAGTTCTTCTTCGTCTCTTTTTTTTGTTAGGCAGAGAAAGAGAGAGACAGACTAAGAAATAGACAGGGAGACAGACAGAGGGAGATATGCAAACAGACATACAAACAAGATATATAGACAAAGAAACACGCATAGTTAAATCGGATAGGCTCATTACGTAAATTTGAATATATCTAATAACTCACGTACATAAACTTCCTTCTTTTCTATAGTTCTCTTTAGGACTACGACGTCTTCCTCAATCTTATATATTTTCTCCTATACTCATTTTTCAAACAGGCTAGATCTAGAGCTAGGCTAACCTAAAAGACGCTAAGCTGCCAACACTGGTGGACACCTGCTTCAAATACTCTTCCTATTGGCTTTGAATAGGCACACACACATGCAAACGCTTTGTCTTTGTTGTCTTTGCAAGCGCACACATACAGTGAAATGTACTGGCCCAACTCGAAACACACATGCATTCGATTGCTTTTGCAAACGCACACATACATTTAAATGCTCTTCCTATTGGCTATGCTGAGGCACACATACACACATGCAAATGCTTTAAGTTGCCTTTGCAAGCACACACACACACACGGGTCGAGATGTTGCGCGAAGGGCTATTGAGTTACTTGATGAGAGCTGCGGTTCGAATACGTCCAGAGTCAGTTTTTTGTAGGTTGACATAAATTTGTTTAAATAACTATTTAACCTTCTACTAGAAGGTATAGCTGTATGCTATCTAATTATCTCTAGTCAGTCTAATTATCCTCTAGTCTGTCAATTAGATTTATGTTCAACTTTACCACATCAGAATCGACATCGGTGTCATTTTGCTTCTTCTTCGTCAAATGAGAGCTGCTCGAACTGATTTGCTTATCAATATCGTCCTCGGCAATGCCCTGATCCCAATGAGACGTGGTTCTGGTGGTGATCAAGGTGCCATCGCTGTGATAGCAGCGCAGTGAATCATGTGTCCAGACCATGCGCAAACCATCATCCCGCATGGCATAGCTCTCGTTGGCGTAGTAATCATGCCATTCCGTTACCCGAATCGGCTTGCCGCACCGTATCTCATTGCCCTGCACGTGGACGACGCTGCCCAGCGATGTGGTCAGCTTCAAGTGCTTGAAGGTCAGATTGAATAGCTGCATAATGAATTCCAGAAACTTAATCTCCGCATCGATGCTGGCGAATAGAGCTGTTGCCTGGGTCAATTTCATTTGACGCGCCTCCAGTTTGGCCGTCCGTGCGGCTAGAGTTTCGGATGAGGTGGAGCCCGCCTCCTGCGAACGCCGCCCCTTCGCATCCGACCCGCCTACTGTGCGATTCGTTAACGATGTATTCCTCGGCTTACTCAACTTTTTGGCCGTGCATTTGGGCAAGGGTCTGTAGCTGCTGTACGTTGATTGTGTGGAGCAGGCATTGATGAAGCTGGGATCATCCTCAACCACGCCCTCGTCCTCCTCAACCACCTCCGGCGTGCTATACAATCGATAGACCTCACCATTATATCGCATTATCATCACCATATCGTTGTTGGTATAGAAAGTGATGACACAGCCGTAGGGCGTATAAACGCGCCGACTTTCGTTCAGCTCACTCTGCTGACCCGACCACAAGTTCTCCACATGGGTGTCGTGGCAGTAGAGGGTCAATCCATTTGGATAATTGACCACCGCCTTGGCGCATTCGTCGCCATTGGGCTTTATCCGTAAGCTAATGCCATTCGGTGTCTGAAAACGTATATTCGGCGACACATTATCCATTCTGCCCAGCTCGTTGGTCAGGAATAATGTCTGCTTATCTATCTCAAGGGAGAGGCATTTGTTCATCTGCCTAAAGTTCCATTTCTCCTCGTAGAGCGTTATTAGGCCCTCTTCAAAGTAATATTTGGAGTTTTTCACATTGATCGTCTGCCGTGCATCATCCAAATTGTAGCCCTTGAGCATCGGATGATCCGGTCGTAGACCAATATATGTTGGCTTATCAGAGTCATTCGATTTGGAGACTTCTCTGCGAAGTGCACTGTTTCGCCCCGTGGAGTTGCGTGCTGATTTGGTAGACACACGAAAACTTTCCTTGCTCCGCAATCGGGAGAGTTGCGGTGACTTCTCCTTCGACGCAGTCTCTTTCTTTTCCACATCCTTTTTGGTGTCCATCATCCTCTGGGCCTTCAGCGATTTGGGGCGTACGAACACGTTCGGCTGGACAATACTATAACGCTTCCGTGGCGGACAGCTATATGGCGTCGTGTTCGTCTCCTCGAAATCACTGGCAATGTCCAGACTAAAGTTGCTCGGATAATCGGACTGCGGGTGTTCCCCTTTAACATCGATCGCTGTTTCGAACATCTGAGGCGTGACCAAATCCCTGAGAAACTCCTGCATCTCATAGAGCGTAAAGTCGCGAAAGCATAGACGTGTCGGTATAACCAATTGCTTCTCATTCTCAAAGACCTCGTTCAGGACGCGCCGAAACGTGAAAAGCCGTATATTTGGTTGGATTTCCTCTATATTATAATTGTCATACTCATCGACCAGCTGTATAATGCGCTGGCACACCGAATCGTCGGTCAAATATAGCTGGGCGAATTTGGGCAAATGCTGCGGCTCCCCATCGCCATTATAGGGCGTATAGTAGAGCTTCTCTATGATGTAGCCGGAGCTGAAATAACGCCGCAGCACATTGTACTCCAAGCACGCATGGTAGATATTTCGCATTAGGCTCTGATCCATATAGGATATAACGCTCTCGAGCAGCGTATTCGCCTCCTCGACGAACAACAGCTCGTTTTTCATCAACTTAATAATGCTCTTGAAGGCATTCGAATAGACCTTGATTTTATCCAGAGTTTTGGTATACAAATTCGATGTGGGATTCGCTAGCATCAGTACCTCCATTTCGGTCATCAAATCGCGCGGATTACCGAACGTACACATCAATGACTCGACGTACAAATAGACCGAGGCATCGTCATCGTGCACCGCCGGCATCTCAGCCTTCAAATAGTGTCCCTGAATGCTCAGAGAGTCGGCCAGTTGAAAGCTATCCAGCATGCTGGTGCCCGGACTCATTTTGACATCGATCTGACAATACGGCTTCACATAGTACTCGTCATATTGCTCCCGCAACACTTTCATATCGTACAGAAACCAGGTGAGCTGATCAAAAATATTCTTCGAATACCTGGCCGCCTGGCACATGGACATCTGCGGCAGCTGCTGCTGCATTATGCCGACGGGCTTGCTCGACACCCGCTTACGCAGTTTATAAATATCGGCCTGGATCATCTCGATGGTCTCGCGGCGCTCCTTCTCGATGCGTGGACGCGGCACCAGCACATCATAGGCACACTCCTTGGGCAGAAAGTGCACGATTCCACGCAACGGCTGATTCATTCTGAAGGCGATAATGAAGAAGTTATTGGAGTTACCCATAAAGGTATATCAAAAGAGGAAATTTTCGAGTTAGTGTAATGCTCATCAGGTCGTTAGCCATCATCATTCCACAATTTGTGCTCAAGGAAATAGGAAAAAGATCGAACATTGTTTGGACCAACGGAAACGAAACGTCTCTCATTTTTCTAACTCGGACTAACAAACGAAATGAACGAAATTCAGCTGTTTATTCTAGGAAGGAAATATGAAGATCAAACGTTGAAAAACCAAAAGCCCGCTCTTCCGGCAATCCACCAATCGAAAAACCCTAAACAAAAGCCAAATATTTTGTTGAGTCTATCGAAAACCTAATACCAAATCAATACAAAATTATTAATCAGATAATTCTGTTCAACTTCAAAAGCTAGCCTAGGAGCAAACTTGCTTCGAGCTCATTCCATTCTCAACCCCTAACCCAGTCAAGAAATTATTTTCGTCCAACTTACACGAGCAGAGTCTTGTAGAAGTCATTTTTGATGGTACCAATGATGACAATGATTATTGTCGTGTTGGCAGGAGCATCTTTAATATACTGAAATCGAATTGAAGATATAAAATTAGACTTGATAAGAAGACAAATTCAATTCGTAGCCTTACCCGACGCTTTGACAGGGGTTGGCCCTTGCCCACTTTGTGGTGCTCCTTAGCCGTTACACTAAAGCATGTGATTTTGGCCAACGAAACGGTATCGGTGTCCTTGGACTTGGCCGAGCGTTTCGATTCGGCTGGCTTTTCCTTTTTGGAGTCAGGCGAACGTATCTTTAGCTGGGCGGGCATATTCTTCTGATAGTACTTGAGCATATTGAAGCTCAGCTCCGCTTCAATCTTGCGGGTTATAAATTCGTATTCACGCAGACAGCTCTGAATGCGCAACAGCGTGTGGGTCACAGGATCGGTGGTCAAAAGTTCTAGTCGTAAACACCAAAAATGCTGATCAGGTGGAGTAAGTCAGTTAGTGCTCTGCTCACCTGACTGTCTGCCCTTGCCGCTGGCACGAGTCCTCCTCCGGTTGGCCAAGCGATTATCCTCCAGTTCACCATCCAGATCGATGACAAACAGAAATTGTCGCAGCCCGAGCTTGATCTGATTGATATATTCATCTCGCACCGCTCGCAACCCGTTGTCATAGAAATTGACGCAGAAAATTTCGTAGCTTCCTGATGTTGATGTGGTCAGAGACTTTCGAGTGCTACGACGACCGCTATATTCCGTTCTTCGGGTACTCAATACACTCATAATGGCCAGTTTATTTTCAAATGTATCCGGTGTTTCAGAAATATAAAAACCGAAAATATTCCTTTGTTTCTGAAGGTTAAGGCAAATTCAACTGGCATTGAATGTAGATTATTTTCTTTATATATTTAACAAATGATTTATTGGATTCTTTGAATCGAAAACTGTATATCAGCATTTTAATTAAATGTATATTTTATTTTAAAATACTTACATAATCGTGCAATTAAAGCTAAAAAGCTAGAATAGTAATTTAATATTCTCAAGTGAAAAATCGAATCTTTGGAATCGAGATAAGTGAAGGAGGAGATTATGAACTTGTGCTCAAAAGTCGGAAGACTCCTTCAAGGAGAATTTGGCATACTCAATATTAGATATTCCAATAGGTTTTTGTATAATAAGTAATGGTCAAATCGAAGCAATCTAAATCATCATAAATATTATATAAAATATGTATTTATATGATACGCAAACTTAATTTATGTACACTCCAAAAAATACAAAGAAAACTTCATATATTAAGGATCTACACAGTAAATAAATATACATATATTTATTACACAAATTTTATTTTTTAAATCATTTTATATTTTAGAACGTTCAAACGTAAAGTTAATTTAAATATAAAAATCTTACGCTAAATATGTGTTATGTACAAATGAATATATGTATAAATTAAATTATGAAGTACACTAATCGAAATACTTATTCGATATTGAAATATGTTTATAAATATAAATAGGCAATGTACAAATGGGAGATTCACAAGGTATACAGTTAAAAAAAATACAAATAAAATCGATGCGCAAACTTAAAGCCTCTTTAAAATAAAAAACAAAATAAATTAAAATTTAAATAAATTAAATATTTGTGTAGGGCATACATGTAAAAAATATATATGTGTGTAGTATATAAAATGCAGTCACTGGCTAAACGTATAGCTAGGTAAATATTACTTATATGGCAGTGATATGCTACGAACTGGACGTTGTCTAAGTCTAAGTCTAAAACTCCTATTTGATCACAATGCATTTGGAAAAAGTTTTGGTGTGGCATCAACAACAGGAACCAGAAATTGTTCCGCGATCTATACATATTTCGTTAGATAGATATAGTTCAATCATCGCTGGAGACAAGACACTCGCTGAGGAGCACATTGTGCAGATCATCCATATCGATCCAATCGCGTCTCTCATTGCGTATGGAGACATTACGTATGCAGCCCTTGAAGTTATCGCGAGACAACAAACAGCCACTCGGTGCAATATCTGAAATACACATATATATACAAGTTGAAGAAGTCCTTATATATAGTATTATCCCAATATAAGCTCACCTGGCAGTCCGCCTATGTAAAGGGGCGAACGTGTTTGCACCTTGCCCGCATTGCGTTGGCTCGACATGCTGATCGTAGCTGGGAGCTGATCGATTCTTAGTGCAATCTGTTCGCCGTCATAGAGCGCGGATATGTTGTGCCATTTGTTATCGCACAAAGCATATTTGTCCGGCAGCGTAGACTCCACGCGGAAGGGCACGCCATCGCCCAGATCACAAGAGAAAACGATCTGTTATAGAGGGAATACTTTAATATATACCAAAGATTTTTAAAGTTTAGTAAAACTCACATTGCCATTGCTTAGCTCCAGTGAGAGCGAAGGAAAGTTGTTGGGCTCGGATACGCTTAGCAATATGCCGGATAGCTCAGAGGTGCGAAATTCCAATTCCAGTTCCAAATATTTGGCCACATGAAAGTTTCTCTCTGCAAGTGAAGAACATCAGAGTTAGAAATGATGTATATAAAGGTAGTGAAGGGGAAGAAGAGAGAAGTTCTACTTAGATAAGAGAGAATGTTCTGGTGGCAGCTCACAACTCGGCTATTACAGGAAATCAGAAATCTTAGATATTCATACGAGGAAAGAATCCTTCATATAAACTCTATCATACAAATTCACTCCTTAAATAGCTACAGTTTACATGGAATGTATCGTCTGTCTTGCCCACTTTGAAATTAAACCCCGCCCACTCACTGTATATGGCATAGGCATCGCCTGGGAAGTAGCTGCCGCGCTCCACTTTCGGGAAACATTGTCCGACATTTGCATGCTTGCCCGGCCGTGCCAGATCCTGTGTGCTATTGTTGATGCTGAATCGCCGCAGACAGCCCTTGAAGGGCTCGAGGCGCATATAGAGCTCCGAGGGCACCTTGACCGGTGCCTGGGGCAGGCCACCGACCAGCATTAGCTGTGAGGCGCCTATTTTCTTGGGCACCTTCATCTGGGCCGAAGTCTTTTGGTCTGTGCGTCCAATCTCAACGCTCAGCGTAACCTTGCGATCGTGGCAGCCGATTGTGACCCGATGCCATTCGCCGTCGTTCAGCTTGGCGGTCAGCAGCAGCTCCTCGCGCCTTCGTCCGCGCACTATCAACACCAGCTGACCATCCTTGAGCAGTAGGGTGACGTAGTGCTTGGGCTTCTCCTTGCTGCCCGGCGACAAGTAGAGCATGCCATTCGGATAGAACGAGCGGAACTCGAAGCTCAGCTGGAAGTTGCGCTGCCAGAAGTGACGCTCGGGCAGCTTCAGCTGCGAGTAGCTATAGAGCTCGTCGCCGAACTTGAAGGCATTCGGTTCGTAGGAGTAGCTTCCGATCTGTAAGCAAATGGAAATGGATTAATCGAAGCTTTTGATTGAACTGAATGGGAACTTAACTCACCGCGACGACTTTGTGTTAGTTCTGAGCTTTTGTGAGCGAGCTTTCACAGCGTGAGGTTAAAAAATAATAAAATAACTGGCATGATTTTTTGTTTCTTTTTCTTTTGTTAAAAAATGTTCGTTCGCTTTTATTTAAAAATGTGATAACAAGTTGAAGAAGGCAAAAAGTTATTCGTATGATACATCAATGAAAGCAAAAACGTACACAAAGCGTTGATGAGTGAAAAATGTGATGTTTATAGATATATAAAAAGATGTATTGATAGATTCTTCCTTAAACACTATATTTGAGCTTATAATATACAAAAGATATTTGTTATGAAAATATGAAATATTTACATAATAAGTGTGCTGTTGTCTAGTGTAATTGAACATCCAAATGCGACCCAGAGCTTTTTGAAACTTAACATTTATTATACTTCTTAAATTTAATAAAGCTGGCTAACAAGAGCTTGCAAACGAAATATGAGCTTTAAGAAACTTTTAAGCTGAAATTCATGCTTTTATGTCGCATTGAATCGATGGTATCAAAACCATAAAGTTTTTTGAGTGGCTTAAATTAGAACTGAAATTAGATAGCTTTGATAGAGAATAAACATCTTTATCTGTGTAAACTTTATGAAAAAATAACATTTGAAATTCAATTGAGAGCTTTTAAAAATCGAGTGTTAAAATTCAGTAGCTCTGAACTGAGACTAGGTGTATATTAATGCAGCTTTCATAATATCCTTAAAGATAACTGAGCCGGCTTGCAAGACTTTTAATAAACTTAAAGAAAATGTAGAAGCTTTTGTATACTTAAAAGTTATTATTAATTTTAAATGAGTTTTATATGCTTTCCAACCAAATTTTTGCTCATTGTGAACCAACTTCCATTGAATGCTTAAATCTAGTTAAGCCAGCTTACAAGAGCTTTTTGTGCATACAAAACAGCTTTTGCTCTGTAAACTAGCTTGCATGTCAAAAAAGCTTAAAAGCTTTAGCGAATGACATCGTTTGGTTAAATCTGAGGTTATATTTTGATGATTTTGTATGATTAATCCACATGTAGACCACATTGAGTAGCTATGTTTAGTAAGCTGAATTTGATTGATTTGTTTTTTGTTTAGGCGAAATTAGTATACAAAAGAGCTTTTCTTGCAGCGCAGCGCTTGAAGCTTTTTGCGTAGCAGCTTTTGTGACATAATTGCTTAGCAACTAAAATCCTATAAGAACAAAAAGAAACATTTAAGTCGATCAGAATGTTGAGAGTTAGGTAGCCACAAATCTCTATATATAAATGATATATATATATATATATATATACGTGATATATACATGCAATAAACCCAATCCCTCAATTCCCATCATCCACAAAATACCAGAGAATTTATATTACAAACTTACCCGCTTGCAGCCCTCCGGTGAGGCGGTGAAACTCTTCCCAATCATCGGCTCCGTCTTGAGCAGCACATCGTAGAGAGCGCCCTTGGGACTGCCCATGACCGGACCGTTGCGTCCAATCTGCACATTGACAAAGGTCAGGGCATCATTGAAATTGATCGTACGGTTATTGAACACCACATCCCGCACGGCACCCTCCAGCTTCACAAAGGTGGGCGCCAAGGGTGTGTAAATCTCGTGGGGCGGTGCACCACCTATGTAAAGCCCGCCCGCATCCTGGGGCAGACTGATGAGTGAGGGTGAGCCCGTCAGGGTGCGCACCTCCTGCAGCTCATCGTCCACCATCAGCTCCAGACGGCGTCCAGTCTTACTGAGGTTGATCACATGCAACTCGCCATCGTTCAGCTGGCTGGCATTGGAGGACATTTTGATGAAACTGCGACCGGAGTTGATCCACACCTGCAGCTGGCCATCGACCAGACTCATCGAATAGTTGCCCTTGATATCCTTGGCATCGTAGTCGGCCAGCACTTCGGGTGGATACGCAGCCAGCAGCAGCAAACAATCCGCTTGAAGTGTGCGGAACACCAGAGCCGCATTGGCACGCTTGCGCAGCGATTGCGAGGGCAGCTCCAAATAGCCATTTCCCGAGAAGCCAGCTCTGTGGAGGAGCAAACAGGTATGTTAATAGGGATTGTGTAAGATAAGAATGTGTGTACATACTTTGTAATCATGTCCTTGCAG
This sequence comes from Drosophila mojavensis, assembly GCF_018153725.1. NCBI lineage: Eukaryota > Metazoa > Arthropoda > Insecta > Diptera > Drosophilidae > Drosophila > Drosophila mojavensis. Next base: position 9,817,562 of record NW_025318858.1, read on the forward strand.
GAAGACTCCACGCCAAAGTATGTAGAGCTCTCGAGCGGATCATAAGTCTCGCCATTCACCTGCACATCCATCATGCAGCCAAGGAAGGGATTGTCTGCGCCGGGTGCTTTAGTGGTGCCTGAAGTAAAGCCTGTGGAAATGAAAGTGAGTATATATCTATATATAGAGCGAGTGTAGTGAGGGACTAACGATATGATAGAGTCATAGACGGAAATATACCTATGTCATTAAGAATTGGTCTCACGACACTTGGATGTATGAAATGGATAGGATATATTTTAGTCAGGCACTCCTTCTAATAACAACTTATTAATACAGTAGAATTCGGTTATAACAACGCCCTTGGAAGACGCTATAATCATATAAATTTACTCATAAAAGTTTAACTGGGAACCAGAGTTTTCGTCATAAGAACCGTACGGACTCTATAAGCGGAGTCGTTATAACCGGACTGTACTGCATACAGAACCTATTTTTCTATAGGATATGTCTTTAAGTCGCACTCCATTATATAATATATTCCTGGACAGACTCAACCGATTGCCAATGTCCTACCTGGTGGCACGCCTCCCAGATAATACACCGCCTTAGACAGATCCGGCAGCATGTGACTCTTCACGGGCAATGTGGGTGCGCCGGAGATGGGGCGATCATTGTTAACGCGTAGCATTCCATTTTCGGTGCTGCGTCGTGTGGAGAACTCGCGGGCCGCCTCGATTTTGATCCACTGGCCAGTGTTGTACTTTTTGGTGGTATTGATCTCCAGCTTGGACTCGTCGCCATAATCGATGCGGAACATGATGCGACCGCGACTCAATGTGACCGAAACGGAGCGGTTCTATAAAGGTAGAGAGAGAGGGAGAGAGAGGTGAGTGGATTGAAGGCTGTTGAAGTAAAGTCAATAAACTCACATTCTTGTCATCAACCGCCAGGAAGAGCAACGCATTCTCGTCCAGCGTGCGGAAGGTCATCTGCAGCGCAAAGAGATTCTTGCGATAGGGACGCGGTCGCGTCTTCTTCAGCTGCGCATAGCCGAGGCCATTGAAGTGCCGTGCCACCGAGGAGGCCGATGATTCCCTGGCGCCAATCATGGCACCGCCACACCGTCCCTCGCTGCTAATGAAGTTCCATATGCCCAGCGGTTTATTGTCCACCTCCACCTGGTGCACGACGACATTTAGACCCGGTGTTTGGTCCTTGGAGGCTTGGCCGCCCAGCAAGATGCGTTCGTCGTGAGTCTGATAGAAACGCGTGTGCTCCGAATCCGTGGAGCCCGTGACCGGAGACCCGGGCATCAGAGAGCCAAAGTTGTTCATGCGACGCACCAGCAGGCTGCCCAGGTTCAGTGTGCGATTCGCTTCCACGTGATACCAGGCGTCGTCGTATTTGGGATCGCGCGTTTGCACTTCGAGCGGATGGGTTATGGTCGCCGTGCTGCCGCCCAGATACCAAATCAGGCGCACGTGCCTCTTGTACAGCTCCAATGTGATGTGGCGACCCTCGCTGCCCTGCACGAGCAGCAGCGGCGAGTTGCCCATGTGATTGGCTAGGCTGAAGCTTAGGCGCAGCGAATTGGAGGTGCTCAGGCCATAGGAGACGGGCAAATAGCTGCGACTGCACTTGGGGCCCAGCGACTCCAGCGAGACATCAATCTAGCCCAAGGAGAAATATATTTAAACCAAGTTAAAATAGAGTTAATGAGCTCGTCCACTTACCGCCTCGGCTGCATGCCTAGCCTTGGCTATTTGATCCCTCAGCTGCTGCAGCTGGCTGGCCATGCTGTTGTTCCACTGCTCGAAGATCTGCTGCTCCTTGGCCGCCTGCTGCTCGATGTAGCTGAGCGAGACGTTGCCCAGCCGCAAATTCGTTTTCGTCAGCGAGATATTCTCCTCGGCCATGCCCAGTTTGATCTCCCAGTCTGGCTCGAGCATGGCAAAGGATTTGCGCATATGCTGTATGGATTGCTGCAGCTCCTTCGCCTTCCTCAGCTCCTGGCGCATCTCGTCGCTGGTGTGCTGCGCCAGTTTCATGCTCTGCTGCGCATTGCGCCGCGCCGAGCTATTCCTGAGCAACTGCAGCTGGCTGGTAATGTTATTGCTGCGCTGTCCCGTCTCAAAGATGGTGCGCTTAATGCCCTCCACCTGCTGTTGCTGCTGCTGCAGCTTGCCCTTTAGCACGGTGGACTTTTGCATTTGCTGCAAGGCCTCACGCTGCAGCTGCTTGGAACGCTGCAGCGAGTGCTTGGCACGCTCGATCATCGAGCTGCCGTCGCTGGGATAAAGTGTGCGTTGGGCCTCGAACACGCGCTCCTTGGCCAGCAGCGATGCCTGCTGAGCGGCAGCAATGGCCAGCGAAATGTTGCTGTGGGCGGAGCTGAGCGAGAGAGAGAGCAAGAGAGATTGGGTGAGTAAGGAATGCTTCTGTTGGGCTATGGACTATCACTACTCACCTGGCCAGCATGGCAATGCGTGCGGCATTGCGCGTCGGCTGGAATTGTTTGGCATATTCGTTGGAGCGTTCGAGCAGGCGTGTTGCATGCTTCTCCGCCTTGGGTAGCCAATGTTTGCGCACCTCGCGCTGCAGCTCCAGCTCCACCAGAAGCGTCGCATTCAGCTGAGCAGCTGCAGCAGCCAATTGGCGTCGCTGCTCGTTCAGTTGCAACTGATGCTCAATGCTAGTTCGAAGATTTTTGTAGCCGAGCTCAGTTTGATCCGGATTCAACTGTTGCTGTATGTGTTGGTCCAGTGCGCTCAGCTCCTGGTACTGCTCGGCCACATGGCCGCTGAGATTGCGCACATGCTCGAGCACATCGTCCGCCTCGCTCTCCACGTCCTGGGTGCGATCGAGGTGCAGCCGCATATCGGCCACGCGATAATTGGTTTGATTCAGATCGCGCCAGAGCATCTCGAGGCGCGCCCGCTGATCGTAGGCCGCATCGGAGGCGTTGCCGGTGGCATAGAAGAGCTGCCAGGCGCAGTCGCTGGAGCTGCGTATATCCTGGACCACATGATGATGCTGCTGAATGGCTTCCAGATAGAATCGGGCCTGCTTCAGGGCCGTGGGCAGACTGAGATGATGGGCAGCCGTGCCATAGTTGCGCAAATCCTGCAATGTCTGCATTTGCTCGCCACGCATTTTGCGCACATCCTGCTGGAGGACCAGAGCCGACTCCTGCATCGACTGGAGCGCATGCTGACGCTTGCCAATGGTGGCCAGAGCTTTCCGGGACTGGAACTTATTGTTCTCCGCATGCGCATCCATCTTAAGCAGGGCGCCCACGTCATAGCCCAATAGCAGCTGCCGGGCCTGGCTAACGTCCTGCTGGCGGGTACGCCACTCCTTATAGGCGCGCTCGTACTCACTCAACTTGAGGTAAGGCGCCGGAATGCCCGTCAAGTCCATGTTGTGCAGCCCGCGGCGCAGCTTGTGCCCCACCAGCTCCACATAGTCCAGCAGCAGCAGCGTGCAGTTGTCGCAAACTGAGAAGGCAAAGTTTGTACATCCATTGAATATAGTTTATACAGGGTATATCATTTCGTATACTCACGCCTGCAGCCCTGGTCTTGCAGATGATGACGCGCTGCCATGCACTTATCGCACTTTAAGCCTGTCACGCCCTCCCGGCAATGGCACTGCCCTGTTTGAGCATCACAGCCCTCCGCCCGTATGCCAACCACGTGGCACTCGCACGCCTGGCAGCTGCTGTTCGGATACTGCATCGGACTGCCAAAGTAGCCCGGCTGACAGTGCTCGCACAGGCGGCCCGTGTAGCCGGGCTTGCAGACGCAGCTGACTTCGCCCTCGCGCACATTGCAGCCCCGTGCAAAATTGCGATTCGTCTCCGGGCAGGGGCAGGCCTGGCATCCGTGCCGTGAGTTCGGATCTCCGTAGTAGCCGTCGGCGCAGTGCTGGCAATGCGCGCCGCCGCTATTATCGCGACAATTCTGCAAAAGTAATTTGCCAGTGTTAAACAAAGTCAATATTGCAAAAACAAAATAAAAATAAAATAAAAATAATAATAAGAATAATAAATTAATAAAAATAAATAATAATAATAATGAATAATACAAATAATTAATAATAACCTTAATAATAACAATAGATATTGAAAATAAAATTAAAAATAATAAAATAACAAAAATTGTAAGATTTATTATAATAAATATCATTTTTTCATAATTAAATTATAAATATATTCCTCAAACTTTGCAAAAAATTATATTTAATATTTTACATACTAATGGATTAAAATTTCAATCACTAAATTTCAATTTGCATAAAATACTCAATTGTGCTAATTAGGCAATGTGAGCTGCATACCAATTTTAAAAGGATCACAGCTCAAGTGCCAGCTCCAATGAACCAGTTCGTGCTCGAGCTTGGCCGCAGTTCAGTGAAAAAGCAAATGGCGACGCAAACAAGTGCAGTGCGCGAAAATTATTCTAATCGGATTTAATTTCATTTCATTTCATACAATTTAAGTGATAGTGCGCATTTATAAAAAAATTTGATTAATTCAACTTATTCGCGCGCATTTCTTACCAAGCAAACGCCGGTTTCGCGATCGCAGTCATTGCTACGTCCATTGCAATGGCAGGGAGCCGCGCGTCCAATCAGATCTTCGATGAAAACGCTTTCCATGTCGCTGGTGTTGCGCCAGCGGTAAAACGAGCGTCCCGGATCTTGGCAAGAGAGGCCAGCGAAACGTTTCGGGCACTTGCACTGCTCTACACCCTTGGCCAGCAGATTGGTGGAGCCCTGCACATAGATCGCAGCATCCATGTGAACGCTGTGCAAGCTGTGAATTGAATTTAAATATTGCAGGTGAAATTCAAATTGAAATCTGTGAGAAACTTACACAACTTGCTGAAAATCAGCAAAGGCAAAGGCGCGCAGAAAAATATGCTTCACATTTTGCAGCGCCGCCATCAAGGTGCCGCGGTCCACCGCCTGATTGTTCTGATGGTACTTCCAGTAGGATTCGTGGAGCGGCACGCGATGGGTCACATTCAGCGAGTACTCGAATTCCTCGTGCTCATAAAAGTCCAAAACCAACTTTGTGTGCGCGTGCAGCTGCACGAGCGGATACTGTGACAATATCTTCCTCTCCAGCGGCATCTGAGCGCCATCGGTGATCAGTGAGAAGTAGAGATAACCACCGTAGCTGGTGGTGCGATCGCCGTAGAATTGTGGCGGCAGCTGGAAGTAGAGCGGCTGATAGAACTGCGTATAGGCGCCAATGGATACATTGCCCGTGGAGCGGGGCACAAGGCTCAAGTCATTCATTCGCTGAATTTCCGCATCCTCGCGATAGGAGACGCTGCCCGCCATTTGGACGACGACAATATACTCGAAGTCGCCATTGGGCACGTGTTGTGGGCGCAACTGTTGCACGCTCAGATTACGCGCCTCCGGCATGCGAATGTGACCCCAGGAGAGTTCACTCTGCTCGCACTCAGCGGCGCGCCCGAAGCAGAAGCAACGGGTGCAGCCCTCGGGATTGAGTGCGGACAGGCCAAAGGTGCTCTGCATGCAGGTGTCGCACTTGAGGCCCACCACCAGAGATTTGCATGGGCACTGGCCGTTCGAGTCGCAGGCAATGAGTCCGTCCGCGCGCGTAAAGGAGCCTTCTACGTCGCAGCCACAGCGCCGGCACTCCGGATAGCCAAAGTAGCCGACGGCACAGCTATTGCAGGTGCGTCCCGCATAGCCCTCACGGCACTGGCACTGCCCGCCCACGGTGGCGCACTGCTGCCCAATGGAGCCGATGTGATCGCATTCGCACTCCCGACAGCCTAGACGCGCCTGCCAGCCCCAGGTGCCGGGCACACACTGCCCGCAGCCCAGGCCACGCGTATACTTGGGGCATATGCAGCGGCCGTTGAGCGGATCACAGACCTGACCCTCTGCTGCGCATGCGGCACACCGTTGGCAGCCATCCGTGCTGAAGCCATAGAAGCCTTCGGTGCACTCATTGCAATGCCGGCCCCCAACGCCTATTTTGCAATCGCATTGGCCCGTCCACGGATTGCATTCGTGTCCGCGTGCTCCGTGCGGATCGCATTGGCAGTCGTGACAGCCGACGCCCTGCGTCAGATTCCAGTGGCCCGGCTTGCACTTGTCGCAGCGGCGCCCAGCCACGTTCAGCAGGCAGGAACATTGCCCGGTGCGCTTGTCGCAAGCCGTAGACAGCGAGCCCACTGGACTGCATTGGCAATCTGTAATGACAGGTAAGGATAAAATATTAAATATTTGAATATTGAACGGCATGAGTTGATTATTTAATTTATATTCAACAAAATAATTCAATGCTGGGAATATTAAATGGGAATTTATTATTTAATTTGATATATATTGATTACTTCATTAATATTTCATAAAAAATTCACTATTGGGAATATTAAATGGGAATTAGGCTATATTAACTGCTGAAAAAATTAATTTATTATTAAATTTAACAAATATTTAAATTTTATATATTTATAATATTTAATGTAAACAATATTTAAAATATATATTGGGATTCCTAATTCATCAATTAAATTTTAACGTTTTTGATCTTCAGTAAAAATAATATTTAAATATATATTTTACAATATACATATATTTTACAATTTTAAATTCGACTGAAATCAATTCTCAGCTCATGCACAGATCCATCAAAATTGTTTACAAACAAAAACTTTGCACATTATATATATATTTTTTTATTGCTGTAACTTGTTGATTTCGGGCAGTCGATAAAAGCCTGCGCCACTTAACACTTAAAAAACCCGCGCCGCCCTATCCACATAAATCTAAACGATCTTAACGATTCTAGCTTTAAGAGCTTTCAAAGTAAACAATAAAAAAACAAACGAATCAAACTAAAAAACTACCGAAAACACTTGCAAAATAATTTTGTTGTTGCCAATTATTCAGCTGTAATAAATGGGCATAAAATTTGCACGCATAAAAATGTGAAAAATAAACTGTCAACAGGAAAATTTGAAATTTGAAAATGCCGCCAACACAGACACGCTCGGAAAAGAGGAGAGAAAAACCAAAAAATATGAAAATTCATAAATATTAATAATAATTTTTTTTTTCTTTTTGATTGGGGGCGCGCCAGATATTTGGCACATGGTTTTCAGCATGTGAATGTGACATTTACAAAATGTTTTTCTCAAATTTCGAGAGGTGCTGCTGCTGCAGCACTAAACCAATCTATTTTGTCGCGTTTGTAATTTATGTTTCCTGACCAAGCAACACGGAGAAAAAATAATCAACAACATTTAACATTTTTTTTTTGGTGGAAAAGCAAGCTGCATGTCTCATTATTCAATGACAAACTGGCGAAAAAAAAAAAATCCGAATGTTTAGCTGCATTTGAATGCAAATTAATGTGCCATTCATTAGCGCCGCTGCAATCGATCATTCGGCGCAGTTTGACAAGCACTGCGAAAGGTCAAAGCGCTTCAAATTGTCCATTATCAATGGCATTCAAAATGCAGTTAACTGCAAAACTTGTTGTTTAATACCAAAGTTTATGTTCGCTCAAAAATAAACGCTCGCATTACAAATTTGCATATGACTTGAAAAATTTCCGTTTTTTATGACACGGACAGCGTGTGGCATGCCACTTGTTTTGTGAGCGAGTTCAACACACTCGTGACTCCAATCCTCCAAAATACCAGACTCGAATTTGTTTACTACAGATGAAAAAAAAAAAAAAAAAAACTAATCGAGCAAATATAATGCTCAAGCATAATTCAGATGTCGAGACGTCTTAACGATGTCTGCCTGTAAGCCTCTATGGATATGGCCACATAAACTCCATCATTTTCACGATTTTCGCGTGCCTCCATAATGGAGACATACGGATTAACGTATGCCACATAAATGTGCTCGCAATACGACACCAATGCATGCTTGAATGCAAACATAATGAGAATTTACTGATGGAGTGGGGGAGAGGGAAACCACAATCCAATGAATGGGTAAATTCTTTAATATATGATAGGGAGATTAGCTATTTATTGTCTTGAGATTTCGTTTGGAAAGAGAGAAATCTGGAAACTGTGTCAATTCTTAAGAGAAAAAGCTAGTGCTATATAGAGTTAAATTTTCTATTTTATTTACTTAAGTTCTATAGTAAATACAGTTGTTATTTGTGAGATTCTGCATACATATTATTATTTATATTATTTATATCATACAAAACTTCTATTCAACTCTCCATCCCCATTTTATATTTATTATATTTTTTCATCAATTTTTTGTATGCTAATGATCTCAACTTTTATATAGCTCCATCCAATTATTTTGAACGCATCTTTGATGATTCTATTTGTTAAATTACTCATTTCTGCACTCTTCAATTGCTGATAAAGGCTATTTATAAGTTATTATGCTCATCTGAATGACTCCATATTCCACTGCTCAATTAATTTCTGCTTCACATGATGATTCTATTTGTTAAAGTATAAAATTCTTCGATAAATCGTTCTTTTTTTGCGCTGTTATATTTTAATATTCTCAACTGGACAATGACTCCACCTTCGACTACTCAATTTAATTGTGTTCGCTGTGGTTAATTTATTCACTTCAACAGCTGAATTGACTTTGTGGGCGCCGCAAACACAACACCGGCAACCATTTATTATAACAAACAAAACGCTATAATTAGTGGAATACCCTGTAAATTAAAGGTTGGGTATGCAGACTGGGAATGAGACATATGGAAGAGGCAAAAAAGTGACGGTACATGAGTATATATAGTATGAATATAGTCTTTGATTTTTTCAGATTTTTATCTTTTTCTAATTTTTTATTTACTATATTTTATAGATATCCTATAATTGCTTCTAGATTCTTATTTAAAAATGTATACTTGAGAAATATAAGATGTTGCTAGATATTAAGAGCAGCTTGTATAAGAATTAACTTACAGGGTATCTTCAGGCCAATGCCTGCTGCACTCAAGTCGAATGCAATTTCCTGAACCGAGTTAACATTCGATTAATTTATGGGGCGCACGAAAACAATCGAGGAGACTCGCTTGAGTCGCGAGAACTGTGACTATTATGACGCTCCAGCGCCGAATTCGATCAAAGAAAGCATAAATAATTCCTATGGCTGAGCTAGTGGGAGTGTGAGTGGGGATTGGAACTGGGAAATGGCAACTGGGAATTGCGGACTGGTCGGATGGTCGGTTGGCTGGCAGGCTGGCTGGCTGGCTGGTTGGCTGGTTGGTCGTCGAGGCCGGCAGGACCAGTCGCTGCCCGACCTGGCCGAGACAAAATGTATGCAAACGGGTTAATTAACTACGAAATTTCGAGCGCTAGGCTACGTGAGGCTATTAAAGCAAGCCAAGCAACAGCACAGCCGGGTGGTCGATAGTCAGCCTCTTTGCAGCTCTTTGCATCTCAACTGCTCGCTCTCTCCCTCTCTCTCATTCTTTCTTTTTTTATTTGGGTCAACGGTGGGCGACTAACAAGACAATAAAATAACAACACACAAAAAAACAGGCAACAACTGTTGCTGTTAACGCATTACGCCTGCATTTACTACCAACAGCTGCCGTTGGTTAACTTGCATTTTGACATTTCAAATGTCAACTTATACATAAATCTTGTCCAGGCAGAGCTGCTTATTCACTCACTAACTCACTAAGTCAGCCAGTCAGTCAGGCAGTCAGTCAGTCTGGCTGTCTGTCAATCATATAGTAAGCTACTCAATGAACGGCCAGCGCTTTACCACAAAGATTGTTATCGCTCTTGCCTACAGAGGCTTAATTGCCGTTTGATATGTGCAACTAATGTGTCTTAAATGCACTCACTCTAATGCTTCAGTTAGGGGAATTCGCAATAGATAAACGATAGCTTTCAGAATGATAATATCATTTAAAGGATTTACCAACAGAAGTTTAAGCTAAAGAAGGGCTTTTAGCACAATATTCTACTATTATTCTCTGTTAAGTTAAAAAATTTCATCATTAAATAATATATAATTTAATAAAAAATTTTATATATATATTTATTATATATTTTCTTCTCAAATATAAAAGTTTAATATCCACAGAAAAGATTTTATCATTAATTAATATATACTTTTATAAAATATATAATATATTTAGTTATAATATATTTTCTTCTCAAACAAAAAATAAGTTTAATATGCTCAGAGGTCTTATCTAAAATTAATATATAATTTAATATATTTGTATAATTTAATATATTTATATTTATACACTCATTCATTGCAGAGCATATGAAAGCCGTCTATGCAATATAATTCTCTTTTTTTGGTATCTCAACAATTTTTTTTTTTTTTTTCATTTTGCTGCTGATTGGAGATTTATGATAATTGATTGACCGCGTTGGTGCGAGTTTTTCGCTGGCAATCCGCACATTGCGCATACGCAACGTTGTCGGCTGGCTGCCAGCTTCGCTAGCTGCTAGATTGCAGAATAAATCATTGAATCAATATTTTGTCATGTCTGGAGTGAAAAACTGTTTGGCAGCCAAACACGTGCTCCACATTTTGGCTCCACATTAGATTATTTATATTTTTTTCCGAATTAAAAAAACAAAATCTTTTTCATTGAATTGTAGAATGCAATTATGCTGTCAATTGTTCGTCATGTTCGTTTGTGGACTTTGCAGAATTATTATTGTTTAATTGTTAATTTATTGCATGTTTTTTGTGATTTGTGACCGAATAGCATTAAAATATTGCATATTGCATATTGCATATTGCTGAGACTTTGCTAAGAGGTTTTTTGTATTTCTCTATGTAGCCTGCACAGGTTGAAGGCCAATATCAAGGTGTGCAGCATGTGTTTTGACAGAGCTAGCTGAGCCGTTGTCAAATAAATTGTTGATAGCTGAACAATTTATTTAATTTATTGCGGAATTCCACATTTTTTGTCATATGTGGAAAATTATCACAACTATTTTTTTTTTTAAATTATCTTTCTTATTGAGAAATTCTAGCTTTTTAGATTTTTTTTATATTTAACATATATTCTCTTTTTTTTTTTAAATAAATTTTATAAAATTAAATTTTTTCTTTTTTGTTAGAGGCTTGAAATTAAAAAAAATATAATAAAACATGAAATAATAAAAATAGTTACTTAAAAATATTTTTAACATATAATTAAACATTTAAAAGAATTTATCACACACATTATAACAGTTCCCTTAGACTCTTGGTTGTGTGTGTTTTTTTTTTTTTTTTTTTTTTTTTACTTTAACAAAGTAGAGTATAAAATATAATATTTACTTACAGCTAAAAGGACTCATTCAACATAATTGCATTCTAGTTTATTGCAGTTTAATGTGAACTGCCCACAGTTTTTCAAAATTAGAAGCATAGAAGTTGGGCAACTTTAAATAGTTGCTAAGTCTAGCAAATCCATCAAGATTTAAACACAGACACACACAGCCACAGTAAAATCTCATTAAATGTCACGCACAGTCACAAAGATCACCGTTAAACGAACGGAAGTGCACTTTAACTGCCCACAGTGGGGCCTTCCCCCACACTAACTACATTTGACCATAAAAGCCAAACTTGGAAGCAAAATAAAAAATACAAATAAAATCAGAAAACAAAACGCGCTCATTAATAAAACGCAAAACAAAGAATATTGTCAATAAAATTGACAAACGCTGTTGCAAGGCCCACGCATTGAACAGAAGACAAGAAACAAAGACAGTAAAAAAACATACATTGCCAGATCTTGTAACTGTCTGTGGGTGTTGCCGTAGTCTGTGTTGAGCGGCAGTCCAATGCCGCTCAAACTGTGGCATGACAAACGCATTTTGTGAAGAGTCGCCGACTTGAATCGTGATGCCCCATTGTAAACTTTAATGACATCATTTGCTCAGCAACGCATTCGAATAAAGTGTGATTGAACCTTTTATTGCTTTGGCTTCAGGTGGCAAAAGACAGCAGCAGCCGCAACATCAACTACTACTACAAGCCTTTCTCCTGAGAGGGTTTCAGTTTATTTTTTATGCTTGTTTTTTTTTTTTTTTTTTGCGACAGCGTCTGTTTCATTCATGAAAATGCAAATGCTGCCAACAGGCACTTGACAGGCGCAGCCAGTCAGAGCCAGAGAGCCTGCCTCAACATCGTTTGCAAACTTGGCCAAGTGGCTAGAGGCTCTGCTGCCAGTTGCCTGTTGCTCAGTCGCTCTGTGGCAGCAACCTACTCCACAGTCGTACTTACTACTATCTCTCCATGTCGCGTGCTATGGCATGTTCATATTTCAGCACACATATGTATTTAGCATACGCTTAAAAAGTGAGGGTATCATGAGCTGGTCATAAAGTTAGCAAAAGAAAGCTTTGCAGAAAGTACAAGCATTGATTCAAAATGTAAATGAGAGTGCCTAAGGTATTTGTAATAGTTTTCAACTCGGCTTGCCAGAGCATGTTATGCTGCCTATAATTGTTTGTGAATCATAAAAGTACGGATAAGAAATATTCAAATACATATCAATTTGAGTAGCGAAATCTGTCGAAGATTTATGTGATGATAAACTGTACTTTTATTTTATTTTATTTTATATGGGACACTTTATTTTTAATCAGTTTACTGCATACAAAAGTGTTGTATTAAACATTTTTTTATGTGATGATAAACTAAATGATAAATCTTTATATATTTTTTTAATAACTTAAGAACGTCAATAATTTAGTCTTAAATATTTATATTTTAAAAATAAATATGTGTATATATTTTTAAATATTTAAAACTTTAAATATATTTTAATGGTATTTGGAAATATTTCTAATTACTATTTGTTTAATTTTTGATCAATATTAAAAATATATATAAGAACTCTTTTAACTCAGAAAACTTGAGGACTCGCAAAACAGATTTGCTTAACATGATTCGATTTTTTTTTTCTGATAATATTCTTTACTGAGATTATTAAATAAACTTATCTAACTAAATATTATGCTAAGTTTCTCTTCCGCATCAAATTTTTGCGCTTAAGTCTCGCAAGCGTATTAAAACTTCCTCTTCAATCAAACATTTAATATCTTCAGTCTTTATGCATATTTTTTCATGTTAACATTTTAAGTTTAATTTTTTGTTTTTTATTTTCTTCTTTTTTTTTTATAGGATCGCGCAATCAATTTGAAAATTTTTGCGTTGGTTTTACCGGATTTATGAATGAATTTATTTTCGTCTATGCCTACCCGTTTTCTAGTAGTGCAGACTTGTCTGCCTGACTTCTCTTCTCTTCTCTCTCCCTATCTCTTTTTCTCGCTAGCCTCCTGCACTCCCTTGTCGTTGGTTTTGTCTATCGCCATCCTGCGTCGATGTCGTCGCATTTGTCGTTTGTCGCCCCGTCTATAGGAAACTCTATGCAAATGTGGGCGGTTTGTGTGGTGCTGCCTACGCGCAACCCACAAAAAAGTGAGCAAAAAGGCCAAAAATAAAAAATCAAAGCAAAGAAAAAAACAGCTAAAACTAGCTGGCGGATCTTTTTGCTGTCTGGCCAAAACAGTTGTTCATGGTCTTGGGTGCAGTTAGCTGTTGCTGCTCCTGCAACTCTCAGTGATCATGATGATGATGGTGATAATCATGATGACAGTGGCACATGTGGCCCACTAAACGTATTTATATATGGCTAAGAAATTGGCCATTCAAGAGAATTGCATTGTCTGCGATAGATAAACCTACATAGAGAGCGTAAACTCTCTTGTTTTAGACATTTTCGTTTGATAAATTGTTATGCTTGAAGAGAAATGTAATTAAAGTTGATAACACTTTAATGTCCTCCATTAATGGTCTATAAAAAATAAATGAATCTTGAATTTTCTCTTTTAAGTGTAAAATTTTTTTGAAGGATCCTAAGATCTTGACTTTGAAATTGCATTACCTTTAATTATAATAAATACATGTCTATAAATACTTAAATACAAATACTTAATATTATAATATAATATTAATTAATTTTTTCACATCTGTCCTTAACTTAATTTCATAACGACCATCTACAAGATCCTCTAACATGATCTCAAAATTCAGCACTCAATTTATGAACTGAAACGCCCATGGAAAACCTTTAATGAAGCAATTGCCATTAAGTTTAGCCAGATTTTTCTTGGCAACGCCCACCTGGTAACACCCACCCAGAAGCTAAGCTCCATCTACAGATCTATCGTATGTGGCCTATATGCTTAGCTGGCCACACTTTCGCCCATCAAAAATGAACGCAGTCAAATGTTTGGCGGGTCTCAAATTGCATTTCCTGTCACTTGGCCGATCGGTCGGTCCAGCCCAGCCATGAATCTGGCACCCAGGCTAAAGTTTTTGGCCCCTAGATTTCATGGGTGTGTGCATATATGTATGTCTCTCTCTCTCTCTCTCTCTCTCTTTCTCTCTCTTACACAGTATATGTGGGTCTAATATAGTTAGGCTCGGATCTGTCTGTCTGGGTCTTGTGCCTGCTTGCCTGCCAGCCTGGTCTATACGGCTTAGGCTGTCTGCCTGTTTGTCTGCCGGTCTGCGTGACATGCAAACTTACATGTGTGTCAGCCGAATGTTGTGGGTGTGTCTTTTTTGGGTGTTCATGATGTCTGCAAGCGAGTGTGTGTGTGTGAGTGTGTGTGTGTATGTAAGCGTGTGCCTGGCCAACAGCATCAGCTTCAACACCAACACCAATCCAGTTACAATTACATGACATATTGATGTTAAAATATATGTATATAAATTATTACAGAAGTTGAACAATATTTGGAAATCATTTAAGTACTCTGAGAATTTATAGAGTAGGCGTAATATATTGAAGCAAATAAAAAAAGAATTATGCATAAGTAATTAAAAAGAAAAAAATAAATAAATCAACATTATATTTATATTTATCAATATATTTTTGATTCTAGAGTTCGATAGATCATATAAATTCAGAGTTAAAAAATGTTGTCCAAAAATAAAAATGTATATATTTTTATAATCATTTACTTTCCACAATTTGTAAAAGTTTGATAATGTTTATAATGAATATAAGAGCAAATTGACGCTGGAAAACAATCCTTACAGAAAACTATAAAAAAACAGCTCAAATTTAAATTGCGAAACTAAAAGCAAATGCTAAAAAAGGTTTATTTCGCTGACATTACTCAAGAAAGACTCTAAAGTTTAGGCCGTGACGTGTTTTTGCCTAATTGCAGTTGAATTTTAATTACAACAGGCGAAGTCTAAGCACTTTTAATTAACTTTTTTTCCTGGTTTGTAGCTTGATCGAGGAGGGTGCGGGGCCAGAGGTAGTTGCGTTGAGTCTGAAACTGTGTCTGGCAATTTCTTATCTTTATTTGCGACATGTATTTTTAATTTAAGCGCGACTATCAAATATTTAAACTGCATCGCCAGCAACTCCCCCTGGACAATGCCCCAAAGTGTTTTGTTAAATGCTTTTCGGGCTTTATTTCTTTTATTATTTTATTTTTTAGTCGCAGCAGCCCGAGAAGTTGTTGCTCTTCCAAAGACTTGAATCGCCGCCGGCTGCAGACTTCGTCTGGCTTTATCGATAGCGTGCATAATTTTTGGGTCTGTAGCTGGTTTGGTTTAGTATATGTTTGTTTGCTTTTTGCTTTTTGGGCAAATAGCTTCGTTAATTGAAATAAAATTCAATTTGACGTTTTTATGGCATGTGGAGATAGTTTGGCTAAATACGTGAGAAGCTGCCGTTGCAGTCCAGACAGGCGAGAGCTCTCTGTGAGTGTGAAAGTTGCTTTTTGTTTTTTCTGTTGGAGATGCAACCCGTTTTACGCTCAATTTAAATAGTCTCGATATGCATTTGCTTTCAATACGACAAACATAATTTATGCATTGAGCATTCGAATGTGTGAAAAATATTGCACATTTTTCAATAAATTTTCTTTATTGACTTGGCAATTGCAATGACCATAGCGAGCAATACACGTCTGTATATATATATATATATATATAAGAATTTATTTTTAAATTCATTTTTAATTGTAGATATATATTTAAAAATAAATATTCTAAAAAATTTAATATAGGTCGAGTATATAAATATATACATAAAAAAATCCGATTAAATCTGTTGAAAGTCTTTTTAAAGATAAGACAAAGCTGTTATCTTCTTAATATTAATAGTATATTCTTAAATTTTAAAAATATATATTTTATACTATAATATTCAATAAAATATGTTTGTATTTTTGTAATTTTTTATCTTATAGACTATAGACTAATATTTTGTTATAATCAAGCTTCTGTATATAGAAACATTAACCAACTGTCGCTCACACATACACATACACTCACACACACAGCACGTTGGCAGCAGTAAATTTCAGCAATTTTTTGCGAGCGATAATATTTATTATTCAATTTTCATTAAATCTGATTATCAAACCCGTTTGCTAACAAATAAAAATGCAAGCAAATTATTTTTCTGACGCTTAAATTAAGCATTAATTTTTTTTCTCCATTATTATTATTGTTTTTGTTTTGGTTTTTGCCTTTTCGCAATGTTCATAAATATCTTTTGCGAGCGCCGCCGTCTAACTATGTGAGAGAGATCATGTCGGGAAATAAGCGAAACATTTTTTAAGGTGTTGCTGCGCTTGTTGTGACAAGCGAATGGGGCGCGATATAGAAAAATGTTATGGAAGATAAGCAAAATAATGTTGGGTGCTTAACAGTTAACATGCTACACACACACACACACATACAGAGACAAATTTCCCATGGAGTGCAGCGTATAAAATTACAAATAAATGTCAAATTAGTGGCTCAAAGCAAATGGCAGAACATCAAAGATAAACGTGAAGATATAAAAGATATGCCAGACATGCATTATAAATCAATTTCCAATTAAAACTGAAAATTAAGAAGGCAGAAGAATATGGGAACTGCTAACGACTATTGAATACGCTTAAGTGGAGATAAATATGCGTGAGAGGTGTGAGAAAGATGATTTATATTTTGATGCAGAAATATTACTGCTGCTATAGTTAATATGATACATTCTTTTAAATATATTAAATATTTATATGATATGATTATTTCTATCATATTCGGTTTACTTCCATTCTGCATGTTGATTCGGTTAGGCAACGACACACATATCTTCTGAGCTACCCACTTCATTCCGCTCGAAAATCTATAAAGATTATTTCAAATCAAACACCTCAACTTGAGTTTCTTACAAAACCCAACTCAAATGATCCCCATGCTCTCCATTCGATAGAGCATTAAGGCAACGCAGTCAAACAAGCATACCGGAAATATGAAACCCCATGTGTTCGACCACGTGTGGAGTTGCCGTTGAAGTGTTTCAGCGTTTTAGAGTTTCATTCAATGCGGTTAGATTGGAAATGAATTGAGGTTAATCAGCGCTAGAGAAATTTAAATAAAATAAAGAAGAATTTCACTTTTTAACTGGCCTAAATGGGCCTTCATTTTCTTGAACTGTTGCAGTCGTTGCACTTCAGTTCCATTTCATATACATACATACTATGTATGCATGCATGTCTGTCTGTCTAATATTTATAATATATTACTTTACAAAATAGCTTGTACTATTTTCAGATATACATACATATTTCGTTTTTGGCCAGTCACGTTTTCATATTTATTTGGTAATTTGGAGTTGGAACGTTGAAATGCTCCAAACTCTGAGCTGCCCCCACAACGTGTGCCGGGTTGTCTAAGGTCAGAGACGGAGAAAGATGCTGTTGCGGCTGCTGTTGTTGCTGAACGCCTGCCCCGTGGGCCAAAATCAACAAACGCAAAACAGACATAAGTCTGAAATATGCCTCCAACAACAACAACAATAACAAACAATCATAACAACAACAACAAACTGGCGCCTCGGTCACTTTGATCTATGCACTTCAAATGATTTTTTTTAAACTCTTGGCGTTGCCTTTTTTTTTTTTTTTTTTGTACGCCGTCTTCAGTCTGATCGTCTTTTGGGCTCTGCTGCTGTTGTTGTTGTTGTTGTTGCTGTTGTTGTTTGTGACGATGCGTAAACAACGAAGCGGCAGTTGAAATGAAACGGCAACTTTTTGGCCTGCCAGTTGAAGCGGCAAAAAAGTTGGCATACATATAGACAGACAGACATATGTATGTATATATATATATATATATGTATGTATCTGTCTTCTTGCGGGCGTCAAAGTGGGGATAGCAGCAACAGCAGCAGCAGAAGAAACTTTGCAACCGTAAAAGTGTTCGTTTAAGTGGGACCTGTGGTAATGTTGATCTTTTGCAATCGAGGGAGACGAACAAACGTTTGAGGCATGGGCGGGCCTTTAAGATGTTTTCCTTTGACAGCAAGCATATGGGTACTTTGTGTTGGTCTCTCTCTGTGTCTTGGGAAGTTCTTTGGTGAAATAATAATAATATTGGACTGGTCTATGCTTAGTAGTTGTGTACGTTTATATGAATGATTGACTAGATAGAACTGTAATTTGCTAAGTTAATTGTAATAATGCAAGCTAATAAATAATAATAATTATGAGACTAGAGTTTTTGCAAGGGATTAATGGTAATAAAAGTAAAAAAAAAAACAATAGAATTTCGAAATATTAGAAATGGAGTACTATGTGTAGATATAGTAATTCTATTCTTGCTAAGCGATTTACTTTGCTGCGACATGAATTGAATTAGATACTTTCGCATATAAAATTACAAAATTTATATTCTAAAAGAAAACCCAGTTAAATATGAATATAATATTATTTTCTATGTGTAACTGCAGAAGCTTTTATATTATTGTTCTATTCTTTCGCATATCAAATAACAAAACTTATATTATAAAAGAAAAAAAGCAATTAAATATAAATATAATATTATTTTCTATGTGTAACAGCAGAAGCTTTTATATTATCGTTGTATTCTTATAGAAATAGAAAAAAGGGGCCTATGTTCTTTTATTTATTTTAGTTTATTATTATTTTGTTTTTATTTACTTTATTTTCCTTTTTTTTTTTAATTTTTTAAATATTTATTTTCTTTTATTATATAAATAATTTATATTAATGTCGCAATATTTACTTTTTTTTTAACAAATATTACTTTTTTTTTATTTTAATTTTTAAATAATTTTTAAAAAATACCAAAACTTTTTATTTATTTATCTTTTTTTTTTTAAACATCTATCTATGACATACGCTCAACCGTTTTCCGTTTATTCCAGCTCTTTCAGTTGTCAATTTCGAGCTGACCCCTTGCCCAATTGACATGATATTTCGACTAGTCTTCTGTTTCAAGTTTCCAAAAATTTCGTTTTTTTTTCTTCGTTTAATCCATAATATGTTTAACTCTTATGCCTCAGAGTTTTCGAGCTAGTGGAGCTTAATGTCAACTCAACAAGAGTCGTGTCTACAAGTTTGACACTTGCATTTGTCATTTGCCTCATTTGTTTGCTTTGGCTTTTTTGTTTTTGTTTTTGTTTTTTTTTTTCTTGTTTTTTGTCTCTCGCTTTTGTTTTATTTTGTTTGCCTGTCCATTTGCTACGCTTACATTTTCAAGTTTGTAACTGTTACAGAATCGCTGCTCCGCTCGCCTCTCATCTTGTTTTGTTTGTTTTCCTGTTTATTTCTGTAGAGATTTGTCTTTTGCTGTTGTTGTTGCTGTTGTCTTTGGTGAAGCTTTATGCGCAATTAGCGAGCACATTGTTTATTTTTGTGGCACGTTTTATTGTAATTAAAACAAAAAAAGGAAAAACAAAAACGGAGTAGAAATATGTTGTCCACGAAACGCTAGATTAGTGCAACATGTAGGTGTAGCTCTGCAGCTCTGCAGCCTTTCGAAAGAGCTCAGATGCAGCAACTGTCAATACTTGTGGCTAGCCATGTGGCAAGTAACTGGGATTTGTGGCAACCTCTGGTCGACGATATACTATGTGCATGCACTTTAAGAAGCTTGACACCCACAGTTGCACTTAATACAATATACATATATATTCAGTGTATATATTCCATGTCAGCTAACTGTACTCCTCTTGCACAAATCTGTCTGTCATCTTGGGCGCTAAGTCCAAAAAATATTTGAAATGCGCCCACAGCACTAGTCTGATCTGAACTATAAGCTCAACTAGATATCCCTCTCTCTCTCTCTCTCTCTCTCTCGCTCTCTGTCTTCTGTTAGCATCATGCTCGTTTGCAACCATGTTCGTAGATTGCCGTCTGTCTGACTGTCCGACTGTCTCTCCAACAAAATGCTAATTGAGCGAACACTCCACAAGGCGCCAAACGTTCAAAATGCCGAGACAATCTATCAATAGACCCCCACAGCAACCCAATCAAATTGGCAAAACAATTTTATTTTCCGATTTTCCTTGTGCATTTTAATGCAATTTGATTTGCTTGCAAATTCGCTGAGTGATTTGATTACATAAGAAATAGGAAAACGCGCGCAGGCAATAAAATGATTATTAATGAAATATCAATAAATATTGCTCTAGCCATAATTATGTGTGATTATTAATCAAATTTATTAATGTAATATAGCCAAAATTAATGATTGGTTGGAAAAGAAAAAAAGTATATATGTATATAATTTGTTGTTTGACTGGCTATCATTTGATTTATAGTTTATAACCAAACGTTGATCCCTAGTTTGCCTAATTCTAATGTAAGCCAGTTCTTAAAAAAAAAAAAAAATTAGTTTGTTTTAATTTAATTTATTCTTATATTATTATTGTCTTTTTTAATTTTGTTTTTAATTTTTAAAATTTTATATATATATTTTTTTGTCATTCAGTTAAATAAATCAATTCTTAATCTTATATAACATAATAATTAAAGCTACTTGGATATTAAAATTATATTGCATACCTAAACTATACGTATTTTCAAACCTCACACTGCGGATATCTATATATATATATATATATATATTTAGTACATATCCTATATATAACACCTTTCATAGACAGCTTTTTTAAGAATAGAAATTTTCTACTATATCATTTCGCTGCTCTATGAATTCCATTTAGCTCGCCAACATTTTATGAGCATTCGAAAAAATTTCTTTTATCTCACTCTCAATTGGACGCGAATGTGTGACTATATCTTTTATCTGAGGCAATTTGACTTGAATATATGACTCTATTAAAATCGATGCCGTCTCTTTTGAAACTCTTTAAAACTTCAACTTTCCGTTTTGTTTTTATTATTTTTTCGTGTGCACCAACTAGACCAGAGGTGCTTTACGCGTCTGGGACATTTTGGCGCCTGTGCTGAGGCCATTCAAGCCGCTGGCAGTCAAAAATGCCAATTGCTTTTGGCCAATTAGGCAGGCTTTCTAAGTCGGCTCGGCTCAGCGTGGCTCGGCTTCAAATGCCGCGAGAGGGTAATTATGCTGGCCAGATAGTCAATTGAGGTGCTCCGCGATCGCATGACGAGGTGACGAGCCTGCTCGCCCGTTTGCCATTTAAGTGGGCAAACACATTAGCTGCCATAAACGTGGCGAATGCAATTTTTATTAGCGTAATTAACACCTTTTTGCTGATAGTACAGCAACAACTACGCCGACTTCTATTTCTATTAAAGCTTCTTCTTCTTTCTGCTTCTTAATTTCTAAACTTTTATGCAGCGCCACAATGAAATGAATCGTGAGTGCGTCAATTTGCTTACCACGTTGCCTCGAGCGTTGTGTTGCTGGCGCCGCTGTTGGGCGGAGGGGTATGAAATGCTGGGGCAGCAGACGCATGCCCGGCGGACAGGGCGGTAGACTGTCCAGATTGTTGTACAGCACAATATTGTTGCTGCTGGGGTGTATGAGAAAGTGTTGCTGCTGCTGCTGCTGTTGCTGCCGGCTCAGATTGCCAAAGAGTTGCTGCTGCTGTTGCTGCTGTTGCTGCTGCTGCTGATAGTAAGTGGCAGCCGGCAGCGCAAAAGCATGTTGCTGTTGCTTAAGCGGTCGCGGGGTTATGGCAACAACATGCTGTTGCTGTTGCTGCTGCTGCTGGTGCACGCCAGCAACATGTTGTTGCTGTTGCTGATAGCTGCTGTGCAGGCGCGTGTGATAACTGAAGTGTTGCTGTTGCTGCTGCTGCTGTTGCTGTTGTATCTTTGGTATTAGTGTTGTTGCTGTTGCGCTGGTAGCAATTGTTGCTGTTGCAGTTGTGGTGCGTGTTGCATGCGTCACATTGCGCTGATAGTGATGCGGCCGCAATAGTTTGCGTCGCCTGTTGCTGCTGCTGTTGCTGTTGCTCACAAATTTGCGACGCCATTTGTTGCGACGCGCTGGTATTGCTGTCGCTGTTGTTGTTGCAGTGGCAGCAGCAGCTGTTGCTGTCGCCGTGGCCGTGACAATTTCATTGAAATTGCTGCTTATATTGATATTTACACTGCTATTTACACTAGTTATTTGTTGTTGCTGCTGCTGTTGCTGTTGCTGTTGTTGCAACATGTTGCCCGCAGGCATTGCATGTTGCAGCGTGTGTGTTATGCAGACTAGATAGATGCATAAATGCAGCAATTTCGTTGCGACCGCAGCAACATTTCGCCGTTCATTGACGCGCTGACTTATTGACGCGTCTGGCATTTTGACAGTTCGTTTGTCAGACGCTGACATATTTCTCTAATTTGTTTCACTCCTCCTCTCACTCACTCACTCACTCACTCACTGGCTGTGCTTTCCAATTAGTATTTGTTGCCATTCAATGAGTTTTCACACATTTTGCGGTGCGTTTTCTTTGTGTTTGGTGTTTGCATTGAATGGGAGAACATTTTTTATTCTTTCTGTAAGTTCAGTTGGGCACAAAATTTTTATAATTTTTGTTGAGTTAGAGAACGATTTTTTATAACAATTGATAGTTGCGGGCGTGTTGTAGCATTTAAAGTTGGACAACAATATTTTTGTAGAATGAAATTTTAATTTTAATTCCTATACAATTTCTTAAGGATATTATATATTCCATTTTTTACATTTTCATAAACTTTTCCAGTATTTTTGTTTACTCATTTAGCACATGCAAATAAAATTGTAGTAAACTCTGCTGCCACATTGCTTTTTAGCCAACAGCAACAAGTTGGCCATAAATGTTTCAACAAAACTTTTGACAATTTGTAAATAAACAAATAAAAATTTTACAAAAATCGAATTTAGAGCATAGACAAACAGGCAGATAGGCTGTGTGTCTGTGTACTGTATGTGTGTGCGTTTATGTGTTTGCCTAGCAAACTAATTAGTAAAGTTCTACAAGGAAAAATAATGGCTAATACTTTCAACAAATGTGCTACAATTTGTATATTTGTTTTGACTGAAACGTACAAAAAATTGTAAGTCGAAAATAAACTATTATAGACAGCGGCACAGTTTAAAAGATATACAAAAAAATTAAGGAAAAAATAAGATAACTAGAATATAGCAAAGGAAACCACAAAATAGATATATCTGCAAACCAAAGAACCCTTCAGCTAAACAAATTGAAAGCTATACGAAAGGCATAAATTTGTGCCGCAAGACTCATAAACTTATGTCGAAAAGTTTATTATGAAATGTTTTAGATACATCTATATAGAGACAGATACATATATATATTTGTGTTTATATATCTATAGCCCAAGTTATGATTCTAGCGTCATCTGCTGAGATTTTCCAGGAAACGCAGCTGCAAACGAAATTCGCATAGAACACAAAGCCATAGCCATAGCTAAAGCCAAAGCACAGCAAAGGGAAACAAAATCAAATCATAAACTACAAAGTAGATCTGAAGCATCCAAAAAGCAAACAACAGCAGAAGAGAAACATTTTTAATAGAGATCGTGATGTAATAAATTTCAAATGGAACATAACTGCGAACCGTAAGCGAAACTACAATAAAAATCTTTGAAAACGGCTTTCGTTATGTACATACATACATATGTATGTATCTAAACTAGATGAGCTATGCATAGACACACATAAATAAAAGTAAATAATCTGGAGTCGAACAAATAGGCATTATTTCAGCAATCGAAGAGAGTCAGCCCGAACAAACGATCGTAAATAATCAAAAATGAACTGACAAATCAGCAAAAGGTGAATCGAGATACAGAGAAAAGGCGCTGGGCACAAATGGGTCTAGTTGTTGCCAGGGTCAATGGATTTAGGTTTCCCTTTGCACACAAGTGGAAAATTAGTTAGAGAGGAGCAGCAAGCACCAGCAACAACATCAGCGACAACAACAACAACAACAATATACAACAAATTTGAAATAAGTGAGCTTTTGTTTTCCATTGAAATTTGGCGGCTTTTTGTTATTTGATCTTTTTTTTAACAAAGCTAACAACAAACTCCACAACAGCAACAACTATACATGAAACATTTTTAACATTTTTTTTTTATTTATTTATTTTTTTTTTTCATAATTTTTTGTTTTTGTATTCTTAAGGCTGGCTCTGCGTTGGTCTTAGTCATTGTTCAGCATCTGAGCCGCATTTTGCGGCTACCTTATTTAAATTTCTCACATTACAATTAAATTGGACATTTGCCCGTTGCTCAACTTTGGACGGTGTTTTTATATCATTTTTACCTGGCTCACTTAACATTTTTGTAAGCGGCTCGTAGTGCCAAGTGCTTGATATATGCCTGGCTATTTCGCACTGTCCCTCTCTTTCTCTCTCTCTCTCTATTGCTCTTTCTCTTGCTTGCTTTGATCTGGCCCTGCCAAATTAATGTAAAATCTCAAATATGTCTGGGCTGTGTGCGTTTTTAATTAATTGTGAAATTGCGGCCTAATTGAATGTGGCACAGCCCGCTTATTATTATTATTATTTTTTTTTTTTTTTGCTTTAAGTGACAAAAATTATGTTTTCTCTTATTTTGTATGTGCTGGCATTACGAATTCTGTTCTGTTGTGTTTTTTTGTTTGCTCGTGTGTGTAAGAAGTTGAAATTGGCTAATTTTAGTTAGTTAATTTCTTTAAGCGAAGCTTTCAAAGCTCTAAACGTTCGTTTTTAACGTTGAATAAAAAAAAAAAAAAGTTGTGAAAAAAAAATTTTTTAAATTAATTATTATAAAGGAAATAAAACTATAAAAATTCTTTTGTTAATAAAGAATCGTTCCCAATCAAAAAACTTTTATAACATTTATTTATTGAAAAAAAAAAAAAAAATAATAATAATAATAATAATAAAATAAAAATAAAAAATAAATAAATATATATAGAACTACAAAGAAAAAAAAAATATGTGGATTAAAATTATTGGAAGAATTTTTTTTTTTTTTTAATACAACTAAAACCAAAGTACTTTACAGAATCTAAATAATAAAAGAACAGGTCTTCCGATGTATCAAGTACTAGATTTATGATCTATTTTTATGTTAATACTTAATAATATCTCTGACTCATGATCAAATGACTTCTTTGTATTTTAATCTTAGAAAGCTGTTAATTCGCTTAAGTCTCCTCCATTTACGAATCTTAATGCTAACTTTATTAGTACCAGTTTTTTATTTTTTTAGTTCATTCACTCAACGTTGAGCTGTATAAAGTTCTAGAGTTTTATGGCAAACCTCTGCCATTTGCCACCTGCCAGCCACCACTGGCAGCACTCGTCATCTCATACATCTTCATTTGTTTTGTTGGCTAACCCAATTACAAAACTGTTGAGCATTTCGCACAGTTCGCACCATTCACTCTATATACGGGCTGGCTGGCGAACTAATCTATTAACGCCTTACAAAATAAAAGCAAATAAGTAGCAAACGTTGAGAATTGTGCAAAGTGCCGGTCGTAAACTATTTTAAATATCTGGCAGTGCAGCAGTGCAGCGAGCAGAGCAGCGCAGCGCCAATTGGGGCAGCCACCCGCTGATCCGTTTGATCAGTCTCGACTGGACATGGCCACATGTTGAGCGCTATAGGAATGATTTTTATGCTTGCCCACAATATGAAGAGAGTATATTGGCTTTGTGCAATGCATGTGTATTGATGTCAGTCTGTCTGCGCTTCTGATTATTGAAGCTGGAAATTAAAAATTTTGAATGTATTTTTATTTGTGTATTCCACTATCAGATATAAATTTTTATAATTCAGTTTTTCTGGCCTGATGGTACATGGAAAAACCTTTCTAGTTTTCATAGATATGAACTTCAAAACTTTAACTATTTCTATAGAGTATAAAAAAAATTATATATCTATGCAAGAATATATGCTTTATATATACCATTGCAAAATCTATACAGAACTAGATCACTCCTCGACAGCTAGATATACAAATATTATATCATCTACTTATCCAAGTCCGCAAATATCAAGATTTTTATTGCTTATCTGGTCGATTTGTTCTGAACGAGTATTAGCTAGTGTGTTAAACTCGACTTCAATATGTCTACATGTTTTTTTTTCTGTAGATTTTTCAATCTTTTTGTATTTTGTTTATTTATTTTATTTTTTTCTATTGCATAATTGCAATTGAATTGTTTGGCACGTTTCGATTTCGTTTAATTGTACACTCTACAAACGGAGGGGCAGAGGCAGGGGTAAATATATGTTAATGATTTGATTTAGTGCCTCATTGGCTACCATTTCGAACACATCAGCGTCATGTACAACCATAAATTTTATTAATGAAGACATTTTTTTTATTGCGTATTATTTATTATTATTTTTTTTTTTGCAATTGAACTGTGTGTCAGGCGATGAGCCCCATTTGAATCCTAGTGAGCTCCATAAAGTGGGACATATATGTGGCTTAGCGCAGCGGGTGCTCAGTGAAAGGCTGCATTGCTAAGAACAAGGGAACTGGGTCATGGAAATGGAGTTTATGTAATTTGTTATTGCTTTACGAGCTCAACTTGATTTGATCAGTGATCTTTGTGATTAAAAATGATCAATGAAATCAAGTGAAAGCATCGATTTAATGAAAGAATTATGGTTTAATTGGTTGGAAATATGTTTGTTTGAATTTGTTTGGGAAATGTTGAAATGGCAGACATTATTAAAGAAGAATATTATACTAGATTAGTATATTAGATATAGATTATTATATTAGGCTGGAATTTAATAAGCCGAAAGACTAATTTTATTTTTCTTTATTTTATGTATGCTTAATATTTTGTAGACTTTAAGAAAATGTGCTTATATTATTTAAATAAATATTAAAAAGTATTTTTTTTTTTTTTAATTTAATGAAATAGATATATGAATAAATAAATAATTTCTCCAAGTATATAATAGAGATAATAATATAATTACTAGAAAATTTTCTGCAACATATTCCTTTGCTCATTAGCCAAACATTTCAAACAGAAGCCGCAGCTGTCAGCACTAATTAAGGAAATGAGCTAAATCAATTATTGGAGGAAATTTGATATCGCTTAAGCAAAGAAGATGAAAATACAAAATATCCTTTTTAGCTGCCAAATCAGTGAAGTGTTAAAAATAGCCGCCAGCTAATTACGTAGAATTGTCACTTTTAATTAGAACAAATACGGAAAATACCCGATTGTCACACAGTCAACACATACATAGCACACATACACATACACACAGACTAAAGCAAGTGACAACGCATTGTCAAGATAAAATAAAAAATATTTTTAACTAACAAAGTTGCGGGCAATTTACAGATCTAAGCAGCGAATGTTGCTTGGCTCCGCTTGAGGCGCAGCAAACGAGTTTGCCAGACTCTTAAATTTTGGGCTTAGACTGTGAAAAATTGCAATACAGCAGGACGGTTGGCAGATGGCGAGGGGCGGTCGAGGGATGCAAGCCCAGTAGCAACAGCTACGCATTGCGAGGGGCAACACAACAAAAACAACAACAACAATAACATCAACGAACAACAACAAAAACAAAAATGGGGGAACAAAATAATGAGCCCACATAAGAAATGACTTAATCGCTGGCGGCTTGTTAACCTCAACTTGAATAGCTTGTGGCCGGGGCTCTTTAAGTAGCTGCACAAATAAAGATTTACAGCAATTTACTTGAAGGCCTTAACTCTTTGGACTGCCAGTCAATAATTTTCGTTGTCCTCCTCCGCACCCTTGCCAGATTATATGCTATGTGCGACGGGGGCTGGCTGTCTCATGTTGAGTGGGGCTGGGCTTTGGGTGGCGAGAGGTGGGAGGATGGAGGCAGCGACCACCGTCAGCGCCTTTGAGGAATTGCATAATTATAGCATTTTCCGGGACAAGCGAGCCCAGCAGACAACAACAGCGGGCATGCAAACGCGCTTGGCCTAGGTTCAGGCTAATTTGTATACCAAACCCCTAGACGTTTGTGTTTGTCCATATAATCTAGGTAATATGAGAGGCCGTGGATACTATAGCACTCCCGTCCGAGTTGTCGGCTAACTAGCAACAGTTATTTAAGAAGTCTAGTTGTGAAGCAGATGAGAAAGTTGTCAATGGATATGCAGAGATTTTAATATGAGATCCAAATAAAGTTAATTGCCGATCGATAGATCTTTTTAAACAATTTTTAATTTATAATAAATTAAAATTAAATATTGAAGAATTGTTTGCAGGC
The DNA here is from genome assembly GCF_018153725.1 of Drosophila mojavensis. Classification (NCBI taxonomy): domain Eukaryota; kingdom Metazoa; phylum Arthropoda; class Insecta; order Diptera; family Drosophilidae; genus Drosophila; species Drosophila mojavensis. The sequence continues at coordinate 9,846,011 of NW_025318858.1, forward strand.
AAATTTAAAGATTTTTTGTTAAGCAGTTGAGAATGTTTTTAATGCACTTGCAGAGATATCCAGATCTAAATAAATTGAGCTGCAGACTTAGAGAAATTTATAAGTCGAGTCCAACTGTTACAATTTCCTAAACTTCTCTGTTGAAGAAAGGGCATTGCAATATCGTTACATGAAAAATTATATATTTCCATTGCCTTCTGTAGTTATTTTACGTTTTTCTTATGGCCCGTAGGCCTTGTAGTATGTTGGAAAGTCAGTCTGTGCCTAGATGCCAAGCAGATGGAGAGCAGAGGCAAAGCGTCTTGTACAAATATTGTAATGGCATGATATTGATCTTGATTGTCAAGATCGCACACAGCATGATCGCAGTGTATGTTCGTTGTTCGTCGTTCGTCGTTTGCGAGTTTCCTTCGTTGTCGTTGTCGTTGTCTAGTCAAGAGTCGAGAGTCGCGAGTCGAGATTCGAAGAGAGTCGAAAAGTCTTAGAGTTCAAGCAAGTTGCATTGTTTAACTTTGACTTTGTGTCAGTTTTATGCTTTTTCGATAACGATCGCTGATCGTGGCTGCCGACTGTGTGTGTGTGTGTGTGTGTGTATGTGATTAATCGTGTGTGTCGCTGCATGGGAAAGGGTCGCCTGCGAGCGTAGAAAGCAGCACTCATATGCATATGAAACAAGCGCACTCGAACTCCAACTCGCACTCACACTCATACACTCACACACTCGAACTCTCTGACCAAAAACCAACTCAATCACTTGCCTCGAATGCACTTGTTTCGCTCGATCAAACGACAGCAGCAGCTGCTGCAAACTTTCAAACTGATGTCCGTTGATTTGAGTGACAGACAGAAGTGTGCTCTCTCTCTCCCTATCTCTCTATCTCTGTTTCTCTTTCTCTATCTCTCTATCTGTGTTCGCCTAGACGCCAGCAATTGAGGAAGTAATTAAACTTAAAATTATAATGTTACTTCTATACGTCTCGACCATTGATCTTCATGATATTTACCATATGTGGCGGTACCCTGCATTAGCTCTCGGCATAACAATTTAGATTTATGTGCATGTTTTCAATATAATTTGCTAAATTTTTATTGCCATTGTTCGATTGGGCGAAATGTTTGATCACTTGAATTGAAAGATTTAGAACTTGACTGATCGCGAGCTGCAGATAAGGAATAAATTTCATTGTCTTTGTATCAAGTAGAAACTGAAGCAATTGTGATATACCTATCAATATAAACTGTATCATCAGAATTTCTCTTTGAATCAACTCGATCTAACGATCACGCAACACGTTCATCTGCATATAAAAATTCAGTTATAATTGAAATATAATCTCTCAATTCAAATAATTTAACTTCAATGCTTAAAACTTAGTTCGACTTCTAATCAAATACAACTCTGCTCAAAATTTTCACAGCAAAGCCAATGATCAAGAATCAGAAAAAACAGTTAAATCATAGGGTAACCACGTTTCGTTATGCTTCAGGCTTTGTTTTTGGCTTGCGGCTTTTGTGGGTTTGTGGTATGCCAATTTAAGTATTTCTTGCTTGATCTTTGATCTACAATTTGAAACGCAGAGCAATGCGAAGGAGCAACAGACAGTGAAAGAGAAGGAGAGAGAGAGAGAGTGAGATGGAGTGAGATCTGAGACTGAGTTGGGCGGCCGTTAGATCAGCGCGATACGATCTTTTTTTCTTGTGTAGGGAGTTGCGCATTGTCAGAACTCGTTTTTATTAGAGTGAGAGCGACGAAGGGAGCGAGAGAAAGAGAGAGAGACGGGCTCGCCACAAAGAACAATGGAGAGGCGCCGCTTTCAAGTTCAAATCGTCGCTGAGGATCGGTAAGGAGCGCGCCTAATTGGGTCAGCCGGTCTCTCACTGTGGCTTGAGCCGTTTAATTGGATTACCGCCTTTTTATAATATCTATAATTTTTGTACATACATAATTTATTATTTCATTTTTTGGCAACACGCGCCCAACTAAAAATTTACCTTTATTTACAAGTCATTAACACAAAAAGAAGAGAAGAGAAGAAAATGAAGAACTATGAAAAATAATAGAATGCCAAGCTTATCAGACGAGAGCAAATATTGCCCCATTGTTGCATTTGTCATCTGGCTAATGGAATGTCACATATATGCGCTTGTTGTTTCTGCTTTTATCTGTCAGTTGGGCAAATAGCGACCGACACCAAAAACAACGAGACGAGAAAATGAGAGTATCTAAGACAATGACAACTACTGTATGAGCCCTATGGATACTTTGGGTTCCGGGAAGCCGGCTTCAGGCCAAGTTAAGCAGCAGTTGCAGCTCTATTAGCATTCCCAGAATTAAAAATAAAAAATAAAAACTAGTTGCAGCTACAAGAAGATGGGCAGAGCAAAAGATAAAGGGGGCAGGAAGAAGATGGGGCTAGGCCAAGTGGGGGACAGAGGAAACTCATCCATAAATCTGTGCAGTCTCGCCCATTAATCATCATGCATGTCCGAGCCAATCATCACTTGCAGCCGCATTTCAACAACAACAACAACAACAACAACAACAAATAGTGCCCGATAGTCCACCGTCTAGACAATCAGCCACTAAATAGAGCTCTAGGGCGTTCCACTAATGAGTTATGGGCCTAGGAATTGTGTAATCTTTTGCGTCTATTAGCCATTGATTTGAACACCGATTTCGTACTTAGTATATAATCAGCTTTGCATTTGTAGGAGTAGCTTAGCATTTTGCCAAAGCCCCCAAAACAGAAGAAGCTTATTAATAGCTCTTTGTAATTACATATGTAAATGTGATTCGAAGCTTAAACTCACTAAAACTGGTCACAATTGAGAGCTATATAAAGGCAAATATTTGGATGGAAGGCGTCATCGGGCCTTGGGCCTGGGAACATCTCTTGATGAGCACTTGAATTCAGTTGTTGATTTATTGGATATGGAATGTCTGAATGCTTTAAGCCAAACTTCAATTAAGAATCAAAAGACAACGTAAATAAATTATTGTTGTGAAATATTATTGCCTAACGAAGATTAAATATATTCAGTTTGGTAGTAAATAATTTGGAAATCTTTACGAAATCTGAAGTTGGCGAAGTTTTATGAAAATGTGTCATTGAGATGGAAGATTTCAATAAAATTTTAATAGGATTACTTTTGTAAAAACATCGTAATAAATTTTTTTTATACAACATATATTGTACTATAAAAATATATATTGGTAATCAACTTATTTGATAGGAAATAAATAAGAGGCTATATCATTCAAATCTTTATAAGTAATACAAACAGAACATTATGAAAATGAATATATATTATATTTTAAAAAAAAACTTCTATATAATGTCATTATTTATCAAATATCTGTTCAGACTCTCAAAGATTAGAAACATTATTTTGCACATAATACTTTTCGTTATAATGTGTTTTTTTTTTTTTTTTTTTTAATTTTTTTTTATATCCGCAAACATTCTGCCGCAACCATCAATTGTTATAAATATTTTTTCGCCCATTCTTCACACTTTGCTTACAGGAAATTCCTTTAGTAGATGATTCGTTGGCATTACATTATCATTATCATTCTGATCAGCATCATTATTATTATTGATTATTATTATTATTATTAAAATTTTTGCACTCTCCATTCAATGTACGCCCAGCTAATGAACACCTTGCGCGCGTATTCTATAATCAAATAGTGGGCGTGTCACGATCGCGCGAATATTAAATCCAAAGACAACAACAACAACATAAAATGCAAAGAATACCAAGAGATAATAATCTGGCGTGGATCAAGCGATCAAATCAAATCAATTTTCTTTCTTTGCATTGCAAATTTGTGTTGCTGTTGTTGTTGTAGTTTTTGTTGTTGTAGTGTTATCAACATCGGCGGATCGGATAGGTTCGGTCCGGTTCTGTCGCACGATCGATGAAGTCGCACGTTGCACAAATCAACATAATTGCCAACTGAGTGGCTCGCCCGCTCGTCCCGTCTCGTCTTCTCGCCTTCGCGTTACACGTTGCACGTTGAAACATGCAACCTGCAACTGGAGCGGAGCGCCAGTCACGTTGCGACTTCTTTAGCTGCGGCGCGTGCGTCGCAAATCAAGTGCAAAAATAGATCAATCAAGCGAGCAATCAATCGAATCGAATCGCTTCAATCGCCATGGCAAATGAAATGATTTTTTTTTTTTTTTTGTTTGGCTCTCTTCTCTTATTGCTGTTTCGTACGTGCCGCGACGTGTCGCCTCGCGTCGCGTTTGACGTGTGTGAAAAATATATTACAAAAAAATACTAAATTAATTAATTACACCAACTAACGTTAAGTTTGCGGGGGTTCGCAATTGGCTAGAATCAACAAAAAACAAATCCGAATGCTGATTCGATTGAATTTTAATTTATGTTTTTTGTTTTTCCTGTTCGGTTTTTGCCATTTCCGCAGAATTGCATACGGAGAAAAGATGATTTGCTGTGCGCGGCGTGTGCTGTGTCTTCTGTTACTCGTTTATTTTTTGCTTTCTGCATAAACAAATTTTAATATACACTCACACTCTCGCACACACACGTACACCGATACGTAACTCTAGACGCGACAATTTCGTTGTGGACAGCCGAACGATTCTCGTCATGTAACCAAGCGCGCGCGTCGTCTCATTGCAACTGATCGCGATTTGTGAAAAAACATCGATGCATCGACAATCGATGTTTTTTTGGCGATGTTTTCCGATGTTTTCCGATGTTTTTATTGATACCGATGTTAAGCGATGCATCGATGTTTGACAGAACATCGGGCGTTAAATTTCACAACATTGCAGAACATATGGATACACTGCCACATAGAAAAATTCGCGAATTTGTTTCTTTTTTTTACCCTGTGTTTGCAATGCCAAAGTAAGTAAATTGTTGAAAATATATATAAATATAGTTATTTGCAATTACAAATGTATTTATTCTAGAATAACAACAAAGACAAGCTTTTGCTGGAGGCACTTTACAAAATTGATGGAAATAGCGCGAAATGCAACATTTGCAACAAAGTTTTGAAGATTGCGGGTAACACGACCAACATGAAGGACCACCTGCGGTCCATTCATAAAATAGAACAAAATGTTGAAGAAATGTTGTTTAAGAATTGAATTAACGAAAAATAACGGAATTGGTAGAAAACATCGATACATCGATGTTTATAGCCGATGTTTTACACAACATCGATTTATCATTTTGCAAACATCGATGAACATCGACATCGAATTTTCGACCCAAATTTACATCACTAGATTTGTCCCAATCAGAGAATGTTGACCAAAAAGGCGAAAGCCGTTCGCTTCGAACATGTTGCACGCGTGTTGCTAGACGACTAGCACATGTTGCCAAGCGGCTGGCCACATGTTGCCAGCGACAAGTGCGTTGGCAACATAGCAAAGATTGCAAATCGAGCTTGTTTAAGATCTTTTCATCTAATGAAAAAAATGATATTTTGATTTTTAATAATATAAATATTAAATAAATATAATGAAAATACATTTTCTTGTATTACATAAAAAGTTATATATAAATAAATATAATTAACGTATATAAATAAATTTACATATAAACAAGTAAGAACGTTGCAGTCGGGCGTTACCGACTGCGGAATACTCATTCACATCCCATCAACAATTTAGTAGTTAAGTTTCGCTCTAATACTGTAGATTATACAGGTTTTTCCGATTTGCCACGCCCCAACTGGGCGTAGACACCTCATTTTTGGTCAGTTTTTAGAAAGAGATAACGGTACCCTAACTGCAAAGTTTGAATGCTTAACCTAAAAAAATGTGAAAATTACAGGGTATTTTTCGATATGCCACGCCCCTAAAGAGGCGTAAAAATTATTTTTGGGGAATCGATAGAGGAGGCTACCAGTAACTCAACTATCCAAATTTAAAGCTTCTAGCTATTATACTTTAGGAGATATAAACTTTTGTGGTTTGCCACGCCCCCTGTGGGCGGACATATATCCGACAAAACTTTTTGGTCTTGGGTGATCAGTCCGAGTATATATACAAAATTTGAGGTCTCTGCCATCAGTAGTGTCCAAAATATAGGAGAATTTAAAAAATCACTATATCTTCAGGTCCGATTTGCCACGCCCCCAATGGGCATAGACTTATAATTTTATCTATAGACTTTATAGAGTCATACCATTAGCTGACGTGCAAAATTTCAGCATTCTAGGTTTACAACTTTAGGAGATACAGTTTTATCCGATTTGCCACGCCCCCAATGGGCGTAGATATATCCGCCATAGCTCGTGATCTTGGGTGGTCAACGCGGACCTACACACCGAATTTCAGCTTTCTAGCTCTTTAACTAACATGATTTCTGGTATATCGGAAAATGCATTTTCCGATTTGCCACGCCCCTAGAGGGCGGATCGAGAAAATTTTAACACTTTATAAATCGGAGATATACACGAGTATGTGTTCCAAATTTCAAGTCTCTAGCTTCAATAGCGCCGAAATAGATTGCGTTCATACGGACAGACGGACAGACGGACGGACGGACAGACGGACAGACGGACGGACAGCAAGACGGACATTGCACAAAACCAATATACTGATTCACTTTCGTGAATGAGTATAATAAACTTTATAATTCATATGTAGAGTAACCCTAAGCAAAGTCTAAGAGAAAATTCTCTTTTTTCTATAGTTTCTCGATATTAAAAATATATCTTTGATTAGTTCTTTCCATTTTAAGCTTGCGTTGATCCGTTTGTAGAAGTTCTCTAATTAGATTCCATCTGCCAAATGCTCAGGTGTGAGAATAAATATTTATATAGAATATATAAATATTTATATAGAATATAGATTCGCGTTGGAGTGTTAATTCTGTGATTTTGCCTCTGTACATAAACTTCAGATTACCGAGTGAATATTGTTTAATCATTAACAGAAAGATTCCATTTCTATTTTCACTTTCTATTTTTCACTGATATTCAATAAATTAAAAAAAAAAAGCTGGAATATAAAGATAATATTTAACTTAATTAAAACTAAAATAATATGCTTTTTATTCTGCAGGTTAAGTTGTAAGACTTCTGTTTAATCGAATTTCCTTTCATCTCAGATTAGTTTTAAAATACTTGAGTTTTTTTTTTTTCTTATACTAATTCCATAAATCTTCTATGTTATCACACACTTATGTCTAATCTTTTGTTGTAAGATCTTTGCTGAGAATCAAAGTGCATCTTGATTCCACTACCTCCCGAATAAGCCAACTAATCAACATAAAGCTAGACGCTTTATGCCTGAGCTTATCCGTGCAAATGTGCACTTGAATCACGTTAAATATATATATGTATATATAGACACTTATATACACATATATATGTGGCCCACTGATGTATTATCCATTGCGGCTGGCACTTAAATATTTTTCTTTTTTATCACGCATCTGCTGTGATGCAATGGAAAAAATAAAAATAGTCAAGAAACTCGGCACAAGGAAAACATCTTACAAATTTTCCATAAGCAGCAGCAGCAGCAGCAGCGACGACTACAAATAGCTTTGAGTGCTTCATATGGGCACCGCACCTTGCTACCAGCAGAAGAAGCAGCAGCAGCAGCAGGCCAATCCGCGCTAGACATGGCCAACAGCCCAGACAGACGGGCAGTGAGAGCCGTCTGGGACTAGGTCTGTTGCCACACAGCTTGGCGACAAGCATTGGCTGTGGCTTTGGCTCTGGCTCTGGCTCTGGCTCTGGCTCTGCGTCTCCCTCTCGGTCTTTGGCTTTGGCTTTGGCTTTGGCATTCCATGTCACAAACGCAGTTATTTATGCGCTTCAGACCAAACCGACTGCCGGCAGTTCTATGACATTGTCACATGAACATGTCGCGTTAACCTTTCGCGCCAAAAACAACAACAACAACAACAGCAACACGAAACATATACAACATCAGCAGGAGCTCTTATAAATAAATGTTTCGAGAAGAACAAATCCTTAACTAACAAAAAAGAAATGAAAATTAGAAAAAATAGAAAAACTTCTTATTCCGCACTCTATGGAAAAACTGTCAATATTTTAATTGCCAAGCTTGAAAGTGCAGCCGGTTAGCGGCAGCAGCAGCAGCAGCAGCTCTCCACCTGCATCACCTCTTTTAAGCTAGTTGTTGTTGTTGTGATTGTTGTTGTTGTTGTGATTGTTGTTGCCATCAACGTCCACTGCGTGTGTCCGCATTCTGCGGGAAAATCATTTTTATATACCCTGTTCTACATATGAAAGGGGTGTGATGATGTATGAGATAGGTAAGAATAATGGCTTATCCATGCATCGCTATTCGTATATCGATAAAGGAATATTATTACTATCCAAACGAAAATAGAAATGTGAACAACGTGCCTCACACATATAATGATTTATATGATATATAATTGGAGGTATATACTCTCCTATGAATCGATATTTATCGCCAAATTGATATTATCAAAGTAATACAAAATTTTAATATCATTAAATTGAATATTATTATATTATATATTATTATTACAAGATTTATAATTACTTTATATATAATCTACAGTTCGATATTTATCGATAGAACTATTTTATTTTATATATTTCTATATACCTATGGAATATTTTTCAACCTCTGCCCTAAGTTAAGAATCAATGTTAAAATAGTTCAAATTCTTTCACACACTCTTTCTAGGGTATCTGCTAAGCTAAGCATTCACACCTAGAATGCACTTGTTTCTTCTTATTTTCTGCGACTTTTCCAATAAAGTAAATGCTGCACGATGCGTGTGTCGCATTTTGATGCAAGTATTTCGATTGGTTTTTCGTTGGCCTCAACTAGTTTTTTTTTTTTTTTAGCTTTACATTTCTTCATTGATTTTTTTGTTATTGCTGTTTTTTCTTTTTTTTCGGCAGCAACTAAGTGAACGATAAAAACGTCAAAAACAACAAAATGCTCTCGAAATTATGGGCCATAATCGACGGGCCGCGCATAACAATAATCGGGCAGCAAAGTTTTCTAATTCCATTGAAATTGCGTCGAGACAACAGAAAACTTAATTAGGGAGGGGGAATGGGGGCCCCCAATAAAAATTACGTATGCAAAATGAGACGCAGACGTGGAGGGGAGCTGTCTGTAGATCAGACCCCACGCACCAACGTAACTGCATTTGCTCAGACTGCGTCGCGGACTCAATCAAGATCTAAGAAACTGAATTGGGATCTGGGTCTGGGTCTGCTGCGCAGTCCATAAGACTCCAAAACAACGAGCAACTTTTGATTCAATTTTTGATTCAATTTAAACAATTAAAAACACGTGCAAAGTCTATAAATATGAGAGACGAGAGGGCTGCATAATAGAGGCCTGGCTAAGAGCATTATGCAGTCACATTCTTAGGCAAAATAAGGTCAAGAGTTGATTAATCTGGTATGACGGAGCGTTAAACGTAAGACTTTTGTATAAACAAAAAGGCCAACACCTTGAATTAAACAGAAAATTGTAATATAATATAAAATTATGTAGAATAATGCATGAAGGGGTTTCGAATAGGGCATTTGGGACAGACGTTATTTGAATAAATGTATTCAACTATCAAAAAGTAACACTTTACATAGATTTTTATAATGATTAGAGCAAGTTCTATTTATTTGTAAAATAATTTGAGCAATTTGATTTTCTTTTTATTGCTAAATAATTTTGGAATAATGATATAAACAATGGCATGAACTTGTCATTTCCATATATGATTATATATATTGTAATATATCTAAGAATCTCCATATGGTCGTACTTATATCAAAATAGAAAAACTTGTTAGTCTGCCTGTTCTGATTATAAGTGGGAGACAATTTTTTGATATATATCGCAAGCGTCATTGGACTCTATAAAGTGTAGAAACGATAGAGCTCGTAAGAGCCTATTATACCTGATGACTCGATTTTTTTAGAAGTTGTATTAATCCTTTTATAAACTAAAAAAAAAAAAAATTAAAAATCCTTTTCAGTTTTATGACAATTTTGCATTTACTATCGCGCTATCCATCTATCTATCTCTTTCCCTTTCTCTCTCTATCTCTATCTTCTTCTATATTTGTCTATCATGCTAAAAAGAAATATATAATGGTAACCTCACCTGCCACTAACTGCAACGTTCGCTGTCAAAGTCAAGCCCACGAAATACTCACACACACAATCACAATCACTTACACACTGAGCAACCGAAATCTCTTAAGCCTCTAACTGGAAACTAACAATAAGTAAATGCAAAGATTTAAATCAGCTACAGATTTGTTGCGGCCACAAAACGAAGAAGAAAATAAAAAAATAAAAAAAAAATAAAACGTTGCAGCAGGAGAGACATGTGGAGTACGCTGAGTGTAAAGCTTAGGAAAAACTTTGGCCACAAACAGGAAATCCTACACACACACACAGACAGAAATTTTCATTGCTGTGCAGCAAATTATCAAAACGCCAACATCTTTTTGACAAACTGCAAACAGCCAGCGTGAGAGAGAGAGAGAGCGAGGAACCCCTTCTAGCCAATGCTCCCCGCTCTAGTCTATAGAATCAAGTGCAGCGAACAAGTCGCAGCTGTCTCTGGTGGTCCGCACATTTCTCACTGAAGAGCGCACGAGTTGCCATTTGATACCCTATAGTCAGGTGGGGTGTGTGGGGTATGATAAGTTAGTGATAAAGTTTGGCACAGGAAAATGTAAATAAATGTATATGATTTTTCGATAGTGGTCTGTGCTCTAGGGCTGAAAAATATTATATTTTTGTTATCTATTTTGAGTTCAAAGCATTTGAAAAAGTATTCTCGATTATTTTGAAACTATTTCATTTTTTGATCGGGAAGGAATAAAAGGTGCAAATGGTTCATTCAATATGATTTATAACCAAATGGAATATATTATACATAAATTAAATAAAAATAAGAAATATATATAATGCAATATATTGAGGCTCCACAATATTTAAATATAATATTTTTATATGTAATATATATTCGCCTTTTAGTTTCTTTAAATTTCCTACAGGGCATCTAGTCGAGCAATCACTCTCTGCACAACTTCTCTAAAAAGTATTTTTTCTTCGTATATTTTTCTGATTTGCTGCGATCGCAATCGGGCGCTGCCTTCATATATGTGGAAGAGAGAATGTTTCGGATTGTGTTTTTTTTTTTTTTTTTTTTTGTGTTCTGTTCATTATTTACGGAGCAACGTCCATTACACGGCTCGTTGTGAGAGATGCGCTGCGACGATTGACGTGTCTTACTGTAATTTTTCATGCAATGATCTTAACTTATGGCATCCGCATCGCCTCTCGCCTCTGGTCTCTCGCCATCCGACTCTCGACTCTTACCTCCCCACTCAACGCATCGTTGACCTATTGAACCATAATAAATGCCGTCTTGTCGCACATGTGCCGAAAGGACCAAAAAGAGACAGCGTTTTGTCTCTACTACCAAAAATAAAAATAAATAAAAAAAGAATGAAAACTCTACCCAAGTCACGTTCTGGTCACTTAGAACCTGTTCTTGCCGCTACTTTTCTCGCATGAATCATTATTTGTGATGCCGAAAGCTTAAAGGCAGGAGGCGGAGGAGAAGGACGAGTAGGAGGCGGAGCAGGAGTGCGCAGGTATTCTCGTGTAGGACTCTTTGGGACAGCTGCAAGTTTGGCCAGTTGGTTACTCTTTGGGCGCAGTCGCCTCTGTCTCGTTTGCGATCATTTGTGATTGATACTATTTATTGGTTGTTTGGATCTTAGCCGGGCCAGAGAAGAAGACAGAGATAGCAAGAGAGAGAGAGAGAGAGAGAGGAAGACAGAAAGGGGCTATAAACATTTTACGCATGTGTTGTAGGGTTGTCAAGTTGACTGTGGAAGTAGATGATAAGAAGTGAATGAATATAAGCATTTCTAATTTATATGAAGAATGTATAGTTTATTCATGGAAAACAATGTATGTATGTAAGATCATAACAAATTATGAAAGCTTGGAAAAGTGTGGCTTCTGAAGATTCCGAGTGTTTTTAATCAAACCAAAATGATTTGGATTTTGCAGTTTCTCTTATGAAAAATAATTTATACAAATTGATTCCTAAATTAAATTTTGAATTGAAATTAAGTTAATAATGCTGACAACCCTCAAATCGCACTGAAGTCCCTCTCTAGAGCCCCATTTTGCTTTGGCTTACCCTTTCTTATACTAATCGCCCCATTCAGTATGTAAGCGTCTATTGATGAAAGAATTTCACCAGCGGCTGTCGTTGCCACTTTTTTCAATTTCTAGCGCTGCCCGGGCAGCTGTTCAGCTACAGCTCCACGGGCTTTATTATAGATTAAACGTTTATCTCTGTGTGTATGAACAGGCATGCGCGTATCCGGCGCAAGCTACAAGAAAAGCGTGCGAAAAAGTGGGCGTCCTCGTCTTGGCGCAATCTTCGACCTTTTGATCTGTTTTCTAAGCCAGCGGCAGCAGAGTCAGCAGCAGCAGTCGCAGCAGACGTCGACTGCGACAGCGACAGCGACTGAAAGTGTTGGTAACATTTTTGTTTTGTTTTTGTTTTTATTTCTGCTGCAGCATTTGCGGCAGTTGCAACTTCCTTTGCGTGCCAAGTGCAAATGCATTACACTTTAACGTTACCTTTAATGTTGCTGCTGGCCCCCCTCTGTCGCTCTCTCTCTCTAGATCTCCACCTGGCTGGCCCCACTCGCAACACGTTGCTGTCGTCTTGATTTTAATTGATTTTTCGGCTTGTTGTTGCACTCGTCGGTAAAGCTTTTGTGATTTTTGTTGTTGTCTGATATGAGAACATGTTGCTGTTGCTGTTGATGCCGCTGCTGATGTTGTTGTGGTTGTTGTTGTTGTTGTTGCCATGGGCGAAAGTTGGTCAGGCAACAGTTGGGCAGAGTGAAAGGGGTTGTATGCCTGTGGGGTAGGGGGCTAACCACAACAAAACGTGCTGGCTAAAGTCTTTTCTTCTTTTGGCTAAGATTGCTTTTGGGTTCGACTAGGCATTTATCAAATATTTTGAAAAATAATCGGCTTAGATTGGATAGATAACTATGAGTATCTACTCAGAATAGTTTTTACGATTGTATTATGTATAGGTATAGATTTTTTATAGTAATACAGTCAAATCTATAAAATCAACTCCAGATTAAGTATACGAGATGCCTACCAGCCAATGGAGCTTAAGCCATTAAAAAATCACGTTTTTACTAATAATTTAAAATTTTAATTACAAAATTAAATCAATTCAATTATTGAAAAAATTTTCAAATAAAAAAATTTTTTAAAAATATAAATAGTAAAAAAATAAAGAAAATATTTGTTGTTCAAAATGTAAATACAGTGGAAGAAATAGCAAATGTCGAAAGACGTGACAAAGTCAAACATACAACTTAGTGAATCAGACTATATACATATATTCCCAATTGATATAGGACTTTAAAATTGAATAATAATACAAATTATCAGCTTTACATAATGAATCTTCGATTAGGTCTGTAGAGCTAAAACTCTTATGATATTTATATTCAGATATACATGTATATATATTTGTATGCCTATATCATCTTCAGCATTTACCCTTAATGAATGAAACCAGTTCCACTTGGGCATTGATCATACTAAACGCTAGAAAGTTTGCTCTCTAATTTAAGCCAATCAATTATTCAGCTGACCTGCCAAAACAAACAGAAAAGCAAACGTCTTGAAGTTGCAACATGCAAGCTGCAACAAGTGGCAACTCCATTAAGAAAAGCAAGCCGTATGAGTGTGTGTGTGTGAGTGTGTGGAGGAGCTGCATTTGAAATGGACTCCTGCCTTTTGGCAGCCACCAAAATTTATGGCGTCTGTCATCAATTGAAATTAGCAATTTTGTTTAATTGCAATTTACTATTATTGAGCCAACAACAATTTCCGCTATGGCCGAGGATGATCAACGTCGTTCGGTCGATCGTCGGTCGTCGGTTGTCGGAGGAGTTGTTAATTGCACTTGTGATTTACGTTGTCGAGTGTCAATACACGCAATCCCCAAACGCAGATCGTGGGCTGGATCATGGTTTTCAGTTTAAAGCGAATGCACTTTGATTAAATGCATCTTCTCTCTCTTTCTCTCTCTCTTTCCCTGTGGTTGCGTGATGAAAGATGAGGCTGCCCAGAAGAGTTTTAGATTGATGTTGTTGCAGGCGGCGTTGATGGATCATTAGAAAGTGCATCAGCTCACGCCCACCAAGATAGTGTGTGTGTGTGTGTGTGTGTGTGGACCTGGGTTCTGGTATCTAAATGCATTTGACATGTTTTTGCGGTCACATTCTGAGGCATAAAACTAATGGTACTGCAAACTACATACATTTAACTTTGGAAATCAAGTAAGAGGGCTTTGGCGAGCATGCTCGACTGGCAGATGCCCTGTAAGTGTCAACGAAGGCAACGAAGGTAAATATATTTCTAAATATATTATAATCAATACTATTTTATATTTATTTCTCAATATATCTCAATATATAATTATTAAATAAATAAATAAAAATATTTTCTTTATAATAATACAAACTGTAAACAATAAACCATGATCTTTTATTTTTATATTTATTATAAAAACAATTGGATTACATATTATTTTTCATATATGTTATATTATATATTTTTAAATTTTTTAAAGGATATCGCTAAATAAAAAAATATAATAAAGATAGTAATAAAAATGATTCAATTATAAAAAATTAATGATTATTATAAAATCTTATCAATTAAATATTTCCCATGTTTTTCGAACTGTCTTCTCAGCAAAGACACATCGGCCGTAGTTACAGGGTATAAGAACTATCATTCATGTTCGGTACTAAAGAATTTTTTACGATTTTTTAATGTTGAAAGCTTTGCATAACCGTAAAAAATGCAACAGTCGAGCCGCCGTCTCCCAAAAGCTGTGAACTGGGCTGGCTGCGCTAGCTGGGGGCGCAGTCACAGACGATGAGTCAAATGTTTTATGAGCCCCAATTCGAATAAAACGCCTAATTATAACGGTAAGCGTAGTTTTGCACGTCCAGGCATTAGTATTGGTGAGCTTTTGAAAGCTCTATGGTCTAGTAGACCAACGCTAGGGTCGGGCTTCATATGCATGATTTGCGTTCGTGCGAAAGCAACAAAAATAAATACAGAAACACTGTCACCTCAGTTGACATAAATTGCTCCATATGAATTATATGCACAGAGACCACACAGCTCTTAGAGAATATGACAGCTGGCCGGCAGATAGAGAATATATGTATATGTATGTATGTTTAAGTTTGTTGGTGCCTGCGTCTCTTTTTGAAGTTGCAACAATATGACCAACAGCCGGCCGTCGCCCCTGCCCCTCCCCCTCTCTTAGCTGCAGCGACAGATGAGAAATGTTGGCAACTTTATCAAGAGCACAATTTAAATGTCAAGTTGATGACGTTACGTGTCTGTTGGCCCGCAGGCCGGAGGATGTTGGCGTTGTCGCCGTTCCCAGTTGCCAGTTGCCAGTTGCCAGTTGCCAGTTGCATGGACCACAGCCAAGACAGATGACTTTAGCAGCTGGCAAAACGCAAGCCACGAAACGGAAGTGCAGCAGTCTAAACACATTCATATACAGCGACTGCTGCTGTTTCTGTTGCTCTCTGAGCAGTGCATGGGAAGTGCTAATCGGGCACAGCACGAAACACGACCAAAAGGCGTCTGCCTGATGAAGATGCGAGCTGATGATGAAGCAACGCACCAGGAGGGCGGCAGCGAGGTGCGCGAATGCAAATGTTCCAGACATAACGAAATGTGATTGTGGCAAATAGAAAACACACACACAATGCGCCTGACTAGTTGCTACGTAAATTATCATATACTCTGGGAAACATGAAAGATTATGAATAATATATGAATGTAGTGGGCAGTGCAAAAATATGAGAACAAAAGCTGAATAGAAAGCATAAATAAGTCATAATTTAGTTGCCTCGGGGCATCATTTGGGATGTTTGTTGAGTTACCAGCTACAAGTTTAATGCAACACATTTAGTATGGCTTAAGTGGGTGCTTAACAGCTATTCTTGAGTAGCCAGAAAATTATAATCATAGAAGCGTATTATCTTAATGGCTTCATTTAGCTGTTGCGGCAATTAGCTAATTTGTTTAGCTAAAAACTTAGGGTAGGATAGGCAAAGAAATTATGTCTGCACAAAACAAAAAAGCGTTTTAGAATGGTATATATATGAAATATCGGCTCACTTTCTAAATTCTACAACCTATATTATTTTATTATTTATCTAAGTTCTTTAAAACTGAACTACTCAAACCCTTTTACATATTATCTTACATTACAAATTTTATATTTTCTTTAACTGTGTGAGAAACTTTCTTAATGTTATGAAAATATATCGAAAAATATATTCAAATCTATAACCCTCTCAGCTAGGGTATTTTTAAGTTTAGTTCTCCGCCGAACTTCCACTTGCGATTCTGTTTCTCAGTTGGTGCAACTCACGCTGTTCTCTAGTTATGAATGATTTGGGTGATTCATCATTGGCAGCTAAAGCGCAACAATGAAATGATGTGTGAATTAACGTGAATAAGGGGCAATGCTCGTTAGTTCAGCTTTATAACATGATTTGCTCAGTTGTTGCTGATGTTGCTGTTGTTGCTGTTGTTGCTGTCGCTGTTGTTGCTCTTGACCGGCATGCAAAAGGGCTCGACCGAGCGACCGAGCGAACGAGCGGATGAGCGAGCGATTGCCGAGAGTAACAAGATCATTAAAGTGCCGCATTTGCCAGCATAACCCAAATGCAGACACAGTAGCCACTGCAGTCATAAATAAGGCAAGAATCTCCTTCTCTCTACCTCCTCTTTCTTACTCTAGCTGTCTCCTTCTCTTTTCCGTGAAAATTATGAGTGAAGCGCAGGCTTGAGGTGAAAAGCATCGCAGCAAGTGAACGAAGGGAGGCGCGGAGGTAGGGAGCAACAGTCGAAAAGCAAAGCATGTTGTGTCGTCCAACGGTTTTGGTTATCTTTTTGTTGTGCACCGCCTCGGGAAGTTAGTCACACATGCGCGGTGATAATTCAACACGGCAACATTAAATGGTAGCAACAACAGCAGCGGCGGCGGCAGCAGCAGCAGCAGCAGCAGCAACATGTTGCCGGTGTCTTGTTAGAGCTGGCAACGGCAACAGTTGTTGTTGGCGGCGCGAAATCGTGACAAAGTGCTGCCATTGTTAGGCGCAAATGAAGAAAATGCCATTGTGGAAAATCTCCTGATGCGCGAAAAACAATTGCCTCGCTTGTTGCAGTTGCTGGTTGCAGTTGTTGCTGGTTGCTTGCTACGCTTGTTGCATGTTGCTGCTGCCGTGAAAACGTTTGGCGCACGTTTTGTAATCAATCAATGCGCTGCTCCTGCTGCTGCTGCTGGTGGATAAGCAACGTGAAAATTGTTTTGGCCAGTTTTTTTTAGGCTAAACCAAAGCCTAACGAGTTGACATTTGAACAAACAGCACATGTGATTGCTGGGAAGAGAGGGTGGGAGGGAGAGAGAGAGAGCAATGGGAGAGGAAGTTGAGTGAAGTTGAAAAATATGTTCGGGTGAGCTTTGTCTATGAATTAAGAATATGTAGATCATATAAAGGTCTGGGTAATATAAGATGAGAGGCATACAAATAATTGATAGATAAATAGATCATATTAAAAGATACATATATGATTGGAGTGAAGAAGATGAGAAAGCTAGTTGAATAAACTTCAATAATATCAGGTAAAGTATTTATACCCTGAACCCATTTTCAATGGGAAATCAGGGTATAATGGTTTTGTTAAAAGTATGTAACAGACAGAAGGAGGCGTGGCAGACCTCACAAAGTATATATATTCTTGATCAGGGCGACGAGCTGAGTCGATTTGGCCCTGTCCGTCTGTCTGTATGACCGCGTCGATCTTAGAAGATATAAGAGCTAGAGACTTGAAACTTGTTTCCTAGGTCCGTATGCATAAAAAAATCGATAACTACTCTCGATATTTTATTATCGAATAAAAGCCCTGTCGAAAATTAGTTATTTTATTATATCTCCTAAACATTTAGAGCTTGAGCTTCCAAATTTTAAATGTAGACTCTGTAATAAACTAACCCTTCAAGGTCGTTGACCCCTTAAGGTGACCTTCAAGGGCCTTCAAAGTCATTGACCCCTCAAGGTCACTAACCCCTCAAGGTCACTGCTGCTCTCACTTCTCTTTGCACTGCAGCCCAATCGCAGACGCTGCTTACATGCCTGTGGATGCATGTCTATGCATGTATGTATGTATGCATACAAGAAGTGCAGAAAGATTTGAATATCAGCTTGAAGGGTGCAGGGTATCTCCTAGTCGAGCAGTCTTGACTAGAGCCTTTTTACTTGTTCATATAAATATTGATCTATTATTATTATTATAATATATGAGAGCATATAATATATAGATCATATAATACGAGTAATAGATTAAATATAATATAGTATAAATATAAATAGTTTATATTAAGGGATTGAAGCAAGATGACGAAGGGAGCGAGAGAGAAAGAGAGAGAGATAGAGTTAGATATAATGCTTAGTTCCTAGTTAATTTCTTTGCCAGCTTCTCAACTTCTATCCTCACAAAATAAATTCGAAAAATCGCTGGCTTAGAACAATTCTCACAGTTTCTCATCTCTCACGGAGCCACTTTACGATCAGCTAAAAATCACAGCTACAGCAATAATTTGAACAAGCTCAGCTAATTTTATTCTTGCTTTCATCTTTTACACTATGACGATCTAGCCAGCAGTCACACCTGGCATTCGGTTCGCTAGTGAATAAAAAAGAATGAAAAGCTATTTATTTTCATCGAGGCGCACATAAAAACACAAAGTTTTCCCTGGCAGTCAATGAAAACTAAGCGCAGACAATTGCCAGCCATAAAGTTGTTTGATATTCATTCATAAAAGACAAACGAACACAAATAAACGAAACTATAACATAAATTATAAAACCGAAAAAAATGGAAAATTGAAAATCGGATACAGGCGGACGAACGGACGGATGGGCGCATGGATGGTTGGGCCGCAGCTTATGAATGAAATGCAATTGAATTTATGTTTACTTCACGAGATTCTCAAACTTGGCTAATTTTATGGTTAGCTAATTTTTATGAACCGCTAAAGCGCTGCGGCAACGTGGAAAACCCAAATCACAGAGCTCCCAGAGCTCTCAGCGTCGGCTCCGCGCACAGGCCACAGACGTTACAGTTGCCGTCAGCCATTTGACCCTAATGAACTGACATGCCGCAGCGACATGCCTGTTGCTGCCAGCGGGCAGCGGGGGTGTGCGGCGTGTGCGACGTGGGCGCGGTGCGGCGCTTGCGCATCCGCGGGGCGCCCACCGCCTAGCGCACTTGGTTCATGTTGCAACTGAGAAATAGAGAGAGAGAGAGAGAGAGAGAGACGCACACACACAGTTTATTGACTGGAAATAATTTATTAATTACTGTGTGCCTTTTTGTTTTTCGTGCATTTTTGTGTGTGTGTGCGTGTGTGTGTGCTGCATACCTCGTAATTCATTGCAAATGGTTTAACGAGGCTACACACTTTGCTTTGCTATGAGATCATCGTGGGATTTATGGAAACCAGAGCATTTCTCAACAGAAATAACAACTTATTGATAATATTTTCTTTTGGTTTTAATTAAATATGATTTTTGGCCAATGTTTTTCACGTCTTTAAAAGGCTTTAGGAGTTTAGGTGTGCCTCTGATGTACCGAAGAATGACCGAATTCACAATAAGAATAGCATTGAGATCCGCATTGAGGTAGATTCAGATCAACGTAAATAAAACTGACGTAAACAATTGACTGATTTGAGTATTGTTTTTAAATTTATTTCTCATTTATCTCAACTAAATTCAAGACCATCTTATATTATTGAAGACAGCATTTGGTAGACGTTTTATCCAGAAAAATTGAAAAGCTTTCTATTAATCTTTATATACTCTTTAAATATATATTATAAATATATAAAATATATTTTAAATTATTACAGGGTAACTCTCTAGTCAGCTCTCTAGTCAATCTAGCTTTCCACTCATATTTTACATTTTTATATTTTCTTTAATTAATTTGATTTCCTCAAACAAAGTATATAATACTTAAGCTGCTGATAAGCTTTCTATATTTTTTCATTCTTGGGAGCCTAAGATTAAAGTTATATATATATGTACATATATTTTGATTAACTTTTTTTCTGTATTTGAATGTTTTGTAAGCTGGCTTATTAAAAATATGATTTCCATTTACAATTCTCTGTTTCATTCATGCATGTTTATGAAGTGTCAATAAAAGTGCAAATGAGGCATACGTCGATGTGACAAAGTTGCCCTTAAATTGAGCTCAAACTCATATTTTTATATTTACTCATATATATAAATGAAATTTGACTGCATTCAAAAATATATAATCGGAAGAAGATAGTGAATGAAAAATTTGTTTCAGTCAAAGTACATTGTGTAATTTTTGTTTATAGGTTCCGCCTCTTTAAAATAAATAAAAATTCATTTCATTGAGAAGAAATTGATGAGAAATACAAATGAAATTAAATAAAATCACATGAAAAAATTTTGACATGAAATAGAAACAGAACTTTTGAAGTATCTGAAATTGATATAAGAAAGAGAAAAATAAAAAAAAAAAAAAAAATGCAGAAATCATAAAAATTGTATATAAAAGGAAAAATATTCTTTGAAAATGTGAGCTTTCACTGCAAAAATAAATTATGAAAATTGTAAAACAAAAAACAAAAAAAAAAACAAAAAAAACAAAAAAGAAAAATTTCAGCAGTTTAGATTTTTGTATTTATAGAATAGATATACAAATGTATTTATTACATTTAGTCAGCATGATAATAAATCTGATTTGGCTTGGCTATGTTATGATGACCTCATCAGCTGAACTCTATTGATCCCACACACAAACATCATATAGCTGAACAGACACGATTATTCCACTCCATAAGTTCTTTGCCCAATTTGGCTGAATGTGGCCATAAATCTCGGTGCCTTTGTAGCGATTGCAGCGAGCGCTGGCAACAGCGATTCGCACTCGAAGAACATTTGTGTGTGGCAGCAATTAAAATCACACTGCAGCCCGATCGTGTCTGCAGCAGACGTGCTTAAAGGCCATCTTTTTGGCTTTGTTTCGTTTTTGTTTTTGTTTTTGGACACTTCTCCGATAGAGCAACACAAACATGGCCAAGATAGAGATACAGAGTACAAGAAGCAACTGCAGCTCACAGAACGTGCGAGGCAGCTCATAAATTGGTAAATCAGAAAGGTGTTTTATTATGTGTATATGCTTCTCTCTTTCACTATACCTCTCTCTCACTCCCTCTCTTGTCTAGAATTTGTGCAGCATGGATGGCTCTAAATTGTAAGCAAATTGTTCCTTGTTAGTGAGGACATTCATTAGTGTCAAATGCTTTGCATGCGTCCTCTCGCTTTGGCCAATTTCACTCTATTAACTGTTTTGGCCAGAGCGACAATTCGATTTACAGTTAGACGCTTTATGTCACAAGTCGCTGGGGAATTATTTGAAATTTATTGCCACGTGAGGCCGAGGATGCTCTCTTGCTCCATTTCCAGTCATCATTCGAGCCGAGATGCGTTGACAGGCCAACAACCACTTGTCACAGCAGATGCAGTTGCTGTTGTTGCTGTTGTTGTTGCTCCATTTTGTCCATTTAGACGCTTCTTGATTACCTTGCTGCGACATTGCGACTGGCCAGCCATTCGAGTCTCGGTCCCAAGTCTCGCCCCAAGCGTATAAAGTTGCTTTTTGTATTTGCAATTTTCTGTCTTGTCTTTGGCAATTGTGAAAAAGATACTAGCTACATACACACACACATACACACTTGCTGTAAACTAAAATGTTTTCGATTCAGTTTTTTTTACCTGTTTACTATAATATTTTGTAATTGTTTTAGCCTAGTTAACAGCTGAAGCATCTCAAAGCGTTCGTCTTAAATATAAAGTTAGATTTAGATGTTAATATAAATGGTATATGGTATAAATGATGGGTGAAAGATGGTATATAAGAGATATAAGATGAAGAGCGAAGATGCTAGATACATACATAGATGCATATATACATAGATATATAAATATATAGATACATAGATACATAGATACATAGATACATAGATACATCGAAAAATAGATACATAGATACATAGATACATAGATATATAGATACATAGATGCATAGATACATAGATACATAGATACATCGATACATAGATACATCGATACATAGATACATAGATACATAGATACATAGATACATAGATACATAGATACATAGATACATAGATACATAGATACATAGATATATAGATACATAGATACATAGATACATAGATACATCGATATATAGATACATAGATATATAGATACATAGATATATAGATACATAGATACATATATACATAGATACATAGATACATAGATACATCGATATATAGATACATAGATATATAGATACATAGATACATAGATACATAGATACATAGATACATAGATACATAGATACATAGATACATAGATACATCGATATATAGATACATAGATACATAGATACATCGATATATAGATACATAGATACATAGATAGTCATCCAGACACATAGATGCATAGATGCATAGATTCATAGATTTATGAGGTAGAATACTTGGGTTGTATCTATATGGCATATACTATAGAGCATACTATGAATGTTATGAAGTGAGGTAAGATTTGGGAGTAAAATATCAACAAATTGATCTATCATAATTCATGTCGTACATTAAGATTTGATTTTTCTTTACACCAGACTATTTCCAGATAGCTAATTTTCAAACTGTACCCAATTATTTTCCCATGTGCAGCTCAAGACATTCTCACAAAATGAGACAGAAACTGGGGCACTTAAGGAGCTCATTTGCATTAACAATTTGGCAGTTGGCCTGGTCATTAGCGTCGACAGCGATAGCAACAAGAGCAGCAACAAACAGTAGCACGTGCGTTAGGCTCGCAAATTTATAACCCACGCAGAAAACGTACAAAAATTTAGACGTATATAAAAATCGAAACCAAAGTCTTTGCCTATCTAAGAAATTAAGCAGCAAACGGCGCATACATTTAGCCGCTGGTCATATTTTGTAATCAGTTCCATTTGCCGCTCACCGAAAGACATACCACAGCAGCAACAGCAACTGCAACCACAACAGCAACAACAGCAACCACAGCAATGTCTCAGACAGCATGGAGCCGACGAGGCGATGGTGTCCAGTTTTTAGGCACCGCGCGAAACCACTTTGGCAATCCAAGTCAAGCGGCACATATTTTCCTGCCGTCTGCTGTTGTTGTTGTTGTTGTTGTTGCAGTTGCTGTGGTTGACATTTTTATGGACATTGGTATGCCCAGCGACTGGGCAGACCCCAAAATAGAGAACGAAAACAAAAACAAAAACAAAAATCAATAAAAACAAAATCAAATCGAAAATCGAAATGCGAAAATTGTCATTGCCTTGCCCACCTTTTGACTGTGCTTCATCTTAACTTTGAATTTTGCGTTTCGGCCAAAAAGCCTGATTAGTGCAACAATTTGAAATATTTGTGTTAAATGCCTCGAAATTAATTGCAGTTGTTTGAGCTCAGTCGAGCGGCTGCCTCAAAGTCAACCATAAAATGAAGTTATATCAATTTGGGGGAAAAAAGCAAATGATTTTCTGCTTTGGCGGCGCCTTATATAAAAAGTCTTTCAATGAGTCAAATAATTTGATTAGGTTAACCGATTTCGGATGGAAATGGAGGAGCAGTAGATAGAGATAGAGTAATAGAGTAAGATGGAGATGGAAAATACTAAACATAGTAGCTAATGAGCTTCGAAGCCCATTAAATGAATGATTGCCATATGTTACAAAATACTTTGAATTTTTTAGACGATTAAGATATAAAACCCTTAGTTTATAGAAATTGCTGTTTAACTAACAAAAGCTATGAGTATTTAGTGTATTTAAATTTTATTACAGAACAATTTAATTTCATTTTTTTTAATTTTTTTTTTATTTTTTAAAGTACCTCTAGTGAGTCTTAATAAACAAGTTTGGTATTTAAAGAAATAGAATTCTTCAACATTTTTAAGTAAAATATTTGTGGTTATATAAATAGATTTCATTAAAATTTAAGAAAAAAAATTCTGGCTTATTTACGAAAAACACTTAAAAGGAAAAACTTTATAATATCTGCTAGTCGAGCATTGCCAACTAAGGAAATAAATTTTCAAATCAATTTAAATCAATTTTTATTATTAAAACTGACTTGGCACATACGTCAAAGATTTTGTATCTATATTTTTTCTTAAGCTGCATCTTAACAATATTTTATTTTTTTTCACAGTTTAGCTGCTTTCAGCGCCAACTTTTCACAAAGCTCCATAAAAGTCTTTGAGCACGTCAAACGAGTCGCTTAATCACACTTTTCATAGCTAATCTAATATCTTGAGCCGCTGACTGGTCAACAATTTTTCTTGCAGCCAGGCGGCGTGGGTGTTGGCTATGAAAGTGGTTGCATTTGTGAGGTTGCGGCTGCAGCTACTGTGCGGCTACTGTTGGGTATGAAAGTCAATTGTCATTTGGCTTCAGCAGATAGTGAGATGTAACGATAAGAGCAGCAAAAGCAGAGAAAGAGAGAGAGAGAGAGAGAGGGAGAGAGACTCGGAGAAAATTCAAAAGTTGACAGATTAAAGTGTCAGATTTATGGTCAAAGAATGTGCTAAATGCTTAGGCATTGCTGCTCAGTGGCTGCCAAACTGTAGCATTAAACTAACACCATAACTAACAGCAAACAATTCGTTAATTAAGCATAATGGCCAGTTGCTGTTGTTGTTGGCTAAGCGGCTTTTGTCGCTTTGACCCCAAAAGTGCACAACGACAGCTTGCAACAAATACCTTGCAACATGCTGCAAGCAGCTCAAGCCTCTTCAATCAAGCTACATTTGCGACTCTTGACCCTAATGGCTTTTTTGTTGTTGTCTGTTCTTTTTTAATTTTTAATTTTTTTTTTTTTTTTTTTTTTTTTTTTTTTGTAATTTATTTACTTGTGATTATTTGTAGATTTTCTCATTTTTAGTCAAGTTTCGCACCAACAAAGTTTTCGTTAGGCATTAAATAATTTTGAACATTTATGCCGTCATAACTTAAATTCCAGCCACGTAAGGTCATAAATCATTTGTTTTCTTGTCAGGCGACTGTTAAGTTTAGCTGTTGACTGCAATTGTTTTGCATAAATATCTTTGGCAGTGCTCTGAAAATGAAGGTAGTACGAGATCTAGATGTGGGCTGTAGTATCCCTGCCTTTGTTTCAGGTGATCTGGATATGAGTTATAGAGTAGAGTTATTATTATAACAAATGTCTTTTGGGCAAGTGTTATTGAAGTTGGAGTGGATATTTTCTAAAGCTATCATATATTTATATATATATATATAAATAAATATCTTTCAATATTTAAAAAAAAAAAATAAATAAATATCAAATATTATTCACATATTCATCATCATATCATCATTATCACTCTAATCATCATGGCATATTCAAGTCTAATTTTGTGTTCTATGCACACCCACTCCGCCCATTCATCTCACACGGAGCTCATTATCTGTTGCCATTGTAACCAGATATGCCTCATGGACTGCAGGCAGTTCGCCTTGAAGTTCAAGTCTTTGTTTTTTTCTTTTTCTATATCATTTTTTAACACCCGACAGACAAAAGGCGAAAAAAACTGTTATATTACAAGCTGTACTCAAATAACAGTTTATTGTTTTGTAACACGGCTGGACAACAAACCCAAAGTGCAGTTAAAAGAAACCACTCGACTGGGCTCTTCAACTACAATATTATTCTTCGCTTTTCTACACACATCTTCTCCAGCTGCTTCTTCTATTTCTTCGTTTACAACAGCTTGAGCGAGGTTTTGTACTTGAAGAGGAACTCGAATTGCATGAGACAATTTGAATTTGAATTTGAATATTTAAGTTATTATAGAGGAATTTTAGTTCATTATTTGAACTGCTGACTGAAAGGTGGAACTAATTTGGTTCAGTTCTTGTTATTCAGAAATAGGGTTAGTTTATAGACAAGTTTGTTTTTATATCAAATAATTTAATCAATGATAACAATATTTACTTAAATAAATTATAAAAATTGGCTCATTTAGCTTTTTAAACAGAACCTTGACTTTGGTTGCTCTGTTCCGTAGAATTTAGTTTTTTATATAATATGTAATAATTAAAGACAATTTAAGTGTAAAGTCTGTCTATTAGTTATTGCAAAGTCTGTCTAAAGAGTCAGCTAGTTTTTATATTTCATTGCAATTAAAAAATATATACGTATATACATACATACATATATGTATATTAATTACAAAAGCAAAAATTATATTTCAAATATTTGAATAAATATATATTTTCAGAATTATTTGCTTCTTCTCGCGAGTCGCATTTTTCAATTTTCACTAAAATTTTGCCATGTAAAATATTTGTATATATTTATTTTTAATTTTTGAAGGCTGCTTGCCCCTTATTAGCTTCAGGTAGTTAATTCTGGCATTTTATGGCTGCTTGGCTACTAACTTGTTTTTCGTTCTCCTCTTCTGCTTCTCTTAGCTGTCAGTTAATTAGCTAATAAGCTAAGGTAGAGCTGTGTAATTGATTTTCCGAAGAACTTCGGCTACAAATTTCAGCTCTCGACTCAAGTGTATTACAAAGCAGAGCTAAAAATTCAATTATGCGCTGCTCCTCTCACATCAAACGCCACGCCCACCTTGGCGCCCTAAATGCACATCGGTGTTTTTTTTTTTTTTTTTTTTGGAACACACCAATCGATCAGAGTGCGTATAGGGCATATATCATGCATATGCCACATATATATGCATAAATACATGGGCATAGTTTCTGGAATTTCTTAGCTTTGTTCTTAACCGCACTTGAGTGTAATTTCTTTGTAGCATGCCAAGGTGTGTGTGTGTATGTGTGCGTTATAAATAACTTTTCCTAAAATTGTTATTAAGATGGATTTTTCTAAATTTAACATTTTCTAATAATAGAACAGTTTTAATGTTCTGGAAATAGTTTGATAATTTTCTATATCAAAATATTGTAAGATAGATAATCGATATTTATAAGGGAGGCAAATTTATTTCACTTGGACCTGGCGTTAAATCTACTTTGAGCACTATCGAAATTAACTAGGAATACTTTTATATTAAGTTCGTACTCACCCTCGCAGGCAACAGTCTCGTCGTTCTCGTTGACCAGCTCCCAATCGCCATCATTTTCGGCCAGACGCAGTGCAGCCAAATCCTCCAGCTGCTCGGCATTGACATTCATGCCAAAGTAGCCATCTAAGCACTCCGAGCACTTGACACCCATGACGCCCTCTTTGCAGATGCATTGTCCAGTTGTGGCATTGCAGTTGCCCAGGACAGCGGCGCCCAGTGCATCGCAATTGCAGGGCACGCACTGGCGCTCCACGTGGGCGTAGCCCACGTCGCATTCGTTGCACTTCTGGCCGGCAAAGCGCGGGCGGCACAGGCACTGGCCGTCGGTGCTGTCGCAGAGGCCGCTCTCGGAGCCCTCGGGGTGGCAGTGGCAGGGCTCGCAGCCGACGGCCGGGTCACCCCAGTAGCCTCGCTTGCAGCGCTCACAGTGCCAGCCCTCGGTGTTGCCGTGGCAGGTGATGCAGGCGCCGGTTGTGACGTTGCACGGGCCGCCGTCGCACTCGCAGCGTCGACACCTGTTGCCCAGTTTCAGAGGGTTGCCATAGTAGCCGTCGTCGCACACCTGACAGTGGTCGCCCGTGTAGCCCTCGGGGCATTGGGTGCATATATATTCCGCATGCTCAATTAGCTCGAATTGGGGGTTTAGATCCATGTAGTTGTAACTCTTTAGCTGACAGCTGGGCGAAAAGTTGTTCGAATCCTCAAGCAGTGGGCAGGCGCAGCGTTTGCAGTCGTGGGGCGTGCCTTGCAGTGGATTGCCATAGAAACCAAGCTGGCAACGCTCGCAGCTGCAAAGAGATGGAAGTGAGAATGCAGCATGAGGTGTGTGTATTGACTAAGTTGTATTTGGCCTGAGTGCGAACTCAAACCAATCTGGTGGGAAGAGTTGTGTGTGGATGGTAAATGAATTTATTAAATTTGTATGTGGTGTCCTGTGTGGTAATTGGTGTGTGTACATAATAATAGCCACCATGCAATCCAATTGCACTTGCTCTCTTTTAGAATACGTGCAAACATATGAAATTGTCAATGCTCATAATGTGAGGTCTGTAATACACATGCATTTGTTCTCTTTTTGAAGAAGTATTGTATGTGTCAAACTGTATTGGATAGGAGAAAGGTATAATGATTCCGCTCAACTCTGATTTGCTTGTATGTTATCCATTTATTCCTTATTATGTGACAGCTCTGTACGAAGAGCATCGCTTGATTTTTGTTCTGCAGACAGTTTTATGTGTCTAGGCTGTGTAGTATGATTAGTTGTGGATGCTATTTTACTTGTGTGTATGAAGAAGAGTAAGTTAAGAGTCTGCTATATATTTTGATGTTACTTCTATGTGGTAAGAGTATCGTACGCTCTTTGCTCACGTTCACCACATTATGTAGCGTAGACACGCACCAGTGTCTGCGACGTACAGTATGCCAGTCTTATAGTTAATTTGGATATTATTTGGTTTGTGCAAATGATAAGTAGCAAATAATGCAATCCACTAGCATTTGATCTCTTTCTAAGGAAGCTTATGTAAATTACAGCGTAAGAAATTGTTTCTTATTTTACTCTATCTCACTCTTTGATGCACAGTTAAATTATCTGTTCTCATCTTTGAAAATGGTGTGGGTCTCTGCTAAAAGTGCATTTTGTACTGGGTGATATATGTAGCTGAGTGCAGTGCTAAGCAATTCAATCTCTGAAAATGCATTTTAATATGAATTTAAATCTTACCGCTCTCCGTAAGTGTTGTGCATGCAATCGCCACAATTGCCGCTTTGCAGATCACACGAATTCGAGTGGCCATTACACGGACAGGGTATGCATTTGCCCAGTAGCCGATGATCCGTGGTGTTTTCGTAAATGCGCTTGTAGCCAAAGGCGCAGCTCTCGCAGGACAAGCCCGTGTAGCCAGCTGGGCAAACGCATTGCTCCACCTGGCTTGTGGCCTGGCCACCCAGCTCCAATCCACCCGAGTAGATGACGGCATGCTCCAGCGACGTTTCCACCTGATCTGTGTGATATGCGGCACGTATGAGCAGCGCATCGAGCGAGACCAGCACGGAGAGGAATTGTGCCCGGGTCACCGGCTCGCCATGATAATCACCGCCCTCGGTGCGTCTGAGGCGCGTCTTTATATCCTTCACAGCGGGCGGCACATGATACCAGCCGTGCTCCGTCAATGGGACATTCAGTGCCAGCTCCAGACCCTCATACGACTCATCCGCATAGGCTATCTTGAGTCCATTCTTGGCGCAGAGAATGACATTCGGTCCGGTTGTGGGCTTTCCCGAGGTGTCGCCCCGCATGACAACCCATGACAGCTGCAGCTGTAGCCTGGCGCCGTAGCTGGTCAGCCGATTGCCCAGATAACCCGCCGGCGCCTGCCAGTAGATGGCCTCCACCTCGTCCAGCTCGTTGCCAAAGATCAGGCGCTTCGTTTCGGCATCGACGGCCACGGCTATCGCCTGAGCCCGCTGTATGTCCGTCAGTCGCCAATCGTTCAGCGTTTCGAAGGCCAACGTCTGCAGCTTGGCGCTGTGGCAGGTCTCCGACACATGCGAGCACCAGCACCGACTGCAGCCCTCCGCCTTCTGCTCACTCAAGTCAAAGTAGCCCACGGCACACTCGGAGCAGGTGTCGCCCTGCACATGCGCCTTGCACTGGCAGCTCCCGGCACAGGCGCTGCCGGGCACAGTGCCACGAGAATCGCATTCACAGCGTCGACAGTCGTCGCCGTAGTAGTTCGGAGCGCACTCCTCGCAATGGGGACCCTGAAAAATATGGAAAATATTAATTATTAAAATTATTTATAGTAGAATCCCGATATTTCGAAATGGCAAGGGGCTCTTTTTTTTCGATTTACCCAGAAATTTAAATTATCGAT
Organism: Drosophila mojavensis; assembly: GCF_018153725.1. NCBI lineage: Eukaryota > Metazoa > Arthropoda > Insecta > Diptera > Drosophilidae > Drosophila > Drosophila mojavensis. The sequence goes on from NW_025318858.1 coordinate 9,876,193, forward strand.
AATTATTGAGAACGAATTTGTTTTCAAGGGAATAGAATTTTTTTTATTTATCGCGATTTTCGATTTAGCGGGGTACGAATTATCGAGACTTGAGTGTATTAAATATATATCTTTTTTTATTTTATTTTCATCGCTACCGTTTCAAAAATTTTAATATTAATTACGATATTTTAATCGATTTACATATATCGGATATAATACAAAATATTCTTAATATAAGTAATTTATCAATTATTAAATAGTTATATATTGTTATTTTTTCGAATATTTAATCATTCTGTTTATCGATTTATATCGAACTTAAATTCTACAGATTTAATCGAATTAATCACATCACAAATTTAAATATTTTGAAATTATTTCATTTTAATTTTTGATAATGCATTTTTTAGCGTTTCTCAAAGTCCACAAATAATAGATTTTCACTCAAACTGTGGAAAAAGAGTCTGAGTGTGACGGCTTTGGGCCTGACCTTAAACGAACTCAGACACAAACGTTTCGTTTTCCGCTCTCGTTACTCCAAGACTATTTTGTTGAGCTCAATGAAGTAAAGCGTCTCTTATGTATTTGTCGGTATGAATGCACTCTTTGTTAAACTCATCAATAGCTAGGGCTCCATTGATCTCTTTTTATATTTGATAAATAAATGCTTCATTTATTAACGTATCCGCAATATATGAAGTGACTATAGTCGATAATTATCGATACACAAATTTTGTTAAAACTAATTTTAGTTTTGGTAATGAAAGCTGTCTCGAATGACTGAAGGCAAAACGAGCTATGCACGTTTATTTATCGATAATTATTCATAATATATTTAAGTTTTACTTTATTAAAAATTATGTGTGCAACACTCTGATAATCATCGAACTTACATATATAAATCGTCAAAAACGATTGCAAAAATTAGTTTAAATTATCGATAAATAATGAAAATCGTTAGCTGACTGTGTTTAGATGACTCTAATTCCAATTCTTCAAAGTTTAACACGAATTTTTATTTACATTTTTGTCAAAATACTATTTGCACTTCAACTATACAATTTATTGAGCTCACACTATCGATAAATGATCGATAGTCATAGTGCACAAAGAAAATCGTTTGCTAAATGTATTTAGATGACTATTTGAAGCAATGCTCACCTGAAATCCTTCCAGGCAATGACAGGCGCCACCCACAGGTGCACAGCTGCCTTCCGAGCGTTGCGGGTTGCAGGCACAGGGCAGACAGGGCTCGGTAGGTGCTGCGCCCAGCTCCCTGTAGAAGCCGCCCGCACAGAACTCGCACTCGTTGCCCGCCGTATTGTTGCCACACTCTTGGCAAATGCCACGCTCGAGGAAGGCGTCGTAGCTGCAGCTCTGCGCATGGCCGTTGCACTGGCAAATCTCGCACTCGCCGCCCGGCGACCAGGCGCGATCCTGGAACAGGGGACAGCACTCGTCGCACTGCAGGCCGCAGGTGTTGTGCTGGCAGGCGCACTGCAGCAGGCTGTAGGCATTGCCCGCGTCCACATCCTGGGTGCGGTTCGCATGGCCGTGGCAGTCGAGGCGAGCGCTGACGCGCAGCTGCTTGAGGCTGTAGAAGCTGCGCTTCTCCAGCGACTGCGAGTCGAGCAGCCAGTCGACGCTGTTGTCCAGATTGGCCGTCGAGTGCATACCCTGTAAACGGATACGCATAAATCGGGCTGTGATGAACCGCATCAGCTCCGGCGTCTGCTCCTGCGCCCCAGGACGATTCTTCAGCAGCGACACGTGCAGCTCGCCGTTCTCCAGCGGCAGCGGCTTCGAGTACTGCGTCGAGCAGATGACTTCGGTGTCGTTTTTGAAAATATATTTGCCATTGCGGCCAGACCGATTGTAGCGTCGCTTGCAGTCCGCATCGCTGAGGCCAAAGTATTGCCAGGGCTCGTACGTAATGCCATCTATGGACTTCTCTAGTATCCACGAGGCGGGACGCGGCGAATTGGCCGACTTGAGCATTACGAAAAAGATTTGATAGGTCTGAAAGTAGAGCAAAGTTAAATGCAAACAATTAATCCGAAGTCATTTGGTGGTTGTAAAATACAACTTGTATTTAATATATTTATAAAAATGCCCCAGAGTCATGAATGAGCACGTCTTAAAACTTAGCTGTCAATTCTATAAGAAAATACATATACATACAGAAAATACATATAGTAAAATATATATAAAATAAAGTATATGCATATATATATACATATATATAATAAAAATTTACATGGTAGCTTTATTTATTATTATTCATATTGCTATCGCAGATAATTCCCTAAATAGCAATCGATTCCTCTATGATTATATTTGAGATATTTAATACATTTTTCATTACCTTAATATATTAAATAAATATTTTTTTATTTTACATAATTGCCCTTAAGTTTTAAGCGTATTTATATTCAGTTATTCCTTCGAATACTTTCAAAAGATTTATTTGTTATTATTCTTAGTTCTTTATTCTCCTTTACATTTATAACAATCATATAATAATTTTATAATAATAAATATAATTTTGTTTATTTTTTTAAGTTTTATTAAGAATTTTCCGGTATTATTATTATTATTATTATTATTATTATTATTATTATTATTATTATTATTATTTTGTTTTTGTTTTTTACAAAATATTTTCATATATTTATATTTATTTGATATAAATATTTATTTTTATATATATTTATTTTTATTTTATATACATATTATTTATTATTATAATATTTTATATATATTTTTTTTTACAAATTTAATATTTGCTTAAAATATATATAATTCCGAATGTTAATTTTTTTATACAGTCTGCGCTTTCATCTCTATTAAACATTTCACACAACTGTCTATAGCTCTTGAATTTGCTTATATTTTCATCAAATCTATAAATCCAATATACCCTAAATAAGTGCAAACCTAAATCTGAAATCTGAAATCGAAAATCTCAATACTTGCATTCTTTACCTACCCAATATTGTTCGCTCTGTCGTATATTTTCACACTTACACTAGCATTAGCTAACTTTTTTATGCGCATTTATGGCCAAAGTGTTTAAGTTTGTTTTCAGCTTTAAGCTGTTGCTTTTTATTTGTATTTTGTTGCTAGTTAAAAAAGCCGCAATTCGGTTTACAGTTTTACATTCACTGGCCGTGCTATAAATTAACTTGGCTGGCGCGCAACGATGTTGTTCGCTGTCATTTTGCGGGCAAGGCGCTGATGTTTCCATTTAGTTGTATACATCTTTGCAACTGCAACTGCAGCAGGCACAGCTTTATAGATTTCAGTGACTGCTGCTGCTGCTGCCGCCTGTTGCTGCGGGCGCTGTAAAAACTTTAACCCAACACCAGACTCGTGTCATAAATTCTGCTAGCTGTCAACAAACTAAAAAAAAAATAGGCAACTCCCGACACGCCCGGCAGCAGCGGCAGCGGCAGCGGCAGCAGCAGCAGCTGACATAAGATATATTTATATATTTATACAAACATATACATAAATGTATATACAAATATTTACTTTTGTATATTTTGAAAATTGTTTTGGCCAAAATGCCAAAAATGTCGCGTGTTGAGCGGCTATCGATTGCCAAAGATCTAGAGAAAAGCTTTGGCAAAATCTATAGCCAATAAGCGGCATGTGTGCAAGGTGTGGCCTTTTGACCAGCTCTGGCCTGCTGGTAATTGATTATAAAACGTGGCTAAGCCTGTTGGCGCCATCTAGCGACATTTTCCAACAGCTCCCCAAAATAAGAAAAACCCGCTCATAAGCCATGGCCAAAATGTCAGGCGCATTGCGATAAACACGGCGACAGGCGACATTCAACAACGAGTCTATCAAATTTCCAACAACAGCTACAACAAAAACAACAACTTCTACTACTACAGTAACAACAATTACAACAACAATAACAGCAACAACAACACATTTTCGCCACTAGCTTTGCCGATTCGCAGACGCTGATAAAACGCACGCAAAGCGCATTTGGATTTGAATTTGCCACTGGGGAGAGAAAAAAAGAAAAATGCCGAAAAGCCAAATACTGCGCATGCGTGCGTCTGCCAGTGGCAATTTGCTTAGCCCGGTTTCGATTACAGCCATGATAGCTGGCAGATGACAGACTGGAAAGTACGCTATAAGCATGTTGAAATTGACGTAATATAACTTTAAGTCTAAGAAAACTTAGTAATATGAGAAGTTTATTAGTTAAGCAGGAAATCTTAAGGCTTTGAAGAGCTGATTGAACGAGCAAATACTCAAAAATACGTTTATAGATATGTGTATAATATATAAATAACATTAGAAAAGCTTTCAATAAGCTTTCAATACTGAAAAAGATTTTCCTAGATATATTTTTTATTTATATCGTATTTATATTGAATAAAAGACTCTGTTTTCTACCTTTTCTAATTTGTTTGTTCATTAAACAAATTACCATCTTATATGTTAAAATTTTGTTTTGTAATCTCTAGCCCAGTATTTTTGAGTAAAAATTTTCATTTCTAGTATAGATAATGAAGTCATAAAAAAATCCAGTATATAATAGTAAACCCAACTCAACTCAAGAATATATAACCCAAACGAATCTCTAAATATTTCCCTACATTTTTACCACAATTTTCCTTCAATTCAATATACCCCACTTCCCATTGTATTTACAGTGTATATCAACATCAGCTGCCAGCAGACGACACAACATCTGCTGATAAGATTAGAATGAGATAGCAAATCAAATAGAGACAGCAAACGTAAGAAATTGCCAGGCCTAGGCAAATTAGTGAATGTCTTGGAAAATTTATTGCATGCTCTCCAATGATTTGTGAACCAGAGAAATGTGTGTGAATATTATATACATATGCAAAAAGTGTAATATGAGTATATACTCAAAACTAGCTTAGAAAATAGTAGAAAAAAAAAAATTTAACGGTAGCTGCTACAGGTGAGCAAGCAGCACAGAAGAAGCTGTATAGAGATAGGAAAATGAGGGAAAATGACTTGAAATTGAGTAAAAAATGAAATGGAAAATAATATAAATTAAATAAAGAAAATTTAATACGTAAATTTAATTTATTAAAATAAAAAAAAATTGAAATTAATATAAATATTTAATTTTTATATAAAAAAGAAAAATAAATTGACATTTTTAACATTATGTCTAGACACCAAAATGATATGAAGGGAATTTAAAATTTATAAGAAAATTTAAAATATAATTAAATAAAAAAAAATAAACAGACAAAAAATTTACAATAATAATAATAAATCAGGAGAATTGAAATTGAATTAAAACAAAGAAATAAATGAATAAAATTATTTTAAATTTATAAAATAGTTTACTGAAGATTTGATTCAATTTTAATATAAATTAATATTTTATATATTTACATGTATTTCAATTTAATTCCTTAAATAAAAAGAAATAAAATTGTGCAAAGTCAAGCTCAGAGACGAGCTAAACAGAACATTTGCTTAAAAAGCTTTATAATGTTCTGCCAATTATTTAACTATAACTGTTTATGAAGAGAGTGTAAGCCTGCCTTTACGCTGAAGCTGGCGGGCTAAGCGATAAGTTATCTCATGAAATTATGTTGTCTACGTCAATTGCACTAACCTTGATCGCAGATAAAGAGACGGGTCCAAAATGCAAGTGCAAGCGTGTGTGACTGCGACTTCCTGCTGCTGCTGCTGGTGCTGCTGCCGGGCCAGAGAAGAAACAAGTTGAGAGGAGCAGTGGAGCCTCCATAGGGCTATAGCAGATCTGTAGAGATTGCAATCAACAGCAGCAACAGCAACAGCAGCAGCAGCAAGTGGAGGCTGTCAGCCCTCGGGGCAGACAAGGCGGCACTTGACATTTTTATCAGCTGTGCGAATGACGGGCCAATTGACAAGCCAATAAAAACGTGTTGAACAAATGCGAAAACAACCACAGAGAGAAACAAAGAGAGAGAGGCAGAGGAAGAGATAGATAGAGAGAGACCCCATGAAAGAAAAGAAAAGCCATTCAAGACTTGTCCAATATTTGTTTAGCTATTCAAATTATTATTATATCTTAATATTTATGCAGCTGGATGATAACCCGTTCTCTGATGCCAGCTAGCTGATAAACCGCATGTCAAATTAGACAACAGAATGCTTAAAATATGCAAGTGAGACAACTTAATTGAATCGAAAGAGAAACTGACTTATGACTGAGATAAATAATCTATGTAAACAAGCGCCAACAAAATGCTAGACCACAATTTGAATGTTCATTAATTATTTATTGCTCAATGAATAGAATTTATCGGGCGCAACGGCAAAACACAGTTTTCTCATCGTCAGAATGCTAATTGAGGAAAATAGGAACAACTTTGTTTGGGCATAAAAATGAAAACAAAATAAATAAGTTTGTTGTAGTCGGGTGGGTGCGACTGCACAATGCTTGCTAATGGTATAAAAACAGTTAGGTGAATTAGAATATTGGTTATATTTCCAGATGTGACATGAGCTAAAGTGGGGCCTATATAGTTTATGAGTCTCATTGTGGATGAGTTGAAGAGGAGATGGAGTCTATTTGGTGTTAAATCGATTTTGATCTCTGAAAGAAATTTTATTTGGCTAGCTAAGCTCTAAGACTCTGAAAAATATAGTATTACCCGATATAGATATAGACTAAAACCTAAATATTGCATTTATATATGTATTTAGTATTGCACTGTATATTTTAATTGCTATATTTCTATGGTAGCGTAATATATACAGCTGTATATTCCAAAAATCCAACATACTCTTTAGACAACATGAAATCAAAATGCATCAAATCGTCGCATCGTAAACTTTAAAAATAAACAGGCGCGAAATTGTCTGAGACAGACAAGAGACTGGGGCAGACGGCCGAAAATAAAGACAACAAGCAAAACAAATGAAATAGTTCGCATTTAGTTTGAGACTTTTTTTTTTATTATTTCATGTGTTTAGTGTGGGCCGTCATATGCGCATTGCTCACATGTCTATTATCTACATAATTTTATTTTTAATTTTTATTTCACTTATCCTTTTTTTTTTTTTTTTTTTTTGACAAATTTAAAAGTCTTGCCTGGTGCCGCCCAAGAAATAGGTATAGTATTATGGCTGGCACGTTTTTAGATAAGGCGGCCAAGCAAGCGAAGCGCATAATTCATGTTGGCTTTTTTGGCTCATGTGGTGAATGAACCCACATAGCAGACAGAAGGTGGGCAATAAATACCCTAAATACAATGGGGTATATGAGTGCAAAGGTCAGATTGGCGATGGTTTTAAAAGAGGGAATGTTTTTGTGAATTAGAAAGAAATATGGGAAGAGATAGTCAAAGAGTGGAAAAGAATGAGACTGATAGGAGTTAAAAAGAGAGAGAGAAAAAGCAGGAGTGAGTGATAGAGAGAATGAGCGATAGAGAGAAAGAGAGAGATAAAAGATAAAAGATGAAATAAAGATAATAAAGAGAGGGAGTTAGACAGAGATGAAAATTTGCGAGAATATAAGGAGAAAATATAGATAAAGAATTGGAGATGAAGACAGATGATGTAAAGAGAGCGAAAATGACGGAAAGAGAGAGAGAGAGAGAATGAGGGAGAATAAGAAAGACGAGCAAGCAAAACAAACGAGAGAGAGATAGAGCGATGAAGTGGGGGAGCGCGAGAGCGAGAGAGAGAGAGAGAGAGAGAGAAAGAAGGTAAACTCTAAGAAGATAATATAGCTGAAGGGCTTCATTGAATATAAAACCCCTTTCAGTCTCTAGTTTTTCTTATTTTACGTTTTTATACCCAAAAAAAAAAAAAACCAAGTTCAATTTAAGCAAAACTTTTTCGTTGTCGTTTTGGCCCCCAACTTTTCTTATCGTAAAAGTGGCGCAATAAATGCAAACTGCACAAGCTGCAGGGAAATAAAAAAGAACTCAGTTCTCAACAAGCAACATATACAACAGCTGCCTTAAGTTGTCTTAAATAACGGCCAAGCGGTAAAGCCAGAATCAAATGGCTGTTAGCCGGAAAGAGCGACATAAAAGGATTTCAAGCAAAGCTTCAATCACGTTAACAACGAAACCTTCAACTGATTTATGCAAATCCCCAACAACAACAACAATAACGACAACTACAACAATTTAACCAAAGAGCGAGAAGCATTCTGAAAAAGGCGAAACGTGGAAACAAAATACATTCGCAATAGCCAAAACAAATAAATAAATTGACCATTAAAATAATTGCAACGCCTAAATGCGTTGCGAGCGTGGCTTGTAACACGCTTTGCCTGCTGTTGTTGTTGTTGTTGTTGCATTTGGCTGCGAATGTTGCAACAACTTGTCAAACATTTGAATTACAGTTACGTAAAGCCTGCCCCAAACAACAACAACTCTTGGCCAAATTTGGCTAAATTTAATGAAGCAATTAAATGGCTATAAAAATAAAATAAAATACCATTTTTTCCCTGTGTGTCTAGCTTGTTGATGTTGCCGCTTGGCAACCATTTACCGCAACTTTTGGCATTTTAGAGGCAATAAAATAAAATAGAATTTAAGTTAATTGAGTTTAAAAAGATTTTCGCATGGACTTGAACAGTTTGAAGCAAGAGTTTTTGATCTGATTTGAAGATTTTATAGGTGCAGAGATTGTTTAAATGTTTGGTTAAATGAATTGCTAAACGCTGATCACAAGTTTACATATTAAGAATTAAAAAATTTAAATTAGAGACCATATTTATAAAAATTAGTTCAATAAATAAATTCCATTTATATATAAAACTGGAATATATTTAATAAATATAAATTATTATTATTAGATAATTTATATTAATTGTTTGTTATTTTTTAATCATATTTAGTATTTATTTAATATTAATAGACAATTATTTTTATACATTCTTATTTTATTTTATTTTATTTTTTTTTGCATTTAAAATTATTTATTAATTTAATTCCAAATGAATTAAAAATCATTAAAAATATAAATATCACGTACAGCAATTAGTCAACGCCCACATCAAATTACTTCTTAATTTCGTTGCTAATTCTACAATAATTATTATAATTTTCTATAATATATATAACTAACAGTTTGACAGGCACTGCTTGGAGTTGAATTTATCGCGATTCGCAGAATTCTCGCTAGACTTTCAATTAGTCACGCGCGCCTCAAAGCCATTGAAGCATAAATCTAGACATTGTTGTGGCCAAAGCGTGCGGCAGCCAAGCTGACAGACCCACTGACAGCCTGACAGACAAACTGGCTGACTAAATGACTGAATGGCGGAATGACAGAATGACTGAATGACGAGCCAGCGAACTAGTCAGCAGTCAGCTACGGCCGCTCTGGCAAAAGGCAATTCCAAGCAAGCGAGAAAAATATTTTAAGCTGTCAAATCGTTGACACATGCCTGTCTCGCTCTTGTTGCTGTTTCTCATTGTAGTTGTTGTTGTTGTTGTTTCATGTTGCTGTTATTGTAAATCACTCGATTAGTCTAATTGTTAAAATCAAATCACGCGACTCGAACAATTTTTGTCTCTCGCCCATGAAACGAATGCCAAGTTTCCGTCAGAGGTCATAAATTTGGTTTCCATTCGACGTCGCCGTCGTCTATCTTCCATGAAGATTTGTTCTAATGTGTTTTTAAACAGTTGTGACAAATGCCTAAGAAACACACACGCAGTAAATTAAACTACTAGAGTGAGAAAGAGAGGAGAGAGGGCTTTGCGTGGTATTTGAGAATGGGAAATGGAAATGGTAACGAGTGCTAATTGCCTGTGAAAATGGGCAGCTGGAGATGGAGAACTGGCTATCATAGCACCAAGTTTTTGGGGTAATATTTAAGTAATTGGTAGATTTTTTTCAAGTTTCCTGTCGGATTCTTCAATTCTCCAATGTCACATTATGTGAAGTTTATAGAAAAATATTTTTAGTTCAATTCCCTTGTGGAAAATATATCGAGAAATATTTACAAATTATTTGTATGTTACATTTCCTTGAGCTTGTTTGGTTTTTTGTTTATTAATATGCTGCCCTTGAATCACAAACATTTTGAAATTCTTTGTATTAATTAGAATTCTTCGATTCTCCCATAGGAAATTTATAGCGAAATATTTTTTTTAATGAACAATATTTTATAAACTATCTCTACTTAATAAACTCATTTTCCCAATCTCTTTCATTTCAGCATAAATTCTCAAAGCATTCCTTCCAGAAAAAGTATTCCACTCTTAAGAATGTAAGTTCGTATTTTTTTTTTCTTTTCTACATAATTTCCTATCATTTTTATGCCCTCTGGACCACCCAAAACTAAGTTTATCAATTGATTTTTTTTTGTTATTGCCATTTCCCGCTTATGAATCTTTAAAAACGAATCTCGAGTGTTAATCGTGCGGTAAAGTGTTAATGGAAATTCCATTGGGGCTAAAAGGAGCCCCCCAACAATGTATTGCATTTCAGCACTTGCGTCTGTTCAGCTCAGCTAATGCATAATCATAATGAATCGCTTCATTATTACAATCTGCATGATTATCGTGAACTTTCTCTGCACATAATGCGGCAAATGATGTGCTGCAGCAACCTCATCTGCTTAGCATCAACCGACACAAAGTTGACATTTCAAGTGCAGTTTGCACTCGAGACTTATCGTTTGGCTGGCTGGCTGTTGGCAATGTTGGCAATGTATGAGCCCAGCCATCGCCCCTTCCCAGTGATTTCCTCAATGTTTTGATATAATTCTTTCATTGCCATATGCCGCCACAGACAAGACAAAGATGCAGTCGAAGACCAAGACATAGCCAAGATTATGGAAGTATACACTTAATTAAAACGTGCAGAGAACCGGGGCAGGCCGTGCAGTTGACTTCGACTACGAACTCTCGAAGTCCGGGCCCTGATTTAAAATTAAAAACATGAAAGTAGATTTCAATTTGTATAGGTCGAAGTGGAAATACTCTATGCTAATGTGGATGATGTTGATTAGTTAGTTCTGCTGTGTTGTATTTGTTGATACTTCAAACTGAGATATATATGAAATAACTGAGATATATATGTATTATTTTATTATTTTTTTATTATTTTAAAGTAAATAAATCATTTAATTTAATTTTTTAATACTGTCAAATATTTGTATTTATTTTTTTTTTTTTTTTTTTTTAATATTTTCTATTAGAATAAATAAAATAAATAATAAATAAAGTTTCTTTAATAAAGTTTTTTTAATTATTATTTTTTATTTAAATTTGGTAAATATTTAAATATATTTATCAGGAAATATTTCTAAAATGTATAGGTATTTTAATTAATAAATTATAAATATTTTCTCTGTAAATAATGATTATGAATATTCCCAACATATACATCTATACTTCATGTCTGTATAACTATAGCCCTCCTCAATGCCACAGTCATCGCACTCTTCCATCCAGCATTAAGAGCAATGTTTTCACATATGCCTGCAAGTATGAAAGATTTATGACAGCCATGCGCTTTAAGAGAGCGAGAGAGTTATTAATAAATAACGAACAGGAGCCGCAACTCGCCAACAGAGAGTCATATAAATATTTAAATTGGATCCTATCCTAATTAGCTTTGTCGGCTCTGCAGCGTATGAAAAACGTAAACCAAAAACAACAGGCACAAAAAAATAAAAATTAAAAGAATCAATTCAAATTGAATTACCTTTTATGGATGCGCTCTATGTAGATGTCAGACTACGTTCAGAGAGACAATTTTCAATTTTAACTACAATTGACACATGTTGAATTGAGTTTTTGGTCAGACGGCGACAGACCGACAAAAAAAAGTCTACTAAAAAAATGAGACTAAAATTGTGTGATTTTTTTATTGTAAAATTCCCATGACTTTTGTTTATACTCGGCTCAGCCGAGGGCAGCGCCAGTCGATGGAATTTCCATAAAAAAAGCGTCTGCGAAATCGAGGGGGTGCAGGCGGAGCCGAGTAGTTGAAGGCGTCAACGCATCAACAGCATCTGTCAAAATTTACACGCTCTCTTTACGTTGATGATTTTTTTTTTTTTTTTTTTTTGCATGAATGAGAGATTTTTGCTGTCTGTGTCACAGGCTTTTTGATTTATTTTTTTAAAGATTTTTCAGTGATTTCCTTTCCAAGTTTTACTTGTTGTTGTAGATGGAAGTGTCCAAAGTTCAAAAATGTGTTATGCGATATGGCAAGTTGCTGCTGCTGCAGACAAGTAATTTTTACAGTGCTTAATATACAATGTATTTTTTAATGAATTTTAAAATGATTTTTAATTTAAGTTGTATTTAAAGAGTTGCGAGTAATACGAGCTGTGAAAGCAGTTGAGAGGAATTTTAATTGGAATTGCATGGGGAATTTCTTTATTTAATTTAATATAGCCATTTATTAAAGTATTGCATATACCGACCGAGCTGTAAATGTTGTTTTATGAAAATTTAAAAAAATTTTATTTTTGGTAATTTTAAGTATATTTTAAGTATATTTTTGAATGCTTCATAGATCTCAGATACTTTTTACAAACTCATATTCAATGATTTTCATGAATTTAAAAAAAGGTTTTATTGAGCAAACATCAAAGTTTACTTTGGTAAAACTATTAAAATCTCGTATATGTTAATTTAATGCAATTAAATTAAATTTTAGATTGTTATAAAATATTTCTGAATACTTTATGATTTTTTTTAACATTATTCAATTCATTATTCTATGAATTCTTAAATTGTTGATTATTAAAAACATGAATTTACTTCTGTTTAGTAATTCCAATCTCGTTTCTTAAACGACCCACTCCGAATATATCAATAAATACTTGATAATATTCCAGCAGATATATTTAGCTATACCAACATCATCTCAATTATAAATATTTCCCCCAACCCGGAAATCAATGTCTTGTCATTTATAATCGAAGAAAGTTGCGACTTGGCCCGTAAGATGATATGACTTAATCAAAGCAGCATCAAAGTAAATTTACGTTTGCCATTTTGAGCATTAGAATGTAATACCTATTGACCGGTTCCAAACTTGATCGCAGCCCACTGTGATCATATTTCATGCGCACAGCGTCTAATGATCGGCGACAAGCGCCAGGGAATACAGGGGAACATGATTGGATGTCTCGATGGATGGATCATGGAACTGGGCGTTAAATCGCTTGTAAATGAGTGACAAGTCAGCGGCTTAATTACAAACTGGATCACAGCTTGACTGTCACATGTGATTAGTGAATGCCAGAGAAGTCGTAACATATCTCTGACCCAGACACGGACCCCGAGTAAGACCCAGACCCGGCACACTCACCTGCTTCAGATCCAGCGTGATGGTCACATACTCAAACTGACGGCCACCCTGCAGCGTAGGCGATTGCCACCAGCTCTCCTCGAAGCTGCTGCTCGGCGAGATCAGCGACTCGATGGGTCGCTGCTTGGCCCGGTCGGAGCTGTGCGCATTACAGGTGCCGCAGTGCTTGGCCCAATTGCGATGCGGATAGGCGTCGACCAGTTTGCAGTACTCCTCGGCTCCGTTTTGGCCGCACGTTGCGTTCACTGTGATCGAGGCACGCGGCGCGACATTAAACAGCGGCGGATAGAGGCCGCCAGCACTGATGGCCTCATCTGCCTGTTGAGTGTTGCGCAGGCGCATTTCTAGAAAAGAAGGAAATGTTTTGAAATGAGAAGTGATTAGAAAACGATATTATGTAGTATATGTATATGTATATGTGTATGTGTATTTTTTCTTGTGAGATTTGATAGCAACTGAGTGAACAATTCAATGGACTGATGACAATTAATTAGATATCTTACCTAAGATTTATTTTATTAAATACATACTATAAAGTGTATGGGCTCAAAATTAAAATGCTTTAAAAATATATGGTTCTTAAAATCCCTCTCTTGTTTCCGAATTGTTCTATCGAAAATTAAAGCTCCCCAGACTCAGCTTCAGCTTGAATCACTCGCATTCAATTTTACCCACAGCTCATTTTCTCTACTTTCTCTTCCTTACAATTGTCCATGTCTAAGCTTAAGCTGTTATAGCTCTCTCTCTCTCTCTCTCTCTCTCTCTCTCTATCTCTATCTCTATCTCTATATATATATCTTTTCCTCTCTTTCTTCATCCCTCCCTCTCTCTCTCTCTCTCTCTCTCTCTCTCTCTGCTCCCTTTGCTCCCTCTAGTTTACACGTCTTCAGGTCCAATTTAAGCTCTTCATTGATTTCTGTTCCAGCTCAGCCCACTCGATAGCAAATCGATTGCCATTCAGAGCTTTCTTATTCTCTCTCCAGTTTATGTCTCTTCATTTCTAGCTCACAGCTCTCAAAATGTTCTCTCTACTCAATTTGGGCTTGCATTTTGTTACATATACTGCACACTTGACAGATTTTCCCATGTCAATCAATTAAATTGGTCAAACAAGTCAAGAACATGCCCTCATACACATTGACCCATAAATCACCAAGAAACAGCTGCTCTCAGCTCCTGCTCACTGAGCTTGTCTTCGTCTGTTGCCATATTGATTGGTCTGCATTGCAAAAATATATCTCACGGATAGATAGCCAAAAATGAGAAAAAAAAGCTAAGCAACAACAAAAACAAGACAGAAGCAAAAATAGACAAGGCAACTTTCGAGATAAAGTTTATCGCTGACCAGCAGCAGCGCCAGGCGGCGCCGTTGGTAGCAGCTGGACTCTGGGCCAGCTATGTTGACCTGGTATGCGATTTGCATGTTTGCTAGCTCAAAATTGCAATTGTTGCTGTTTCTGGCTCAGTCTACTGTACTTGTTGCAATTGTTGCTGCTGTTGTTGTTGTTGTTGTTGTTGCTGCTGTTGTTGGTGTCAGCGTGTGGAGCTTTTGGCAAATGTCAACAAAAAGTTTTCCCATTTGTTTGTAGCAGGAAAAATGTTGACGTAATTGCTGTGAAAATGCATATAAGTTTTAATACTCTGTTCAGAGATGCCTTGAAGTATATATCGGCTTGTGTGGGAAGGGTTTTTAAATGCTTAAAATTGGATTTGTAAGACTTACGTTAGCCCACAGCGTAAAGGCTAGGCTTCCTATAACTGTCAACCGTTTGCAAGCAAATATATTTCATTAAAATTTATTTACACTTAACAAAACGCGCATATTTATAGCTGAAGAAAATTTACTAAAGGCTTGAGAGACATTGCTTTAAAGCTTACAGTTTGAGAGCTATCCCAAAGCCATAGGAAACCAACAATAACTAGTTTGATATTCATTTAAATATTTTATATTTGCAAAATAATTATTAAATAATCCTAGTTTACTCTAGAGTCTAATCTAACCTCTTTTTACCTGCTTGCAAAGAGCGTATTTATCTAGTCGAATTCAGAACAAATATTTCAAAGACTTGTTTCATTTTACAACTCGAAAACTTTTGCGAAAACTTTAAAAAAAATTTATAAATGTTTTGAGAAGGTTACGTGGAAAATACAAAAGAAAGAAAAGACTGTTTTGGAAGAGATGGGTTGGGAAATGTGAAAAGTTTAGCCAGAAAGTTTAAGTGAATATATGTGAATTTCTAGTGACATTCTATGGGCAGCAGAGTCACTTAAGTAGATAAACGAGATAGAGAAGTGGGCAAAACTTTTTGAGAACGTTAGTCAAGGAAAATAATTTGGCTACAAATTTTAAATGCAGCTTATATAATTATCATATGATATGTTAAATGCAGCTTATATTTTTAAGATTGCTTATAGTATATAAATTTCTAATATTAACTGGTTAAGTTCACTTTTCCTGCTTTTATTTCAATTTAACTTTATCCAATCTGAATTGAAAACAAAAACAGAAACTCCAAAAGACTTTCACCGAAAACTAATTCATTTTGAAACCCAAACAAAAAGCCCTTCGTTGAGTTTTAAATGATCATATTGAAATGAGTTAAAACAACTGCCTAGAAAGTCAGGAAATTGGCTATGGGCCAAGCTGGGCCGGGCCAGGGCAAGGTGCGAAAAGTAGCCAAACGTAAGCAAGAAAAATTATCGGTGGCTGTCAAAATGCGGTGGAACACGCAAATGGCATTTAAATGTTTTGACAAATAACAAATTTGCGGTAGCCAAAAAAGAAAAAAAAAACTGTTAACTCCACTCTCGGCACTCGAAACTGAATTGGTTATCTCTGCCACTCCTCCTACCCCTCCACCTTCGCCTGCCCCCAGCTCCATTCACCAGGTTGGTTGTGGGCAAGTTTTTCGTTTTCCATGCGCTGACAGCTTAAGTGAGAAAAGTTTTGCTGATTAAATGTTTTGACAAATTGAATGGCCACAGAAATATTTATGCATTGAGTAAATGAATAACATGAACAACTTTCGAGTATGAAAAGAGTAGCAAAAGGGAAAATGCATAAATATTCATTTCAATAGCTGACCAATAGAGGACAACTTGTCACTGGCCAAGCCAATGCCCAGCTAATACCGTAAACAAACCATAAACATTTTGCAGCCAAGAAGAGAGATGCGCACAGAACGGAATGGAAACTTATCTTTTCCTGTTGACTTTTCCAAGAAACTATAGAGTATTGAAAAGTTTTTAAAGAGCTTGTAGTGATGGTTATATAGGGGCAAAGAGATTAAATTATATTTATTTGTATTTTATATATTTTTCATGATGAGTAAGATAGCAAGATAGCAAGTCCAAGAGAAAGGAAGAAAGTAAAACGAATATATTCATATTCCTCTTCTAGGAGAGAATAAAAGTTCTCTAGGCTTTTTAAATCTCTAATTTATTATTATTATTATTATGAATCGAATATATTCATATCCCCCTTCTAGGAGAGAATAAAAGTGCTCTAGATAATTCAAATCTGTAATTTATTATTATTATTATGAATTTAGCCTTAGATAAAAAAACTGACACTTAATAAGTAAAACAAATATATAGTGACTATGGGAGCTCAATAAAATTATATATTAATATTACAATAAAATTGCAATATTAATATTATTAATATATAAAGCCATGAATGAATAAAAAGTAAGGAAACGATATTGCCAAAATAGAATAGCTATTACACAATATTTTAAAAATATATATACACTATAAATTTATAGAATCATAAAATGAAAAGCATAGTAGAAAATTCAGATTTAAAATTTGTATAAATATTTATAAAAATGATTTAAAATAAATATTAAAGCAAAGGACAATTTGTAGCAAAGTGGACTTTTGCACATTTGCTTATTGAAATAATTTGAATTTTTTAGTTCAGCAAGATTTGCTTTAAAAGCGTATATGAAAGGGATTGCCTAAAATAATAAATAAAATCAACGGTTAAACATTATATTATTACATTGAATCATATTTAACACACTGGAAGCACTGAGTAGGGCATTCAAAGTGCAACATTCGGAAATTTGGAGATGGCAGCTGGTTCATGGCTGTTTTTTTTTTTTTTTTTTTTTTTTTGATTAATTGCGAACTATTATGGGCACACGCATGAGACTCGAATCTGGAAGCTGAGGAAGCTGAGCGACTGCCGTTGCAGTTGCAGATAGGCTGCAGCTGTTGTTGTTATTATTGTTGATGTTGTTGCTGTTGTTGTTGTTGCTGCTGATGTTGCTACCTCGAACTCTCGCATAGTTGAAAGCATTTTACTGTTTTCTGCATTTTATTCATATCGAACCCGACTGACGCATAAAATACAAAAATATTTTCACTATTTTTGGTCTCTCTATCGAGTCCCGGTGCACAGCTGTGCATTGGATGTCGCCCCGGCTTGGGCTCAGAGTGTTCAGAGTTCCCTGCCTGGTTTCATTGGCTTCCATCTTGTTGGTTGGCTGGCAATTATGCATATAAACAGACAGTCGAGCCTGGCATAAATTACATCTCTATATATCTACCAACAGCTAGCCAGCTAGCTGCTTATTAAGTTGTTCCCCTTTCCAGTTGAACCTCCAAAGAATGCAAATTGCTCAGCAGAAGTGTACTTCCTGCCCAATTTGCTGGCAACCAGGCAAAAATAGCTAAATGCCAGTTGCAGCAAAGTTTGAACTGTTTGATGCACAACAACTGATCGAAACGGTAGCCAAAGTAGCTGATGACGATACTCAATCAACTAGCCAAACAAAATACATTTCGTATAATAATAATAATGAAAAATTGCTGCTGCCCCCAAAAAAAGGCACAAAATAAACGATTCATCCCCACATGGACTCGGGCCTCAGCCTCTGATGGCTGTCTGCGGCGAGGCGGCGGCGTGACGAAAACAAACTTTATGCATCTTGACAGGCTGCACAGCTACCGGAGAATGGATGGATGGATGGACGGTTGGACGGTTGGGCTGAGTTGAGTTGGCTGGAGCCAGTGGAACGGCAATCAAAATATGGCCATAAATAGGCGACCAAAAGCCAAAAGAGAAGAGACGAGTCAAAGACTTTGCTGAAACGGCTCAATTTCAAATGGCGACAATGGTTGCTGCTGCCGCTGCCCCTAAAGACGTTGCCAAATAAATATATTCAATTTGTATGTATATTGAGGCAGCACATTTTCGTGGAATTTTTCGGTTGCTTAATGAAATGTAATCAAATTTAATGCGTCGCACAGGAAATTGTTGTGGGCAGAGGAGAAGCCGCAGGGTGCTTTAAATCTAATTAAAGTGGTTTGTTAAAAGAGGCGAAAGAGGAAATTGACGTATTTTTGATAAATAAAAATAAAAAAGAATATAAGAACTGACTGAAGTCATGGAATTGCATTTGCTTTAGAAGTGAAGCAGTTCAATGACAATAAAAATCAACAGTGATAGAGGAAGGCGGAAGTGATAAAAAAAAAAAAAAAAACAATCAAATTACAATTCGAATGTGTGGGAGATGTTGAGGTTGTATAGAAATGGCACTCTAATTTATAATATTAAATCTACGACCGTCATTTAAAATATATATTATTATTATGTATTTATTAAACCACAGCCTCAACCTCAGTTAGATAAATTCCCATATATGGAATATTAATAATTAATACGTTGAAGAATTATACATATATAAATATATAGAGAGCCGAGGGCCTCATTTAGCTGAGTTTCATTTTTATTAAGTTAGTCTTAATGTTATTATTATAATTTTTAATACGTAAATCTTCAGCACTTCAACTCAACTTTAAATCAATATTTAGCTTAGCACCCAACTAAAGTTACCCAAAATCACTTAACGTTAATCATTTAACAAAATTTTTCAGATTTTTACAGATTATTTTGAAAAAAAAAAGGTGCAACCCCGCTCAGAATATTCTGTAACGCCTTCAGATTTACTCTTCGAGTTAAGGGAACTTTGTGAATTATGTAGAGACACCTGCGTGGCATGTGAAATGCATTTTGGAGTGAACTAAAGCAACAGATTCAACACCTCATTTAGCATGTCACACGAGTAATTTCCACGAACAATTTTTCGCAACCAAATAGAAGAAAAGTTCAATTCAAACATCCGCATTGCAGTTGGACCAAAGCTGATGTTGCTGGGCGGGAAAATTGTTCGTTCTTTTCATGCCTGAAAAATGCATAAACTGCGAGAAGTTCGAGTGCAACGGAAAAAAGCTTAGAGCAACTTGGGCGACAGGTGACAGACCTGTGCGGCTCAAGTTGAGTTTTACGATGGGGCGGTTGAGGTTTATTTTATTTTTGTTTTTTTTTTGGGGGGGGAAATACTTGAAAAATTAATGTACCCGCGCGGTGTTGTTGGCAGCCAAATGGTTGAGCGACTGGCTGGCTTCAGCAGGCACGGGAAAAAGGGCCTAGACAAATGTCAAATATTTATTGAAAATCAACAATACACACGAGCATAAACAAACTGACAAACAAGCCGGACAGACTCAGCGACAAACGCAATTCCAAGAAAACATAAAAAATGAGTAGAAAGAACGTAGAAGAACAACAAGCAACAAACTGACCAGAACTGAGGATGTTTGGACATGCATCAGCGCACCGCTGACTGCTGCAGCCACAGTCGAAGAGGATGCCGGTGCTGGAGTTGGAACAACATAAAAGCCGTACCGGGGCATCGAGTGCTTGGGGATGCTGCAGTTTGGTGGGTGCTTCAAAAGCTGCTGACCGATGGCTAAAGCAACGCCCGAACAGAGTTGCTGGACAGAGAGAGGAGAGTGGAGAGTGGAGAGTGGAGAGGGAGAAGGAGTGAGAGAGGGGGAACTGGTGTGAGAGGTAGAGCCGATCTACACGGAGCTACCGGCGTTCTGACGTGCTCAAGTGCGGCACAGCTACAGCATGTCCATGTATGTCTCTCCGTGTGTGTGAGTGTGTGTGTGTGTCTTTAGAAAAATATTTATGCATGCATGCCTCATGATCATCATGATCATGCTCATAATGCTGTTGATCGTTGGTCGATGACTTTGGGCTTGGGTTATGCAAGTAATGCTTGATTTGGTATTGAAGACTGGTAGCTGCCACTTGGCGCTGTTTTGATGACTCACACACACTCACACACGCACATACACAATCAAGCTGCTTGTTGCGGGAGTTGGCAGCGAGACTAATTCGAGTGCCGCACATTGGGTGGCTGTCGAAGAGAGGTGTCAGTACATACACACAACCATATGGCAGGGGTCTCTTTGAGCGGGGCCAGGTGAGAAATGGTTAAATTAGCAAAATGGAAAGCAAATCAAAGAGGGCGAAAGGAACACAGTGGCAATTGTATGTACTTTGATTGTGAGCCGAGTGAGGAGTAATTAAGTAAATAGAAATATATTTCTAATGAGGAGGGTTTTCTACATGAAATATTTGATATGAGTAAATGAGTAAGGAATATCTCCCTCATTAATTTAATTTCATGAGAAAAAAAACAAAAAAAAAAACTCATTTGTTGGTAACTTTTCTGAATCGTTCATCTCAGAGCTAAAAAAAAAAAAAAAAAACAAACAAACAAATCAAGAATTTTTTCTGGCAATTTAATTCAAATAAACTCTATTGATCCAGCAGCTTCTTCCCCCCCGATCTGCTCTAAAAAAGAAAAATTTGGTATCGGGAGAACATAATGATCTCCTCCTACAACTCTAATATCCCACTCCTTTCTAAATTTATTTTAAAAATATTCTGGCTGCCTGCTAATTTCTAATTAACGCCAATATTCTCACACATTATCAACATATTGTTGGCTTAAACAAAAATGATCCCTAGGCTAATTTAAGCTCACTCTCAGCTCTACTTAATTCCATCTCATTGAATGCTTGTAAATAGAGTAATTTTATCTAAAATGCCCGCGTTGACGAGACTAAGCTTAACTCTTTCAGAACCGGCAGCAGTTAACTGTCTAAGCCACACTCTTTAGCCATCCCGTCAGGAGCTGTGTTAATTAAGCGACTTGTTACGCTTGAGCGCCAAAAGCACTTGCCTCTTATCTAATCTCTGATCGGAATTGTGTAAGCTATTGGCCACAAAAAATAAAAAAAGAAAAGAGAGAGAATCAAGAAATCTGGCAAAGATCTCAGCGTATAGCGGTTCATTTAATAATTTAATAAGTGCCTCAGCATCACGAGAAATACTTTACGCTTATAATTTTTGGCGCCTGATCAATCGATATTTCATATACATATTTGGGCACAAGCAGCTGCACTTGCAGCAATAATTATCACGATTTTTGTGCCCAAAAAAAAAAAAAGAAAAAAAAACCAAAACAAAATCCAACTCTTATCGAGCACTTGCAATCGCGTTCATTCATTAAGGCGTCGAAATATCCATTATCCCATGAGGGGTTTTTTCCCCTCTACAACAACAAATTGTTGCCCTGTCTCCATGTTTGCCAATCACTTGAAATGCATTTGCTTCGAGTCAAGTCGAGTCGAGTTCAGTTGAGTCGAGTTGACTCCACTCGCTTTTAGGAGTTTCGAATCAATATTGAAACAGACAAACGTTAACCAACACTGCACGCAACAGTTTTGAGGCCTCTCTGGCCTGCACTCATTACTAACGTCTGACTGGTTTGGCTTGGCTACACTTTCAGTTATTCGATATATTTTCAATTACATTTTTTTGGGCGAGACACGAGTCGCAAGTCACAAGCAATCGCCCACACACTCAATTGGCTTGCAGTTCTCACTGGGTTTTAGCTGTTAATTTGTCATGAGCTGTCAGTTGTTATTAATAAATGAATGCATTCGGCTGTTGTATGTTGATGTTGTGCCTCGCATCATAATGTCATAATTAAATTTATAAACTCATGACTCAGAGGCAGCTTGACAGAGGCCGTGTCGCCGACATTGTCTAGACAGGCGGAGATTAACGCCTTAAAGGAATTGCAAGAGTACGGTTCGAAATCCATGTAGACATAATTTCAGATTAATTTATGTGATTTAAGAAATTTCAAGTAGAGCATCGCTTTGGATCTTGAGGGGCCAAAAATAAGCATGGAATGTGTGAAATGTATGCAGTGCATAGAGATTAATTTTTATGGTATGTGGAAGTAGTTCGTGGACCTTGAATTTTATAGCTAATTTGGATTTTCTTTAATGAGAGGTATGAGAACAATATAGTTGTATATTCACTCCCTAATTATTTTTAAAGAACAAATATTGTCTATAGATAGACTCCATATAACTATGGAAGTTTGTAATCATTTTAAGCCGAGTGAGTTATGGAGCTATATCAGCATTAAAATTAAAAATTTATCTCTCGCTCTCTCTCTCCTACTCTTCCTGTCAACTTCTTTCTATATATCCATCCGTATATAGCTGTTCTGTTTGTAAGAATATCTCATTGCATTCAAATTCAATTAAGATTTCCTACTAAAACCCATCTAGGTACCTGTTACCTCTTTGAAAATACTCCCACTCCCACCTATTCGGCTTACAAATCCACCATGATAAAGCTACATCCAGCTCGTTTCGCCTGTCTCTAAAGCGGCGCATCCTTCATTTTATGATGGCAAATCGAATTAGAAAGAGAAGCAGTTAAATCAGTTGAATTTGCAGCCTTACTTCAGCGCCAAATCACTTGCGAATGCCCATAAAAACATTACATTTACGACCATGAACATTGGAATACATCTCAGCCAGCCAGCTGGCAGTCCCCAATTGAAGTGGGTCAGCCTACCAAAAGCTCAGCTCAGCTGCTAATCCAAGTGACAGTCATAAATGGCACACGCTGCAGGCGATCGACGCTATAAACAAATTCATTCCGCTCGACACATTAAAGCCGAACAGCGTTTCCGACCTGAAACAAGTTTATAAAATACAAGAAAGGGTGAAGTAGTGCATGACTTTGAGATACCTGGTATATAGATATGATGTAATAATAGTGGTACTTAATAACAGTTTATACTAAACTTGGGGATGAAATATAAAGAGTGAAATAATCTTAATATGTGAATACCATATATATATGTATATTTGGAAAATTAAAGAGATGCCCCTCATTATCTCGAGTTATCCAGCTCATCGAGTCATTTAGAATCTTTGAATAACTAGACAAGTATTATTATTATTATGCTAAAGAATTATGTTACAGAAACGATGCTTATTAATATTAAGCAAAACGAATAAAAATATCATAAAATTGCCTATTAAATGGCATCTAAGGAAAAAAGTTTCAAATTTCATGTAACTCAAGATCTACACCCTTCCATAACGAACAGACCAAAGCTAAATTAAAGCAGCTACCTGATGTTGATCTAGCCAAGCCTCCTCTAACCTTCCTTTATATTTAAACAAAAACCATTCTCCTACCTTATAAAACGTTAGGATTCAAAAGTGTTTTGGCCATTTTTAAAATGAAATAAAAGTGCAATGCCAATCGAGTTGACTTGTAAACTATTTAATTAGTACGTACGCCTCGCGACGTGTTAGCTTTTTAGCTGTTTTTTTTTTTTCTTTTCTTCATTTTGGCTATAAAAAGGCGCCGCCAGTTGCGAGCCTGGTGTCAGCCCACGAATGCTTCAGGCGCCGCTTGGCCATTTGATGGCGCCGCCATTTGTGGCTGCAACAGATGGTTGACTCTGGCTGACGACGGTTTTGGCCATATTGGCTATTGTTTTTTATGGCATATGCAATCCGTAATATCTAGTTGTCAAGCTATATGGCTGGCTAATAGTCGATTTGTATCTGTTGGCTACATTGAAGAAATTGCGTTAATTTGCTTGTTTACGTTGTTGTCCACGCCGTTGATGCTGTTGTTGTTGTTGTTGTTGCAGTAGATGTTGCATATCTCTGAGCTTGTTTTGACTCGCATTTGTTGTTTGTCTTTGTGTTTGTTTGCAGTTTCTTTATCGCCCGAGCGAACTAAGTAAACTAACCAGTTATCGGATATTGCAATTTGATAAGCGCTTATCCTGCGTCGCGTCACAAAAATGCTGCTTTTGATTAGCAATTAACGTTTTTATTGAACAAGCTGACTTCAAGCTGAGCTCAACTTGAAGTTTTCCTACTTATTTCTTTGAGTGGCGTAACGGTGTAGCTATGGGTGGCTGCCCCTGCCGCCAGCAGCCAAGATGGTAATTTTCTAGTTTTGTTTAGTCACGACTCGCCAAAGTTGATTCAGCAAATGCGACAAGTGCATTGCAATTGCATTCAAATGCAAAATTGACATGGTAGACACCAGCGAAACGGCAAGCCGAAATACTTTTTTCCAATTATTGTTTAATAGCTATTTGTGTTTTCAATTAGTTTTATTGCATAGTTTGCAGAGTGTTTAACAGACTTATTATATAAAAGTTATTTGTTTTTTTAATTATCTTTTATGCGCGTTTAAAAATCGTAAATGCAGAAGAATTAAAGAAGATTTAAATACGTTTTTCAATCACATTTTTAGTAACTTTTTTATACATGTTCAAGATATTATTTGCGCTAGCTCTTCTGATTTTCTTGAATAGTATTTTTATTTATTGTTTGAAATTAAATTTTATTTGAAATGTAACTCTATTTATCAGAGTTTTACTTAAATATGATTAGATTATAGCTTTGACATAAATAAATATTTAATAAGCTAATAATTAAATTGCAAAAGATTATGGACTTGCCATTAATAAAAAAAAAAAAATATTTGAGATGAAGATAAAGTTTATTTAGAAATATATACAGCGACCTCTGTCTTCATCTTATCACAACTGTTTATGATAAGAATTTATATAATATAATATGTGGTATATAAATAATATTTGGGCGTACTCAAGTATTTATCTTAATAATAATTTATATAATAAAATATGGAATATATATTAAATAAACTTGTTGAAAATAATTAAATTCGTTATTCAAGCGCATCGAAAAGTTTTATTTGAATTTTACTATCAGAAATAAAATTTATTAAATTGTTAATTCTTGTGACTTCACCTTCATTAAAATAGCTTAAGAATATTTTTAAAAAATATATTTTTTTTGAATGCAAAGTTCACTGTTTATTACTTTAGATATTAAATATTATATATATATGTTTTTTTTAGACTCAACTTGTCCTTCATTAATATAGCCTAGCAATATTTTTAAATAAAACTTATAGTTCTATTGAACTCGTTGGCCGAGTCTTTAAATTTGCTCAAGGATGCACGTGAAAACCACAAATAATTATGATGAGGCTGACGTAATATGGTGCTAAAAAATACTGCAAAAACAAATCAAATATTTGCATTTGAAATTCAAGCGAAAAATTTACTTAAGTATTCAGCTCAGTTATTTTAATTAAAGAAATGCCAATAACTGAGCGGACATTTGGCTTTTGAATTCGAACAACAACTGGCAACTGGCAACAGGCAACTGGTTTTCACATGTTGGCCAACAACAACAACAACAAGAATAGCAACAGCAACAATAACAAATCGACTTCGAGGCGTATTAATTAAGCAATTTGTCAAGCGACGCGTCGATCCAGACGCTGAAACACCGATATGCCGACTGAAGTTGAGTTGGTATCCCAGTTGGATCACTTTGCATGTCGCATGTCAATTTCTCTGTGGCTCATCGAGTCGTGTGTGTTTGGTTGCGTTATTCGGAGCACTAATCATGACGGCGTGCCCCCGAAATGTTTCAATCCTTTTAGAGTCAAATCTCGGGGGCAGCTGTCAGAGATGTAACCCCGACCAAAGGAAAAGCCGCCTCACGGCAGTCGACATCTTGTGCATCTGCATCTGTATTTGGCAACTGGAAAAGTATCTCGGGCCTGCAGGCTGAACCTGATCTTGAGCTTTTAACGTGTCTGCACACAATTTGTTTTGTCGGGCATTTTCACTGTGCCGGCTTGACAGCAGGTTTTTCATTCTAGCTCTGGCATTTAAATAGCTACTCTCTTTGTCTGACGCCCACACCCAATGGGCGTGGCAGCCTAACTACTTGACGTTGTGCCGAAAAAAAAAAAAAAAAAAAAAAAAGAAGTTTTTGCCGAAAACTAAACTTTTCCCGCTAAATTTTCTCCTGTCGATGCGTGAGTCATGCGTTAAGGCACGTCTCAGCAGCTGTCCATCAGTTCCATCCATCTAAATGTCTGTTGTTGTTGCTGTTGCTTCCAGCTTGTAAATAGTCTGCGTGCTGATGGATATGCCCCCAACACGCATTCAAAATAGACTGGGCGAAAAGTTGTCGTCAATTGTCGGCACATTTGTTAAATTGTCAGACATTCGGATATAAACTCTGTTGAGGAACTGCAGTCTAGAATTACAAAATGTTTTCAGAGAAGCAAAGCGACGGTGAGCCAAAGAGTGACAAGGAGAGAGCACAAAAGAGTTCGTATAGCTTCTTGCGATGAGTCATTAATCGGATGTTGATTTGCAGTAGAAACACGGCGAAGGGAATCCCTTGAGAACATAAACCACATGTTTATTTTATTTTCATAGCAAGATATGTATACAGCATGGCATATAATTTGCAATGGGATAAGAATTGTTCTACTATCAATTATTTTATAATTAATAATGAAATTAATAATTAAGGTAATTAAAATCATTAGCATACTGTTAATTAAATAAAATAATTAGCATACTGTTAATTACCATTTTCATGTTTAATCTTCCAATAATTATTAGCTTAATGCTCTTTAACTTAATAATTACTTTATTTAAAGATTTTTATACAATTGTTTAACAGTTTGAATTTTTATGAATATTTTACAATGCAGTCTAGTATATATATTAATAACTATTTCATGTATATATATTTACCACAAGTAGAAGAGGAGCGCTGCACTGCACGTCTGAACACCATTAGATTATCGTAAGCGAATGAATTATTATTACTCCAGCAGACTTCCCTTTATATAGAACAACTTGCACTCACACTAAGAAAAATACTGGATCCCTACTCTTGAACTTCTTACTGTGTTAGTTGTTGCGCCCGATCATTGGCCAGTCTATATAAATCACGATCACATTTGAGCGCCAGCCTTTCTCTGAGTTCGTTTTTTACACACAGACAAATAAGAGTCCCTATTTTCTGTACTTTCTTTATAAAAACTAAATAGTAAGTGCCCACCTATGCACATGACTTGTGCTCTTCACTTACTTCTCTGAGTTAATCGTTTGTAGAATATTATAGGAAGACATACAGATCAGCACTGTCTTGTTCAAGAGTATATAATTGTTAATATATAATTATTTCATTTACTTACATAATATATAATTGTTATGCCGTCAGTTGTAAACGGAGAAAAAAGCGTTCATTTAAAAATAAATATATTATATTATATATATATATATATATTATATATTATTTATATATTATATAACAATATTAAATTTATTTTATATTATATTTATTAATTTTCAAATATTAAGCTATAGATTTTTCGAAAATTAAATATGACCCTTTATTTTAACTAAATATTAGTTTTTATATTTTAAATAATTACATTTTGTGTTCACAAAATATTTCGGCTATAGGCGTATTCTTAACAACATGATCTTAAGCAGTGGAAAAGCAATAATTATAAAGATTACGGGGTTGAAGAAACCTTCCTCCATCTTGCAAATCTTGTATTGGGGCAAACCTCTCGCTGGCCTTCTTTAGCTTCAACTTTTATCATTTGATATGGGCCAAAATAAAATTGCTCTTCTAATATTCAGTTTTCATTGCGGAAGTCAAATGTAACTTAACAATAGAATTTAGATACAATGTTGCCCATATTTAGTGCAGCATAGCAAAGCTATAAAAAAAAAAAAAACAAATTTAAACAAATAGTGGAGATTTTTCGAGTAACAGTTGAAAATTCGACATAAATTTCAATACTAGATGTGTTTACGGTGCCAACTTCATCAAAGGGCGAGCTGGAGAAAAATCCACATCCTGGATGCATTTACGCCAAAATCGAAATCAAAACACTTTTCCAGAAAGAACTTTTTCAAAGGGAAAAACCCGCAGGCAAATAAACAGTTTGAGTGAATGAATTTCTTCATTAAGCATAATCTTGGAGCATTTCCAGCGATATCAAATATTTAGACAACACTTTCAAGCGTTGAAGACGATTCCCCAGCTCTAAGTCGAGAATCAATTTATATATATATATATATAGTTTTGGGAATTCAATCTGATGCAGCATAAGGTGTCCATGTGTTGACAAGATACCAAAATATTTGCTACGTTTATAGAATGTGTTCGAAGAAGCAGGAAAATAGGAAAGCTAGAGGAAAAGGCAACAGGTAGAAAGTGTTATCAGATATCAATTGAGTTATGGGGCTCGATATGAGTTTTGGACATTCTTCACCAAAGCGGATGATGTGTATTTAGCTTATCAAATGGATCGAGGAAAGTCGATATGCTTGGCAGCTGAATGAAATGCATTTCGAGTATTTACTTTGAGCGCCAGTGCCGGGTAAACCTGTCGCCAGCGCAACATATTTTTTATCAATGAAGTTCAATGACAGCTGTTGTTGGCCGCTTTCGATCAACGATCGTTTATCAGCTTAAATATTGACAAATGGCTCGATAAAGATGCCGCTGGCAGTGCGACATAGACATTGAATGTATTCACCTCGGATTCAGATAGTGTTAAACACGTTGCGCTGACATTGATGGCTGTTTAAACCTGATAACTGATGTAAGATGGACGAGAGCTGAGTTGGTATGAAATGACAGTTTTAAAGATGAGGCGCGACACCAGACACAAGCTAAGTGTGAACAGAATTCTTAAGAAGGTTTGAGGAAATTAAGTAAATTTATGAGTTGCTAAAAGGTATGTTTGTTGATTATGAAGCTGAGAAAATTGATTTTATTAATGATTAAATTTTAATGAAAGATAAATTGCATATAAATTCTTTTCATAATTTTGCAAACAAAATATGAATATTTATGACCTAAAACAAATTAAGTATAAATATTAAAAATTATAATATAAAATAAATATTTGATAATATTAAATATGTATAAATGTTAAGTAAACAGTAAACACTAGAAAAACCAATATGCTTGATTTTCGTAAATACAGTCGTTCAAAAATATTATTTACCATGACTAAAAAATTTTAAAAATTAAGCTTATTTTTAAAATTTATTTTTAATCTATTTTAATAGTGATTATTATTATTATTATTATTTTTTTTTTTTTTTTGAATCTCAAATGTTTCTTTTAAGTGGTGAATTATTATTTTAAAAAGATCCAAAATCGAATCTTTGTATACGTAGCTTTAAGCACAAGATTTCTATCCTCTCCACATTCAACAATATTTATCACTTTAACATTTTCCAATGCTTCCCAAAAATCTAAAGATCTTCGATGTTGGCTTGTCTTAAACTATAATGAAATGATTAACTGTTTATGAAAGAAACAAATGAACTAAGCCTAAATGAAATTCATATCGCATTCAATTTAACATTTTCCGCTTAATATATTTCCTTAGTAATCTACATAATCTTTAATAGACTTCCAAGGAATCCATTTAATGAGCTGCAGAAGGTTTTGCTACTCACACCCAACATTACTCATAATATATCTTTCTTTTGCTGCATTGGGGCTATCTAGAAATTTTCTTCATAACCTTTACATTGATTACTCAATCGTCGCGCAATTCTCAGACATCACTCGCGATCATTATCAGCACATTAGGTAGACTACAACAAATAATACATTGCTGCGCTTTTTCGTTGACCCAATTGTATTGAGACTAAGATCAGAATTTATTGGAATTGCTACCCAATGCATTTTCATCTCTTGCGCTTATCTGAAGTGTCTGGGCTAACGAGCAACGTATTTGTTTCTTCCACGGGCTGCACATCAACAGTCGAGCGGTGCGCCGCTGACCCGTTAAATGTTCCGGTGGCCCCAAACAAACAAGAATTGTGAGAGAGCGGGCTGTACCGTCTGCTGTCTGCCGTCTGGCCTATGTCGTCTGCCGTCTGGTT
This sequence comes from Drosophila mojavensis, assembly GCF_018153725.1. NCBI lineage: Eukaryota > Metazoa > Arthropoda > Insecta > Diptera > Drosophilidae > Drosophila > Drosophila mojavensis. The sequence goes on from NW_025318858.1 coordinate 9,906,435, forward strand.
GGCGGCGTCAATCTCTTATCAAAACTTGGCCTATTACATTAATTTATGGCCAAACGCCAGTGGGGCACTTCAAAGCTTTTGTCGAATCGCCCAGGAACCATCAGATCGATATGCCAGCAATTAAGCATAAGTTTATTGCCAGCCAAGCTGAAATGATGCTCCAAGTTATGTAAACAGCGCCATGAATAGTTCTACATACTCGCTGGGAGTTTGAGAGGAATTCCTATAGATCATTTAGTTCAACTACGGTTTACCAGCGTAAAGTTATAGGTTTGTTCGCTATACTACAGAGTTATAAAACGGGATATGATGGACTCTAGAATATTTTTGTAGAAATGTGTATTTATATTCCGAACTCTATTTTAATTTATAAAAAATAATTCATTTATTATTGATTTTTGCTTAATTTGATAATTATCGATAAACGTCTAACTGCTCAATTTATTTTGTTGAAATTAAGTGAATACATTAAGTGGAATATGAGGAAATTGTCTTCTCCTCTCTTTGTCCCTCTCTCTCTCTCTCTCTACCTCTCTCTCTGCGCCTTCTTCTCCCTCTCACTCGCTCATTCTCTCATTCCGCCTCTTTCTCAGTGTTGCTCTCCATATCTCATTTCTTACAGGGTATCTCTTTATCAATCCCTTTGTACTCAACATTCCAACTTCTTTTAAATTCTTTACACATTTTGTTTACTTATAGAAGTTATGTACCGTTACAAATTGCGTCGTGTTTTAATTTTTGTTGTTGTGGTATTTATGAATCTCAAACAAAATGTTTACATCGTATTTCGATTTGTTGTTCTATAAAAAATTAAAATGCCTGTTTTTTCCTTTAGTTTTATGTCCCTAAGTGGTTTATTTATTGGAACTTCAGTTCAAAAGCGCGCATGCAATTTGTATAGGATATATTGGGTTTCCATATCATATTACCAGACCCAACAATCTCGTCCAATCCATTGTATTCAGTCAGCTTTTGTTTATTTTTTAATGAGTACCCCAATTGCCTGAGCATCATCTTCTGCATGTTTATTGTTTTTTAGAGTTTTGACATGTGTATCTGCATTTCGACTGCTCTCGCAGATCATATAGCTTGGGTTGTTTCAGGAACTTTTTTAAAATTGTATTCAGATAGTATATTTATCTACTTTTTCTTATTTATCTTTCCTGCTCTACATAATTTTTACAAATATTTAATTTCTTTGTAAGCAGCTGCCATTTCCAGTTACTCTTCTCCAGTAATTGTGTGCAAAATGTGTTGCATAAACAACAACAAGGTGAGGCCAGGTGTTGTGTCCAGGTGTTTCCCTTGGCACATTAAAACCAATGATCTATAAACTGCATTTCGATAAATTATCACAACAAAGGGCGCTGCAGTCGAGATGCAACAGAAGTGCAAACAGTTGGGAGCTGTGAGAGATTCGTGAAGGGCACTCAAAATAATCAAGCATGTGGCGAAACACTTTTCATGTGCTGAAAGAAAAACTTTTGAATGGGAAACTGTAAAAATAAATGAGGAATTTGTAATACTCTTCGATTGATCTGTTTTTTGACAAAAGCTGATGTAAATGGGTTTATGTATTCAGTTTTAATTGACTGAATAAGAAAGCATATAAAGTTGATATAAATATATAAGAAATATTTATATGAACTTAATAATAACAATAGTAACAGAACTGCTAATTATATTGAAAATTATATTACCAGTGATCCCAATAATGTTAATCATAATAAGAAAGACAATGATAATGATAATGTGGGAATCCCAGAAAATTTGTTTAAAGATGATGTGAATAGTGAGAATAATAATGATTCAAGTATTAAAGATTATTGTGAGGCAATGAACAACGATAATGGCATGAAGGACGACTAATGATAAGTGAGAAGACAACATGCAAAATAATAATGATGAGGACAATTATGTCGATGGTAATAATAATACTGACAATGATCAAAGACAAGGAATATGAAAATAATAGTGAAATAAAGCAATATTAATTCCTGGTGTTAAATATTTTTCATAAATAAATATTTATATCACACTTTCAAAATATTCGCTAAAAAAAAAAAAGCAGAAAGCAGTTAACACTCAATTGAAGCTAAATCAACTTTCGATCAAGTCATCAAAAATAATGTCTGGAACTTTATGAACAGCTGTCGATAATGAATGAAAATCGAATGCGTTTAGATTAGTTTTCCAAATCATTCAATTGCAAATTGTAAATAGGAAAAAAAAAAAAAACAAGTTGCCAAGCAGTTATCGTGCCGCGTAGTCAAGTGGGCAGCGCCTTGAGCAGTCAGAGACAGCGAATTGATAGAGCAAATTATTGACGATTAAACGGCGTGTTGACTCCATTTATAAAGGCGAAACGCTGCGCGAGAGGAGTCAGATAAATGCAACAGCTATTGGCATTAATTGATTGATGGCTGTTTAGATTACTGAAAATGAAAGTTCGCCACGAAATGGGTCAACAAGAGGCAGCCAGGGAGATGCATAGTAGCCAAGATACAGATACATTTACAAATCCAGATACAGATACATTTGAGCCCACGCCAAGCTGCATTTCCTTTGTTGTTGTCGTTGTTGTTGCTGTGCTTTGAGCCATGGCTAATCAGCGCACGCACTCACACTTTATCAGCTCATTAGCTGGGCACGTACATATACATATGTATGTGTGGATATGCGTAGATATAAGTATATAGATAGATATATATACGATTCCCCAAGTCATGATATTTACACACGGCAAGCCGGGAAAGCTGCTGTTTGCCCATTCAGTAGTATAAAAGAAAGAAAAAGACAACTGTTTGAAGAATGCATTCTTCAATGCATCCACTTTTCAATTCTTCATTGATATTGTATTTTTGTTTTCTTCTTCTTCTGTTTTTTTGTTTGCTTCTTGTTAACTGCATTACACAATGCGCCGAGTGCTAGAAATTTAGATTTGTGGGAAAATGCTACAGAGAGCTCGGAAATAACTCCTCTATCTCCTCCACCTTCTCTTCGGATAGCCTTTGCCTTTGCCTCTGCTCGAGCTGTCATTGACTTTTATTTGTTTTTAATTTTTTATTGACATGTGAAGTTTTTTTTTTGTAGAAGTTTAGTGAACTTTTTCTGTTGGTTTTCTATTGCCTTTTACGCTTCAACTTCGTCTTGGCTCAAGCAGCGTGTTGAAAAGCAAAAGTTTTTGAACTTGCTTTTTCAATCTATTTTTTAAAGTTATAAATTTTGTTGTTGTTGCTGAAAAAATGCTTTTGCCAAGGGCTTTTCCGATGAAATGTTGCAAGTCTAGATTGTGCATAATCTTGTGGTAGGGAGAGGTGAGACTGTCGGGTTTGTTATTGCTTTGATAGATTTGTTGCTTGTTGACAAGAAGTTTGGCTTAACAATTTTGGTTTTCATGAATTTTATCAGTTTCAATATTAAAAAGAAAATTTCTTAACAAGTTTATTTTTCGATTTGTGGACTAAACTTTTTTTTTTGTAATATTTTACGGCTGCAGTTTCTACGTAAAATTATTTAATGTATTTTCATTATTTAGAAGAAATATATTAAAATAAATTTTGATTATAATCTTCCTTTATAAAAAGTCATCAACTTATTTTGGCTCTTGCATTTTTCAAAAATATTTTTCTAAACTGAACTTGTTTTTTAACAATATCTTTCCAAGAAAGTTGTTTACCTTCAGCTAAATTTGCTTTCACAATATTAAAATTATTATTTCAATAAATTCACCTTCATCCAAGCACCTAACCATACATATTCAAATTTAAAACAAATCAAAATGATCTGTTCAAATTTTATAGATCCCAAAATAGAAGCTCGTCAAATTTTAAGAGCCCAAGTTTCGCTCAGTGTGCGCGCTTGAATAAATAATCATAACATTGAAAAGCTTTGGGAATACTTTTCATCAAAAATCATGAAATTCATTAATATATAATTCTCTCGCTTTTATCTGACTGGGTCAGCTGTGTTTTCGAAGCGCTTAGAATTCTGTTAACAAACGTCAACATAAACAAATGATTATTATAAAACTTCTTAACAATCTATTAGTAAGTCGTAAGCTGGCTCCAGGGAAGTGAGCGAACCACAGGAATGCATCTTCTTCGGCATCGGCATCGGCTTTGGCTTCTTCTTCCTCTTCTTCAGCTTGGTCGTCGTCAGTTTTGGGCCCATAACAAATTTCAACGACTCGACACGATAAGCCACTTAATTTTTATAACCAGTTCGGCCAGAACACACATTGTATTGGGACCTACGTCGACTGCTCTGGTCAACACCTATCCGAGCCGCCAGCTGGAACATGTGTTCCTATTAGCGCGTGTTGCGGTTCCTGTCCCTGACATACAATATATGCGTATGTGTGTATACGTATGTATGTATTTGTATGTATGCCATATGACAACGCACGCAACTAGTTTATCCATTATATGTGTACTCCAGTGCGTTATGTGTCTCTAACAATTGGCCATTGTCTACATTGTTGTTGTTGCTGTCGTTGTTAGGGCATCTTCTTTGGGCACGACCACAATTACCCGAGTGTAGAAGAGTAGGCGGCATCATACTAGAGCCTGGCGCTATTGTCCTCTCGCCAAGGGGTCACATGTGTCTGTGTGTGTGTCAATGTGCCTCTTAGTTGATCTCAAGCAAAATGACCTGAAGTGCACACAAACACACACAGCCCTTCTATGTTCTATTACTCTCCCGAGAGCTGTACCTTCTATAGCGCATATGCCTTTTTTCTTTGGGTTTATCCATTTTACATTTTGATTGGTATTGTTCTTCAATTTTATGTTTGTTTTGTGGGTTTTTGTAAATGTTTTAAATTGCTATTCTATTATATTGCTTTCTTTTGCTTTGCCTAACGGTTCTTTTGTGCGTGTTTTATAAGTGATAATGAAGAATTAAATTATAAATAAATATTATATAATTATAAAGGAAAAGATTCTTTGTTGTCTTAATCGATTAATAGTTAAAATAATTATTTGCAAATTAATTTTCAAAAAAATGGGTTTTTACTATAATTCAGCTTAAAATACATTAAATGTACATACTTATTAATTCCATATTCCTTCATACAAATAGAAAAATTGTAATCAATTCATTCTACAAATAAAACTAAATTAATTTTACTCAATTCCATATTCCATAAAATAAATAAAAGTAATCAAAAAAAAAAAAAAAAAAAATGAAAATGATCAAGTTTAAATGCTTCACAAATTCTTTCTAAATTTTATGCAATTTATGTAGAATATATAATTTTCAAAATTTTCAAATCTCATCTCAGTTGAATATGAAAAAATGCAATTTTAATAATGAAATGCGCTTTAAATTATCTATATATAGACTCTTACAAACTAGACTATTATCGATAATAAAAACTAAATAAAATATATATTTTTAGCTACAAACAAAGCTATAATCGAATGATTTTTATTGCAATCTATTTTCTGCATATAAAATGAAATTTTATAGAAGAGCGTGCCTTTAGTTTTATAGCTTTCTAGTTTGCCTGGCAGCTGTGTAGCTATGCAGATCGTACGCCTAATAGGCAAAGTTCACATGACAAAGCAGCAGCACAAGAAGAACAAATGCTGTGCATGGGGCATGCAGCATGGGGCAGCAACAACAATACCTACAACAACAACAACAGCAAGAGGCAAGACAACGGCAAAGGCAACGACAACATTGCTCGCCCATAACTGGACCTCTCACGTAATAACGTATAGAATTACTTGTAAAAATATATATATATATATATATAGTGTATAAGAAAATAAGTAGAAGAAAAAAATGAGAAGAAGAAGAAGCAGAAATCTCTTCCTCCTGTCACAACTTTCACATGAAAGTTCTTTCAACTTGAGCGCCCAAATATGGATGCGCGTTGGACACGTTGGACACGACATGGCCAACAGAGTCAAAGCCAGAGCCAGAGCCAGAGCCAGAGCCAAAGCCAGGGCCAGGGCCAGAACAAGGAAGCCGCAATAACGAGGCGACTCTACCATCTTCTAACCAATCGATCAAAGCCATATTTAGAATGCTTTGTGGTCCAGGTCTTATGCATTAGGCACTCGCTTGTGGCTGCCACAACTTACCATTGGCATTCGATTTGCCGTCCGTTCTCTGGAGCCGTCCGTTCCGTCCGCGCTGCTTGGACTTCTTGCCATTTCTGATCTCTGAGGAAGCAGCTGCCATGTCTGATTCGCTGCTCCCAATGTTACTTTCAATCAGGAGGCCACTTTTGGTTTTACGACGACGCGTGCTCTGACCACCGCGGCTGGTGGAGCTGGATTTGCGTTGGCTTATCCGCTCGCCCGTCCAGGACACAATGCTCGCCTCCAGCTGCTCCACGGAGCTGGCATTGAGTGTCTCTGTGCTGTATTCCTTGAGCATTTGGGCCGGTGGCAGTACAACGAGTCGTTGCTTCAATTGTTTGGCACGCCGGCCCTCAACCTGAACAGTTAACAGGCAGGGGAGCAGGATTAGGAACAGCATTGTTGTTGTTGGCAGGATAAGGCAGCATTTTGCGCAACTGCTTAGCTTGCGCTCTTTTATTTTCACTTTCATTTTTCACAGGGGAATTTTGCCAAGCACAGACTTGAATTCAATTTGCGCACATTTTACACTTCACTTGACTTTGAAACTAATTAAAAATATTTTATTGCTTTTCTAAGACCCTTTTTTATTTCTATTAATTTAGCTTAACACCAAGTTGCACACTCAAGCACATTTCCCAGAATTTTCATTCATAATTTTATTTGATTTTTCTTTCTTTTCTTTTGCGTTGCTTTTTTACAATTTTTTTTTTTTTTTAACTTTTTTTTTTTAGAATTTCCGCTTGTCAGTTGTCGTCGCGACGTTTTGGCTTTCTTTTTCTGGCAGACTTTTATTTGTATTATTTTTTGTACACATTTCCTTTTGCACACTCTATAAGACTCGCACTTCTCTATTTCTCTTCATTTCTCATTTATTTGACGCACATTTTTGCGCTATTTAATTTTATTTCGGTTGCAGCCAGGCGACAGCGACAAATTTTTCTTTGGCTATTTTCGTATATCCTCAGCGCAAGTGCAACAAAACAAATAAGACACACAATTTATATCAATATACATATGTAGGCACGACTTGTGATTGCAGTTGCATAAAGCACTTTCGCTTTTATTTATTATTGCACTGCATTATCATTGACATTATTCGCATGACACACTCGATTATCAGCGTAAAATACTAACTAGTAGTAGTTGCAGATGAGAAAGAACTCCGAATGCGATCGAGACGTGCCGACAAATTACGATCTCTGAACAAAAAACTGAACTCTTTGCTTTGCCTGCGTGAAGCGATTGCCGCGTCCTACACAAACGACCGTCAAAACCAAACTGAAGCGAACGATCGTGCCGGCTTGGCGATCGTGCCGCCTGATCGTTGCACTCAGTGATGCTCATTTGGCTGGACAAGAAAATAAGCAAAGAGACCGGAAATATATGTATGCTCCTGTGGAACGTATTCAGGAAAGAGTGCAGAGTGCTAGAAATATAGAAAAGATTCAAGATGTTTAAAATTGTTTCTAAAAGTTCTTAGGATTTTCATAAATCATTTAGCATTTTAAATTTATTTTCGATTTTTCTTGCAGTATTTTTAGTAGATGCAATTAATTTGCAAATTATAATATATATAGTAATATATAAAGTTATGTTATATTTTTTTATATATTTTTTATACTTGAACTTAAATGTTGTTAATAATTTATAATAAGTATAAGTATAATTCTCTGATTTTGTTTGTTTTCTAAGAATTCAGATACCTATGCAAATAAACAACTGATACCTTTTATTTATTTAATAATATTTAATATATAATATTATTATGATTTTTGTAAATTTAGCTAGAAAAGGCTATCTTGTCTGCACTCATTGCATGTGGCACTGGGATTGTATTCGTTATGTTTGTGGAACGTATTAGACATGGTCTTGCCTTGGGCTATAGCACAGCATTGCTGCAATAGCAGACATTCTAGAAGCATTGAACATATCGTTGAAGTACTGTTAAGGATTCGAATATATTCAAAATTGCATTTAGTAAAACGTAAAACGCCTGACAGACTTTATTTTAATATTAATGATAATAAAGGCAAAATAATAATCAGCAAAATTGTTCTTCTTTTGATCTATTCTTATAATTATAATATAATATAATTTTAAATAAGGAGATATTCAGAGTAAATAAAATGCATACATTCAAGATATTCAAAATTCACACTACGAAAAATATATATTAAAAATTTTTTTCATTTTATTTAAAATTTAAATATTATAAAAAAAAGAACTCAAATTCATTTAAAATTCAAATTTCATTTATTTATATACATCTTTTATGTGTATAAATAAAATAGTATTGATAAAATTGGCCGCTATATTTTTTAATATCGATTATCTTAATATTAATTTTATACATATTAAATATTTATTTTATACATATGCATAAATAATAGTTAGGTAATTATAAACATTTCCCAATATCTATAATATTGAAATAGTTTTAATTTCTTACTTTTCAAGCTTAGATTCCAAAGGGAGAAAACTAAGCTCACTCCTATTTTCGGTGTTTAACGCTCTTTGTTTGACTATTTTCCTGCTAACGAATCGCTCATTCTGCGTCTTTCTCCTTCTCCCTCTCTTCTTTTCAATGCCGGCTTTAGTCTGTCCGCTAGTGTTTACCTGTTGAATTTTTCAGTGTTATTCTTTAGCCCGTGACTTTACAGGTACTTCAAGTATATATGGCTGTGCGTATTGGGTTCAATGGGATTTTCCGGTGCGCTAAACAAAAACATTTGTTTTGCCCGCCCGCTCGCAGGCACCTTGATAGCTAGCTCACTTGCTTGCTTGCGCCCTTAGCTCCTTTTTGTTGTCTCGCATTTTACACTTTATTGTTTGGCCTTAAGTTCGTTTTGACAGTTGCCAGTTAGAGGCAAACGGACGCAATGGAAGGACGGAACGGAGCGTCAGCAGAGCTGTCGCAATGGGCATTCCTGATTATCCTTGCGGTGCGTTTGTTTGTGTGTGTGTGTGTGTGTGTGCGTGTGTTTATTTTTTGTCCTCGTTCCGCGACGCAGCAGGTGATGATGCAGCCACAACGAATGGCGGCACTTAACGCCACGGCAGGCGTACCAAACGTATATCTTAAGTTGAAACGCATTCGCCATATCGTATGGTATCCTTGGCGCACGTTTCATGTTGCCCGCTGGCTATTTGCAACTCAATTCGTGGCACTCGCATAAATATCTCCAGCTCAAAAGGCAGCGCCTAATAAGTTCACCACGCCAAAAAGTATCTGCGCGTACCTACCTTGTATCTGATGCAATTTGTTGCAGCCGAGCACAAAGGGCATTTGTCGAAGCGTGAAACAGCAGTTTCACGAGCTGCTGCTGCCGATGTTGCTGCTGCTGCTGCAGCAATTGCAGCACCCCCTTCATGCCCTTGACAGGCTTGGGACGGTTTCGAATTCTGCCGACAAGGATTAAATCGGCCGCCCTTTGTCTGCTCCGTTTAAATTGGTTCGTTTACCAAATGAAGCAAAGTGCGGCAACGAGTTGTGCCAACAAGTACGAGTGCTCGAGATGGAAGTGACTGACTATGAGATGCCCTAAGTAGTGCAGCGAGTTGATATAATCTAACGTCTGGTTATACTTTAAGAGAGATCTATATAATTTTTTACAATTCCTCTGATGGTCTGCGAAAAAAGTTTAAAATGTTTAGATATAAGTATCTCGTCTCTCATCTATAGAAGATGTCAGCTGCTGACAGCCGTTCATAAAAATAGCAGCACAAAATTTTAATTATGTTTATGTACCATCTCAAATCTCTTCAGCAAAAATATATATGCTTTAGATACTTAAAACATGAAGAAAACTTTAAAAAGAGAAAATTTATAGTAGATTATTAACGGTCGCGCTATGAATACTACATACATATATATGTATATATTGTTATTAAATTAGCTACCGATATTGGGTTATTTAGTCTCTACATTTATGATTTAAGATTAAGATCACAGCGGCTCACATATATCCATCTTAATTCACCTCATTTTAATCAAGCATCACTGAACAACTCATTCCCTCTGTTACGCCTATACATGCTCATAGCTAATATACCCCTTTCTTAACATCTCACCTGTATCTACAGGGTATTGAAAGGTTCAACTTTGCCTTGCGTAGGCTGTGCGCCTGCTCAATGCCTGTTTAAGTGCTCTGTTTAAGTACTTGAGGATAACGATGTGTACGCGCACCATGATCAGCAGCATCATGATGATCACCTCAATCATCATCATCATCGTCGTCAGCATTGCTGCTGCTGATTTCCTTGTGATTTATGCGTCTTAATTGAAATGATGGCTTACAAATTGTTTGGACGCTGCGACACGTTTGGCCTTGGAATGCCAACAAGTTTTGGTTTCTGGTTCGGTTCGGTACGGCACGGTACGGTTCGCTGCTAGGACTCTATGGCCACTTGATGAAGTATGACAACTTCCTGCTGGCACTTGTAAGCAATCATAGAGCCTGAAGATGAAAGTAAATAGTTTGTGGGCATATGAAAGGCAGCTAATAGAACGAAATAACTTTTGGAATGCCATTTCATGAGGTAACAGCAGTTGTATTCAAGAATCTTAAGCACTTGTTAGTTCAAGACCCTCAAGTATATCCGCCCACTTTATGACCCACTGCAAAACAGCACGTTTTTTTGTTGGCCTTCTTCGTCGTCTGCTTCTCGCATTTAGCTAGATGCCGTTTTTCATGACCAGATAAAAATCTGTTCGGCTAAGCTTCGTCTGTGACTTTCACACAGCATCTGAAAAGGCGCTGCTCGTGTATTCAATTTTCTAATAGCCGCCTTCTAATCAAAACTAAGGCATCGTACGCTTCTCTAGGCGCAAAACCAATTAAGCCAAGGAACTGTGTGAGGGGTCGCCGGCCAAAACCGACGCCGACTGCGACTCCGATTCCGAGTCGAGCTCATACAAATAAGGAAACATTTTCAAGTCTGTGTGTGTTTGTGTGTGTATTTGTGTTTGTGGTTGACTGCAATCTGTGGCTTAAACAAAAAATAACAAACTAAAAACTCAAATAAAATCAAATGAAATGTACCGCCGAGACCGAAGTTTTGTATTTGGTATCGATACTCGGCTCGAATCCAACTTTGGAAGCGCCAAAAACATTAAATACAATTCATGGCGCTCACGAGCGGAATTTAAATTATGCCCAATTAGAGTTAGGTGCTAGCTGAGCGGCAACTGCTGCTGCTACCAATTCCTGTGGGCTGTCTGGGCGATGGTGGGCGTGGCATGTTTGAAGCACGCTCGTGTGCTAAAGCGCCAAATTGATTCCGATCGCCCAAGGGGGTCTGCCAACCAGTTGCCAACTTGGCAAGTTCTCAGTGTTTGTTTCTAGCGCTCAACGTACGAACATATGTCCGGATTCGTTGCAAGTTGCTGGCAGTTGTTATAGTTGTTGTTGTTGTTATTGTTGCTGTAGTTGTTGCCTCACATGATTTTCTTATGTTATGCTGGACGCCGTTGCTTGATGGATTACGCGTTGACAGGCTTCGGGTTTTTGGCTTCGATTGTAGCGCCACTGATTGTGTGCGCCTCTCGCCTTGGGAACGGGTCTTGTTATGTAAATTGCCGACAGTTTCTTGTGGGTGCACACACAGCTAGTCCACAAAAAAATAAAATAAAATAAAAAAATAAAAATAAAATAAAAATTCAACTAGATTCAAGTGCTAACAATGTTGCCTTTTTTAGTGAGTTTTCCTTGAATGCCCTGGAATAGTTAAATTGGGCACAAGGGGTGGCAAAGAGCTAAATATAATACATATAGAGGGATATAGAGGGAGCTGAAGATAATAAGTCTATAATATATTATATCTGTAATATAGATTTATTTATATATTTTTTAGAGATTTCAATAAATTAATACTAATCTAAATTAAGACCTATCTTAAGATTAAGCACTTCTATCGTGTTGGTATAATATATATTTATTTTATATTTTTAATTTTATATATTAACTCTATTATGTATTATTATTGTAATTATTTTATATTAAATTTATTATTTACTTTAATTATAGTTTATTACATATAATAAATAAAATAGATATTTGTTTTATATGTTTATTTTCATATTTGAAATGTATTATTTATTATTATTATTTATTTATTACTTATCAGATTTTGTATTTTAGCCACAAATTTGTCTAGTCCTAAAAGATTTATTTCATATAAAATAAAATAAAGTAAGGTCTCATCATCACGGCTATGTAAATACTTATAATGAAAAGAAAATGGTATTTAAATAAAAAAGGCAATTTATATGTTTTATTTTTATTTACAGGGTATTCGCCAGTTCACCCACAACACTCTGACTTGTCTACTAGGTATGTATGCTTTTCTATTCTTTTTTTCCAGGAAACACATTTTTGTGGTTTTGCTCAAGGAGTTTGAAAGATTAATGATGGAAATGGATTTGGTCGCCTGGTTAGCGGTAAAAACGATTCTTTGAGGAGGTTATACACTTGATCGCTTCATTAGCAAATGTTGTAGCGGCTGACACGGAGTCATAGAGGATAGAAACAGTTAGATTGTTGATTAAATTAAGATTGATGCGAAACAGTTGAGTTCAAACTTAAAATATTCAATAATATTTTGATTAAAGATTAAGTAGATAAAGTCAAAGCTATAAACTTCTCAGGTTTTGTCAGCTTTTATTCGGTCTTTCTATTTACCGATGAATTTTCTAGAAAGAAATAAAAAATAATAAAGAATGCTTTAGTCAAAAATGGCAGAGCCTTACGGTAAGGCTCAGGATCTAGCTAGATCGATTCGGCTCATTTTGTACTAAAACAAATACACTCTATGGTGACTCCCACGCCTCATTCAGCCTATATACTTTGAGGGCCTAACATGTTTTGCTTCTCTTTCACAGAAACATCTTATTTATATGCATAGCAACAACTCTGCAAATAGCCTTGAACTTCAATTGAAGCACATTTTCTTTCTGTTTTGTTCAACAAGAGAATGCCATCTATATACATATAGCATAATATATGCACATCGTCTTCATAGACAAATTATAAACACTTGTGTGCGCACGGCATGACTGCGCATACTGAATACAGTCCGGATTGCTGTTAGATCATCGACTCCTTAAATATTATGCGCAGACGCAACCTGCCCCAAAAATTTCCCTGAAATGACAAAATTATGCATATTGAATTTATAATCAAGTGCTGTTGGAAAACAGCTTGAGTGAAATGAGTGTGTGAGAGAGAGAGAGAGAGAGAGAGAGAAACAAAAACCACAATCACGACGGGAATAAAATGTGTTGAACAATATTTCGGTTCAAATTGAAGAGGAGCCCTGTTCGAAGGGGTTCAGAAATGTTTATGACCTTTTAAGTGTTATGCGTTGCATTTACAGATTGACACTCCTCCAAATAGAGCCGCTCAAGTCTCTAGCACTCTTCTTCTTCATCTTCGACTTCGTTTTTATAGCCACCAGCTGTGCAGGAGGCGGCGCTTTGAATAAGTAACTAATTAGAGATTTTTATGGGAAATTAATATGATGATTACGCCCCGAAGCGTTTCAAATGCACTAAAAATTAAGTTATAATTGAGGCTGGTGGCTGGCTCAGCTCCAGATAGTAAAGGGCGTGAACAGATGTAGTTTTGTGGCTCAACGTTAGATTGTGGATCTCAAGCAGCTTAAGAGGCGTTACGTACAGTAATTTAATTAGGCAATGCGATAAGATCTCTAGCTCTCTTCTTGAGGAAAAATGGGTTAGAAGGGCATTTGAAACAATGCTTTATTTTATGGAGAACATAAAATTAAATTAAATATTCTTTAAAAATGTTTCGTTTCTAATACAAATTCTAGGGTGGACCTAGCGAGAGTAATGCTATTGCTGTTAACTACATATATCCGCGTTTAATAACTTGATCTAAATTATTTCATATAAAATACTTCAAATCACTGTTACCATACTCTATGCCCTTAATATATATATTTTTTAAACTTATTTATTATATTTTATTTTATTTCAATCTATATTTTTTTTTTACTACTGACAAAAGTGTATAGAATATTGGAGAAATCATGTTGATAATTATAAATATATATACATTATGTATATGTATGCATATATATTATGGATATATATATATATATATATATATATATATATATATACAAAGTTTAAAAGTAGGCCTTTAAAAATACTAATTATTTCCATATTTAAAACTTTTAACTTATGCTGCAGAGACCACAATAAATTTTTGGTTTGATAAATTCTATTAATTATTATGCCAATTTTTTGTCTTTTCTTTTTTTATTCTCTATAAGTTGAGTTTTATACAAATCTTAATATAGTTTCTCACTCAATTAAGGAAAACAATTATTAAAAGACTCTTTCATCTTTTCGAGTCTCTCATCCTCTAAATGATTTCACATGTCGTGTCTATATAAATGAAGACGCCAAATAAAAAGTTTCGTGTCGAATTAGCGCACAGCAACAATTGGCTTAATGTGTGGTCGCTTTTTGTTTGGGTCAAAACTTGAGTCATAATTAGGCCAGCTCATAATACTGTCTAAACACAGAGATTTGGCACACCTTGAGCAGAACATAAGTATGCTTTTTGTTCAGACTTTGGACTCGACGAAAGGGAAATGCTGGAGCACGCCCAGAACGGCGCAACGTTGCGTGACGCGGCTGCTGTGGAAGTGTAGAGAGCGGATTTGAAGGGGGTCAGCGTCAAATAAATGCGTTTACTGGGTCACCCAGAGAACGAACGACATGAAGACAGACTTGAGCGAAGCGGAATAATGAAAAGAGTATCCAATCAATGCTGGGCGCGTAAATGGCATTATTTATAGTTTACATACAGTATAAAGAGGCCGACGACGACGAAGCGTCGTTGGAGCATGTCGCGCATGCGCAATTACAGCGAATCTCCCCATTGCAATGATTAAGCAGATTGTTTAATGCAATATTATGAAAAGGGCTTGAGGGAAATCAGAGAAGGAGAGAGAGGGGGAGAGCTGTATAATTTATGTAGCCAGCGCACGCCAGAGCCGAGTCGAAGCTCGAGTTGCAAAAGTGCTGTAGGTGGAGCATCCTTAGCCCATATATATATTTAGCCAGCCTGCGGCGAACTATTTTAAATATTTTGATTAGCCATCGCAACGTACGAAGCCAATGGAGCCAATGCCAGACGCCACTTGAAGGCTCTTCCGAGTTGCCGTCGGGCTTCGACTCCTACACCAATTGGCATTGGCTGCGCTGTCTGCTAGGCAGCTACCGAAAGCCCATTAATTTATACTCCATTTGGGTCCTGTGGCTTTTGATTGCGACTGCACTGAGAGAAAATTCTATTACAGCAAAGGGCAGATCATTGAAATTGTATAATTATTTTTTTGTATTATATTAAAAATTTTTTTCTATTAGTAAAATCAAGTAAATTTATCTAGATTTATTTACATACTTCAACACGTTTTCTTTCAGTGATTCAGTATTTTGACTGGTCTTTACCTTCATTTGTTGCTTGCGTGTTTGGCTTCATTTGTGGTCTGGTCTTTATCGCATTCCAGGCATAAAATGTTCAATTTAATTAATTTTAGACAAATCACTTAACAAGCGAAAATTCTATGTTGTGCATTAGTTAAACCAGACAACGCATCGCAGCAGCAGTCTAGTAGGAGATATATGTACCTAAACTATTTCTTATATATGTAATATGAGATGTATGTTGTGACGGGACTTCAGAGCAGAAGGCGTATAGTTCATGAGAGATGCTCAATGCTAAATGCTATAATATGTGCTACAATACATATATTCGTATAAGTTTTGGACATTAACACTCAGGGCATTAACAGCTACTCAACATGTTAAACTTGTGCTCGAAACATATAGCACCATACTATAAGAAATTCTTTTATATTATTTTTTATGTATAATATTTTTTATATTCAAGTCTCAAATAATAAAAGTTAGAGTTTAGCCGGATGTATCACACGCTTAAGAGCCAATATTTTAAATTAATACATTCGATATATGAATATTACTTTATGGTATATGTGGCTGAGTTATTCTTTTCTCTAAAGGCGATCAATATTGAGCAACCTTCCCTCCCTTTTATCGATGGCTCTCCACCTCTATAAAAGACATTGTAATTCCCAAAATTCTATGCAAAATGGTTTAGACATATGCATATGCAGAGTGAAATACAGACAGCATAGTAATTTTTTTTAATAAAAATTTTTTTTTTTTTGTAATTTATTATTTATTTAAAAATAGTTTCTGCTTTACACAAATTTCATTTAATGTTCAAGAATATTTGCTAGCTAAAATATTCATTGCAAAATTAAACAAAAAAAAAAAAACAAAAAAAAAAACATTTTCACTCTAAAAACCTTACATCAATAAATACAATATTGTATTGCACCTTCGCTTGCGGCATGCCACATGTGGCACAAGGCGAGCAATCGCATAACGAGTGAAAGTTTAGGCATTGGTCTCTGCTTGGTTTTTGCACCTGAGGACAATTTACGATTCGAATGCGAACTCGATTGACAGACAATAATCGAAATCATGTATTTAAAAAAATGTAAATTGAGCGAAAATCGCTTAATTTCGCCCAACAAAATGTGGAGGCTGATAAAAAAGACATTTAAGGGCAACAAGCTATACCGTTATGCAAAGAGCGCTCTCTCCCTCTACCTCTCTCTCTCTCTCTCTCTCCCTCTCTCTTTCTCTCTGTCAACTGTTAGCCATTGATCACTGTGTGATCGATCTTCGCATTCCATGATCATGATCATCATTGTCCGATCATCATGCTGATCCTTGTCTCTCGTAATCTGGCAGCAATGCGAAGCAGTTGATGAGATTTTGTTGCCTTTTGTGGATGTCCCTTTTGGCGAGGCAAAGCAAAGAACGCACAGCAGCTTCAACTAATGAACACCTTAAATGGTGTTTTTTGTGCCATGCAGCGTGTAGACTTTGCAGCCAGCAGCTGCAGTGCTACCTTTCTATATACACGCATTTTGTCACATTTTGACATATTTTTGCTGCATGCCAGCGGAGCCTTGGCCATAGTGCAAGTAAAATTGCCATATTTGGTGCCAATTAGAGGCGACCCTTTTACTTGAGACTACGCCTCCCATTCCGCACACTCTCTCTCTCTCTCTCTCAGTCTCCCTCTCTGTCTCTCTCTCTCTCTCTCTGTCTCTCTTTGGGTATCCACTCATTATCAGTTAACTCGGACTAGCTACATTTATGGAGGCGCAAATGAAAAGCTGGCATATCTTCCTGGGCAGTCACGTCGCTACATCGCTGCAAGATAAATTGCTGACAGGTTCGTTTAATTGTTTTTGGCTGTCTCTTAATTGCCACAAAAATGTCCACAACCATAAGAGATCTCACGATTTTTATTGGCAAATCTTTCGAGGAAAACCCGCTTGACACTTTTGAATTACAATTTTATGACTCTATTAGATAAAGCGCGGCGCATGTCAACCAACTGAATATTCAGTTGATATGCCAGCCCACATTTGGTAATTGTTGCGGCCAAAAAGAACTAGTTCCACTCGCACACTAACCAGTTCCTGTGAACAGTAGGCTCAATCGCCTAATTGGCATATTATATTTACTACTCCATACAATTTGATGGCCAGATATCTTGTTCCATCGCTGCAGGAGAAGAGTTGCTCGTTGTTTTGACTTCGCCTCACCTTTGCATCTGCTAATGGAGCGAAATGTTTCAATTCCGATTGGAGAGCTGCAATTGTTGTGGCAGAGTCTTGAGCCTGCATCTGGCCAAATCAAACACAAGTCATCATCAAGCGAACGTCATTGATGACTACGTCGTGGGGGCAGCCGCATAACGATTCGGGTCAATAGTTCAGCGCTCTTGAGACTGAGTAAAAGTCATGAAGCCACAATTTCTCATTGCTCTACGTTTTCTCTGGCTTGGCTTGTGGGGTATTTTGGGCACATTGGAATTTGGAATATTTTGTTGGCCAAGAAATTTACAATAATTAAGGGTGATCGAAAAGCTGTCAATCGAGTTGCCAGAGTCTGGCATAAATAGAGTTCAGTTGGAGACGATTATCATAGAAATTTTAAATTGAGTTGGCTTCATTTTAATTATATTAAATTAAAATTAATTAAATTAAAATAATTTAAATTAAAATTAATTAAATATAATAAAAATAAGCTAAAAAGAAATTCATTTTGAGAAACTCATTATAAATATATAAAAATAATAAAAAATAAAATGATAAGCAAATTGTTTAAGATAATCTAATCCAACCTAATCTGTAGCTAATACCACCTGTAAGTTTATTTTTATATTATAATTAACTAATTTGTCTACGACGCACTCGCCTCAATTTCTTTCTTTAGCTTAATTATGTAAATCTTTAATTTACAATACTTAAAGCTTTCGTTGTGTTATGGTTTCCATTTTAGGGATTTGGTAAGCATGGCACGTTGCTAGAATCGTTTTTCTTTTATGATAAGTCACATAAAGTAGGTTTATCCGTCAGACAATCTGCGCTTCTATTCTTTGGGTAAACTCCACATAGATCCCATTAAAGTATCATAAAAATTCAATGCCACACGCTCGAGTATGTTGTGCTGCGGCAGTGTAGTTAATCGACTGATTCGCTTAGGCCCCAAACTCTTTCAACACGTTTTTCACATTTTACAACTTAATTTTTTATGATGTGCTCCGATAGAGGAAAACCCCAGCACACCAGACCAGGTCGAGGGACAAACAATCAAATGTTGTTTTTTTTTTTTCTACAATGCAGAGAGACAGCAAGACAGAGAGAATTTGCATTTGTTGCGAGCTGAGGGAGTTGAGATAGAGTGTAAAAAAAATGCAGAAGAAAATTAACTGCAATCAAGTAAAACGTCATTCAACTGGGGACTTCGGCACGATATGCAAAAGTGAGACGTGGACAAAGACCTGGACCAGAACTGCAAAATGGCATTTGAATAGGGGCAGGAGGACAGGAGAGTAGTGGGCTGGGCAGAGGCCGAGGGGCTTATAAATTTCCATTATGCGACTCGACAAGGTCTGCCGCAATGCTGTAAACTTGCTAAATTGCCAACATTTCAACGCATTTTTCTCTATTCGCCGCAGGCAAAAAGAAGCGCAACCAATCGACTGCCCTCCCATCCCTCGTCCTCCGCCAGCAGCTTTTGATGGACCTTTTGAAGAGTTTTAATTAAGCTAATAAAGTTGTCTCTCTTGCATTGTCCGTGGGGACGTTAACGCTCTGCGCTGCGCTGCAAAAATGTTGCATGTCCATTAATTGCTTTGTTAGACACAAACAATAAACAGAAACGAGGTCATAAATGGGTTACATTTTTTACTTCATCATGTTACATGAGATCTCCGGATGACGAGATAGAGGAAATTCGGGACAGAGTGTTTATCTAAGATTAAAGTTGAATGCGGGATGCTCATAGGGAATAGTCTGAAATTCATGTAATTTATAAGTATACGTGTAAAGGAAACCAAATTTGTATTAAGGCTTAAGCCAGATCTGTAAAGGAGCTTATATTACTTATCGAATTGTGTAAGATCGAACTGTAAAGTAGAAGTAGAAATGTTCTCTTACGATTGGTTACGCTCTACGTTAGTATTTATATTTATATAATACTTATATATCTTTAAATATATAAAGTTACATTAATAGTAGATTTGATATATGTATATCATCTTATCACATAATGTATATATATTTATATATATATGTCTATATATATATTTATTTAGTTTCTTTTCTTTTTATGTGATAAAATTATATATTAAAAACATTTTGTCAAACAACATAAATCAAATCTACTTTTAGCTTAACTTTTGGCTCGAGCTTTAACAGAGTAAAATAGATTTAGCCTTTAAAAATATGTAATTAGAGATCTTTACCTGGGTACTTTCTCCCTCTCTCTCTATCTCTATATCTCTTTTAATTTTGAATTAAGGAATTCAATACTAAGATTATATTTAGAATCAGGTACTATGTGTTTCTAGCTCTGTATTTCTCATGATATATTATTATATATATATATATTTCCACTCTCTTTAATTACCTCTCTAACCTCAATCCGTGTCTCACTAAACAGCCATACTAAAACGTTTTATATCCTAGCCAAGTGCACTAAAAAATGCCGTTGAGTCACAGTCTGAGGTCTGCAGGCGCATAGTTTTGGCATTTTCAAGTTTTGCATACAGCTCACGTTTGCCCACAAAATATTGCACCTCAAGCGGAGGCGCCATTAATGCGTTAAAAGCGCAATTACAAAATCGTAAAATACATAGATACATATATATATATTATATATACAAACTTCAGGGGACAGAGCTGAGGCCTGAGTGTCTGAGCAGTGTATGAGATTTACGAGTCGCGTGGGCAGCTCCAACTGCGAAAAACAAACTGTAAATGAACGCAAGACGGTAGCTGGCAAACGAAAAAAAAAAACACTATACGGAAACATATTAGCGCCTATTAGCCGGACAATTTGCATATATTTATAAAGAGAGTTGGAGTGAGAGCGAGAGTGAGAGAGGGAAAACGGTTTAGCCAGCAGATGGAATGAACAGAAGTTCAAGGTAAGCTGAGACAGATCCTGATCTAGCTGGCTAGCCTGGCAGCTCATGTGGCGTGTAATTGCTTTTCCCAGTGGCTTCAGTGGCTTCAGTGGTTGCAGTGTCTGCAGTGGGGCAACGTTTGCCTGTGTGGCGCATGCGCCGATTGTTGGCCAACGATAAAATTCCAGTCAGCTGGCTACCCGGCACTTTATTTCTCTTTGCTTTGGCTGATTAAACGGCTGATGGTATCTGGTATCTTGGCAATATTCGGGGCGTAATTAAAGGTATTAAGTGTGGCAAAAGGAGAGCTTGAGCCAGGTGAAAATATATAGATATACGTATATATAGATGGGCGGTGTGTGAATGGTGTGAACGTGTATGCATTGCCATTTAGAAGCTGGTGAAATTGTAGCTTTTTAATAAAAATGTGAGTGCTGTGGGCAGCTAAGAAAAGTTTTTTTTTTTTATATAAGCTGTGATTGGTTTGTGGTAGCTAGAGAAAAGTTTGAATGAAGTATAATTTCTAAATATGGTAAATAAAAAACAATTTCAATTAATTATTTTTTATTTTTTATTTTTTTTTTTTTTTTTTTTAATTTTTTTTTTTTTTTTTTTTTTTGTATTATTGTATATATATTTTCTAAGTTATCGATATGTATATATATTTTATTGTTTTAAATACTAGAAATAATAATATTAAAAAAAATATATATATATATAAATATATATATATATTTTTTTAATATTAATATTATTAATATATATAAATATATATATATATATATATATATATACATATATGTATATAAACATATTAACATTTAAATTCTTACATATTGTATTTAGATAAATAAACAAAAAATTGATATAAATAAACTTTTCAAAAAAATATTTATTAATCTATATAATTTATTAATCTATGTTGTATATTATATATTATATCTGTATATGCATATATACTTTATGCTTAACGGAGTTATTTTCTTTCATGCTTTCTCCTGATTTATTTTCCTTTTGCCACCCACTCTCACACACTTTGCATGCTCAGCCAACCAATCGATCATGCCACAAAGAAAAAAAAGCTGACACCTCTGCCTGAGCAAGCAAAACAATAACAAGTTCAGTAAAGTTAGCTTCCGCATAACTGAGAAACGAGATCGACAAACCCTCGGTTCATCAAGCTCATCCTTTGGCTGGCTGTTTGCCCAGAAGCGTGTTAAACATGTCAAACAGTTGCCAACTGGGCCAATGGGCTTGCAGTTTGCATTGTTGTTGTTTGTTTGTTGTGCTGCTGCCCAAAAGAAGACATGATCGAACAGCAACAACAACACAGCGTGAACTTGATATTATGCTAAAAAGGCAGCCCAATATGCAAAGTGGCAACAGACGAGTTGCCTTTCGATCTGTTGTTGACTCTCGGTTCGAGCCAATTTGGTGCAGTAGGTACACACTCGCTTAGCTTGTAAAAGGAGCATATTGGTTTTTGCAAGAAGTGAATACTTGACTGTATTGAAAGCATTGCAAGTCAACAGATTGTATAGGAATGATATCAATATATATGTATATACGCCTCTTGAGGGATATATCTTGCTCAGCCACAGTCTTAAAGCTCTGCTGGTGGTTTACTACTAAACTCTTTTCCTTCTAATTTACGTCTCATATATTGCGACTTCTACTGAGCGAGTATTATGCACTTAGTTAAGTTCCAGCTCGAGCTCGTTCTTACTGGTTACTGCTGAGGTTGTTACTGTTGTTGTCGTTGTCACCTCGATAAGCATCAGTGCAGCTCACAAATACAAAAATATTAAGTGTGCTTCTCTTTTGGCTCGTCTGTAAATGGAACTGAGTTTTTTTTTGGTTCTTGTGGTGCCGACACAACAAATTACATGCAAATTAGATGAACTTGGTGTGCTAGTGAGAAGCAACTGTAATGCAAGAAACGAAGCTGCAAAAAAGAATCTGCAGAAGAAATTTAACAAGGCTTATATAAGCAGTGCTGCAAAGCGACAGAGAGCAAAAGTGTTGGGCAACCCAAACGTATGAGAGTAGACTGTAAGGAGTGTACTTAATGCATGAACATATTTACTTTAATCATATAATTTACATTCTCTTGATTATGTACAAATGGAACCCATTTAAAAATTTTGTGGGCTCCTTATCTGATAATAAGGAAAGAAGCTAGAATATTTAGAGCACAAGAATTTAAGGTACTTCCCAGTTGGGCAGTCCTGAATATTAAATATATACATATACATATATATATAGATAGATCATTAAATTCCTTTTTTCAGGCCGGTTAATGTTTTTTCAATACAAAGCTCTTACGTAAAATATATATATAAAAATTTATCCAAAAAAAAAAAATATATATATATATATATTCATATATTTTAAATTTGCATTTTGACTAAAATGTTGCATGCCGCAATAATTTTAATATTCGAGCATATAAAGTGTTCAATACAGTTTAGCAGCCACTGAAGAACGCTTTAATCGACACAGCCAACAAGTATGCAACACTTACTCTTTTAATAAGATTCATTGAAAACACAAACATGCATAATTACATACATACTAAACGAATGAGATAATAAAATATTAAATAAATTAAAAACGACAGTTATATAAAGATTTAAAGAATATTTATACATGCAATCGTCGGATCTGTTTCATTTTCAAATCAGTCCACTTAGTGCCTCTGCGGCAATTGATGTCAATGTTCATGTTTATAAAATATTTGAATTACATAAGCTTTGCATGTTTCGTGTTTCATCAAATTAATAATAAAGCAAGTTTTTGCCACGTTTGTCGTCAGCATAATGTTGCTTAACGCAAAATAAATCAAATTAAATTTCGTAACGCACTCGTAAGCAAATTTTCGTTGGTTGTTTTGGAACGCAACCTAAAAGTATGCAGCACGCAAGTGAAGCTTATAGTAGAGGCAGGAGGCAACACTGTGCTACAATAAATTGGGGCTTATAGTGAGTTGTTGGTGAAACTGTTAAGGCATCATTTATATATAAGAATGGATTTTCTAGGCATAGAAGACGACAAGACAGAGATAGTAAACAAAAAAACAAATGGAACAACTATATTTATAAATTTTAAAATCAAAAAATAATTTAGATATATTTTGCTTATATGAATGTAAAGCATTTAATACATATATTTTTATATATTATTTAAAAATATTAAATATTTTATTTAATAACAATTGAATACATATATAACGAAAACTATTTTGATTGTATTCCGCTGGCCTTTTGCTTAAATTATATTTTAATTGTATTTTTATATTAAATTGAATATATTTTATTTTATTTTACACATGCATCTTTAAGCTCTGTTGTATAGTGTAGGGATTTACTTGTCTTCTTCGGTCCTTCCGTAATATTTCGTCATGTCCATATGTGAGCTGGATAATATACACACGTTCCGGGTGGATACTAGCACCACTTCACTTCAGATATATGCGACACGTGGCAAAAGTTTAGCTTGGCCAAAACTTTGTCTGTATCAAATAGAACTATAAGAAATAAAATACAGGCAGTTCATTATAATGAAGTAGTGAAATGAGGGAGTCACACATAAGACATACTAAGTCGATATATTGAAATGAGCAACTAAATAGGATTGAAATAGTCAAAGCTGCAGAAGTTCAGGTGCCCTTCGACTATGGTAATTGATATCGACTGCATAATTTAGTATTCACAATTTTATATCAGAGGCAGTTGACCTCCGGCTCGACTGGGTATGTGTCAAGAATTTGACATGAGACTCGTGCGATTACAGACAAATGTTGCATATGATTCCAACTACATCATTTATATGTATATGCATGTATTTGTCTATGATGTTGTCTTTATCTTTTGTAGTGCAGTTGACACTCTCACAAATTAATAACAATTGACGCAATGCATTAAGCATGCGAGTAAATTGTTGCAGTCGAGGCGCGTCTTTTAGTTCTTGCGTGGGCATTTACACAAATAGAGAAGATGCAGCAGCTATGTCTAGAATACAAAAGAAAGTCGAGTAGAAATTAGTTGAACAATAAACGTTGTGTGCTTGAGTGTGAGTGCGTGTGTGTGTATATGTGTGTATATGTGTGTCTGTAAGTGTGACCAGGAAGAAATGTGAAAAGTCTGTCGCATCACACTTGACTATGTTTTTAAACAGGAGCGGAATAATCAGAGGGTGGGCCCAAACTTATAATAGAATGTAGTTGATAATTACTGTTTGATCAAATAAATAAAAACTGTATTTATTTAAAGAGGATTTTGCCACAAACTAATAATGATAATAATAAAACAAAAATATTTACATCAAAAATTAAAAGTTTGTAAAATAATAGTCCTTGTTAGCCTGAAACACTGAGTTATTCCTGTTATTTCAGAGTTTTGGCTTCACATTCCACTTCTACAGCATTTACCTTATTATTAAGCAACTTCAACTTCATAATTCTAGATGTTATTATTAAGCAAATTATTCTTCTATTCAATATTCGCCATGTAGATTTATTCTTTAATAGACTAAACACTATTCCACTCTCAGCTTACTGCCCATACCACAGCTTGACATGCATTTTAACTGTTGAAAATTAATTTGCAACGCATTTTAATCAAGTTTCATAGTACTTTTAAACACAATTCCATATTAATTGCATTGCAACATTTAAACATGAGTTAACAATTTTCCTGAATTTTCTTAAATTTTGCACTGCTCTCGCCGCTCGACGTGCACTTGACTGGCGATACAATGCATTTGCATTGGCATCTGACACCGCTGACCTCTCGCGGCGTCTATTGTTGCGATCAATGCGATTGTCTGTCCGTTAATTGCATTTGCTGCATTAGCGACACAACTGAAACATAAATAATTGTAAATTATTATTCAATTCACATTTCTGTCGTCAAATTGTGCTTTATTGAGATGTTGTTGTGGGCTATTGTTGTTGTTACTTGTTGTTGTTGGTTGTGGGTTGTTGTTTGTTTTGTTTGTTGGCCTCTGCAGTTGCAAGCTGTGGACACTGGTGGGGCGCAAGATTTCAAACGTTAAATTGCATTTATACCCATTAAATATGTTTAATCGGGGTATATTGTAATTGGTCAAATTTAAAATCAGTAAATTCTAGTATTTAAAAAATTTATATTTTCAAAATAATTAATATTTTAGAAATATGTTTTCAGAATTTTAAGTTTATATTTTATTGAATTGAACCTTAATCTATTAAACTTAATGCTATTAAAAATATATTAAACAAATTTTATTTTAAAAAATTGACATATTTTATTTAATTTCTTTGAATTTTAAATTTGGAAAATATAGATTATTAGCCAGTTTTTAAATATATTTCTTGATCATCCATAGACGATTTATATCCAGACTTATTATTTTGAAATCTTGGAGAGACAATAAATAGATACATTAAATTTGACAGCTCTTATTAAAATAATCTCTATTAATTACAGCTATTAACTATCCTAGTAATTTGGCATCGACCAATTTGAGGTTTCATTTATTTACTTTGATATTTTAGTTATTTATTTAAAATATATTTATAGCTCAGTTTTTTGCTAACTTTTATTTTATTAAACTGAGGGAATAGTCTCAATGCATATTATTGCTTAAAGCTTGATCAATATTATAGTAAAACGACTTTCTGTTCATAGGGATATTCAGTTAGTAGCAGGGTATCTCCGCGTCTTGCTCTCACTTGTTGTTTTTGGCCCGTATCAGTTTGTTTGTTGTCTCCACACAGTCACCCATATGTCGTCGCTTGTTGTCTCTCGTGCGTGTCTCATTTCGCGTTGCACATTTCCTGATTTTTGTTTTATTTAAAAAAAAAAAAAAAAAAAAAAAAAAGACTTTTGCTTGTGTGTTTTGCTTGACATTTTCTCGAGTCTTGTCTTCTGTCTTCGTTGGCTGTTGCTTTTCCGCAGTGACGCATCTACAGCTTTGGCTTTGGGCCGCATGTCAAGTGACGTTTCGCACGTTTCACATTTTGTTTGTGTTTCATATACATATATTATTTTTGTATTTTTTTGTCGATTTCCCGTCGCTTTGCACGTTTCCCAGTCGAATGTCACGAGCGCGCATGTTCAAGTGGGTCGCTGGGGCTCTTGGATGGCTTTTGTCTGTGGCCAATGGCTTTTTGATTAGCCCGGCCAGCTTGAGCGACTTATCCACTCAGCTGGGCCAGCAGCTGCATTGTTGATTGTTTAAAAATAGCTAACCCAAGCCTGTCTGGCACCTGCGGCCTGCACCTTGTCACGTGTCTCGATTGCTCACCTGCCTTGGCGGCTCAACTGGGCATTTGCATTTGAAAATCAATATGGGCCAACAGCTTAGTGCGCTTCAATTGCATTTGGAGGCGAGGAGGCGCCATAGGGCGGTCCAGCGGCTCGGGTGTTGTCATTGTCTGGCCGTAAATCGAGGCTCTTAAGCGGATTAGTTTGATTTGCAATCCAAGTCTACCGCTCTCACCCGCTCACTCTCTGTTTCTCTTTCTCATTCTCCCTGTCTTTGTCTAAAAATCAATAGGCTAATGCACTTGAGCAGTTCTTATGTTGAAGTCTAACTGGCTAATTCGCTAGAAAGGTGACAAATACATTGTAGTTTCTTCAGTTTGTGTTTTTTTCTGTTGAGCTATTGCCTTCACTGTCTCACAGAAACCTATCAAATTCAATAAACTAACGCAGCAATATGCTAAGAATCACATACTACGACTTGTACAATCATATGTTAAATAAAAAATGTCTGAAAATGATATATGTAAATGTAAAATTTTTAAATATGAAAAAAACCGTGACAATATTGTATTGAATATAGTATTATAGTATTACATTATACAGGCTCGTATGTATATAGTTTGTAGCTAAAATACGTTCTTCATAAAGTAAAATGAGTATATTTGTAATTATTTATTATATAAAAAAAAGTAAATAAATGCTATAAATTTTAAGCACTGCATAAATAAATTCCACAAATGGAATATTCTTCAAATTTATGAGATCTACAGATAAAAAATATACAAGAATTTTACTTGTTTTCATATAAAACTTTATTATACTATTTTTTTATTATTATTTATTATACTATTTTGATTATTTGTATGATTTTTACATTTTTTTGGTGTCTGTAGAAATATTAATCTAATTTACTTTATCAGTCACGCTGGATTCCATAAAAAGCGCTAAATTATAAATTAGTTCTAGATCTATACAATTTTACTTTCACTTGACTGTTTTATAAATCATTTAACGCTATGAAGCTCTTGCTGTTGGGTGAGATTTAGGTGTATTTCAATAACATTCCGATATGTATATATTGATTCGTCTCTGCAGTTGTTGTGATCTCTTCCTTTGGAAATGCAAGGTCGAATTGCCCTGTGGTCGAGGCTCACTGTCCAAACGTGTACGTGCAATTCTGGCTGTACTCTAAGTAAGTTATAATTGCGTATTAGGGTATTAATAATTCAGTGAACTATTCCATATGCAGAAATAAAATACCCAAATTAATCGATCCGGCTAAATTAAACCGCAACATCTTTCAACACAGTGGGAAGATTGTTATACTAATCCATGGCTATACGGGCAATCGTAACTCGCCCCCAAATAACTCGATTCGGCCCGCCTTCCTAAATCACACGAATGTCGATGTCATATCTGTAGACTATGCTCCACTAGTGAAGTCTCCATGTTTTGCCCAGGCTGTACAAAATGTACCCCTAGTTAGCAAGTGTCTAGCACAACTGATCAATGTTCTGGTCAGGAGGGATATCGTACATAATAGCGACTTGCATCTAATTGGCTTTAGTCTGGGCGCTCAAGTAGCTGCACAGACTTCCAACTATGTGTTTAAAAAGCTGAAGCACATAACGGCTTTGGATCCTGCCAAGCCTCTGTTCATAAGTGCTGATAAAATGATGCGTTTAGATAAAGCAGATGCTGAGTATGTCGATGTCATACATACGGATACCCTGCAATATGGCTTGCTAAAGAGAGTGGGGCATGCTGATTTCTATCCCAACTTTGGCCAGCTCCAACAGCCCGGCTGTGTGGATGCAGAAGATAAAACGAGCTGTAATCATAATCGTGCACCACTTTTTTATGCTGAGTCCATAATACCCAATCACAATTTCTGGGGTCGTAGCAGCAAAGATCCCAGCCAAATTGTTTTAATGGGCTATGGAGCTCCACTAGTCAATGGAACATTTTTCTTGAAAACGGGCAGCGAATTTCCATTTGCTTTGAAGCAAGAAGATTCCATTGCTAATGCCGAATTTGGATTCAATCAAATGAAAAGGTCATTCATTACCTACATCGAAAAGGCCCTGGAGACCTACTTGATTTCGCAAATATCGAATGGCAACCCAGTTAAGGCAAGAACTACAAATGATAATAATAATAAAGACAGAGAAGAAAATACTACACCACTGGTACAACCAATAGAACAAAAAATTGATAATGGAATGGTATAAAAAGAAGATCCATCAGATGAGGTCAAGTCCTAGATTACAATTTCTTAAAATTGTTTCCGTTTCATTAATGGGAAAATAAAGCAAGCTAAATGTATTATTATTTGCAACTGATTGATGAGATTCTATATATTGATTAAGTTTAGGGCTCATAGATATTTATAGAGATGGCATAAGAGTTGTAATCTTAGAATGAAATCTTCTTTGAGTTTCTCTCCAACAGATTCCCAGTTATTGAAGATCTTTTCGATGTGATGTTATTGTTCAATAATGTTCCAAAACTAGATTTGTCTCCCTCTCTTTCTCTCTCTCTTTTTCTCTCTCTCTCTCTTTTTCTCTCTCTCTCTCTCGCTTTCTCTCTCTCTTTGCGTGTTTGTTTTTGTCCGTTTCTGTCTCTGTATGTCTTCCTCTCGCTTTCTCTCTCTCTCTCTCTTTCTCTCTCTATATATTTTTCAACCTATCTCTCCATCTCTTTCTGTCGCTCACCTATTTTACTATGAGCTTTTATCTCTTCTTCAGTCTTCATAGATCTCCACACTTTTCTACTCTTTTCTTCCTAAAAAGGGATAACAAAATCTCTCTCTATTTTTACCTCAACCTTTTCTCTGCCTCACTTCACTTAACAATACCTTAATTTATCATATTGCGACTTTCTTTGGCAATCAAATATGAACGTCAGCAAATTCCGTTCGTGTGGGCGGATCTAAAAACGGTGAAAGCAGGAAATACAAGGTCTGCCCTGAAATGAATTTTACGTCCTTGCTCCACAAAGCAACCGACTTGCGAATCGTTGTACACCAAACAAAAGAGCTGTCAAAATTGACAGACGGAGACAACCTCGTGCCGTGAATCACATTTCCATTACTCATTGCAAATGTGAGGCGTGAACTGCTTTACGCAAAGATAAAAAATCTCGTTTGTTTATTGTTTATTTTTCAATTTAGCAATTGAAATATCGAACGGTAAAAAAAACCGGCCTCCCGCTAAAAAAAAAAAAAAGAAATGAAAGAAAAGCAAAAGCAAAAGCTTGACGCATGCGCAAAATTACAAAACTTTGCGAAATTACAGCACAGAAAAAACATCGCAGACAATTTGCGGGAGATTGTCTTCGCTTATTATATAGCTTAGCTGGAATTCAAGTCAAGTTTATTTTGTTGTAGACGGCATAATTGGAAAGTGCGTGTGCGTAGAATGCCAAAAAAAAAATCAGTGTTAAGCATCGCGGAAAGTAAGTAAATATGAATGTAAGAGTGGTCTACAAAGAGATAAAGAGAGAGCGAGATGCGAATTGGAGATACTCTGTAAAGAGATACAGAGATACTCTGTATTTGTCCCTAAGCTCATAAGGCTGGAGTAAAATATTTTTATAGTTGTTAGATAAGATAATCAACCAGATTTCATTGATCATTCCAAAAGAAAACGTTAAGCATATGCATATATACATAGTTTTAAAATATATGTACATATATATTTTAAGTGTTATTCTTAATTTCTGTAAAATTCTAGGCTAACATTCACACTCATCCATTATACCCGTATTCTTTCGCTCATTTTGAATGGGCAAATCGAGTGGAAAGTCTTTCCATTCTCATCGCCCTCGCTGATTATGTTAATGTTATAATAACAATAAAATCCCTTACATGATGGGCCCATAATTTTTACAAATTACTTAAAGCAACAGCTGTCGAGTCATTCGATTCGACTGGCCGGTCTGGGGAACCCGGCACCAGATACAGAAACCAAAACTGGGTTAATTACACCATCGACTGGGCCACATTTGGGTGTGAATTGTTATCAATTGGTGCCGGGCACTGCTGTCACAGGCAATGATCGAGCAAAATGTTTGCTAAGATCTTGCAATAATATAAATGCAAACGCAATGAGTCTATCAATAAAGAAAAATGCGCGTCTAGATGCGAGATACTGAAATGATCTTAAAAATAATCAATTTTTGAATAAACACATTTTTCATGAGCAATAAATTATGAAATTATTATTTATATATAAATTATCTTTTTAAGAAAAAAACATTTTTTTCGTAGGGTTCAGGGGATCTTGCAGTCTCAACTAGACCTTTCTTATCTGTTTCATTTAATTTTTTTTTTAACTATATTTTATAAAATCTTTCGAATTTGCTTCAAATTCTTCTTATTAAAAAATCTTTCACAATATTTGAACTCATTTACGACTCCACTAAACGCGCATTGATCACTTCACACCAACATTTCATTTTTTAAGCATTTCCCAATCTAAATTGTCAATTAAAGTTGCATTTTCCGCCCACCCAGCAGAATGTTAGCCACAATTTTTCACACATTTCACTTTTGAGTGCATTTTGAAAAATTGATAGAAAGAAATAAAGAAAACATAAAACGTTTTCAATACATTTCTTCTTTTTTTCTCTAAATTTAAATCGATGTATTTTTCGAATCGTGTCGACGCTGCAATTTGTTAACAATTTTCACACGCCGCCGCCTGACAGCTGAGCCACGCCCAGCGACCAACGACCAACGACCAACGCCCAACGCCCACTAGCCCACATAAATCCAATGCGTAGGCCATTAGTCAGCGTTTGACAGACACTTAAAGTTTGGCCCCCAAAATTAAAAACAAACCAACAAAAACAATCCATAGCAGTTGCAGCTACAGTGGCGACTGCAGTCCGCCGATTTATTCGCGAATACAAAGTATATATAAGCATAAATATTATGCAGAGGCTAATAAACAGAATACGGAGGAAAACCTTTATAGCAAAGACTCTCGCTTATTGCATGCCCCAACATGCATTAACTGTGCTGACAGCTCAATGGAGCTGCATCTGTTGATCTCAGTCTCAGTCTGCCTCTCCTGCTCGGTTCCAGTGGAAGGTAGCGCCATGTGGTGCACAGATGCCCTCCGCTGCATCCATACGAAAATATCCTCCAACTGTGACTCTGCCCCGTTTCAATATACATTTCTTTCCATTGCACTGCACTAATGAAGCTCAAATATGTCATTCTGGGTGGTATTAATTGTTTTTCTTTCCATAATAAACAAAATAACAACGGGGGCAAAACGATTTATGGCATGATATTCACTCTGATCTATTACCTTGGGCTTGACCTATTAGCGGCTCTGATCAATGTCTGGCTGCTCAAAGATATATTAGATGTTTTCCTTTACTTGGCCTTGAAATTTGTTTAGATGTGGATAAATGCGTTTTTCATAATTTGTGTGCAGTCAGTGAAAAATAATTGGAAATCGAAAAAAATAGTAGGAAAACTTCATGGAAAAATTTAGCCCAAGACATTAATTTTCAGGGTTCTTTAAAAACAATGGAGTAAAAATATCTTAAAAATTGTTGTCTTTAAGTTGTGAAAAATTAAAACTTAATAAACATTTATAAATCTATTTTAAAATTTTAACAAAATTACATCAATTACATCAATTTTCTTTTTAAAACTTTTTAATCCACGAAATGTAAAAAAAAATTGCAAATATTTTTTTTACATCAACTAATGTAATTGAAAACCAAATTAAGATCAATATGCTTAAAACAAAATCTATGACTTGAGCTCCCATAAGCTCGACAGAGCTAATCACATTTATAATTTATAATTTCACTTATATATGATTAATATTTTTTTTATAAATTTCTTAATATATTTATATATACATATATCTGATACATAAATATACATGTATATACAGATATGGATCAACCATACAAAGACCACTTCGTTAACGTTTTATTAATCTATTAAAAGGCAGCAGGAAATCGCTGATTGATTTCGATAAGCGCTTGCACAATCGATTTAAATCGCTTGCTAATGAGAGCTGCCCTCAGTCAAATATCGATTAGGGTAACTCATGAAACGGCACGCATGGGAATTATGAATTTGAATCAATAAAGTGAAGATGAGCTGTAGGCCATTGTCTTAGCCGCCTACATACCTTAAAAAAATGAAAAGAAATTGATTCGAAATAGACATAAACAAAACATCAAAATATTTATAGAGTTTCGTATAACACGAACCTTGGACACAGCACAAAGATTGCGACTAGACAAAGTAAAAAATAAAATTCCAATTCAATTTCCAACAGAGTTTTGTTTATGTTTACCAAAGCAGCAACAACAACAACAAAAATCGCTCCAAAACTCCAAAAATGACATAAACAAATGCCGCTTAACGCATACAAAAAATAAAAATAAAATAAAATAAGAGGAAAACGCATAACGTAATACTTAAACTGAACGAAACGGAACGAACTGAGGATGAGAGTGAAAGTGCCAAAAAAAAAAAAAAAAAGATAGAAAAAAAAACAATAAATACAAAACGCACTGTAGCCAGTTACCCCCCGCTCCGTCAGCTGCCCCTGCCCAAGCCTTCGTCTGATTACCGCACTCAACAACCGGGCTAACACCCTCTCTATCTCACCAGCAGCGTGCGAGAGGGAGACCGATCTCGCACGCTGCCTGACCGCCTCTCCCCTCTCTCTAACTGCATTTTTTCTCAAGCGTGCAAGTGAAATTTTCCATATGCGGCTGACGATCTGTGCTGCACAGTGAAATTTTCGCCCCGTCTCCGGGGCTCCAATCCAAAAAAAAAGAAAAAAGAAATATACTGTATACCCGCTACACTTCGACTCCCCCTTCGACTCCTATTGCTGCTGCTCCGGCGGCTGCTGCTCTTCTCTATGCTGCTTCAATCGCGAAGCGTGTGTTTTGTTTACAGTTGCAAGTTTTTGTTATTGTTATACACTTCGTTGAGGTACATCTACTATTTGCTCAACATCAAATCTCATTTTATATGTACTTAAATATTTAATATCTAAAAATTATATTTTGTTATTATCTAAAGTTTTAATAAGTTTTTTTTTTCTGTTTCAAGCTAAATGTTTTAAATTTAATTGTAATTTTGAAATTTTAAAGAAACTTTCATATATTAATATTTAAAAAGTTTTCCTCAACAATTTTTAGAAATGATAACAATAAGAAAAAAAAAATGTTAATTTAAAATTGTTGTGTAAATTATTTTTTATATCAATAAAACAAAAAATAATAATACATAATATTTATAAAAAAAATTTAATTAGAATTGCATTTAAAAAAGAAAAATATCATATTACTTTTTGGTTAAACATAATTCTATTAAATCTATATACAAGAAATACTTAAAGAAATCATACTCTTAGTTTATTTGTAGAGTATCGTGACTTCGCTGCGATTATATCTATATGGGATTTCTAATTCCTAGTTGTTATTGTTGTTGCCATTGCTGTTGTTTATTTTTGTTTGTGGCTGTTGCAGTCAGTCAATGACTGCATTTGTTGTTGTTATGATTGTTGTTGTTGTTGGTGCTGCTGCTGTTATCTCGACAAGATCATCATCAACAACCGAACGATCGAAGGCAAAAAAAATATCATATAATTCAATGCTCGAAAATCAGTTGGTTTTGTTGTTATTGTTATTGCTATTGCCTTCAACAACAATTTTGTAATTGGCTTCGAATCGAGCAGCTATTCAATTATATGTATCTCAAATCCTCTCCTGGTAGCAGCCCATTTCAATTAATTGGCTCACCAAATGCAATCCGGAAATCAACAGCATACAGAGTATATTATTATTTTATATTACGCACTGAAATTTGATTGAAAATGGCATTCAAAATGTTTGTGTTTGTGTTTGTGTTGAGCGCAATTCACGATTTGCAATAAGTTCAAGTTGTTTATGCGCTTTTCTGTTTTCTGATATTTTCACGACTTCCTTTTCAATCAGCTAATCAGGTGTAATTTATATTGTTGTCACTCTTAACAATTGCCCAATATGGTTATTAATTGTGTGTGTGATTGTATTATAAGTTAGAATCTAACAAGTTCCTGGTTAGCTAATTGTTTATTAACGATATGTTTTTAGACATATTTTACAGATGAATGAAATTGTCTTTAAATATTAGATAAATGTTGATTGCTTTCATCAAGTATTTAAGTTTTTAAATATCTCTTAAATGTGCAGATTAAAGGTATTCACAACTTTTTTTTTTTTTTCAAGAAAAGTTTGCACTTGCTGAAACGCAAATGAGCTTTAGTTTCCTCCGCCCACTCAAACGCCATAAATTGACGTCATTGAGTTGAGCTCTGCAGCAAGCGCATGTAATAGACAGTCTTACAGCATCTGTTGACGTCATTTAAAAGAGCAAGAATGGCAGAGTCAAGCAGAGCGAGCGAGATAAAATGAGCTATGTTAATGTCAAGCACGAACATGGACCGCAACATGAAGATAATATTGTTAACATTGCATAACTGTTGACTGTATGCGAGCTGCAGCGCTGCCAGATCAATGCGCAAGCTCATTGAGAGAGCAGCAAAATGAGAAACAATGGTAGAGAGAGAAAGAGAGAGAGAGAGAGAGTGGTGAGAGATGGAGAGCTTTTTGGAAGAGATTTTGTAGAGTTTTTTATGTCCTTCGCTCTGACTAACAACAGCTGAGTGGGGAAGCTGCAATAGTTGCGAGTACCTGAACAGTGACGTCTCCTTGAACTCAACATTTGTCGAGGCCACATGTATAAATCTGTCTATATATATATACATAGATAGATATATATAGATGTATATAAATGTGTGTATATATGAGTATATGTGTGTATATACATTGTGTGTTTTGGGCATTGCAAACAGCTTTCTTATGTGTCGAAATATAGTTTTATTACGGCAATGTAGGCAACAGTTTTCACTCCTCTCTATCTCTCATTTACATGCTGCTTAAAAATTTAATATATCAAAAGGTCAGACTTGATAGTGGCTTACACGTGGCATCCGATTTGGTCCACTTGCTGCTAAATTTGCTTATTTAAAGTCTCTTAATATCCTGCTATATGCAAATCCTGATTGCTGGCATAAATTGTGCATGGAATATAAATTGGCGAAATTATGATTAAGTTAGTTAGAAGATGGCTAAGTGAGGTCATTGACCGCTATGCTCGGGGTAGATAATTGACATGACTGAAGGAAGCTTCCTTACTTCCTATAAAATATTCTATGAACAAACGCGACAATAGGAAATAAGCCAAAGTATGTAGAAAAGCTGAGTTGCTTTAGGAATATGTTAGCTTAAAATAGAATATATATTTATTTAAGAAACAATTCAAAATTGAAAAATTAAATAAGAATTGCGTCAATTTTAAAACTGAAAAGTATTTTTTTTTTTTTTTTTTGATATAATAAAAAGTTAGCATCTAATCTAATACATTAGTGATATTCCCATAACTTTATGCCACCAGAGTAATTCTGTAGTTTTTCTGATATATTTCCATATTCCATTCAAGGAATATTTGATTATTTCAAATGCTATATTTTATTCTCTCAAAATATTCTCTCCTTATGTCTTTACTATGCTTAGCAAATAATCGAATACATTCACATTTCTGTTCACTCTCACTCTCTAATAAAAAACACTTCATAACACTTACACAAAATCTATGACAAACCCCTGAAACAAAAAAATAAATACGAAATAAAGTTTTCTATGCGTTTCACTCAAGGCTATATTTTCATGTCCATGACCAATAAAAAGCACATTGTACGGTCCACGCAGCAGCCACAAAAACAGCAACAACAACAAGAACAACTGCAACAACAAGGACAACCCTCAGTTGGCAGCCAAAAACAATTTTTTGGATCCCAGAAACCCCAGCGGGGCCCAACAGCATCCCATGCAGACACAGATACAAATCGATAAAATTAAAAGCCCCAACAGCACAAGAAGTAAAGCAAGTGAGATGAAAAGAGCGAGAGAGATAGCAATAGTGAAAATCGGAGAGAGGAAAAGGGAGAGTGTCTGTTGATGATGGGCAAGAGAGTTGGAGCATATAACGACAGTAGCCAAAAACAAACAGAGATAAACACTAACAGAAATTTATAGCATATATCCAATTTTGATTTGCTTGAGGAATAGAATTTATTATTTTAATGCACATATTTGTTTTTATTATATAAAACAAAATATATTGAATATTCCATGCAATTATGCTAAAAAAAATATATATATTTAAATTTTGTATTTGTATTTTGTATTTATTTATTCTTTATACAAATTTTCTTACTAAATATATATATATATATATTTTTTTTATATATTTTTATACATTTTAAAATTATTTTATATATTTTTTAGCAATATTAAGAATTCTGTTCAACATTTATTTATTTTCACATTATTATTATTATTATTATTATTTTTTTTTTTTTATTTATTTATTTATTTATTTTTTTTTTTTTTTTGTATATTGTATATGTAATTTCTTATATTAAATTGCACAAATCGAATATTTGAAACTCTTTCAAATATAAATTTTGCAGCATTTTATTCCTTTATCAAATCATTTTGTTCAGTGCATGTGGAAAGGGAGTTTCCGGCTGGGCATGTGAAAAGCAATTGTATTATATGTCTGGACATGCAATCGTTGGCAAACGCATCAGTCGAAAGTGTTGCCAAGTTTACGCCTAATTAGGCTAAAAAGCTGAGCGAAATGGAAATTGCGAAAAAGGAAGCAGCACATATTCCTGTTACTCTTCCATCTGTTGGCTTTCAGACACTGTTTCGTAGGCATATCCTGTGACGAGTCCTGCAGTCTGCAGATGACTCATCGCTGTCTGGCCGCACAGCCTAAGTCAACATAAGCGGGCCAGCTTTAGCCTCATATTGTGTCTGGATCGCTGTGTGTACATAGGAAATGCGCACAGTCAAGGGCGAAAGTGAATGAGGGAGAGAGACATAGAGAGAGATGGAGTAAGAGAGAGAGAGAGGATGGATACCGCAATATATATTATTTACTTGACTCGTATACATGGAGTACTTCTGTGTGTGTGTGTGTGGGCCGCTCACTTTTGATAGACAAGCTGTTGATTGTTGTGCGGGATTCTGTGGTTACATAAAAAGTTTACAATTACCAGGATATATGCCATGGGGCAGAAACTGTGAAGCGATTTACCGAGCTCAGCCAAGACCTGACGTTGCTGTGCGGCCCGAGTTGCTGAAAGATATGCTATGATTGCCTTGGGCCTCACGCGCATAAAACTTTGATGAGCCGTTGGGCAAATGTCAAGCAACTTAAATTGGGCTGGAAAATATTTGCTGTGACAGTCAAATGTTTGCTGTGTACCCCAAAAATACTTATGAATTTATCAATTTATTTATTATTCATTTAGGTTTGCAAGAAGAATAGAATTTTAGAAGTCTTTGCTAGGGAAGTTGCTATAAAATGAAAAAAAAAAAAAAAAAAAAAAAATTATTATTGCTTTCTCTAATTAAGATTTATGTATATTGTATAATAGTATAATAGAAGAAATCGGAAATGAATTCATCAATGGTTTGATGAAAAAAAAAAAAAATTCATATAATTCTGAGGTATTTCAGATATTAATACATATAAAAATATATAGAGAAATATGATACAAATTTAATAATTCATTTTTAAATACAAATAGTACAAATTGCCTCATTTATTTGATACTTTATTGCTGACGGATAATACTCTAATTATTGCGTAGAGTTTTATATATGAATGAGGCATTTTTTCACTCCTCTTACGCTTATCGTCTCTTCAAAGGTCTTGCACTCATTTACTCATACACTCATACTCATAGGCAAACCCAATTGTTAAATGTAATAGTCTGCTGCTCTCCCTCTTTATGGCTTCTGTTTATTGACTTTGTCTATCTGTTCAAAAAAATTCTTCAAGCTTTTCAACAGCTTTGTAGTCCTTCTGGGCTTCAAGCAATTCACTTTTTTCTGTATAAATGGTATGCTCATGACACTTAAATCAATAAATATTATGCCAATTGAAATAAAAAAAAAATAAAAAAAACAAATACAGTGGTACTAAAAATATTCGGCTGCCTACAAAATGCATATACATTTATAGAGCTTAAGCTATATAGTTAAACAACTTACTCTATGATGACTGATCAGAAAATAACTTGTGGGTGATTGTCATATGCGATATCTTAGTTAGTAAATATTTAAATAAAGTCTTATTACAATGAAATATTAAATCAAAGTTTTTTAAGCCTATTCTTCTCCTCGTCATCCGTGTGCATTTCCTACAAAATTATACTTTACTTCTCCAATTCTCTTTCCCATTGAGCCGATAATATTTTTTTCTCTTTATCCGCCTCCATGTCCCATATAGCTAACTATTTTTACCTCTCTTCACCCATTTTCAACTCAACTTCCTTTACACAATTTCAGCCACAATTACGCATCATAAACCCAATTAAGAAACCATTTGAAAGAGAGAGAAAATTACGAACTCTAAATTCAACAACTTATCGCCACATAAATTCCCAATTTCCACATAATTGCTCATAATTCGCAACACTCGGCGAAAAATTCAAGTAAATTGTAGCTAAAGCATTTTGGCATCATGCCTATAATTAGCTACAGCTACAGCTACAGCTACAGATATAGCTACAGCTAAGGCCCTTGGATACAACTAACCTGATACGTATCATAACAAATTCGCATGCCATTGCTTAAAGTAGGCTCAATCAATTTATTTCAATCTAAACAGATATCAACGCACACGCACACACACATACGCACATTCATATATAGAACGTCACACATACGACCCGTTGGCCCGCGCTGCTTCCGCCTGCAAAAATCAAAGCAAAAGTTTATTCACTTTTGCGTTGATTTATAATTACTTTTGGCTTTGACCTATGCTACAACATGTGAAATATATATATATAAAAATTGTAAAAAAAAAAATCACAAACTAATAACTATAACAACAACAACAACAATATTATTGTCTCTGTATCTGTAACGGCAACAAATATTTATATCTCATAAATGCAAATCTAAGCAACAACAACAAATCGCGTGTCTGCCTGGCGCTTCGCTGCCCATTTGATTGAGTAGCCAACGCTCAGACAGCGCCCCTCACCCGGCACCCTCCCCTCTTACCGCCCGCTGTCACGCCCACTCGATTTGGCTGGCACACGAATTTGGAAAGCAGCGCCAGATTTGCGTCAGGCGTGACGGTCAATGATCACTTTTGGACAACAACAACAACAACAACAACAGGCGCGAGCCGCACAGCTGGCAGCAGTTTAATTTGTTGTTTTTGTTGCAATGTTTTTGTTGCTGCTGTTGACGCACTCTAATAACTTTTTTAAGCGCTGTCGCTTGGCAATTTTTGGCTATTAAATTTATTTTGACTCTTGAACAAACACAATCACAGCTCGTTGTTGTCTGGAAATGGCTTTACAAGGGTATTTCGGCTTTTATGTGACATAGAGTGCAGAAGAATTTTGTAATGTTTTACTATTTAATTAGCTAGCAAATGCTTGGAGGCAAATAAAGATGTAAATCTCAAATAATAATAAAAAATGTAAGGGTAAAGATAAAGTTTAAATATTTAAGAAAACGAACTTTAGCGCTTCATCGTTAGTGTTTTCATAAGAGTTATGGAAAACTTCAATTGAAACATATTTCATATATTTATTGAATCATTTGTGGGAATTTTATTTTCCTATCAATTAATTAAATTTTCATTAAATTATAAACTTGAGAGCTTGTCGAGGTGGATTTCAGAGCTAGATTATTTATATATTTGAACATCCTATTATTTATGGTTCATCTTTTATTTATTTATTTAATTATTTGTTTATTTATTTTTGATTTATTTATTTATTTTTATTTTTCGACCTGTTTATTGTATTTCCTTTTCATAAACATTGATTCAGTCATTTTAATATTTATTTATTTATTATTATATTTTTTATTTAATTAGCATTTTTTTTTTTAATATTTATTTATTTATATATTCCTTTTTTATTCGTTTGTTCCTTTCTTTGTACTTTTTTTAACATTTATATATTTATTAAACATTTTTAAAGAATCTGGGTATGAATTTTTTGTGTTAATATTTTATTATTTTCTAAGAATATAATAATAATGCGAGGTTTTTAATAGAAGCATTAATAAAAAACTCCTTTAAAAATAATGGTAAATTAAAAAAAAGTTTTTTTCTATGGTAAAATTTTTAAAAACAAAATTTGGAATACTAAACAAAAAATATACTGTGATAAAATTTTCAGATTTAGTTAAGACTTAATTAGAGAAAAAGAAAAATATACTATGATACAATTTTCAGATTTAGTCCAATTAAATAATTGCTTGCCTAATTAGTTTCCTAATTACCCTAAATATGTCTTTAGGAAATTCAGCCCAACTATGCCTCAAAGTTCATATTCACTTTAACTGACTTAAGAGTATTTAAATTTTGAGATATTCAAGTTTATTGAAAACTTTTTTCGCCCAATATAAAGCAGCCGCTTTAATAATTTAATTTAAAATCGAATAGTGAAATTGAACACGCAAAGCGACTAACGTGGCTTCACAGTAGCTAGTTTTTTGTGT
This sequence comes from Drosophila mojavensis, assembly GCF_018153725.1. Lineage (NCBI taxonomy): Eukaryota > Metazoa > Arthropoda > Insecta > Diptera > Drosophilidae > Drosophila > Drosophila mojavensis. Next base: position 9,947,961 of record NW_025318858.1, read on the forward strand.
TTATTTATATGGCATGCGATCTAACTGTTAGATACTTTTACTGGCAAATCCTTGCCAGAGTGAACTTCCGCTTGGCTAACAACAGTTTTCACGTTCAATGACTCGACAGCGAGCTGGAAATTTGCGTGACTTGTTGCTGGACTTGAGATATCTGATGTGATGATATATAGATTAATGTATAGACATACGTATATATATGGATGTCTACTTGTATACGGATATATATATACATATATATTTATTTTTTATATATTACATCGCAGATCGATTCATTTTGTGGTGTTGGCCGAGCCGCGCCTGTCTGGACGTCAAGTCGCTGCCACTTGTTGATTAATAGGCGAATGCCGCTGTAAGCCAATCCCACCCACAGCAACAATCACTCTCCACCCCATCCAGGTGGCTGACCTTAACAATCCATTAACCATACGCTCTGTGTTTCCTTGTGCTTTGTTACCCAAAAAAAAAGTAATTACAAGTAATTACAATAAGAAACAAAATTCTCCCTCGAATGTTTTTCACATGAAAATTCGCAAAATTTCACTTCCGTAAAATTGAAATATATTTTACATATGCTTATATATGGCTGTCAGACAGTGCCTGTATGTCAGGTGTTAAATGCCAGAATTCTCTTACGCCGTGAGTCAAAAATTTGCGTGAAACACATTTGTTAACAGCGAAAATGGATTTGCTGAGAAATTGTCAGCTTCACTGTCTCGGTCTCATTGATGACGCCTGGTCGCAATGGGTGGAGGTCTATATTTAAGTGGAAATTTATAATTAACTCTGCTGCTCATATATTTATGTGTTTTAAAAGATAATTTTATTGAGTAATACTTTGGGGAAAAGAAGGCAATTTATTAAAGCTGACACTTTAATTACTTTTTTTATTTGTGGATTGCAGTTTAATGATTTTATAAATATCTTGATTTTGTTTTTCAGTTATTAAAGAGAATTTTGTTTGCTTAAATTCTGTTGAGTTTTTTTCCGAGTATTTTATCTGTAATACAAATCATCAAGAATTTTTTCAGTTTAAAGCTTTTTAGTAGTCTAGCTAGAGTTTTTAAATTTTCATTATCAATTATTGATGCAGAAAATGAGCTCATATTGCCTATATTTGTATTTCATCTATAATTTTTGACTTCATAGATATCAAAGCTATATCATCAATTGCTGGGTTTCAAAATGATGCTCAACTGCCGAAATTTAACGTTATGAATTCTTCCGCTCAAGCAATATATGGAATATTAAATCAAATATGAGATCTGTTCTTATATTACACATAATATATATTCAATTTCATCACATTCCATATCACATTCCATATTTATCTGTGTAGCAGTCTGTCTATAAATTCTTTTGAGAATTTCACCAAAAAGATCTTTAGAAATTTGTTTAGTGATCGTTCCCTTAATTCTTAATCAATAGGTGTATCTCCATGTAATATACACCACAGTCTTAAACAGTTCTTAAACAATCTATCTGATTTGCGCACATCATAATTTATGCATCCACATCATTCAGCTCTTTTTCAGGAAGAAGATGATACAAGGCTCATAAATCATTTGAATATATGACAGTAATAAATGTGTTCTCAATTTAGAAAGAAATTTATATTAAATCTGTGGACTGCTTTAATTCACAATTATTCACATATTTCATATATTTTTCTACAATATACATACGTTATCTACATTCTATATATATATATATACTACAAAAAACTCTTCGACTTTCGTAAACAATCCATTATATTGGCCCAATTGACAACATAACCCAAAGCTTGTCACTGTGAAAGCATCTCACCTTTTCGCTTCAACTCCATTAAGGTTCCTTTCCCTGCCCTGCCCTGCCCTTCCCTGCCCCTACTCGTCTCTTTCTCCACTCCCTGCTTGTGGCATGTATCTGGGAAATTCGCATTCGTGATGGAGTGTCTGACATTTGCACCGGCGACACGACACAAAATGTTGCAACAACTCATTAATTTCATATGAGGCGCCTCGTTAGCTGCTCAGCTCAACAAATGCCTCAGCATTAAAATTAATGTGCTTCATTAACAGCTGCAAGTGAAATTCCTGCAACGGGGGTGTGGCAAGACGGTGCCAGGGGAACGGGTAGCTGGTAAGTGCTTTGTCTGACCAGTTTAGCCATAGAAATTCATCTTCAGATTCCGTCAACACATTAAAGTTCAAGGTCAGACTTTGAATAAATTGCAAGCGCAGCTGTAAGATACAAATGTAACTGTAAGATACAAATGTAATTGCAAGATACAAATATGTCTTTTTTGTGCGCCAATGCTCTGGGCAAGGAAAACGCTCGCTTTGAGTTGCGTACGAGCTCGCACTTTGTATACAAATTGCGTAAAGTGCGCATAAATTCATTGTTTCGTGTTTCATTTCAAGGTTTTTTCTGTTATATATTGAATACCCTGTAATTTTAGATAAGGGTTAATTTGGATAAAAAGTGTATGCAAGTATAGGAAGGTATCTGTATCTGTATCTGTATCTGTATCTGTATCTGTATCTGTATCTGTATCTGTATCTGTATCTGTATCTGTATCTGTATCTGTATCTGTATCTGTATCTGTATCTGTATCTGTATCTGTATCTGTATCTGTATCTGTATCTGTATCTGTATCTGTATCTGTATCTGTATCTGTATCTGTATCTGTATCTGTATCTGTATCTGTATCTGTATCTGTATCTGTATCTGTATCTGTATCTGTATCTGTATCTGTATCTGTATCTGTATCTGTATCTGTATCTGTATCTGTATCTGTATCTGTATCTGTATCTGTATCTGTATCTGTATCTGTATCTGTATCTGTATCTGTATCTGTATCTGTATCTGTATCTGTATCTGTATCTGTATCTGTATCTGTATCTGTATCTGTATCTGTATCTGTATCTGTATCTGTATCTGTATCTGTATCTGTACCTGTATCTGTATTTGTACCTAGGGTATCTATTAGTCCATCATTTAAGTATACTCTTCTTCTGTTTGGCTTCCTTGCTCTTTAACAATATACATTTTATTTATTTACAGTACGTCCGCCTTTTGCAATGCTTAGAATGCTGCTTTATTCCAGACTGCCTTGCAGCTCACACTTCTCCTTTTCCACCTCCTGCTTCTTCAGTCATGCGTCCTCCTGCGCCCATTGTGCGAAACTGTGCCGCATATACATATTTATCATTTTGAAGCTGCGCAATTGCATTGCTTTAGTTGAGCTGCGATTCGACTGCAATCTCAATCTTTCGCAACGGTTTCTTTTCCAAGCCCGATGCGATTCATATTTATACAAGATAACAAAAGAGTCGCTTTGTACAATCGCTAGAACTGGTTGCCTTTGGTACCAACAGTCGCTGTTTGCTTTGAGCGCTCGTCGTAGTAATTCATATTTATATATATATTGTATTCTATTGGGTGGGTGTCAAACGAACCATAAATGCAATGATAGAATAATACAGTCTTATATATACAAATATATTTATATATATGCAGTTGATTAGACTCGAATTACTCAAGATTGAGTAGAATATATTAAATATATTTTCAGTCAAGATTTTTCACAATATAGACGAAATCAAGTCTTTAGTTTCCGTTTCTATTTTTACAAGTCAAACAAATTGCTTGACCCTTATTTGACCCTGATCTTGATTATTGACACAGATATTGCAATTGAGTTATTTTCAATATTCGCCAAGTTCTTTGATACACTTGACCTACTCTCAAGCACAATTTGCATTAATTAAAGAAAAACCTCCAAAACAGACGTCAAGTACACAGATTCAAGACGCTTGTGCGATGTATGTACGTCCGTCTAGTTTACAGTCCAGAAAGCACGAACCGCACTCTTGAAAGACCTACATACATATATATGTCGGAGCTTACACAATCCAGCGACCAGTCAACCGATCCCAACCGACCCGATCCGAACCCGGACCCCAGACCAAGACCCAACTCGTACCGCCCCACATACCATAAAGGCCGCAAAAATTGCAAAATTTTCATGTCCAACTAATGTTAAGGGGTCGAATCTAAGTGAAATTGTTGCTCAATTTGACGCGCGAGGGTAAAGTAAATATATTAACGCAAAGGTCGCTTTCTGCACACGTTAATGATTTAATTATATATATGAACCACTTATGAAACAGACGAACCCAAAACTCAACTCCAGGCCCAGGCCATTGGCATATATACGATTTGGGTGTGAATTGTTATTGAAGGCGGATCACGACTGCTTGAGTAAACGGTTGAGCTCAAGATAAATCAATAAAAGTGGTTAATATTCAGGAAATAAGATTATTACCTACCATATATTTTTACAGACATTTAAATGGTTTGAAATGCTCTTGGAATGACACTATGCATGTTAGATATTAGGGAGATGATTTAAACAGCATTATTACGTTTTCAGATCTTACTTCAGCGGGTCAAAAACCATATTGAAAATGTAGTGTTATTTATATTAGTATTGCCTATGTATAGTATACTGACTTCTATAAGCTTTTTTGATATAGTTGAGGAATTTATTGATATTGATAAAAATAAAAATAAAAAAGGGAAATTATTATATTATATTAATAAATTTATTTATTTATTTTATTATTTTTTATTTATTTATATATTTATTTATTTTATTTTTTATTTATTTATTTATTTTATTTTTTTTTTTTTTTTTTTTTTTTGGAAAAGCCAAAATTCTAGCTTTAGAGAAAAAAATATTTATATTATTTAAATTAATTTTTGTGATTATTATTATTTATTTTCTTTTATAGTACTGTAGACATAAAACTCGTCAGAACCCCCAGTAAAATTTTCTGCCCATAGCTTTCACCTCCTCCTCCATACTAAATTAAAGACGAAATGTTTTGAAACTAAATGAGAAAAAAAGAATAAAAATGTTTGCATCATCATCAGATGCTGCTGCGCATGGTAGAAACTGAAAACAAGTAAATAAACATTCTCACTTTTCTTTGGCCGAGGCTAGCTTCTAATTTACACGTAGGAAAGCTTGGTGGGGGGTGCTGGTGGTGGGCGGGGCTTGGGAATAGCAATAAAATGCACGCGTTGCAAGTGGAAAAGCGCATACAAAGCAAACACGAGATCGGGTAGTTAGTTAAATGAGGAAGGGGCATGAACTGAACTGAAATATAATTTGTAGGCACGCACTCGGCAGTCGAGCATGCCAGATGGTCCAAAAAGTTTTGCAATCGTAGTGCAAGCACACACACACACACGTACACTCTCACACACCCACACAACAAATTTGCTAAGCGTGCGAAGAACAACATTAAATTAATGACGCTTAACGGAGGCGCTCGTGGAATCTAAACAAAGAGCTGGTCAATAAATTTGTTCGGGAAGAAGCGAGAGGAATATTTAGTGGGCATTTCTCCAAATTTTAAGAAAATATTGTTTCAATCTTTTAAGCTAAGAAAATGCAGTGTGAGAGATGCCAGGAATGCTGTAAAATATTTTATGGGATGCAGCTATAAGGGCAAGATTGATTGGTTCGAGCGAGCGTGAGCTCAGATATTGGGATCTAAAAGTGAGTTGATTGCAAGCTATATAAATAGCCATAAACGTCGCTGAACATTTTATGGACAGAGAATTACTATATAAGCAACAACTAAATGTAAATATAATAAATAAATACAAAAGAAACTAAAATTTCCTTTTAATTCTATAAATATCTGAAAATAAAAAAAAAACAAATCTTTGTTTATGAAAATTTATAAAGGAAATATATATATATATATATTTTTTAATTTTATTAAAAATTTATTTAGTTTTGGCAATGTTTAATTTAACAAATTATATAAAATATATGAGTACCTCTTATGACAATTAAAAATACTCAGTTAATTACTATATTTAAATAACTAAAATAATAATTTAATTATAATAAATAAATAAATATAATAATTATTAAAATTAAAATAATACATATATATTTATATACATATACATTTTTAATACAATTTTTTATAATTCGAATATCGTTGTTAGCTTACAGAAATAAAAAAAAATTTAAAAAAAATAAAATAAAATAAAAAATTCATATGCCAGTAAATAGAGTATTTAAAATTCCATTAATTTATATTTACACATATTTTAAATTTATTGCCCCCTTCCCCCCCTCTCTCTGTCACTCTCTCCTTCTCGCTCTCTCTCTCTCTCTCTTTCTCTCTCTCTCTCACTCACTCCCTCTCTCTAACCCTCCATCATGTAGACACCGCAATTAGTTAGAAGTTGATTTACTGCTGAGTACACTCAACTTTTGTAATGCTTCACTTAGAAACTATAATATATGCACATATATATCTAAGATGTATATATACATATATATACGAAACTGTGTTCTCCAACTATTCTGCACAATCTTCGGAAAACGCAACAGAAAATTTGCTTTAAAGCAAAAGAAGACGGCGAAAAAAACTTCTTCTTCTCGCTCAATTTGCAATCGCAACGAGTCGTAAAAAATCATATCAACGCCTAGACGCAGCGCAATTTAGTAGAGCCAAGAACTGAGAACTTGGAGGAGACAACTCTTGAGTGCAACCTCAACAGCCACGCCCACATGGTTGGGTCGGTGCCGCCGCCTCTCTGTGTGTGGCACTGCAGCGCGTCTTTTCTGCTGATTTTATATTCTTGTGCGCTCATATCGAATTACAGATGATTCCATATATACTATACTCGCATGCAGCTATATATGTATCTGTATATGTATATGTATATGTATATGTATATGTATATGTATATGTATATGTATATGTATATGTATATGTATATGTATATGTATATGTATATGTATATGTATATATACGTACTTCCCCCTTGAGCTGCATAACTTGTAAAGTTCTTGGGCAACTTGTAAAGCTCTTGAGGTTTCGCTGATAATCTCTTCAATTTGACTGGCTAATCAAATGTGACTCATGTGATGAACTCTGATTCAGATTTCATGTGCTCGCATAGCTTAACCAGAAGGTAGTATGGATTGCTTTATCCAAAATGAGTAATAGAGACAGAGTGTTGGATAAGCATGAGTACCATCCATATATTTACAAGTATAAATACAAGCATATATTAGTGTAGCAAAGGGAATATGGAGTATAATGAGAGTATAGGGCGTGTAGATGGATGTAGATTGATTATGACTTAGAGATTGCTGAGTTAAACAGAGATTTTAACTTTTCATTCTTTAGTTCAGTTTATCAGCACACATTGAAAATGTCAAGAGAATAATTAGGAAATGTCGAGAATTATGATATTTAGAATACTTAAAGTACTATTATAATATATAATATATGTATATCTATATTCCATAGATCATAATATCATGGAAATCAATTTTAACCCAAAGAGTTATATTGATAACTTTACCTCTAACATCTTTAGTGGATCCCTTAAAAAATATATATAAAAATAAAAATATATAAAATATATATATATTATTTATTTATATAAATATATTTCATATATAGATTAAAATTCATAATAATCGTTATAAATATAATTCATATATAGATTAAATATCATAATTCATCAATTTACAGGGTATACACACATTTAGGCTGTCCAAAGACACTCTCTACGCTTATCCCTTATGAAGCCAAACGAAATTCCCACACAAATTAAAATGAAAGAAATAAAATTAAGAAAAACAAAAGGAGTGAAGAAGAAAAAAGAAAAGACAGACTTCTCGTTCGCTTAGTTAACATTTTCCCATTTGATTTATTTGAACAATTTGAAGACTTGTCTTGGACTTTGACCGCGCCGCACTGATTGACCCGGCCTCTGGATTTCATGTTCGCTTTTGATGTGCAGCTGTCAGAGTGGCTGCCACATTTTGTGGCAGAACCGGTTCGCTTGTTGCCACGCCCAGCCATTTGGCCTTTTGTTTACAATTGTCATTTGGCTTTGAGTGCATTGGGAAATCATTATTTTTATGCGTACATTAACCGTTACTCCTGATAAGACACATTGATAGATAGATCCATCGATCCGAAACAATCCCAGTCTTATCGCTGAGCCCCGATTAAAGTCGTGACAACTTTTCAAGTGCGCATGAAGTTTGCTAGAGAGTGTCAGTGGATCTCTACCTCTCTCTCTCCCTCTTTCTCTATCTTTCTGAAAATGGAACTGGAACTGGAGCCAGACAATTGCTCAGAGCTAAGGCGCTGACATGTGCCTCTACTTATTTCCTTTGTGATTAATCTCACTAAATAACCGCAAGCTGTGACTCTGGGGTCGCGGGGGCTACATGTAAAATCCATATATATAGTATATATATACATATATATATATATGGTATTAATGAAGATTTACGTTCAGCTAAGATCCAGTCTGTTCTCCACACTGTTAGCTCACTGTATGTGGCCCAAGAAATGGGCGTCTTTATCATGCTGAATTATTGTTTTTCAACAGTCTGCAGAGTTTATAATTACTTCCTCGTTTTGTCATTCTAGAGACAACTGGAGAGGGAGCGAAGCGTGAGAGAGAGAGCTGAAGAGCTATTATAGAAAGTTATGTCAGCTTAAGTTTGGCTTAGGTTAGGCTAGGTTGGAACTTATTCTATTATTTAATAATAGGTTAGATGAAACTCTGAGCTAGTTTACTTTTTTCGCTTTCTCTTTTCTGGGAAGATTCTGTACTATAATTTAAAATTTTTAATTTTTTTTTTTTTTTGTATAAGAGGGATTTAATATTTTGTCCGAAGTCTGCAATATACTTAGATCATTTGCTTCATTTATTTTATTTAATAGAGTAAGAGATAATGTGATATCACATTATTCGTCTGTAGATCTTTCATTTTATTGATATATATTTTAGCATTTTGTATTTTTTTGCATTATTAAACAAACAATTAAAAAGAGATAGAATTTTTAATATATATATGCAAATGTAACATTTAAATTTAATTAAATTTTAAATGTATTTTGAGTAATTAATATTTCATTTTATAAATATATTTTTTAGTATCTAAATACGAATATGTATTTAGTTTAGAATCTCTCTGCCTCTGAAGGTAACTGATTACCTAATATAATTTAAATTTAATAATATATCATTTTTAGTACAAATATTTCATTTGATTTTTGTTTTATTATTTATATACCAACATATATTTAGTATACCAAATTTCCAAATTATTATTAAATGGAAACTCTATTCACATATAAATGTATGTCAAGAACAGTTGTTTTTTTTTTTTTTATAAAATCTATGTATGTCATTTAGTTAATTTTTTACGATTGTCATAAACATAAAAAAAGTATGTAAAAAATATTATAGAATTGAATTGTAAATAGGGTCTAGGGTACATTTATGCTTATGGCATATCATCAAGTTCTTCATTTCGAAAGCTTTTGCTACCTGCTGCCACCTTCACACACCCACACATGCACACAGCTGCACCCATACATTCCGTGTGTGTGGGGGGTACACGCATTTGGAATGATAATTTTTTTTTTTTTGCCAGAACAATCACTACGAATGCGACTACGAGTTAAGTGTAGTAGAAGAGGAAGAAACAGAAGCGTAACAAGTTCTATCACGATATCAGCCCACATGCATTGCCACTAAACGGGCTGGCAGCTCTTTCTCTTTGTGCCCTCTCTCGCCCCCTCTCTCTCTTTCTCCTTCTCTCTGTTGTTTCTTGTTTTATATGTATGACAGGAAGAGATCCATCAACACGTTGCAAGAAGAAGAAGAAGAAGAAGAAGCAGAAGAAGCAGATAAACAACATGGCATAAAAGTTGCATTTAACACTCGCTTTCTTTACGCGTCATCCCGCTGTCAAGTATTACATTAGGTTGGCCCAAACACATACAAACACACACACATACATGTAGGTCCCCATTGTAACCCCCTCTCTGGTGGGGGAAGGGGGCTAAAATTTTACACTGTCACGGAAAACTGTTTGTTTAACATGCGCGTTGCGTTTAAAATTACATGATGAGCCGCATTTATCAAAAAAAAAAAAAAAAAAAAAAAAAGTTCATATAAATGTAGATATAAAAACTGAGCAGCATTATCTGCAGCTCATCAGAGTCTAGACTCTGCCTTTGTCTGCTTCTTCTACTTCAGCTGGAGTCTGCTGCTTCTTCTTCTTCTTGCACTGGTCCTACGCAACTTTTTTTGATTACTTATGAAGTATGTATATTTAGCTGTCTGTCTCAGTCTCTGTGTTTGTCTCTGTGTCTGTTTGTCTCTGAGGTCGTCGTCGGGGTCTTCCATTCAATCGCCGCCAATTTCACTGTCTGTCTCCCTCGCACTCCCTGTCTCCCTCTGTCTATCGTCTGGGTTCGTCTGCATCGTCTGCTTGACCTATGCTGATTTCTTGGAAAGAAATTATATGATATATCTTCAGTTGGCTACTGTTGCTTGCTCTACAATTGGACAGCACCTACGATCGAAGACTGCATTTCAGACAGAGATAGCAATAGCTGGCTGAGATAGCCTGATAAGAAAAGATCTAATTGTAATTGTAAAATATACATAAGAAATTGTGTGGAAAAAAATGGTGAAATAGTTAAGAAAATTATAAACGTTAAAAAATTCGAAAAACAAGAAAAAAAAAAGAATTATAATTATAAACTTGACTAAATGTTTAAATGTTTTAGTTTTTACCCTAGTATAAAAAAAAAACCTAATTTAATTTTCACCACATTTTAATACTACTACTATTTATGTTTTGAATTTTTTTTTTTTAAACGCCTTAAAATAAAACGAAAATTAAATTAACGTTTAATAAAAATTAAACTAAGCAACTTTTAAACAAAATTATTTAAATAATTGGATTAAAGAAAATAAATTTATTTATATTGATCAAAAAAATGTAGCTATAAAAATAAATAAACCAATTTAAATTAATTTTATTAAAATTATTTAATTTTATTCTTATTTTAATCATAAAAAATGTACTTAATTTATTTATTTCTATTTAATTTTCTATTTAGTTTAAGGCGTTTGGAACAAAATGCAATTAAAAAATAATAATTTAATTAATAATTAATAAATAATAATTTAATACATTTTTCTTTAAGTAAATTAATTAAAATTCTATTTTGGCCAAAAAAAGTTTAAATAATATTAAAAAAAAAAAAAAAAATAATAATAATAATAAGAAAATAAATGGAAAGCAAAGTCTAACACAAAGTCAGAAAAACCACCCAATAGAGGTAGTAAACTCAATTTGCCTGATGGGTCAAACAGCTGCTATTATAATTATATATTTCTTAACATTTTCTTTACAGCGTCACATTGTTTTTACTACAACTTTCATTAATATACCTTCTTCATTCCGCTGCACCTGTTTTCCCACCAGAAACTTCATCATTTTGATCGCTATCAGAATGGCTATAAAAATTAGTTCAACAATCCTGTTGAACGATGTTGACAATTCGGGGCGTGTGCTCGTGATCGACACAATTCCATGTCATTTGTTCTGGCCATGATTTGGGTATGTTAGCACCCGGGCCCGATCGAGAGATCGTAATTATTCAAAGCACATCCCCAACATTTTCCATCGTCTGTGCTCGATTTGTTGAGCTTGTTTTGATTTCTTGTTTTTCTTTCCTTTCATTTCATTTTGTTTTTGCTTTTTTTTTTTTTTTTTTTTTTTTTTTTTCTGGTTTTTCTTACTCGATCTTTCAGTTGGCCTGTTGTCAACAGCTGTTGCGTATGTTGTAATTGGAATAAACATTTTGTTGTTGTTGTTGTCCCCTTCTTCTTCTCCTTTGTGTTTGATAAGAGTACAAATGCCCGCAGATTGTCGCAACGCAAGATTTGTTCATGTTGGTACATTATCAGCTGCCGGGTTACTTCCTCTATGTCACGCTTTAATCGAATTATTGTGTAAAATATATACGTCATTTTCATTGAATATAATATATTTTCTTTTTAATTAGTATTTATAAATGAAAAATCTTGCCTCGAGTAACAAACCTTAATTGCCAACATTGAATGTTAAGCGACACTGTTATTTAACATCATGTTGTTATTGCTACCACATGCGGCGCTGTTAACAGCTGGAGAGCGTCAGTCAGACAGAGAGAGAGCGAGCGGGAGCGAACGAATGAGCACGCTCATAATTGTGTTTGCATACACTGTCTTTGCATGCTCTCCAGCAACGACAGAGATAGCAACAATAACAAGAGAGCGACCGTCGCGACGGTAAAGAAATTATTTTGCATTTGCATTTTGACTTTGCCCTGAAGTGGCGCTTAAAGCGTTGCCAGACTGTCAATCGCTGTGATTTCCTACATTTCAAGATCGGTTGCACAGATTTGTCACGGGGCAATTTATCAACACTCGGGGGGTTGAAATTCAAGTGTTCGAATGAAGGCCAATAAAACATAGTTCGTAACAATGCAATTTCGATGGCCATCGGTCATATGCGGGCATGATAATCATGAGTGAAGTGTTTCGCATTTCGTTGAAAGTAATTTAATGTGCTGTCATTACATGCAATGAGGGTTGTTTTAAGAGCCGCATGCAACATGATCGATCTGCATGATATTATGAAAGTGAAGTGGGGGTAATATATATTTAATGTGGGCTCGTGTTTGTTGAAATCGAAGTAATGTGTTCTTGGGGGTGGCTGTTTCAATGACTGTTTATCTAGATAAAACACACTTAACATAAATATTGTCTTTCCACAGTCAAAACTTCTAACATTACTCCATGCTATTTACTCTGCGTCTTTCTCTCTATCAACATACATACATACATATGTCGTCACAAAACCCACAACAAAAAGCCCGCTTAGGCACACACACATACGCAGTGCCGATAGCTCACCCACACGTACACCTTTGCTGCTCACTACCTTGCTCTCTCTGTATTTACGCTCTTATATGTAATTATGCTGCTCCACTGTGTTTACTTTTTGTTTGCCACTGTTGTTGTTGGTGGTAGTGCGTTGCTCTCACATGCGCGTTCTCTCTATCTCTCTTGTTCGCTTCGCTCTCTACATTGTGTTTGCAGTGAAACAGATATTGTTGTTGCTGCTACTTTTGAGAGCTGTACTTTGTATTGTTGTTGTCGTCGTGCGTTTGCCTGCTGAGTGTATACAGTAATATGGGGTATACACGATTCGTCGGCAGATAATTTATATAATATAGAAATATACACATTTTAAATGTTATTAATAATATAAATGAGATGATGTTCGTATATAATATAAAAATTTCAATAAAACAATCGAAAATTATACATGCAATATTTTTAAACTACTTACGTGCAACATTTAGTATTTTACAGGGCATGTACTCGTGTATATTATCCGAACTCTATTCGACTCGTTTTCGTTGCCTTTGTCCGTCGCTTGCAGCTGGCTGTCACTGTTGCGCTGCTTGCTGCCAGCAGACTCTTATTGGATTTCAGTTCAGAAAATTTTTTCGCGCTGTGCGGTTGTGTGGAGCGGAAAGTTGAAATTCGCTTTCAAGTTGCCCAAAAGGTTTTTGTCATTTGTTTTCGCATTGTTCGCGCATTGTTGATTTCAATTGTGAGAGAAGCGGCAGCAGCAGCAGCAGCATCCCAAAAGAAACTGCAGTCGCTGATGTTTGTGTTCTATTCGTAATCGGAGTCGGTGCAATAAAACGCGGCAATATTTTCAGTTAAAAATAAATAAAAATTTAAATAAAAATAAATCCATAAGAAAAAATTGAAAGTGAAATTCGTTAATAACGGTAAATCAAATACAACGCGACGACGAGAAAAAATTTGTTGAATGAAACGCTCAGAGGAAAAGAAGCAAATATAAATTAATTGCTTAAAAAAATAAAATAAATAATAATAATTTTAAAAATCTAACGGCATACAAAATTAATATTCATATTCATTCAATGCAAAGTGTTTAACAGTTTAACAAAACAAATTAAAAGTGTTTCAACAATTTACTAAAGCGATTCCAATTAGAATTTGGGCTTCGACAACAGCACCAGCAACACCAACAATAATAAACATAAGGTAAAGAAGAAGCACAAATACAGTTACGGCCAGCATAGGCTTGCACACACACAGAGGCAACACAACAACAAAATAGCAATTGTTTTTTTTTTTTTTTTGCGCGCCCTGCATGAAGTTTTTTTTCTGTTTTTTTTTTTCATGTCAAAAGCTGAGAGCGAAAGAGAGTTTTTGCAACTGAGCTCATAGAACAGGGAGAGTTGTGCAGCATCTCTTCGAAAAAAAAAAAAAAACAAACAAAAAAACAGGACATTGTCTGTGTGCTGTGAGTGTGAGCGAGTGCGAAATAAAAGGAGTTTTGCTTTGCCTTCTGTATTCATATGAAATGAAGTTGCGGCACGAAAACTCTTTTAATTGCATTTCTTATTCATTAAAATGAAAAGGATGAAATATAATGTACATTTTTTAATTAATGACAAAAGTAGAATGAATTAAAATTTGAATATTAAAATTATTCTTTGCAAATTAATTATTTTCATTTTATTATATATGAAAAGTGGAGTAGTATTTAATTTAACAATTGAATAGAAACATCAAAAACTAAACAAATTTTAATTAAGTTTTTTTTTTTTTTTTAATATTTAAATCGAATGAAAAAACTTACCAGAAAACTAAGTAAAAGATAAAAATAAAAAATAAATTACAAAAATAAAATTAAGTAACAGATAAAAATAATAATTATTAAGTATTTAATGTAGAAATATTTCTATAAATAAAAATGAGCTAAAAAGCTGAGCTTTATTTAAGTTAACCCAGTTGAAAATTTTTAAAATTGGGATAATAAATTATAATTAAATTTACAAATATATATATGTAAACATATTTGACATATTAAATGATTTAAACTGTCTCCTATAAACACTTAGCCAAAATCAGATGGAATTATGGTGAATGATTTATGTAACAATAAATTAATTTTTAAAACTTTTATGATTGCAAAAAAAAAAAAAAAAAAAAAAAAAAAATATATATATATATATATATATATATATATATATATATATATATATACACATATATATATATATATATTTACTTATATTAATTTCTATATATATACATCGCATTATGGAGCTGCCTTTACCAAAATATAGCACGTTTCGAAATCAGAAATCTGATCGGAAATCTCAGCACCGATGTTTTAAGTATAATATCAATTAAATATTCTTGGGTCCGATGACATTTGCAATAAATAATTGCGAGGTGTTGGATTGCGCTCAATAATATTTGTGAATACAAATTGCTGAACATCTGTGCCCGGAGCTTTCATTCAATCTATTAGCCCGTTCACATTTCCGACCCGACTATAGTATATATACATATATGTATATAGCTTAACTTTTGTTGTGTTTTGCTTTGTTTATAAACAAACAGAACTGAGAAATTCGTAGCGCCACTTGAGGTAAACGTACCAGGCCGATAAGGTTCAGCTATATAAAAGTAGCTGACATTAGTAAGATGTTTACAGATAAGCGAGTTGTTGCGGCTTTATGCTTAGTTTTCCAATTTTACTATGTTTGTTTACTTAATTCTTTTCGTTTCGTTTTGTTTCTAAGCAGTATTTTATGCCTATTTATTTAGCACTTTACCTACTCAAAGTTTTATTGAATTTAGCGTTGAAATACTAATATATATATGTTTTTATACTCATTCAGGAAAGTGAGGTGAGTATGTTAGTTTTGGGCAATGTCCGTATTGGTGTTCGTCTGTATGTCTAAAGATTTAAAAGATGATATAGTGGATATATGTTCTACAGTTTTAGAGCTAGAGCTAGAGCTATCCTCCAATGATGCCCGTAAAACTAACATATATCATTGGGGTCATGGCAAATTTAAAAATAGATCTGACTGCGTTAAGGTCGTGAATGAGTATTCTGCGGGCGGTGACATCCGATTGGAAAAGCTCTCCTGTTTTTGCGGTTTTAAAGCAGCTTTTTCCATTGAAATACATTTGGCAAATTAGTTCTGTGTTTTGGCCCAACATGTATATGGCTTTTGAGTGGCACGGCGGTGACTCGCTGAATAGAAAAATTTTGGATGAAAACTCATGGAAATTCTTTTCAACTTTGTGTGGTTATAGTGAATCAATAAAAGAACCAGCGAGCCAGCGAACCGGCAGCAGGTGAAACTTTTGCACAAAACTAAAAAAGAAGAGCGCAGAGAACCTAAAAAGAAAATCAATTTACAAAAGCATCGATATTGTTGTCAATGCCGTTCGTCGGCTCACTAATGAGCAGTCAAAGGGGCGAACAAAGGGGGGAACAAAAGGGGGCTGAGACTTTTGTTGCCAAAGAAGATTTAAATCAGCATCGAAACGAGGGTTAATCAAAGCAACAGCCGAGTCATGTTAAAAGATAGAAATAGAGAGAGAGAGAGAGAGAAGGCGAACGAAAGAGAGAGAGAGACAGATTGACAGTAAGACAAAGAGAGCAAACATCTTCGGTTATAGTTGCTGACGTTTCGATACGAGTGAAATTTTACCTAGATTTAAGCCAATTTTATTTTTTTTTAATAAATTTTCTGCATTTGTTGCTATTCTTTTTTTTTCATTTTTTGGGGCCCCCCTTTGAGACTAATCAACGCTTTGTTTGCTTAAGAGAATTTTTAATAAACTTAGTTTGTTTTCTTTTTGTTTTGCGATTTGTTGCGCTATTTTCTTGTAATCGATTTGCAGCACGTGTTTGAGTTTCGATTTTGCTCAGCTTTCCATTTCATGCTAGCTATAAAAGCTGGCTGCTATAAAAGGTCTGTGCTATAAAATACGCTAGTAAAATATTCTCTTTGGTTGGAAATTTTTTAATTGATTATGCCTTGAATTTTTGTTAATAAAAAATGATGTATGAAGGGATACATATGAGATATACAAGGCCATTTGCTATAAAACGATACATGCTCCATAAATTGATTTAAAAATAGGTTTTAAATTTCACTGAGGTGATTTAGACTATTAAGAGTAGATATAGCTTTGATAGTATTTAGTCGGTTTGATAACTCCTTTAATAATTTAAGTATTATTTGTTGATAGTTTTTTGCTCCTTTATTGTAATACTCCCCCATAGTTATCTTTTAAAAATAGAGACTGTTTAGTTCTCATCCTCATTCTTTTATTGCTAAGTTCTTTCCTTTAAATCTGCAGCCTGTAGATTATTGCCATGCTTAATGCTATATAACTCAGATTAAAATACGATTATTTTTTCCTGTAACATGTTCGCTATGTAACGGCGAATTTATTTAAGTTGAGTGCTCTCTCTCGCTCGCTCATTTATCTTCGTCCTTTAGGCTCTTCCCAAACAAAGATCGCTGATTTGACAGCGTCTGCATCGCAGCTCGCTGCTATAAAACTCAGCAGCCAAGCCGCATCTTTAAATTGCTTATGCATGCTGTTTCGCTCTCCAAGCGCTCTCCAAACGTTGGAAAAGTAAATTGAATATTTATAAATATACAAGTATGTAGCCAAAAGCAATCTCTCTCGCAGTCTGCCTGCTATAAAACGCAGTAGCTTATGCAAATGCTGCCCTGCTTAGAAATTCTAATGTAATATATTATTGTATTTTGTTGTTGCTGCACTTCGTTTGGCAAGAGACGCACAGACGCACGCACGCACACAAATATATAGTGCCACTATTCGCATGCCCTCAGGTGTGATTTGTATATGTATATATTTATATATTTGTTTATATACATATATATTTAATTTTAACTCTTTATGGTCCCGTTGAAGTGTCATATAGAGATGAAAATAAAGTTAAAAACAAAGAAGAAGAAGAAGCAGCAGAAGCAGCTAACCCACTTACGATACGAGCCCCTCAACTGCTCCGTTTCCTAACGGACCTCAAATGCTATTACCATAAGTATTTACTTTGCAGTTGTTGCTGTTGATTTTTTAAGGTTTTTTTTTTTTTGGCATTTGCGCCATTTCATTTCATATTTTTTTTTCTTATAATTTTTGGGTGCCAAAAGTACCGTTAGACGAGCGCGTAGCCCCTCCAGAAGAGTAGCCAAATACGCTTTTTGCATGAATTGTGGTCAAAATTTAATTAAAAAAAAAAAAAAAACATAAAAATTTTAAAATTAAAAAAAATCCAAGCTGCTTGAGGTCGCGGTCAAAAAAAAAAATATATATATATATGATAAGGTAGATCCATAAAAGTTTTGCTAAAGTTTTGCCCTAAATAAGATGGAAACACAAATCGCAATCAAACATTTCGAAAGCGCTTTAAATACACCCAACCCAGGCAAGGTCAATGCCATTCATGTTGTTAATCTGAAATAACACACAAATCTTTATAGAGAATCTTTACGCTAGAAAATCCACACGCAGTCAGTCGATCGCCTAATTTTAAAATTCTACATATTCTGCTGCAGCACACACGCCCCAAATGTTTGTGTATTATCGAACGAGATTAGAAGGAACCTAAAACTGAACTCGGGCAACAAAGTTCTTGGCACCCCCAATAAAAGAAAAACGTATTCGAGCAGAATGAGACCAAACATGAGGTATTATGCGTGCTGCACTATCATTTGATAGCCACAGAAATCGCTGGAAACTTGAAAAAATTGAGACTTTCATGGGTAGAACTGACTAGCTTATACCCTGTATAAGAGTTTTATAGCGTCTGAAGGCGCTGACAGCGAGGAAAAGGTGTGGGAATACTTGACTAGTACATAACCTGTATAAGATTGTTTTTAAAGTTAAGATTAATGTATATTTGAAATAAGATTTTGATTTATAAATACTATTTTTTGTTACTTTCTAGAGAATTCTTTTAAATAAACCCATACCAATATTTAGATTTATTTGAAACCATATTACTTACAATTATCCTCTTTAGGTTATTCTACTGTCTAGATGACTTACCCACTCTATAACATCTATCAAGTACTATCAATATTTCCATACCTCGTAATACTTTCACCTTATACACACAATCATCACATCTCTTTTATAGGTACATAAAAATAAATATGAAGTGGAATATTATTTTATAGATAGATCCTATACGATTTGGCTTGGCCTTATCAAATTGAATTGATATGGAATGTCAGCGTCATTCGTAGCAATTGGAAATCGACGTGAAGCTTATCAATGAGCAGCGCTAACCAGGCAACTGACACAGAAAAGTTTTGGAAGCTTATCACAAAGGGAGACCCCCAAAAACCTTGCGAAACCAAAAATAAAAACACGAACTTCCGCATAAATTTTGATGACAAATTTCAGATTCCGCCGAAGCGGCGGATGAATCTTGCAATTGGCAAGCTAAGCAAACAGGTGTAATAGTCAGAGACGGAAGGGAAGAAGTAGAGGGAGAGAGCGGGAGAGAGAGCGACAGACAGCGTATAGATAATAATACTGAGAAAACAACACGAAATTCATTGATACGCAAATTGCTCAACAAAGGTGTTGGAATTGTTAGAGTAAGACAGCGTGAGGATGATAGAGCGAGGGGGAGGGGAAGCGAGAGACGGCGGTATACGCTTTGCGCATTAAAAAAAAAAAAAAAAACAAAACTATAATAATCAGTTGTCAAGCAGCAGCAGCAGAATGAAACGTTTGTGAGTCTGAATAGATAGATTCATGTTTGTATATAATATATATATATATGAAGATGAAGCGTAACAGTAATCGCTAGCTAAACAGAACTTGATAACATTGACATGAGTCATGTCAGTCATAAATTATTATCCAACATTTTAATAAATTGTATACAGTTTTAATGCAATTTTGTATATTTGCTGATGCACATAAGAGTTACCCCATATTGAGTAACTACTGTATTCTATATTTCTTCGCTTCTATTTAGGAATTGTAGAGTCACGTATTCCCCTATCCAAGTGCGTCACAAGTGTTGGCATCAGTTATCAGAAATCTAGCGGCACATGTCTAGGGCATACAAACAAACAAACAAATACTTGCATATACATATGCATATACATATATAAATGAATATTTATATGTATATGTATATATTTATGTATGGCTGGAGCGATATAGGGTTTCTTGGTGTAGCTATACAAAATGATCAGCTGATTGCAATGTGATTTGTTCTACAGGAAGTGCAGTTTTTTTTAATTTGATTTTTTTTTTCTATTTCTATTTAATTTCTATTCATTTCCCAGCCATTTGATACTCAATGCGACATTATTTTACAATACGATACGAACGACGAGGTTGCTTTGCTGTTTCCTATAGTCGGAACCCTTTGGGAAATGTTTATATAGGGTATATTGTTTATGTTGAGATCTCTCTAAGCTCTGTAAGCAGCTGTTGATGTAGGAGGATTATATGAGATTGATAAGGATTGAAATTGATAGATGAAAGCTGATGGGAATCTATACGCGATCCAGAGATTATGAGGCTTCCCTTCTTTCATTTTTATGATATTAGTTAAAAATGAAATGAAACCAAATGGAATGCAACGGCGTAAGAGCTGATTATTGGATCTTTGTCTCTCTCTATTGCTCTAAGCCAACCCCTGAACTCACAACAGCAACGTTACAATGCAGTCGGGGTATCCTGGAGTCTAGCATATCCAATTAGAGCCATCTAACTCTTTTCCTTATCGATTTTATTTTTAAGTTTCGCTTATCTTGACAACTTCTATGATAACTATTCGCAATTAGTTAAATGCTATATATGTATATCTGATACTAAAAAAAAAAAAAAAAAAAAAAACACGAAAATTTGAAAGTCTAATCTAGATAAGCGACAAAAGCAAACAAATGTACAGAAACTAGTTTGATTTCTATTATGTTTAAATGCAGCAAAGCAATTAATTTATTGTGGGAGAATTGTTGGCTATATAAACATGTATTTCAAGGTATTATAAGTCAGAGTTCAAAGTATACATAAAGAGAAAGGTTATATAAGAATTAATGTGTATAAAATGCTCAAATTTATATTTTTGCAATCTTTGTTCTCTTTGCATTTGGAGCAATCGAGTTTGAGCTGAAGTTTAGAAAATATATTTCTTAAAGGTGAATACCATTTGCCAATCGCTGTCCAGTTATATATGTATATCTATAAGTAATTGGCATTTCCCTTTTGCAACTTATGTTTTTGTTTTTTATTGATAATTTAATCACAGGTCTATAAACAATTTATAGTGCTTAAGTGCAAACTTCATGACTAAACTAAAACACTTCTTTATTTATTTCTCTTTGCAGTTTCGGTGAGTCAAAATGTTTTCTGATTGTGTCAGAGCCTAAAAGGTAGGCACAAAGTGGATCAACTCTCTGGACAGTTTCAACAATTAGCCGCACTCATAGCACTCATAGATGAAAGCTGATGTCTGTTTAGCCGCTCGACATCTTTCGCATGACCTTCGCTTAAGTGTTATAATACAATTAGGACGCCTACGTCAGTTGCTATTTCGGTATGTTATAGGCCTCGATAGGCTTCTCTAGGCCTTCAATAGATTGAAATTGATTAGGCGCGCAACATCCACACAGAAATAGAGCAAAATAATTATTAAATTAAGCAAAAAAGTTCATATATACAATATTTATTTAAATGAAATGAACTCACAATGAATTAAAACTGTCTTGAGCTAAAAGCGATAGGCGTAAAGCTCATCAATTTGCAAATTTCTAGTGGAAGTTCCCCTTGTCTGCGATATGGCAGTAAATTAGATAATTAAGATATGACTAAGACTCTGCAAATATATTTTAGATAAGATAAATTGAGCTATATGATTAACATTATATTAGAAAGTCTTAAAATGTGTTTTTGGTCTTTGTTTGTCTCTTAGTAAGTCGCTGAATCAGTTTAAAATAGATCAGACTGAAATCATGCTGGTTTTCTCTGCCAACTGTCTTGGCAAGATTTTAGCCAAACTTTTTTTATAGCAGATAAAAATCAAGTTGAGTTTAAAAACAATTTATAGCATTTTGGCCAAGCTTTTCATATGGCTCAGACTGCAATCAGGTTGAGTCTCGATTGACTTAGCTCAAAAACAGATTGTTACATTTTGACAAAGCTTCTAATATATTTGAGAATAAAACCTAAATTGATTTTTAAATCCGATCTCGATTTATAACCAATTAGCCAAAAAAAGAGGAGACAAATAAATAAATAAAAAATAAACAAATTAAAAAAAAAACATAAATATAAAAAAAAAAACAAAAAACAAAAAATTAAAAAAAAAATCATTAAAATAATTATTTAAAAAAAACTAACTAAATAAATAATTAAAATCAAATTCAAAATAAAAATTAAATAATTTAGTAAAGAAAAAAAATAATATAAATACAAAAGATTTAATCAATATATATTTTAATTTATTGAATTTTTAATTAATTTTTATTTTCAACATGAAGATAATATTAATTGTGATAAGATAAGCTCTTAGTCTTATTACAATTTAGTGCTAAAAACTATAAAATTACATGTGTATATAATCTAAGTTAGCCAAGCCTAACCTTGGCTAATATGTCAAGAATCTATTGAAAATTAGAGCGGACCTATAATAATTATGCATACACAAAGATATACTATAACATTCATAGACTATATATATATATATATCGTCAAGTGAATTTAATTTTCGGCACAGCCCACAGTCAACTCTTTGACTTGTATGTATGTGTGTGTGTGTGTGTGTGTGTGTGTGTGTTTTTTTTTTTGGGTTTGTCACGGGCAGAGCTGTCAGGCAAAACAAAAACATATTTTTGCCAGACCTTCGAAACTTTCCCATTTCCGTGGGTGGCGTTTGGCACTTGTCAAGCGGCGAAGGTGGCCTGTCCGATGGTCGTCCATGGAGTGTCTCTTTAAGGTCGCTGCGTATGTTTGTTGATGTGCTCGAAGGAACTAGACGAGTCTTTTAATTGTTATTGTTGTTGTTGTGGTGTGTGTGTGTCTATTGTAATTGGTACTGAAATGTCATTCAATATGCCCGTTCAAGTTGATAACAATTTTCCTTTTGTCACTGAGAATTGGGTCTTGGTCGGATATGCGCACACGCATGAGGGCGTCAACTTCTGCGTCGGCGTCGCCGTCGGCGTCAGCTGATGACTAACTAGAAAGAGCAAGAAGAACGACAACAATAAAAACAACTTCAGCTGCTAACACATAATCAAATGTTATTCTCATTTTCTAATTATGAATTCTTCAGTTTTTGTTTTTTGTTTTTTGTTTTGTTTTTTTTGGCCACTTGTCGACAACTGGGTCAAGTCTATGAGGAAAAACGTTTAGCTATAAAAAAGTGAAATCGCAGCTGTAATTAAATTTTAAGCATTGACATTTACACAACTATTCTCGTGTTACTGACTCACTATGTGTGTGTGTGTGTGTCCTCCCTCTCTCTCGCTCTTCTTCTCTTTCTCTAATTACCACTTACACTTTTGCTAAATAGCTTCTTGATAGGCGAACGGAGGGAGGGACGGACGGACGGAATGGCTATTGTAATTAGCCAACTTATTTGTATTGCTTATAAAACGTTTGTAATCAAGTGTTAATACCTTGACAGCATTTACCTAAGCGCTGTTGCTGTTGCTGCTGCTGATGATGATAATGACGATGATTATGACGATGGCATTGCTGTCTAGACAGGGGAGCAGCTTACTGTTTAAAGAGTTTAAGCAACAGTGGACAGAATTCGAAGAGAGCCAAAGAGCTGCAAAGGAATAAAAGAATTTCATTAAGTAAAATTTTTATAAATATATAATTATTAATATTTTATGACTAATTTGAGTTGCTTTTTAAGCACAATTATATCTTACTCATTAATCACACTTCTATAAGTGCACTTAAAAACTTGACTACTGCTGTTGCACTTCCTCAATGCACGATGACTCCTTAGTATTTTTTAAATTCTGTCTGACAGCTTAATTAATTTTAATTATAACCAATTTCACTTGTCTCGTAATCAGCTTATGAAAATCAAGAAATTATAATGAATTATACATAATGAACTGCATTTGCTGTTGTTATTGAACGCCCACTCTCTCTCTCTCTCTCTCTCTCTCCTTTTCTCACTCTTTGTAGCCAATTGCACAATCGCATCATCAGCTGCAGACACAAAGCTAATCAATGGACCAGTTGCTGCAGCTGCAGTCTCTATCTCTATCTCTCTCTCTCTCTCTCTCTCTGTCTCGTTCTTCTCTATATTCATTTTTTGAGTGGGCTCAACTAAATGAAAAAGCTTCTTCATCAGCCAAAATGTTTGGCCATAAAAAGTCGCTATGAATCGCCGTCGTCTGGCTGCCCACAGGCAAACGCACTTAATATGCATTTCTCAATCGATCAATATGTCACATCTATCATTATATAATTCTATACAAATATTTCTCAATGCAACATTTTGGGCACAACGAGTCTAGCCAAATGCAGGTGACGCAGGTGACACTGTTTGCCCACAAACTCAATTAGGCGTCTCGTTTAGTTGTTGGTGTGGCCACCTTTTCGATTTCAGCCCACCTCACACACACACACACACACACACCCATGCTCTCTCCTTCTCTTCTCTGAACTATATCTGTCTCTCTGTTGACATTTTGCTTTGTTCGGCTTTAAGTTGTGTAAGTTGCGCTCAAAGCTGAACTTGGGCCCCATTGACATTGCACTTTGCGTTTTTTGTTTTGTTGCCAATTGATATTTGTTGACTATAAACTGTAAATAAACAAAGCTAAAAAATATATAAAAATTTATAAACGTTAATTTTTCATTCTAAATAAAACTGTAATATTTTTTTTAATATTTAAAAATATATTGCAAAAGAAAAAAAAAATTATAATAATATCTTTTTAATATTTAAAAATATATTGCAAAAGAAAAAATATAAAAAAAATTATAATAATATTTTTTAACACAAATTATATATATTTAAAACTTAATTTGCTTTTAAAATTATAGCTTGATAGTTAATTTAATTATTTTCCTATCTTTCGCACTTATTGCCATTTATTTATTTTTAATAACATCTACAAAATACAGTAATTAACTATAAATAAACAATCATTAAAGTTTTCCAGCGTAGGCTACAAATTAAACCTAAGCTAATTAAGATTAATTGAGTTTCAAAAGCCTTCTATGACAGCTGAAATAAATCTGAACAGCTGACCATATGGGGAGACACACACATACACGTATATCAATAAATAAATATTTATATGTATGTATGTGTGTGTGCTCATTTGATGCCCTTTGAGCATTTCCTTAGCCGCGTTTTAAATCGATTTAGAGTAAGGAGAGAATAAACCGTTAGTAACGGATTCTCTGTGACTGAGTGCCGCACGCTGACCACAACGAAAATCCGTTTTGCGACTCATCCCATCTCAACTCAGCAGAACTCAACCTCACCCACCAGCAGAACCCGTTGAAATCTGACTAAGCCAACGATCATACATACATAGTATAGCATATTAATACCCCAGAGATTATGCCAAAACCCAAAAAGCTATATTGTTTACCGTTTTACACAAAAAGAGTAAAGAAATAAATTTAAAAACAGAAAAAAAAAAAACAAGAAACAAATAAAGAGAAGGAAAACGAAAAGCACAAGAAAAAAATTGTATATTTATGCACTTCAACGCCAGAGCTAAAGTTTGGTCCCGCAGCACCCAGAACGAACTTCTTCAACCGCAAAATAATGAGTTGCACCAAAGCAAAAAAGAGATTGAAATAAAATTAAACAAAGGATTTTAAAAAGAAAGACAGTCTCAGTTTAAATACTCTACATTATATACGAATAAAAATAAAATATGGTGTTGAAGAAGAATATACTGAAGATATATGATGCATAGCAATATGATAAAAGATTTAAAATATACTGAAGATAGAAGATAAGATTGAAGTAAAGAAGAAAATGGAGCCGGGAAAAGATAAAAGTAAAACGTAGAAGATTAAAAGATGGATGAAGAGGAACGACAAAAAATAGTAGAAGGAAAATGAAATTAAATGGTATATAGGAGATGAAGATAGTAGATGCAAAATGAAATGAAATGGCAAATGGAAGACGAAAGATATAAAATATATATAATATCGAAAAATTAATATAGAACATATTAGATTTAAGATTGACTATAAAAAATAATATTGAGACAAAATAAAATAAGAGACAGCAATTTTAAATTGACGACTGAAGATTAATGGTTCAAGTCAGAAGGAGGCGATAGAACCTCCTAGGTAAAAGACATTTAATATTAGATATAAACAGAATTAATAAAATACCAATTGTATAATAAACATAAAAATGTCTCTGAGCGATTAATTTTGTCAAAATACAGTTAGCGAGACACGACTATCGATGCACTCTCAGTACTTCGAATGTATATCATATATGAAGAGCTCTTATGTATTTCCGTTACCTATATGATGACACATTTATAAGATATCATCATCAAGTGTATTCATACGAATACACCAGACCGGAGATACAGAGAGAGACGGAGAGAGAGGGTGTGAGAGAGAGAGGGAGAACCGCAACCAAAACAAAGGCGGGACATAAATCGGAACAGCAAAGCTTTGGGCCCCAAAGCAAGATTTTAACATTTTCATATGACGGACGGACACAACTCGACTCGACTCGACGCGACGCGACGCCTTGTCTTCAAAAAGTTTTAGGTCAAACCGCAGTCAGCATTTGCAGTTGCAGTTGCAGTCACAGCTCCTGGCTAACAGCAACGATGGCCTGCAGTTGAGTGCGTTGTCTGTCCGTGTTAGTTGGCCGTCGTCTTCGTTGTCGTCGTCGTCTGGCTGCATCCTGCGTAGAGAGCATATTAAATTTCAGAACCTGGCCTGGAACAACAGCTGTGCGCGCGACGCCTCTGGGGCAAGACTTGAGCGCAATGCGAAACCTGTTTTTGTTTTTTAAGTGCTCAAAGCCCAGACTCAAGCTCGGACTTGGAACTGGGCCCTGGCAACGACAGACGGCGGACGGCCAAAGACAGACAAAGCAGACGACGGACGGCAGCTGTAAACAATCAGAGCTAACTGCATGGCAGGCACTCAGCCATGAAAAATGAAAAATGAAAAATGAATGATGATAATGACGATGATGTAGACGAATGGAGTTGGAGACGTCGCCCCAACTTTGGGGCAACTTCTTGGTTATTGTTGCTGCTGCTGCCGCTGCTGCTGCTGCTAGTGATCTTTGCGCAGCAAAAGCCTTTGACCAAAAAGGCTTCATACACAAACACTTATTGTTAGTGTGGGCATACACTGAAAGAAAATGGGTTCATAAAGTTGAGAAATATTCTATAATGGAAATGAGCTTGGTTGCATTTGGTTTTACTAATATTTTGTATGCTCTTAAAATATTTTATTTAAATCTTAATAAATTTTTTAAATGAAAAAAGAAAAATAAATTTAAAGAATTTTTAAATATACACAGAATTAAAATTAGAAATTTCGAAATAAAATTGAGCTTTATCGAAAAATCAAGAGAGGGAAAGAAAAGAATGTCTTTTATTTATATACAATCCCATATATTTATGTATTTGTATACAATAACAATATTTATTTATATATATATATATACATATATATGTAAATTTGATTTTATACTTATTCGTCTAGGAAATAAAATAACAAAAACATAATATGACTAAGAATATAATTATTACATTATTAATGTTGATATGTGAGAAAATTGTGAGAAATATGAAATATGAAAAATATGAAAAAATATTAAAATATTATTGTTAATCGGTTTTGGATAATGCTTAAGCACTTCAGCATTATCCAAAACCGATTAACAATAATATTTTAATATTTTTTCATATTTTTCATATTTCATATTTCTCACAATTTTCTCTCCTTGCAAATTGCACATTTTTCTGTAAACTCATTCAAAACCAATTTAGTTAGTGATTTCTCTCAGTGCAGCGCGTACATTATGTGTATTGCTTTGGCTTGTGGCTTTGGTCTGGGCCAACAATTTCCTGCTCCTGGCCAAGTTGGGGTGCATCTACCTGCGCTGCGGCCGGCCAAGCCAGCAGCTTCTAAAAACCCGATTTCGTGCAAGTATCTTCCACACTCGCTCTGCCCTTTGCTTCGGCTGCTGTCGCTGTTTCTTCTGTCGCTTGTTTGCTTTATGGATACTCGAGCTCGGGATTTGCTATTCGTAGTCGTACTTTGAGAGCTGAAAAAATAAACCGGTTGCCAGGTTCATAGGCGCTTTCTGTTTGAAAGTCGATGCGCCGCCTCTCGCCTTGTCGTAGGTACTTATTCGTACTTACCTTACCTATGTACATAAGCTGCTCACTGCCCTCGCTCTACGCTATGCTAGCTGCTATACTACATATTTATTGTTTATTATTATATATACGCCATTCTATTCTTTTTTTTACAATTTATTCTCGCCTCGCAATGCTCGAGTGCACGCGTCCTCACTATTTGGAGTATTTTCTAGTGGCTGAGTCCGGCTTTATATAATGGAGATCAGCATAATAAACTTGTTTGTGGCTCGTTTGGTTTTGATTAAGTGGTTGATTAAAGGGTTTATTGACTTTGTTAAGCAGGTCATAATAGTTAGTGGAAGGTGAAGTCTAGATAGGTGAAGTTTCGATTTGCTTAACTTTTCGATTTGATCTATGTAGAATAGTAGCACACCCACAGACAGACACACATAAACATACGAAAAGAAGCGAAACTGAGCTGGTTTGCTGAAGACTAGCTTTGGTTCTTTATGGCTCTTCATATACGACTTTACGCTGCTCCATTTTGTTGACTTTACTTCTTGGCAAAGAGCATGTAGAAACGCCCTTTCAGCGACATGCCATGGCCTAGGTATTTAGCCATGACTTCAACCTGCGCATTGACAGCCAACTCTGTTTTTTTTTGCCTTTTTATTTGCTGATTTCTGCAAGTTACCATAAAAGTCTCAACTTGGCTCAGCCATGAAACTGGTTGAACTTTAACAACAACAACAACAACAACTGCAACAAGAGCCAGAGTAACAACAATCAAATTACATTTGGCCTGTTGGTGCATTTGGTGCACATTGCTGCCGGTTTCTCTTTTATGGCCAAGACTAGTTCTTGACACTCAAAAGCCCAGCGAGCAGACAGCAACGCCTACAGTTCAAATTGTAGCTACAAGTGTTGCCTCTCTACCTGTATCTATTATACTAAAAAAAAAAAAAAAAAAAAACACTAAATCAGAGATCAATTTTAACTGCTTGCCTGCGCTGTGACTACCTTCAATCATTCAATCATTCAATGCAATCGTAGTTCCAGTTGCAGTTGCTGTTGCAGCTGAGCGAGCCGATAAACGCAGGGGCATGCAACGAAGCGTGCCGTACTTACACACATATACACGCACACACTCACGCACAACATGCAACGATTTAAATCCCCCTTCATAGATCCCTAGTTCAACTACCCCTCTGCACCCTCTCTCTTCTCAATTGCCTCTCAGTTAAATGTAATTTAAAATCCAAATGCAGCCATTATACGATTTTGCCCACATAATAAATGATGTAAAAAGTAGGCGGGCGATCACAAATCCAAAGACATGACAGCACCGCATAGTTGGGGAGCTCAGGAAATATGTACTCTACCAAAAATTATAACATGAAAATGTTATTTGAAGCGTACTATAATAATATTTCACATATTATTTACGATCGTTTCGTTTCGTTCGCTCTTAATGTGTTGAAAACTCGCCTCACAGCAGGCAACAATTTTTATTTATTTTTTTTCGATTACATTTTTCGTAACTCTCCGCTGTAATAATCATATTCCAACAATGAGCATTAAAATCGAATAAAAGTCGGCTTAGAGCTATGTGCACTATATTGAAATGGATTTTTAAATATTTTCTGCTCTAAAAAGTGTTGCGGAAATTTTAATAAAAATATTTTTAATTGCGGCCGTGTTTATATAATGAATTTAGCATTAAAAAAAAAGTAATTATGCAAATAAAATATAGTTGCTTAATAATTATCACAAACTTTACAATGAAGATGTTAAATCGAATAGTTATCACTAAAAATTAAAATCAAGCTTAGACTTTTGAAAACATAAATGAATTTCGGGACAGACAAGTTAGTTGACAGACAAAATTGTTAAGTTATTTTCTAATTTATTTGTCATGCATAAGGGGTGGAAATGTTTTGTATTAGTTACTAATAATATAATAAAAATGATTAAGTAGAAATATATATATAGTTTACCCAAAAGCTTACAATGAACATGTTAAAATATAACTATAATTAATTATGATAAACTTTACAGTCAACAACATAGCGTATATAAATATGTATGTATATTTGCAAAAGCAAATAAAAGTGAGTTATATACATATATAAAAACCCCATATAGCCAAGAGCTAAATGCGTAACTAAGCTCCACTCGAATCAAATTTACCATGAACTTTGCAATGACCACACTTTTCATATGAGCAGTTACACTTAACCCGTTAGCTATACTTTCTAACCGATGCTTGGCGAATTTCTCGTTAGCGCGCACTAATATGCCCAGCGTTGACTTTCTCAGCAGCAGTCGGTGCTTAAAATGCAAATGAAAAGCATTTACCTTATGTAGATGCCGATAAGTCAGTCAGCGACAAATTTAACAGCAGCAACGGTCACAAAATGTAGCCATAAAGCAGGCCGCCGCCGAGCTGATCAGTTGTGTTTGCCAAGCAACTGCTGTGCGAAAAAAAATCGAGGTGTGCACAAAAAATAAAAAAAAAGGGGGAAAAAAAATTACAGATGCAAAAAAATAAAATTGTACGTACAAAAATTGTGTAAATGGTCTCTCACTCAACTGTTTTGAACGTTAATTTACGCCAACTGTTTGGCCCATGCACGTTGCCAGCTTTCGGTTTCATTATGACTCGCAACAGGCCAAAAACAAAAATCATGCAATTGCAGTTGCAGTTGCAGTTGTTGCTGTTGCAGTTGTTCTTGTTGTTGCCAAGCTGCATGCTGATTGCAACATTCATTTTGTATCTTTCGGCTTGCTGGCGCTGCTGCTGCTGCTGCTGCTGTGGTTAATCATATTTCTCTTGTTGTTGTTGTTGCTGTTCGTTGGCTATTAAATTAGCAGCTGCACACAAGTTGCTTTCAAAATGCTGTGCACAGGATACGAGTGCATTTCATAGCCACAGACAATAACACCGAAACTGTAACTTGGGCATGTGCCATGCGGCGTATGCGCAATATCTGTTTATGGCTGGCGTTAATTGTGCTATTGTTCGGCTCCTTGACATCCCAAAGGTCCTGGCTCAGGGCTGTTGAGCATGAACCTTGACTCGAATTTGATTTGCTGGGAAATAACTGAGCTATTGGCAGAAAGAGACAAGAGACTTGAGTTGCCATTGGCTGCCTGAAGTTACGAGGTATTTTTATCACATATATTTTTTACATTTTTATTGCAATTTTATTGTATTAAATGCTGGCGTCTATTGAACCCTATGCTAAAAACGCAATTTGCTCATTTAATATTGCAATAAACATGTATCGCTGGCAATTGATTAAAGACTCTTTGAACTATCTCTCTCTTTCATTTGCATTGTGGCCCCATTTATTGACTTTTCCAATTTACTTTAACGGTCCTATCAATAAAAAGTTGTCCCAGTCATATTACGTAGACGTATGTATAAAAGATCTGCCACAATTAATTCAAGTGCCTTTACAACTGATTTTTTATTTATTTATTTGGCATGCTATTGCCCTCTCTCTCTCTCTCTATCTCTCTCTGTCTCACTGTCTCTTTGTGGCATATGAAAATAAATAAAGTACTTATAAATCTGTCATATAAACCAGCACAACAGCTGCTGAGCAATAGATATTATTATTTCTATTGATCGCTTTCACTTGCTTCATGTTTTTCTTCTTTTACTTTTCTCCATTTTCAAATTATTTTTGTTTCGCATTTCATTTGGCGCGCTTTTATTATTATTATTATTATTTTATTTCACTTGTTATTATTATTTCAGTTAATTTATGTCAGCTGTTGTGCAGTAAATTTATTTAACAAAACGATTCTCTTTTGTTGTAAATTCATTGATTTATCAGAAACGCCAAAAAATATTTCGTTGCTTAAAGCATAAATAATTTACGTTAATAATAAATAAAATGCGCTCGAGTGCGTCGAGTTCCAGCTGGAAATAAAGTAAACCTAAATAAATAAGGAAGTTGTTGTTTTTTTTTTTTTTTGTGCTCATCTCTTGCGTTTTTTTTTTTTTTGTTTGTTTTCTTTTCCTTAATAAAAAATAAAAAATTGCGCATGCATGCAAATTGCATATTTAAATTGAACAACAAAAATGTGTGAGACGTGCTGTGCACTCAACACACCCCATATATCTACCCAGATGCCAGAAGACGATTCGAGAGGCGATCCTCCAAAACGTCGACACTTTCATTTTTTTTCTTGTTCACATTTGTTAATATTTTTGTTTCTTTCGCATGTTGTCAATGGGTGCGCTGCAGTTAAATCTGTGATAAATTGCGCGCGTCTTTAGCTTTTGGCAAATGCGAAATTTATGCTGTTTAATAAGTTTTTGATTTGTTGCTCGGACACATTCGAGTGTTTATCATTTA
The DNA here is from genome assembly GCF_018153725.1 of Drosophila mojavensis. Lineage (NCBI taxonomy): Eukaryota > Metazoa > Arthropoda > Insecta > Diptera > Drosophilidae > Drosophila > Drosophila mojavensis. The sequence continues at coordinate 9,980,416 of NW_025318858.1, forward strand.
TTTGTATAGCTGATTTATGTGCGAAACGGACCCTTGAGAGCCATTTATATAAGCGTAAACAAATACAAAAGCTAAACAAGTAAGAAGGCTCTAGTCGAGACTGCTCGACTAGGAGATACCCTGAACCCTCTAAGCTGATATTCTAATCATTCTGCATTTTTATGCACACATACATACACATGCATCCACACGCACGCATAAGCCTGCGCTCTGCTAACTGCGCAGTAAGCAGCGACTGCGCTTGGGCTGCGCTGCAGTGTGGGCAATATTATGAGAATTTATTTGTTGAATAATTTCTTTTGTAGACATAAGATCTTAATGAAACTTTCAGAGTGTAATCATATGATGAATATGTGTGTACATTCCAAAGCGCAAGTTTCTAGTACTTGAAATGCGTTTTTTACAAATTGGGGGCGAAGCGGGCGTGGTATCCAAAATCTGTAAATTACAAAATCTTTGTATCGATTAACTTTATATACAACGCAAATTAGAAGACTACAGGTCTAAAAATGTTCAAATTAGGCTGAAAAAACAATGCCAATTTTTCGATTATTCTCGATAAAAAAGTTATCGGATGAGTTATCAAAAAAATAAAGCAAACTCGTACTGCCTATGATATACACGAGTATGCATGCCAAATTTCAGCTCTCTAGCTCTTATAACTTCTGAGATCCTTTTGCTCATACGGACGGACGGACGGACGGACGGACGGACGGACGGACGGACGGAGGGACGGACGGACGGACGGACGGACGGACGGACAGACGGACAGGGCTATATCAACTCAGCTCGTCGCGCTGATCAAGAATATATATACTTTATGGGGTCTGCCACGCCTCCTTCTGCCCGTTACATACTTTTTCACAAAACCATTATACCCTGATTTCCCATTTTCAATGGGTTCAGGGTATAACAAGATCTGTGTACAGAAAAAGGAAAATCAAATAAAATGACATCGCATCGAATCGAGTAGGCAAGAATTATGCTTGGAATTATTTGTCGAAACTATTGCAGATTTAGCTTAAAAATTCTAAATTTTCTATAATAAATGTTCAAGAAATCCAACCCATTCAATTTGGTTTTCCAGCATTATTATATTATAATCTTTGCCTATCAAATTGCGTTCTGAAGAAACTTTCAATAGTTATCCAAATGGTCTGGACCGCAGTTCAGGAAATACTTATAGCGCTCCCAACTCAAGGCTAGTGTCTCTCACAAGGCTGAATCAAATTGATTGTGCTAAATGCTCATGTATTTATATAGAACATATATATGCTAAAGTCAAAGTCTTTTTAATGGAAATCGATAAGAAAACTTTGGCTTATCAATTTAGCTCTCGTTCTCTCCGTCTCTCTTTGTTTCTCTTTCTCTGTTTGGTTTGTTTCTATCGACAACTGTTGCAACTTATCTCCACCTGTCAACTGATTCACACGCCCCCAATTACTGATTAAGGGGCCCTCTAGCCTTATGGATTATTAACGTTTTACAACGCTTATCAGTGGGAGCGATAATGGGGCAGACAGGCGCTGCACCAAAAATACCCTAGACTGAACTGGAAACACATTTTATTATCATTTTGTTTAGATACACTCTATGGGAATTATATATAATTTACGTGGGTTTCGTAATGCGGCGATAAGAAAAACCTATTCAGTCGTGAGAACTATGAAATTTGGGTCAAAGGGCTTTTAGTTGGTGTAAAAGGTTTCAACAGATTTCATTTGTAAGTGGGTTAAAGGGGGCTTATGGAAAAGGTTTTGCTTGTATATATGATAAATTGTTTATTTGCTTAGATTTTTATTGAACCATTTTGTATTTTATCATAAATAAATATTTTGTTATTAATTATTTTCCCATCTATTTATTTTTTACAGAAAATCGTATATACAGAAGTTACATATATATTGAGAAACTTGTGCCAAAAAGCAACTCATAAGCAATATTAGGTAAGTTTTTGATAAATCTAATTAAGAGTATTTTAGAATCGAGCTCAATAATATTTTGACAACAATTTAAATCGAATACAGATATTTAATGTTAATTTAGTTTTATTTTTGCTTTAGAAAATATATACAAACTTATTTTAATAATTGTGTACTTAAAAGACTTTCATGTATATCCCCCTGAAGCGTACAGAAATTTCTAATAATCCGCTCATACTGCATTCCATTTGAAATTGTGCTTAGGAAAAACCTCATTTGCATACTTGGAGCCAAATTTCTATTTAAATTTCATTTGAATTTTTCATTTTGTTGACTTTTTTAATGAAAATTCCTACGCAAAGCATTAAGCTGCACTTGAAGCGTAATCAAAGCAGCGCCAGCTGTGCAAATGGCGCACAATCTGAAGCTGAAATTGAAACTGAATCTAGAACCAGATATCGTTGAGCCCACAGTAAATAATAATAATTATGCAGAATTGTGACTCTGTCGACTGGGGCTAAATGAAAATTTATGTACTATAAATTCGAGTTCATAATAATTGTCGCATTAACACAATGTGCGACTGTATATCAGCTTGCAGTTATTTTAATTTAATAAACATGCAACGCAGTTTATGCAGCCAACAATTTCCCAATGATAGCGACGCCCATGCAAGAAGGCGTATTCGCGGTTCTGTTTTATATTTCTATACTTATTTTTTTATTTATTTTTTTTTTTTTTGCATAGATATTGATAGGCGAGACATGTGTATGCACGCTATTATCGTACAAACGCACATGAATATATACTTACATAGAAATGTATGTATATATAGCTAGAAAATGGCTAGTTTTATTGAGCATGTATTTAGATATTTGCTAGTTAGAAACACAAGTCAAGTACACGTGATTCAAGTTGAATGGATTTGCGTCACTTAATGCGTGCTTATTGGAATATCTTCAACTTAAACTAGTGGCAATTACACAGGCCAACAAAATTTAGTAGTAATATGAAATGGGAGAAGTTTCAACAAGTATTTTTAATATTTTAACTGGAGTATGGAGCATTTGTCCTTTTTTTTATGTAAATGATCTATCATGATAGATTTTAAATATTTATTTTAGATTTTATAATTTATAAAAAAAAAATAAATGAGTTAGTTAATGTCTCTTTGCTGGAACCCATATCGATTTTATTTAAATTAATATTTGGAAATAAAATATGAAGAAAACTGGGCTAGGCTTACGTTGATTACAAATGTAAATATGTATATCAGGGTTACATAGATTACATGGATCTACATATCCCTTGTATAACCTCACTTAAAGCAGCTGAATCATGTTGACGCATGTATTCTATATAAAAACTCAGATCAAGTACAAGTACTCAAATGACACAATAGAACAGTTTGTCTATACGAACCACTTAAACAGAAATAAAGCCTAAAACAAAGGAAATTCAATAGTAAAATCAATATAAACTAGAACTTGATTCGATAGAAATCTGCAATAGCAACAATAAAATAAAACATAAAACGAATCATATTTCATTTGAAATATAATCCAATGACAATGTCTACTTAATTTACAATTGCAATCGCCTTACGATATGTGCCTAGGAGGGAGCGTCGAGCGATAAGAACCATTTAGAAATGAAGAAGACCTCAAAATGTCGCAATGTCAACCTTGTGCACTAAATTGCAAATATATCGAAATCAATTTGGAATTACGTATATTGCAAAACTGTAAAAGGAAACAAATCAATTTCCATGAGAGACGTGTGTGAAAGTTAACCTTGCGTGCGGCGAGAGTGTGTAGGAAGCTAAAAAAAAAACATTCAAAATTGTTGACGAATAAGTAGAGGACAGAGAGAGAGAATTGTAAATACCAAAAAAAAAAAAAAAAAAAAAAAGGCGCCACTAAACGAACAATCAATGAAGTTACTTTTCATGCTAGCCGTGAGTTGTTTACGGCAAGAAAAAAATAAATACAAAATTGAAGAAGAGTGTGAAACATATAAAAGAAACGCAATTTGAGGCTTATCTAAGATTTCGCGCTTTGTGTTTTGTAAAGCTGCCATGTCAAGTCAACTCGAGTCAAGTCAACTTTGTTGCGAAGTCTGGCAAGGTTATTGCACACGAGAAACGCTCGTAAAGTCGCAGAAAAAAGCAAATATAAATAAAAGCAAGAACAGCATAAGAATAAATAAACTACAAGAGAACAAAAAACGAAAGAAAAAAGTAGAAAAATAAAATAAGCATGCGATAATTAAATATTTGATATGTCAGCTGTTTGCTGATGGCATCCGTCGGCGCTTCAAAGACCAAAACCCCAAATTGGGTTCACTGGGGAAGTCACAAATGAAACATAATAAAATTAACTTGGCTCGCTAAGCAGATGACAAGATAAAGATACTCTGGCAAGTGGCGTCAAGTGCTAAAAAGTATAGATAATAATAATTATGTCAGCTAGGCTTGGTGTTAAAAGCGAAGCGTTCTGAATGCTTAAGCAATTTCGGAGCCGTTAAATAGTGGTTGGTGTAGTCGAAGTTTATGTTTTATTCGGGGGAATCTTGTTCCAGCTGGGAATCTAGCACGAGAAACGTGCGACACATGCTTAAATAATCGAAAATTTCACATTGCTTCTAATCGATTTGAGACTTGGGGCTAATTGGCAGCAAATTTGATCTGCGAGTTCTGTGGAGAATTTTTATTTGATATAGAAATAATAGCTCATAGTTCGACCACAGACAGCTGAGCAGATGTAGAATCGTCTTGGCTGATTTTTGCTCATCAAGAATAATTTCTTATATAACTTATATTTATATACATTATTATATATTCTTAATAACATCTACCACGTCTCCTTTTGACCGTTAAGTACATCTGAACAACAAAATTTTATATAGCCATTTTCAAAAGGGTTCTTGGCATATAAAAATTACGAATCATAGAATTAAATAATAATTATAATATTCAATAATAAAATTAAAATGATTCATAAGAAAACAATTATATTCCCAAACAAGTAAGAAAGCTCTAGTCGAGACTGCTCGACTACGAGATCCCCTGAACCCTTGGAGCAATAGATATTTCAATACTTTTTCGCGACTTTCAGCTTACACAAGAAAAACACACACACACACACACACGCACGTACGCACACACAGGTATACATACACACACACGCATACAGACACAAACGCATACACACACACACATACACACACACATACAAGCAACCACGCATAAACACGCATGGGCTGCAGTGTGCGCTTACTATGAGAACTTAATTGTTTAATAACTTTTTTTATGGACGTACGATCTTCATGAAACTTTTAGATTATGATTATAACATGAATATGCATGTAATTGCCAAAGCACAAGTCTCTAGTATTTGAAATACGCTTTTTACAAAAGTGAGGGTGAGGGGGGTGAATTTAGAGGTGGGGGGTAAATTTTAACAAAAACCGAAATTGTATAAATTGCATATAAGCATACATTAAAAATTTGGAGACTCTAGCAATAAAGGTGTAGAAGATATAATTTTATAACTGGGTTTCGATAAGGTTTTTTATCGATAAAAAAAGATCGAGATGAGTTATCGATTTTTAATGATAAACTTGATATGCGCGCTGTAATTACGGACATTTAAAAAAAATTTGAAGTCTCTAGCACTTATATCTTCTGAAATCGACGCGTTCATACATACGGACAGACGGACAGACGGACAGACGGACAGACAGACGGACAGGGCCAAATCAACTCAGCTCGTCACCCTGATCAAGAATATATATACTTTGTGGGGTCTGCCACGCCTCCTTCTCCCTGTTACATACATTTCAACAAAACCATTATACCCTGATTTCCCATTGAAAATGGGTTCAGGGTATAAAAACGAGTTTATTTATGCCCTAATTATATTTATTTCTCTTAGGTATTTCCATTTAAGGATAAGAATTTTAATTTCTAAAAATTTTGCAAACACCATTACTTAAATATTAATTAAAATATATGTATATCTTACTTTAACTAAACTCTCGCTGTTTCATACCTGCATTATCCTTGTTTCTCACCCAATGCCTGTCGTCTATCATGTGCACATTCAGCTATATATATACTATACATCTCTGGTATATATGCGATCTTAATCGTCGACTATTTGCGCCTTATCATTTAACTGGTTTGGGCAATAACAACTTCCGCACATGCCTGTGGTCCAAGCTGACTAAGATTTATTGCAGCCTGTAATAATATATACACACAGCAGCACAACCGAAACACAGACACGAATACACAAGCACTCACCTAAGTAGACACATACACAAATGCAATTCATAACTCATTTCTTTTGTTGTTTCGTCGCATGAGCAATCACGCAAAATGACAGCCACAACTTGTCGTGGCACCAAACAACAGCAGCAACAACAATAGCAATAGCAATGCATATTTTGCATATTAAGCGCATGCCAAACAACAACAGCAACAACAACAATTGAAAAGCACTTGCTTGGCATTTGCATTTGCATTAACAAAGTGTGACCAACATTTAAAAAGCAAAACAAAAATCGAGTAAATATGGTGAAGTCGAGCTAAAGCGACTGTATAATACTTGTTCATAATGCACAGCCAGATAACAGCAAACATGTATCAATATATTATGTATTTGCCACGCCCAAAATGGGTGGACTACATTATTCATAGCTTCAGCTGATGAATAGCATATGAAGCAGATAGATAGATTGATATTCCAGTTCAGTTATTTTATTTCCCTTTTTTTTTGTCACGCTCCCAAGGGCGTATATATTTCAATCTTGTTCCATATTTAGAGCACTGGCACAATAACAAATATACTCGTAATGATTTCATGAACGAGTATTCAGAATAAATTCATCTAATACGCGTTGCGTTGCTTACGGAGCAAAGCAAAGGAATTTCATTCGTCTCGTACGCTAATGAGCTTTATCCATATTAATATATGGATATATATATATATATATATATATATATATATATATATATTCATATATAACAAATAAATATGGATATATTTATAGCAGAAGGCTATGGGATACGCAAGTGCGGAAATTAATTATGAGTGATTAATAGAAATCAGCTGAGCTTGGTTTAACTGCATTTATAGTTGGTGTTTCGCGTTATCGATGGTATTATACATAAATAAACATATTTAGGTGCAAGTCTAGACTTTTATAAATCAAATTCCTGTTTTGTTATAAATAATGAAACGCACTAGAGCAAAATGGATTCATAGAACTTTAAAAAAAAAAGTAATAATAAAATAAAATAAAATATAAATAATATATTAATTATTATTAAAGTGATTGCTTACTAAATACATATATTATAATACATACAATACATATAATACATACAATACATACAATACAATGCAATACATACAATACTTCAATCAATTCAATCAATCAATTTAGTATTATCTCATACCAATTCTACAGGTATCATATAATTAAAATAATTTCTATTTCATTTCTAAAATATTTCATATCAACCACCAAAATGTTAAGAATTTTGTTAGAATACATAAATAAATAATATGTCATTTTCAAAATATTTTATAATTAAATAAATTCCATTGCATCAATTTGCAATCAGATTTTTTTTTTAATTTTATATATATATAATATAATTTATAATTTATAATAATATATAATTTATATTAGTATTTCTTTTATTTTAAACTATTTAACATGTAAATAAAATACATAATTTATATTTGCTTTTATCCATTTGCTAATCAATGCAATTTAATTTGTCAACCTTTTTGATTATAATGCTTTTGTCAAATCAAATTGTATTATGCTTTAGCCACTTCATTTTTTCTTCGCTCTCTTTCTGCATATTTTCTATATAGAAAATTGCATTTACATTCTGAGCAAGTTATAGAAATGCTTAGAAATGTGTTCATTTATAACATTTGCTTAAGATATCACTTTCAATTTAGCTGCATATGCAAATCTTCTACAATATTTCAGTCATTCCTTTATGAAGCTATTTTTCTTTTGTTCGTTGCCCAACACTATGCATAGCTGCTGCTTATTCTCCTGCCTCCCCTTCGCACTCTGCTATTGCTATTGTAAGAATCTCAGACCAGATTACAATGGCAACATCTTCTTGCCTCGCTTGCTCAACTCGTTTACACCCGAAAAAAAAAAAAATAAATAAAACAAGTAAGAAGGCTCCAGTCGAGACTGCTCGACTAGGAGATACCCTGAACCCTCCAAGCTGATATTCTAATCAGTCTGGACTTCTTTTATGCACACATACATACACATGCACTTATAAGCACGCGCTCTGCTGACTGCGCAGTAAGCAGCGGCTGCGCTTGGGCTGCGCTGCAATGTGGGCAATATTATGAGAATTTATTTGTTGAATAATTTCTTTTGTAGACATACGATCTTAATGAAACTTTCAGAGCGTAATCATATGGTTAAAATATGTGTACATTCCAAAGCACAATTCTCTAGTACTTGAAATGCGTTTTTTACAAATTGGGGGCGAAGGGGGCGTGGTATCCAAAATCTGTAAATGACAAAATCTATGTATCCATTAACTTTATATACAACGCAAATTTGAAGTCTCCAGGTCTAAAAGTGTTCAAACTAGGCTGAAAAAACCAAGTCGATTTTTCGATTATTCTCGATAAAAAAGTTATCGGATGAGTTATCGAAAAAATAAAGCAAACTTGTACTGCCTATGGTATACACGAGTATGCATGCCAAATTTCAGCTCTCTAGCTCTTATATCTTCTGAGATTCTTTTGCTCATACGGACGGACGGACGGACAGACGGACAGGGCTATATCGACTCAGCTCGTCGTCCTGATCAAGAATATATATACTTTATGGGGTCTGCGATGATTCCTTCTGCCTGTTACATACTTTTCACAAAACCATTATACCCTGATTTCCCATTTTCAATGGGTTCAGGGTATAAAAATGTAGAAAAAAGCTAAGCTCTCATGACACACATACCAGTAGACAGCACGCCCTCTACTACTACTTCTACTGCTGGTGCTGCTGGTGCTGCTGCTGCTGCGGCCCACAAAATTTATTATCATGTAAAACTTTTGTGCAACAATGCGACAAACACAAAAGCCCAGCGAGCTCGCGGCTACTGTGCCAGCTGCGAAGCCAACTGATAGGCGGCGCCCCCTGCCTCAGCTCACTGCGACAGCAATTTGTTCTAGTTGATAATTTATTTGAATATTTGGCTTAATTATAAAAACAAAAACCAAAAAATATATAAAAGAAAAATGTTGCAACAAGATCTCTTGTGCATTTTATGCAATGTATTTGTGAATTATTTTATGGAATGTATCTGTGAGATACAAAACTGGTCAAGTAAAGTGCTGGGCGTTTAAGTCTACCAAGTGGCTGGCATTGAGCTCGTACTAATCACAGACAATAGCTCGAGTGCAGGTAAAGGAAATTTATGGCAATGATATAACGAATATTTGATGCTCTATAAAAAATATATATGATTATATATATGATATAATATTAATATAAACAGCAGGCTGTATTTGATTGACGTATTATTGTTCACTGTATAATATATAAAGGATATATGATATAATAGATAAATATATTATAATTATTTGAGTTTTAATTTGATAGAATATTCAAATATTTATTAGAGTAACATAATAGAGATGGAGATAAATAAAGTATTTAAATACAATTTAAAGCTTAGCAGTATGAGTTATATAAAAACGGGTATGAGTTAGATACCCGTTGAAATTATATGAAAACTCGATATTTAAACGAATAAGTAGAAATATATTTTAATATAGTAGACAGGGAGTAAAAGTAGAATATATACCATAATTTATACTTCTTAGATACTATATCATATTATAATCATATATAGATCGGTAAGAATCCGTTTGTAGCTCGAAGCTTTGCGCTTTTTCATGAATTCATATCTTGATTCATATGAATATTTGAATACCCTCTCTGAAGAGTATGCTATATGATTGTCGCTAATTAGCCCCCTTCTTGCATGACTAGACAAGCAGAATAAGCAGCTACAGATGCCCAAGGCAGAACCCCGTCGCGGCATTCTCTAACTTCCAACAATCGAGTCGAAAAAGACAAATGATATGCTTAGCATTGAACGCTGACTCAACTAATTTGATTTGGTCTGCCGTCGAGCTAGAGTGAGAGAGGGATTTGTGGCAAGCATTTAAATGCGAGCTGACGACCACTTAAAGTCGATTAACTGAGAGTCTCGTCCGGACAGCAGACCTTCCAAGTGATCCCGAAGTCATCCCCTTGCGCCCCGTTTACTCCCCTAGCCTAAGTCGTCTTGATTATAATTTCTGGTTCTATAATTTTTGTACATGGCAGCTGTGGCAACCTGGGCAAGATTCACGCCGCAAGCGATTCAAATCAAAACGTGCATACAAATTTCTATGCTTTGTGTGCGCCACGCCCTCTGGCTGCCCCTCCATGGGCAGCGCTTGTGTATCAAACAGTAGCGGCATATTCATTAATCAAAGAGCAGCAGTCCATTCGGGTTTGCGTACTCCCAGGGGGCCAGCTACGTATTAGTTACACTTTAGCAGGGGGCGGATGGGGGGTACGATGACGCTGACGACTGGAACTTGAAGATCGGAACTTATGGCTATTACGAGTACTTGGACAGCCTTAAAGAGAAGTTGATCTGATCTTGGCTTGGCTTGGGTTTGGTCTGTTGGGTTGGGTCAAGGTATAAATGCCAAGCTGAGCTCATCCGAACGAGCAAGCGATGCGTCTTCTTCTTAAGTGCTGTTCGCTAGGCGTGGCTGACAGCCAGACGCCAAGGTCAAGGATTTATTTTGAGACAACACGCGTTATCGAATCATGCATGAATCAGTGCACTTTTCATATGTTTGCTAATCAAAAGCGCTTATACATATCCTTCCTTGGCAAATAGCTAAATAAATTCATGCAAATTTTATTTATTTAATAAACAAGACAAATGTGGAGGGGTAAACGTACGCCAACAAGGACAACGACAGCAACGATGACGAGACGATGACAATAGCGTAGACAGAGCTAAAAGAGCGTTGGGTGAGGGAGCTACACAATGTTTATTGGCAATTCGTTGTAACAACTGTTGATAACTGGAGAGTATAGCTATGCATAGCTATGCCTGTTAATGGATACTAACGAGTCGTCTGTTCAGTGTCCATTGTCATCAACAGCCACATCAGCTCACATTGAGTCTCGAGTGCCAGCTGCGGCCTGTTCATGTGTTTGCTAATGGCAATTGAGCGAGACTCGCCGCGAACTTAAACTTAATAATAATACAATAATCTATGGGCTAGTCGTAAAGGAATACAAGTATTACACTGTGAATGTATAAATAACTAAAGGCTACACGTGGAAGGGGACGCTTAGGAGTGGAGTAAACACAAACAGCTGAAGAGCACTTCAAGAAAAATATATAAGTACATACATATACAATTTTAAGTATGTGTACAATTACTTAAAATAATTCTGTCAACGGGAACAGATGGAGTGTAAAAAAAAATATACAAAAATTGTTAATTTATTAATAAAAATATCAAATATGGAATATAAAATATAATATTTAAAATATAAAATATAAAATAAAATATTTAAATATAATACATAAGTATAATAAATGAAATATAAAAAAAATAAAATATAATATAGTATGAAATATATAATTTTAAATATATATAATAAAAAAATAAAATAAAATAAACTATAAAACTATATATATATATATATATATAAAATAATGAAAAAACGAGTGTTATGCAGTTGTCTTCCTTGTTAAATTTGGCTCCCTATTCATTAAATAATTCTGTTTAGAACCCTACGAAAATTTAAAGTATTTTAAATCGCCTTAGGAAAACTGCGTAATTAATTACTCGAAGGTCTGAATAGTTTTCAAAGTGCATTTATTACTCTGTTATGCACAGAACTAACTTGGTTATGTTATCAATCTTTGAAGTTAGTTTACTTTGAACAAGTTCTCAAGTTGTTGTGGCGCAGTGCGTATTTCCAATTAGCTCTATTATACTACTTTGATAATTTTTATATGCTGACAACTTTTTATAATTGTGTCCTTTGTTGCTTTGTTTCTAGTCACAAAGCACTGCGCTCTATCAATTATAAAAGATACTGTGCAACTGAGCATGAAATTAGCTGCGTGTGCTGTCGCCCTTTCAGTACAGTAGTCGCTCGCTAAGTAACCCTGACTTTAGACTGGCGTACACGGTCAGCGCTGTGGTAGTCACAGTCGATATCATTTCATTTCATTTCATGTTTATACATACATATTTATTCTACTACCTATATTAATTTATGCATTCTCTGTTGATTGCCTGCGTTACAGTTGACAAGTTTTCGCCCCGTTCTAGGGTGGGTGGACTCCACTCCTCCGTTCAGTTGGAATATTATAGGTATAGGTAGAGCTTGTCGTCGTCAACTTTATGGTAGTTAATGAGTTGTAATGGTTTCTTATTTCCATGTTCTCTTGTCTCTTGCTTTATGACATTGCGGCATTGATTAATTTTCAGAACCAATAACTACTAGCTGACATTATGCAGCCTTTCTCATTTTATGATATATACATAAACAGAAATATCTATAATTCATTTATCTTCATAGCTCTTGCTGGCATTTATCTAATGTTTATTCTTTGTATTTCTTCATTTTGCAGACGTCGCGGCAATTGCGCAACAAATAATATTTCTGTCTAAAGGTGAGTTCAACTTTCAAAACCGCAAATAGAAAAAAATAAAAATAATTTGAAAATATCTAAATTTAATAATTAATTAAACACGTTGTAGGCGTATCGAATGGCAAATATTCTTATGCACGAGCTTGTGTCGGTCTGGGTCACTCAGGGGTTAATAGTTCATTGACTTGGCTCATGTTTGGCTATATACGATATATCATGTCTAATGAAGATTTAATTAAACACAAAGCTGTGCGAGCCTTGTGAGAGTAGGTAGGCTTCAGATAGTGTGTTAAATATTTGAATATATTTGGATATATAATCATGTTATGTAATCCACTAGTCGAATAATAATTTGCATTTAATTTGTTTGAATTTTGCATAATAATTGCTAGAAAATATCACAATTCTCTTGATATATATTTAACATTATTTCGTAATTTAAATTAAATTTTTTTAAAGATAAAAGTAATTTTAAAATATTTAACATTCATACAGCACGTGTTAAACTACTTCATTTCTTGCCCAGTCTCAACACTGTTTTTCCTACCATATCATATTCAGTGCGGCACACAAAATTCCATTCAGATCTTATCTAACGCTAATCAAGTTGCCTGCTCCACTGACCCAGTCAGTGACCAAGCTCCGTCACAGTTGATAGCGTGCATAGTGCACATGTAACAATCATAAATTCTTTCATAAATACCGACGCCTTAAATGTGTATACGAAAAGATAAAAGCGAGAACTCTAATCATTTCAATACAAAACTTGGCTGCATCTGGCGGGGCACAGACAGCGCAGTTATCAGCGCTTGGTGGTTGTGTATTGACTCAGTCAGGCGGCCAGCTGCCGACCCAGTTGCCAGCTGTTGGTGGCTACTGCTTAATCAGCGCATTTGAGAATGTAATAGAAAGGCGCTAGGTTCACGGTTCATTCAACTCATGCACAAATGCAGACAGAAGCTGCCTGCTTTGGCATGCAAAAATTGTAATGCACTGCTCGATGATGAGTGCTTCCTGTATGATAAATGCTTGCCAGCCAGTCGCACATACACACACACACACTCACATACACATACTCCACTACATACTCCCCCAATGCAAATATCTATATATGTGTGTCAAGTTATTGTTTGCAACTTCATAGACACTCGCTGCCGCGAGATACTTTTCTATGGTATGCTGCTGTTGCTGACGCTGTCATTGAGCTGGGCTTTTGTTTAGCTTAGCTGCACGCCCTTTCAAGGCAGCTGCGCATTGTGAGACTTTTGAGGAAAAACTTGTACACCCATATAGCGTATATATAGGTTCTTCTAATTAAAAGTTTTATGCTGACAGCAGCGCGCCTACTGTGCCAGAGGCTTTACGTACGTCTGCCGGCTTATTATATTATATGTTTAGCGAATTTTCCACTTTGCGGCGCCTTATTAAACAAACCAATAAATACAACTTGGAAAAACTTTGGCTCCAAGTTGTGGCCAGGGCAAGGGCGTAGGCGTAGGCGTTGGCCTGGGCGTGTGTGCAGGCATTTGACAGCCCAGGAAAACACGTTCAGCACCACATGAGGTCGCCACTTCTCACGGATCCGCGCTCCTAAGTCGCTTGTTTGTTTTGTTTTCTTATACTTTATTTATATTCTTTTCGGTGTTCTTCTTTTCATATGTATATAATTTTCTCTTCGCCTTGGTTTTATGCGTTCTTTTATTATTTTGCCCAATTCGCGCGCGCGCAACTTGTCAAGAATTTCAATGAGTTCGTTTCCCTTTCGGTAGTCGCTCGACTGGTGGTCGGTTGGTGGTGGAGGTGGCTCAGTGGTGCGGTGGCCAAAGCAACGGGCAGCTGTATTAAAGTAGAACCTGTTGAATTATTGGTGTGATTCAGCAAGAAGTAACAAAACGACAAAAACGAAATAGATAAACAATGGGATAGAAATGAAGAAATATGTTGAGAAAATGTAAAACAGCTGGAAGCTGCTGATCAGGCTGCTGCTTAAAGAGACACCATTTATGCCTAGCATATTAGCATATGAAACTAAAATATAGATCGATAAGTGTTTGTATCGATCAAACTATAGAAGCTATGAATAAATGAATTATGAACCTGTATAGCATGGAGAGTTTAAAAGTTTTATATATGTATATATAGATTTTTCATCGATTATTATTAGCAATTGTATAATTATATAAAATTTATATAACATAGATTCATATAGATAGATAGCTCTTAAGAATATAAATACATGCCTGATAATATTTATATATTTATTGATTACTATATGTAATTTTATCTACTGGATAGATTTCAGTTTCATTATGTTTTCACCACTAAAGAAAACAGATATATCTATATTTATAACAGCAAATTATATTGGGCTCTTATCGATTTTAATCGAAAAACAAAAATTCTAATATAATTAATTTAATAATGTTAAACGATAAATATATATTTTTAACTATCAAAATATATATTTTAATTATAAAATATTATCTAAATATTTGCCAAGTGCAAACATTGTCTCGCAACTTCGCTTAGCTCCTCGTTTCAAATATACTTATAAAAATTACTTATCGACCCATTGTCACCTTCGAATTTTGCTGACTCAAAGCAACATTTGGCATTCCCCCAAAAAGTCGTTTGCCAAAATCGAAGCGTAGCAAAAGCGCAAAATAAGACATTTTTCCAACCAAATATGGTTAATTGTTATTTAGTGAGTTTGGAATAGCCGACAACACCTGTGCCCAGTTCGTACTATGAATAATCAAATGCTAAAGCCATTAAGTTAAAAGAGGAACATATAAACTGGAAATGAACTTTTTGTAATGCATTGCGTCACACCACAAACTTTAAAGTGTGGAGTGTGCGGCGATATTTGGGGCTGGGGGCATGTGGCAAGTTGTTGACATTTTATGGAGCCCACAATTTGAATGCTTTGGCCCTTTTGGCAGCGACTGCGACCAGCCAGCTACAGCACAATGTCGTTGCAACATTTTATAGTCCAATTACATGCAACGCTGAGCCGCCAAGAACATTGAGCCAAATATCGCGCATCCATCACATGCTAAACGCACATCATGTAAATTGTTAGCAGCTCAAGTCAACGACGGAGTCCGAATCAGAGACGGCCTGCGTCTATCATTAAGCTGTCGTAAATCACAAGTAATTGACATTATACAATGTGCACGGACTGAGGCAGAGGCAGCCAAAGAGCTGAGGCTGCCAGAGCCGCGCAGCCAGTCAAGCAAATAAGCAACAATTACCCACCGAGATAGCAAACAAAATGCACGTAGCAACAATTAAGCTAAACATATTACATGTAAGCACATGCTTCAATGATGATTGCGACTAGCCTCACATTTAGATCCAATGCACAGAAAGAGTAGCTGAAAAACAAAAAGAACAAAATAGAAGATGGCAATTTAAAAGTGAATGAGGCAGATATATGTATGTATAAAGGAATATTGCTGGAGGCATACATAAATCTTAAAATCGGTTGATATGTAAAAGAAGATATAGCTGCTTGTACTGAATTCCTAATTTAAATTTTATTATCAATAGTGAATGAGCTACAGTGATCTATATTCTACTCAAATGAGTGAGCTAATTTCACATTTTGTTTGACTTCACCCAACTTTAAAATATGTGTAACATTTACTTAGATCACTCGAAATTTTTTACATTTTTAGTTTTTCCTTTGGTATATGCTATGCAACAATTTGGCATAGATACGAGCAGAGAGTGAGCATCTACACAAGATTGCGATTGCTCGCTAGCTGAAATGCACAATTAAAATGCAAAAGCAACAACAAGCAGTGAGGGGGAGATAGAGAACAATAGACGTACGTCTGGTATTTTTAGACTGACACACTAAACAAAAGACGAGCCAAAGGCAGCGCATCGCCTCCACCCTTAATCTCAACTCAATCTCAGCCGCTCACCCTCTGCAGTAGAGTGATAGAAGATAGACAAGGCGTCTTTATCGCAGTATTACGAAATGCTGCCAACAGTTGTGAGCGTGATTCTATATAGAATTCGCACGATGCTCGACAGCTAGGGGAGATATATATATATATATATGTATATATAGTACACGTATATATATATATAAATAAACAGCAGCGCGGAGACGTAATCGCGAGTGTTAGCTATTAGCTAATAGTCACAGATGACGCTGCAAAGGCGGCCGAAGGTCTGCCAGAAAGGTGGTCAAGGTTTGATAATATCGCATAAATCGTCAATCAAGCTTATCGCCAAAAATATATAAATAAAATATAAAGAAACGATTAATATGTGGTAAACTGCATAGGCTGACATTTCTCACGTTGTTATCGCTTAATATTGAACAGGAAATCGCATATCAGAAAATATTAATACAACTATAGATACATAAATATATTTGTATATTTCTTGATATAGTCGGAAAGGTAACGCCACATGTGCCGCTGGCCATGGAGAATGAAAAACAAAACACGGCAGTTGTATGTAAATAAAGCTGATTGTTCGCAAATTATGATCAAAAGAAATGACGAGTTCTTTTTCATTCTTTCTGCTTCTTTTCTCTTTTTGTTTGTTTTTTGTTTTGTCGGGTTCTTGGGCTGTTGACTCTCTCAATGGGGCATTGCTCGATATGAATATTTGCGTATTAATCGTCTATGTCGGGCATTTCATATGAGTGCTTGGAGAACTATTTGTATGCAATGCATTGTGGCTACAGTAACTGTTTATTCACTTGAAAAAAAGCGAAAAATTTACAATAATTTTAAATAGTAATAAATATGCAGGTAAATATTTATTTAAGTATTGTGGTTTTAAGTCGAGTTATTCGCGGCGTTCATTCGTTTATGATTAATATAAAAGCTTTGGCAATTTCAATTGAAAATCGTTTTGTAAACTTTTAATTTTATATAACCCTTTCAGAAAAAAATATAAACACTCAGTGCCTAAACATTTCTTAAGAACTCCGAAATATTACAGATGAAATGTGTTTCAAATAATTTAAAATTATTCCAATTTATATATTATCACTTAAAGTTAACGTCGAACTTCACTTATTAAATTATATCTGCTATTTTTACCAAGTTTATATTCAAATTTGATTATATTTATTTAGTTTTTTAATTAAATAAATATTAACTCTTGAGCTTTTGCTTTTAACTAAGAACTTTTATAAATTAATACTCAAATTTAATAGTAATTAAAAACCATTTTGCTCCCACCAACGTCAGCCCATTTGAAACATAAAGTTTCCCCATTTCACCCTTGCCCCTCTGCTGGAACTATACGAACTCTCCGCGGCTACACATGTTCTTGTCGTTTGGCAAACTCGAACATGATTTCGAGTTATGCTCGCGTCGCATCTATCAGCACGTCGAGTTGTAAATTTTTAACTAATTTGTCAAATGTGTCATAAAAAAGAGAGCGGGACCATCTGCAGCGTAAAGTTGAACAACATGTGGGTCAAATTTCGGCCACACACACAGGCAGAACCAGGAACTAAAAAAAAAGCAAAGCCTAAGCAGCCGCCAATTTAGAACTCCCAAAAATGAAATTGTGGGGGGGGTAAGAAAAAAAAACTAATTGCATTTCCTGTATGTGTGTGTGCGAGTGTGTGTGGGGTAGACATAATTCCATTTGGAAAAGTCATAAATTAACAAAACAACTTCCGATGAAAAAAAAAAAAAAAAAAAAAAACACAACAAAAATGAAAACAAAACAAAAACGAATGAAGCACGAAGAACATGCAGCACAGCAAAAACTTTTCAAAGGGTCGACACAACAACAACAAACAGCAACAGCAACAACACCAACTTGCAATGCTGCAAAGTGGCTGACAAAAAAAAAACAACAACAACAACTCTCCAAAACCAATTGAACTGAGCATAGAAAGGGGTTAGGCATGGGACTGAGGCTGGGACCGGGGTCTGCATGGGCAAGCCCCGTTGTCAGAGAGCCGTTAGAGCGTGACGCGCCAAACCACTTAACCGCTCTATATGCAGTCTCTGCACCCACTGTGCCACAGCCCCCCGCCCACCGCCCTCGAGACTCCAGCTGTGGCTGACCGCCTGCCACATATTTCATATGGAATCTGGGCAGCTCTGTCCCACTCCATCTCTGCCTCTCTCTCCATCTCTTTCTATCTGCGTGAAGTGCTTGTCGTGGGGCATGTTAATTAGTTCGGGCTGTTGTGCTGCTGCTCGGCGAGTCCCTCGGCTCATTAAAATTGACTGGGCAACAGAGTATAGTTTATCTTTTGCTGAGCAACAGGCCTAGGAGAGGCATTTGCTTTAGTGTAAATATTACTCTTTATCTATGTGGTTATTTTTGATAATGTCAACTTGAGAGCAAATTATGTTTCAAATTAATTGAATATTTAAACTGAAAGTTTCCTTAAATTCTCATTAAGATAAAAGGCGTTAGACTGTTTATATGAAATATAAGTATTAGCTATGACTAGTTGATGCTTAATCTGGTGGCAGGATTTCTGTTAATTCCACACTTCTCTTCAAGTAAAATTATAAAAATTGTATTTTAGTTATAGTATTCTATTCAGCTAGTATAGCAATTCTATAAATTCAATTATATTTATTTTATACAATTTTTTTGTTAAAAAAATATATATTTTTTCTTGATCTTGAGTTTCAAAAGTAATATTCTTCTCCTTTAGAGCAGCATATATTTCATATTTATATTCAAACTCATATTATTCTTGAATTATATTACCTTTATATTAATTTTCTTAAGAGCAGCATATACTTAATATACATAATACATTATACATGAATATATACATTCAAATTTATAATCAAACTGTTCCTAGTTCCATTTCCTCTTTAACTCACTCCTCCACAACAAACTCAGCCAAAGCAAATGCTCAGCTCAGGCTATTGCCTTGATGGCTCAGGTAAATGAATACAGGGTATCTCTCAGTCATGTGCTCTCCTCATTACACACACATCTGTACTTGCCTTTGCCTACGCTGCTCTTGCAGTTATCTCTGCGTAATTTTTATGCTCTGCCTGCAATGAAATTCCTGGCCTATGGAATCTCTTTCTGCAGCAGCTCCCTCGGACTGAATCATCATCTGTTTTATTTGCGCGCCGCCATTAAGAAGTAAACCGCATTTTATTGCGCCTGTTCTCACCAGCAGCTAACTAATCAACGACATCAAATTATGTTTTCTAATTTTTTTTTTCGAGTTAAAAAAACTCTATAAAATGCAAAGAAGTCAAAATGCTGGCATCATATTCTAGGAGATACTATAATAGGCTAGTTACAGCGGAGTTCGCTGAAGCATGTAAAGAGAATAAAAATAAAATTACGACTGCCAGAATTTACATAAATTTGTCCAGGCTGGGAATGTGCGCGTAATGGGCTCCACGCTAGATGGTAATGGTTGATGTTTAGTGGAACGAAACCAAGTTGTTATAATGTGTTGAGCTCTGCTGTGACATGTAGCATGTAAATGTGATGGGCGTGCAGTTTACGATAGGGCAATAGAAATATGACAGGAAATGTGTGAAGCAGGGACAGGAAATTGTTTTTATTTATTTTTTTTTTTACTTCTTTTTTTACTATACGTGAAATGTGTAAAAAATAATATTGGATTTAAGGATTTATGAGTTGATTCTCTGTATTTGCTGCAGTGAATGCATAGAATGCGAACTCAGATTGAGAGAGCTTCGAGAGGGCAAGCCCAACTCTCAAGCCAAATCAAATTGTTCAATTCTAACTCTAGAAGCCCGTCTGACTTATGTGAGTTTTTTATTATTTTATAATATATATTATTTTTATAATTATATTATATTATTTTTTAATATATTTTATAAATGATGTAATACCTAGCTTTAAGCCTAGATGCAAAAAGTGAAATTAAGATAAATGCTACCAAATACTCAAGAAAATCACTCAAGCACGAGATCAATTTTGTTCGATTTGCAACCACAAAAAAAAAAAAAAAAAAAAAAAAAAAAACAATAATAATAATAATAATAATAAATACAAAAATAGAAATAAAAAAAAAAAATAATAATAATAAAAATAAA
This sequence comes from Drosophila mojavensis, assembly GCF_018153725.1. NCBI lineage: Eukaryota > Metazoa > Arthropoda > Insecta > Diptera > Drosophilidae > Drosophila > Drosophila mojavensis. Next base: position 10,001,112 of record NW_025318858.1, read on the forward strand.
GTTAAAATAAACAACCAAAATATATAAATAAAACCTATTAGCAGCATAAAAACACCAACTAAATGTAAAGCTGATCTAATCAATGTTCATATGCTAACAAAACTTTCTAAAACTAAAAAAAAATAATTATAGCTTAATTTTTACAGAATATGCAATTGATGTACATATTTAAATTTCAAGCTCATTTTTATGCACTGAATCGAAGCTCTGCTCGGAATTTCATACTACAACTGGCACCTGCTGTAGAATAAACTCAGTCTATTTATTTTTTGTTTTCATTCAGATGTGAACGATTTGAAGACAATGAAGTCTCTTTAATTAATAGCTTGAGCTTTTATCGATTTCGTCCATTAAGATTTTGTAGTATATTCGACTAGCTTCGATCTAAGCGCAGTCCATTAGCTGCAAACAAAAACAGAAGGCTAAAAGCTGCTTTCTACATCTCGCATCTGATAAGAGACCATAAAATAATCTTTGAAATTGAAATGTGAACGGTTTGTAGACAAAGATTAGATTCAGAAAGGGTTTTCTTCTAATGCTCAAAAGTTTCTACATAGGATAAACCTGAAAATAGATTTGTTTTACACAAATATCAAGCTGTTGTTTATACATTCAGCTTAAGCTCTGCTCATTGACTTGCTGTATCTTGCAACACTTTGCATCTGATGTAAGAATTTCGTTTCTTAATTTGACTTTGATATGCACTTAGTTGTCGGGCACGCGGCAATTAGTTTTGCCAAAAATAATTTCATTGCGCCAACGTTTTCCATTATACAATGCACAGGTATGTGAGCGTGTGTGTGTGTGCCATATTGCAGCATTTTCAATTAAACTGTTTCATTTGGGTCTAAAAATAAAAGCTCGAAACATTTACGTGCTGATTAAACAGCGTAAAGTATGCGAGGAATTGGCGCGTAAAAGATTTCGTTTGATTTCATTTTAGTGGGCAATCGCCATGAGGCGATACAGGGGGCGTGGCTTTACAATTTGGAACGTGTGGCAACCGTTAGCAATAGACAATTGGAAAGCAGCGCTAATTAGACAGGCAATGCGCGAAAAATATGAGCAAAGTGAAGATGTTCGACAGCCGCGATTTTCACTGGGAAAACAAAGCAAATTATAAGGCATCTCAGTCAGCTCTTTCGCTATCTCTCTCTCTCTCTCTCTCTCTCTCTCTCTCTCTCTCTCTCTCTCTCTCTCTCTCTGTGTCTGTCTCGTTTTCATCTCTAGTGAGACAGACAGACACACGCTAGTCAATAGTCTCAATATCGATTTCACTTGCCGGCTGCAGCGAAATGATCTGGCAGCAGTTTTGTGAAAATAAAAACTCACGTTTTGTAAAACTCGTTCGCGCTTTTCATTTTCAATGCAATGACAAATTCGTCCGCCAGGGGGCGCCACTCAAAAGAGCAGCCACAGCAGCAGCAGTAGCAACTGTTCCCATTTGCCGTTCTAGTTGTGCTGTGCCGCCTTTCGACTCCTCTGAACGATCTTTCATTATATATTGAGCACACATTCGCGCACACTCAAAAAAAAAAAAAAAAAATAGTAGAAGCAGAAGCAAATCTCATAAATTCTTTCGGGGGCAAACGACGCCGAATACGAGTTCCTTTCTCTTTGGCCAACGTCTATCGACCTGGCTAACACATGCATAACTTGGTCACTGGGTCGATATCGCAGCCCGTCTGGTCTTCTGATCTTGCACCACGATTCTGCTTTATTCTGTGGCTGCTGCCACTTAATTTACTTGCTTTATTTACTTTCTGCTTCATTTAACAACAGGTAGCAATCGACCAAAAGCAAAACAAACTCAAGAACTTTGTTTACCAATTGCTTAAGAGGCGCGGCTGAAAGATATCCACATGTGCAACTCTCTGGGGATACACAAATCCAGGGAAGTTTGAGTGATATATGTAGGAATTTGTTGTGTGCTAGAAATTGGGATAAGTGAGTGGGCATTGCATAGGAAGTTTACGCAGAGCCAGAAATAATATTGCAATATATAAATAGGAAGTGCTCTCATTTGTCTTGGAGATCTGGGCTGCTCAAATAAAATCGTATGTTAATATATGCCATGTAGTGGCCACCGTTTGTTGATCAAACGTTACGAATTCAATTGGCATCTGAAATTTAAATGCGCTCTCCCGCTTGAAACTCATAAATTACGATGGCAACAACAGCAGCAATATCGACTCGACGCGACTCGGCTCGACCTACAAAGCATGTCAGATCTTGTGCCTGATCAGCTTCAAAGTTGAAATTATGCATGGGTCGATAAGAAAGAAACACAGGGAGAGCGGGCGAGTGAGAGCGGGAGAGAGGCAGATCGTATCCGAGGTAGAGTCTGTAATCAAGCGCGGAGCGAAACGTAACGTAGGTCAGAGTCAACGAATTTGACAGCGGCTCTAATGAAGCAGCAATTGGAGAGGAACGGAGAGGGAGGCGGGCAGTTCGACTTGAAGTTGGAGGAGGCGACAGCATTGATTGCCAATAGAAGAAAGGCAACAACAAAATTAGCCCCTGGTCAAATGAAGTGCGCCTTTTTGATAGAAGCTGAAGCTGAAGCTGAAGCTGAAGCCGAGCGCAGCTGCAGCTGCTCCACTCTGATTAAGCAGCGCCTTCAATTGGATGACGTTGTCGAAGTCCAAGTCGCAGTCGATGTCGAGGTGCCGGTCAATGGTCAGTGGCCAGAGGCAGGCAGGCAGCAGCGGCAGTAAAAAAGTTGATTACACTGTTCAACAAAGTTGCTGCGACTACAGCTGTTGTTGTTGTTGTTGTTGTTGCTGCTGCAGACAGTTGTTAAATCAAAATCGTTCACTAGCAGCGAGTTGAATACACTAAGAGAAACTGGGTATTTTGACTATGATCTTAACTACGTAACATGTGAAAGAAGGCCACATTGCGTATACATAATTAAATATTATTTATATCAATTATATATATATAAACATGGCACATCTATCATAATCTATCCACTACCACATATATTTATTTATATATAAATATAAATAAAAAAATATAAATTTATATATAAATATCAATAAATATAAATATAAATATTAAATATATATTTGGAATATAATTAAATATACCTTTTATATTTATACTACATTTGATTTATAATATGATTTTCAGAATATTTAGTATTATTTTTAGGTTGAATAGACAATATATGCAATATATGCATATTCATATATTATATATATATATATATTATATTATGTATTATATGTATATATTATTCATAAATTATTTGGACAGAGCACTCGTAATTTTTCACATAAACATTTCCGACGTATGTATATGTCCTACATATTTAAAAATCTTTTGTTATGGCAAATTCCAATAGACAGTTCAAAGTAATTTTTTCATTTTATTTATCATATTCTGAGAGCATTATATCTAATATATTATATAATATATAATAATATATTTATTGTGATATATAATATCAAGTATTACATATATAAATATATATATATATATATATATATATATTTGATTTCATTCTTGTTATTTTCTTGAAATATATATTTGGTATTCAGCACTTGACTTCTTCAGTATTATCAACAGGCTTTACTAAAATTATATAACTATAACTTTACTATAATTCCATCATTTATTTATCACATTATTATTTATTATATATCTCTTTCTTATACAACTCTTCATTCTAGTGTATAGAGTCTTCGTCAGTTTGTTATTAGTTTTCCAAATTATCTTTCTTTCTGCTCCTATCCGACATCTAATTTTTTGTGCTTTTCTACGGCTCTTTTATTATATATTAAACGCTGATTTTGTTGTTGTTATGACAATTGCAACAACAACAACAAATAAAAATAAAGACAGAAATTCAATAAAAAATTGAATAGCCAATTGATAGGAAATTGGGTGAAATTTGCAGCCTGCTTTGGCTTTGGCGTTGGTTCGACTCGGCGCAACTGGAAACGCCTGGAACTGGAGTCTCTCTTGTGTGTGCAGCTGGTTCAATGACTGCTTAACAACTGATGCAACCGATGCGAGGATTGTAATTAATGCACATGATATTGTACACTTTGGTTTATGATGTAAGCCAGCAGTTGATTGACAGATTGACGGACAGCAAATACCGCTGCACAATTATTAATTGATTAGACGCAGCGAGTGCAGCCATCAATCAATTAAGAGGGGCGTGGCTGTTAGCTGGCTGAAAAGTGAAAAGTGGAAGAGATTTCTATTGTCGCTAACGAGATGAATGAGCAAACGGCTTCGTTAACGGACACACACAGTATTTATATCTATATATATAGAGAGAGAAGTATATATGTATATATATATATATCTGGGAAATCTCAGTTTAAGCATCTCAAGACATTTTCAGCGACAGCTGTCAACGCGTCTCGCAACTGGCCAGAAAACATACAAATTTATTGCATGCCACTGAGAAACAAATAAAAAACCGAATTTGAGCACACCTCGTACAGAGAGAGAGTATTTATAGCCACGACGACCCTGGCTGCCCTTAAAAATGCCGGCAGAGCGTCATGGCCCGGTTAAGAGATGGCGAGCTGCCTCCTGTCGCTGCTCAGCTATGCGGTCGAGCCAAACGAGAATCGGGGGGAAAAGCAAAGGAAAGCAAAGAAAAACAGACAAACTAAACTGTCTGTCCCTCTGCCAAATGGCCAACAATCGGAAGTTGCGAATTGCGGCCAATCAATAGAAATCGTCTAGAGAAATGTCAAGCGCCTGAATTTGCAAACAAGGAAGTCATTTCTATGCATAGTTCCGCTGCTCAAACGGATTTCAGCCAAGAAAACTTTGAATTTAAAGGTTTTTTGCTTAAAGAGAACTTTAGGATTTAGGAAGTTGTCTTAAGACTTGAGAAGCTTTAATGAGTTTAGCTAAAGTTTCCCTTGATTGGAATGAAATTTATAAATAATATGTGAAAGGCTAGATAAACAATAGAATTTTGCTCGAATTCTACAGGAGCTTGACAAGGCAGAAACAGTACTTCTGATTTATCCCTCTCTCTCTTTCTGTCTGTTTTCATTTATAACTCTCCATTTATTCTTAAGCAAATATTAAGTTTTCTTAATGCTTTAAATTCCATTTATATTAATCAAGGCTCACCTTTTCTTCTCTTTTCAGGTAAATATGTCAACCAAATACTTTAGATTCTTATACTCCAAAGGGCATTTGATATAGCTCTGCAGTGAAAACCTTTTCTTTTTTCATATAAGAGGGGCAACAGGTTTTTAAATTTCCGCAATTTTCCATTTCTATTTTTTTCTTTTATTTCCGTTACTGTTATAACATAACTGTTATTACACACTCCACACAGAGAGGTCACACCCGCTGCTGACCTTTGCAGCAACTCGAATGTAACCAACAAAAATTACTCGACCATAACAAAGAATTCTAGGCACTTTAACGCATTCGCCTTTGTCAGTTTTTAATAAAAAAAAAAAAAAAGTAAAAAGCAGAAGACAAAAACCCACAAAAAAAAAAAAAAAAAACTATATAGATATATTTATATATGTGTGTATATATGTTTGTCTTCCAACTCTTTTCTCAACTTTAATTAAGAACTTCCTCTCGGTGTGCGTCTCGTAGCTTTTATGGCCACAGCAAAGGTTAGTAATAATAATAATTATGATTTATTTGCGACTCGTATGCAAGGCACATTTCTGACCCAAATCCGCTAAGAAACGCTGACAACATTGACCCATTTAAGCACAGGCATAAAACTGACCAAAATATAAAAAGTTTTATGTACGCACGAAACGTGTGCTCAAGCATAAACAAAGCGAAAATCATGCGAATTTCTTTCCGATATACGATTTGCATATATTCCCCAAAATTAACGGAAAATTTCTGATGGCATTCATCAAATAGGGAAGATCGATTTATATCCATATGGAAAACGATTGAAGCGCATGTGGCACAAATATTTGTTTAAATTTAGTTGTTCCACACGCTCAAATCAATTAAGTGAAAAACGCGCGAGCGAAACTATTAATAAAAGTGGAAATGTTCATAAAAAATGGTCAACTCATGTGATACCCTATATTAAATAATATAGGCAAGAGGAAATTAAAAGAAAAGACATAAATACATGTAAATAAAAGGAAAATTATAAATAAAAGCTAAAAAAAAAAAAAAAAACAAAAAAATATAGTAAAATTAGAATAAAAGTAATAATAAAAATTAAAACTAAAAAAAAATGTATAACAAATCATTTGAAGAATTTGTTTTGTAAAATGACAGATAATTAAATTAAATAATTTAATTCACGCTCTTAAAAATTATATTTTTTGATATATTTTTTGCAGCTAGAGCCTAACATATTTTTTGTATAGAAATTCATCTTAAACCTGGAATCACTCACTCATGCAAAAGAGTATTTATTATAGCAAAGCATTTATTTGATTAACTTGGTAAAGCGATGAAAATTTCTATGTAAATTGAAACCAAAATATATTTTTTCCAAGAATACATAATACATGCCACGTGCCAAAATATAAATATTTCTAAATAAAGAAGCAGAAATATATTTTCATAATACTAATAAATAGTTCGCTTAAAGCCTGACCAAGCAAGAGTAAAACTCCATTCAATAACTATATTTCAGCAGCAGTTAATGTAATCAATTACATTAAGCTGTTGATATATTCAAAGAGATTTGATAATAAATCAGCTTAGCACGGCCGTACGTGCAGCTATAAATACTAATTTATTACACTATTCAAATAATTGACAGAAAAAAAAAAAAGGTTTCAGCTGTTCATTCAAAATGTAAATTGATATTAATATTATTTTATAATCTTTGCTATAAAACAATGACTTGTCAAATGTAATGAAATTTCGTTTTGAAATCACTTTTCCACCATCAAAAAATCTCTACAAAATATTTTTTCTTGAATAGCAACTACTTTTTCTTTCGCTAAATGGCAGGCAGTTAAATAATATGTTTGTTTAATTAAGCGGCTGCCAAAGAAGTGAAAGTGCACAAGGCACATCATGTCAAAAGATAACAACAGCAGCAGCATTGTGACATCGGCGCTGCATTCGCTGCCTGTGCAACGATGCGTATGCGTAATAATTTTGTCCCGAAGCGAGATAAACTGCGTTAGCCGCTTGTTAAAGTGAAAACTGCACAAAGTGTTCACAAAAAAATATTTAAAAAAAAACAAAAAAATTTTATTTTGATTTTCTTTTGTAAATTTTAGCCAAGGCTTAGAGCTGGGTAATGGAGCTTTACTTAATTAGGCTTTATGAGCATTTATTGGTGCATGCACATAAGAGCTGTGGAAAATCTGTGATCTTCAAGTTGTTGGTGTTTTTTTTTTTTTTTGTGTGCAAAGAAGCGACAACGAACTCAAGTGCATTAACCTTAACAATCAGCATTTAAGTGCCCACAGCCACAACAACAACAACAACACCAACGACAAGGAGCAGCCATGCGTTTGGCGACAACAACAACAACAACAAATAGTTGGCCTGGACCCTGATCTTCAAGAAACCTGCAACACTTGCATCAGCAGCCTGAGCATCTCAGCAGCAGCTGAGGCAACCGCAGCAGCCGCATTCAAAGCTTTTTCAAAAGCCTGTTTAGCGAGTTTCGATCGACTGCGTCCAGCTGAGTGTGGTCAAAACGTGTTAGGGTTTATCTTGCAGTCAACTGCTAGCCAAGAGCCAACTAGCTCGCACTGCCCGCCCGGTGCTCCCATCTGTTTCTCAATTAGCTGGCCAGGCAAATTTTTCAAACCAACTTTGAACTGTGCCTGGGCATTGTCTTTGTATTTCGGTTTTACTTTACTTTTTCACTCACTTCACAATTCATGAATGTTGAGCTCTAAAAAAATGAAATAAATGCGTTGACAGACACTTTTTGTGACCATTTCCATTTAATATTTGTTTATTTATTTATTTATTTTTTTTCTATGCGCATTTTTCGCTCGAATTTCCACTTTCAGTTTGTGCCTTTTTTCTTTCTTTCTTCTTCGTGCTTTCTTATGGAAATTCATTTGACATTTTTATTTACGAGTTTCGACTTTTGCGCCTCTCTGTCGGCGTTTGGTTTTTGATTCGCGCCACAGTGAGTGCAACTGAGATGGAGAGACTGTGTGAGAGGGAGAGCCACAGCTGACAGTTTGTCTGCTGCCTGCTCCAGTTGATATATGACCTGTCTGAAGCGCTTTAAGCGTTTAGTTTGCATCTTATAAATCGCATATGAATGTCAATTTGGGCATTGGATTAAGAGTGAGTGAAAGAGACGGGAGAGAGACAGGAAGAGAGATGAAGAGAGATAGGTAGTCTGTGGTTTGGGCTTGTTTAAAAAAGATTTAGTAGTTTCATTGTGTGGCAAATTTTAAATCTAGAAAGTAAATGCAATAGTTGCACTGTTATAAAACTGTTGAAATTTTCATTTAAGGAGTATGGGAAACTGTTAAATGATTAAATTTTTTACGACTGGCACACCAATTTCAAAAGAGTTTAGATTATAAAAGAAATTTGTATCGCAGTCGTAACTTAATAAATATTATGTTGTTCAATTTATATTACATTATTTTGAAATTATTTATTAGATAGATAATATATATTAAACTTAAACGACTTTTTATTTTGAATAGTATTTTACGAAATATATATATTTTATTTATTTATTTATTTAAAAAAGGAAACAATGGTCCTATGATAAATATCATAAATAGTTTTTCTTAGCTAATTTCTACTCTTGTTAATTTATAATTGAACATATTTATAATGCATAATGTATTCATAGATTATAACTAATCGAAAATTTATTTTATTCATTTATGTAAAATGAAAAACAGCTCAGTTTAGTATATAGTATATTTTCTATTATATATCTAGATAGATAGCCAATGACTCTCAGAAAATTCACAGAGTTTCCCAGCAAAGTTGTACTCGCCTACAAAACAATCCCCAAACGAAACTCAGCGAGATATCTCAATAAACAACTTCACGGTTTGTTAATGGAAAACGATGTTAATTTTAATTACAAATATGACATTACGAGTACTTTCGAGTATTGCATGTCCAATTGCTTTGCGCTTCGTGGGGTTTTTAGATTTTCAGTTTGTGTTTTGTATTTTCGTTAGTTTTCATGACGATTGGCAATTTATTGTTTGGTTTTGCCTGAAGAGATCTAATGAATGCTTCAATTTCTGTGTATTTTCTGTATTTTGTTTTTCTGCCTGAATCGAAAAATCAAAATCAAATTTTCGCAATGCTGCAGCGGAGAGCCGCTGAATAAGAGGAGTGAATGGTATGGATTAGTTACGGCCTTGACTAAACATTGTGTCTAACTGAAAAGAAATCATTTACAATAGACAACGATGACGACGGCAGTAGTCTTACGTAATTGTCAATAACCAAATTCAAATATAAAAATAATAAAAATAACAAAAATTAGGTCAAGTTTTTAATGGAAGAATCCGAAAATATCGATAAACAATGCAAATCGCTTGTTCTTCCACACAAATATAAAAAAAAACAAGTAAGAAAGCTCTAGTCGAGACTGCTCGACTACGAGATCCCCTGAACCCTTGGAGCAATAGATATTTCAATACTTTTTCGCGACTTTCAGCTTACACAAGAAACACGCACACACACACACACACACGCTCGTACGCACACACAGGTAAACATACACACACACGCATATAGACACACATACACACACACACGCATACAGACACAAACGCATACACACACACACATACACATACAAGCAACCACGCATAAACACGCATGGGCTGCAGTGTGCGCTTACTATGAGAACTTAATTGTTTAATAACTTTTTTATGGACGTACGATCTTCATGAAACTTTTAGATTATGATTATAACATGAATATGCATGTACTTGCCAAAGCACAAGTCTCTAGTATTTGAAATACGCTTTTTACAAAAGTGAGGGTGAGGGGGTGAATTTAGAGGTGGGGGGTAAATTTTAACAAAAACCGAAATTGTATAAATTGCATATAAGCATACATTAAAAATTTGGAGACTCTAGCAATAAAGGTGTAGAAGATATAATTTTATGACTGGGTTTCGATAAGGTTTTTTATCGATAAAAAAGATCGGGATGAGTTATCGATTTTTAATGATAAACTTGATATGCGCGCTGTAATTACGGACATTTTAAAAAAATTTGAAGTCTCTAGCTCTTATATCTTCTGAAATCGACGCGTTCATACATACGGACAGACGGACAGACGGACAGACGGACAGACGGACAGACAGACGGACAGGGCCAAATCAACTCAGCTCGTCACCCTGATCAAGAATATATATACTTTGTGGGGTCTGCCACGCCTCCTTCTCCCTGTTACATACATTTCAACAAAACCATTATACCCTGATTTCCCATTGAAAATGGGTTCAGGGTATAAAAACCCTGCCCAACCTCAATGCAAAACGAATTGGAACAGTCAAATGACGAAGAAGTAAACAAACATCAGTTGAGACATATAATATATGAGGGCATAAAAAATAAATCGTAATAAAAAGAGAAAACAAACGGGAGAGAGAGAAAAAAATCAGTTTTAATGGCGCAAATATTTATAAAAAGCCAACAACACAATGCAATTCAAGGAAAAACATATTTCTGGGCTTTTTACATTTTGTTTTTCCTATTTTGTCGATTGCTTTTGTGGTCTGTTTGCAAGGCTGCACTTACCTGCCCCAGGTGTTATATAAAACTGCTGCCGAAATAATGCAAAAGGAGGAAAAAACTTTTACTAAAAGTAGGTTCTAAGTTGGGTTTTTTGCTTGCTCTTGAGAAGATGCTTTTTAGCCAAATGGACTTTTGTGTGTTTTAGTTAAAGCCAGCAGCCAAAGAAGTGGGCGTGAGCGTGGGCGTGGGAGTGAGTGTCCATGGGCAGGTTAAGAGTTACGTGTGCAGTGAATGGGTTTTTGCGTAGTTTGCAATTTGTGGCTTCTACTTTAGCTCTGGCAGAGCCAGCCAGCTCCTCTCTGGCCGAGCTGCTGGGTAATCGATGCGCTTTCTGTGGTTGCTAAAAAATGGCATCGCTGCTGCAGCTGAGCTGCAATTGAGCTGCAGTGCAATTTGTAACAGAACTTAAACGAGCATTGAGCAGGTGATGTACAAAACGTTGAGTAATCTGCAAAGCGTAATGGTAGTTGTGCAGAGTTTGTAGATTTAAGGAGTTAGAGATGAGAGTGAGAGAGAAAGAGAGAGACACATAGAAATAGAGAGAAAGGGTGTCAGACATAAGTAAAGCAATAGACGAAGGTTGAACGAGGCAGCAGAGGAAGGACTGGAACAGAAGAAGAGTAGGAGTGATACTCGAGTAAGATGAAATATGTAGAGAGACTGGAGAAAGATATTCAAAAAAGATCTCTATCTTTGTGCATCTATATTCTTCTCCTGACATTCTATATCTTTCTGCTCGTTTTCTTGTCCCTTTCGCCTTTTCTTTTTATCTCTTTCTGTCACTCTCCTCTCACTTACTGAAGAAGGTGAGTGATTGGAAAGATAGAGAGAGTCAGCAGACGGAGAGGAGACAGAGTAATTATTATTATTAAATATATAAAAATATAACAATATTACTTAATCTGAGGCTCACACCGCGTATACTTTATATGCTCTTGCGCTCTACACAACTCTATAAACATCTTCAATGTTAATCCTATTATTATTGACACTTAATATTCTACCGCTCTCTCTCTCTCTCTCTCTCTCTGTCTGCCCTCCCTCTTCTCTACTTCCTGCTCCATACTCTTTGGTATAAAGCTTTTATTTTCTATACTCTCCAGATCTGTACATTTTATATAACATTTGTCACAAATAGTTTATATATGGGCATCATAAGGAAACTATAACTAAGGCTAATTGCGTTGATCGTTCATCGCCGCGAACTGTCACTCAAGTCCGAGATAAACACACACACTCACACACATACACACATACTCAGACACTCTCCTTTGTAATTGCTTCAATTATTTTCATATTATTATGTGTTAAAATGCTTTTTGTTCAGTATTTCTATTTTTTTTTTTCACAGTTGCGCATCCCCCGGCCGCTGCCTCTGCCCGCTCTCTCACTCTCTCTGTCTCTCTCACGCTCACTTCATATTCATTATGCCCTGGTCTGTCCGGTTTGTCTGTCAGCGTGCCTCACTGTGGCCATACGGGGAGTGCTCGCTAAAGTGTGCTCATGTTCATTAACGCCAAAGTTGAGGCAATTTCCCTCGTCGTCGTCGTCGCCGTTGCTATAGTTGTCGCTGCTGTTGTCTGTCCGCTGTCCGCTGTAATCTGAACGTCGAGTATCTCGGCTCGCCCCTGCCACGCCTCTGTTGCCACTCAGCGAGTTCCATCTGTTGGGCCTAGCGGCAATTGCTGGCATATTCCATGGCTCATTGTAAAGTAATGCGCCCCTCGTGTTGTGGACGCTCTTGCGTACGCTTTGATTTGTTTCAGATACCCTGTAAATGGGCACATGTTGGTATAAACTTGTTTAACCATAAGTTTCTCATACATTTTAATCACATTTAATGTTTTTTGTTTTTGTTTTTTTTTTTTAATCATCTTTATATTATAGTTACTATTACAGGGCATCTATCTAGTCGTACTCTCTTTCAACTTCTCTCATTGTTGTTGTCTTTTGATTTTTGGTTTCGTTTGGCTTGTCAGCTGTCAGCAGATTTTTATTTTTACTTCGGTTTTTTTTCGGGCATGGAAAGTGTGACATTTTGATTAGTTCATATACGTATATATATGTTTGTATAAATATATATGTATGTGTACGTATTTATTGCTGTCTTGGCTTGTGATTGAACTTGAGGCGCTTGTGGGTTAATAAACGTCAAGGTTGCGCTCAAAAGAACGTAATGTAAGCGAAATCAGTCGAGTGAGTTTGTTGGGAGAGTGTGGAGAAGAGGAAATAAATCAGCGTGAATCGATCGATCGAATAAGAAATATAAGTGTGAAAATAGTTGAGTTCACTACTTGTAGAGAGAGAGAGAGAGAGAGAGAGTGACTAGCGGATTGATTGATTGACTGACAGAGTGACAATCTGATGATGTTTCAATTGAGAGTCAACAATAACTTAATTCGATTTACTACACTTAAATGCTTGATTCACTGAATGAATGACTGATTGATTGATAAACTATAGAATAAATAATAACCATAATAAATAATCAATAATGTTAATAAATAATCAAAAATAAAGTAATAGCAAAATAATAATAATAATAATAATAATAATATATAAACTAAATCCCATCACAAATTTTAGAATTTCCAATGAATGATTGAACTTATTGATTTAAATGTTTGTAGCTATAAAAAGACATCTTCCAATAAATGCATATACTGACTAATTGATTGACTGGCTGGCTGGCTGACTGACTGACAGATTTTTGAACAGCTCTTGTATTTCATTTCAATTTCTAAAGAAAGTTTCAATTGTTGATTTCCTTTCGTTTGTGAAGCGAGTGGGTTGAAGTCTTTTGGCTCAGCTTAAATTGATACATCAACAACTTGAGCACTTGCCACACACGCTGATCAATCATGATGTTTGTATCACTGTATATGTGTGTGTGTCTTTGAAACTGATATTTCTGCAGATGCTGCCCGCAAGCTGCGTTTTGTAGGGGCCCGCTTTGCGGTCGATTAGTTACTCGTCTCATCTTACACACGCACACACACATACTTCAGCCTGTTGCCAGCCCTTGTTGCCACGCCCCCAACCCGCTCCCCCTTCCATTGCTTGGTAACCGCAAGGCGCACACAATTGACATTTGATTGACTGACAGTTGTTTGTCAGTTTTTATTTTTATTTTTTTCTTCTTTTTTGACAATTAGGCGGCAAAGAGAAATTGCTTTCGATTTCGATTACAAAAAAAGAAATAAATAAATAAATAAAAAATAAAAGCAGCAGCAGTCATGAAGAATACTTCAAGACAGTGTCAAATGTCTCACAAATTGCCTTGAATAAAACTCTATATATTATATTTATAGCCTCACATATTGATTGAGAAATTGTAAATCAAGTGTTATTTTTACACAATGTTTACTATTTCTGTAGACTAGACGTTGCCTGCATGGAAAGCGCAATTGTGATTCTAGTTTGGAGGTTTTTTTTTTTTCTATTGTCATGAGTTTTGGTTTTTTTTTTTTTTTTTTTTTGTTTTATGGAAATATTGGGCGAATGCTTTTTTCAGAAACTGGGTCACACTTGACTCGTGATTGTTGTGGAGCGAGCGAGTGATAGCGAGAGAGGGAGACAGAACTAATTAGATGTTGCGCAAAAATTTCTAATGAAATTATCAAGTGGGCAGCATCAACAACAATCTTCTGCTGCTGCTTCGCCTACTTCATCAAAGTTTTATCATAAGCCAAAGATCATTTTGATGTTGCCCAATTTTTTCTCATTTTTTTATTATTATTTATTTTTTTATTACCATTATGATGGCTTTTTAAATGTTTGATGTTCTAATTTCGTGAGCTCAGCGGGCAGGCAGACAAAGCAAGAAGAAATATCATTTTGACTGCATTTCTTATGTAAATTTCCTCCCAAATATTAGTTTTATGGCTATATATGATAAACATATCAATTGCTAATGGCTTTGTACAACTCATTTAACATCTTCAAATTTGGATATTAACATTTGCTAATTTTCACAGTTTGCCTCTTGTTTCGAGCTTTTGTATCTGATTGCAAAATCTGTGTCGGTTCACTGAACTTTATAAAAGATCAAAACATAAATGAATAGAGCTAATCTGTTCTGCTGAATTCGTTATGTGTGGTATCCTTTAGAACAACACGTGTTTATGCTCACTGAGCTATATATCTTGGTTGCAAAAATATGGTTAAAATGGCTTTGGGAGGCTTTAAATGAAATTTATTTGTTGCTCATAAGTTCATATTTATATATTTTATCATTTATATATACATTTATAATTTCTAGATTTTTCGCTTTGATCTCAAGCTCGTTTTGAGCCGCACCTCAGCAGCTGAAAATGTTGTCTGCATTCAATAAGTTGTTAGGTTTTGCATGTCAGAGCACAAAAAAAAAACACCTACAGACAGCCACGCCCCTCCAACTCGCTCGCTGCTCCTTAACTACCCACAGTTGATTTAAGCTAAATAAATAGGCCGTTGGCAAATAACAAAGAAAAGAGAGAAACATAAAAACGAATTTCGATGCGCTTTGCAACATTTGCATTTCGCTTCCTGCTCAACGACGACGACGGCGACGAAGACAGAGATTGTCAGAGCTATTAACAAAATTGGCAATGCGTTGCAACTGGCAGCTGGCAGGCGCAGATACGAATGCAAATACAGATAACGAAATAGATACAGGTACATTTAGAGATACGGATACGGATACAGATACAGATACAGATACAGATACAGATACAGATACAGATACAGATACAGATACAGATACAGATACAGATACAGATACAGATACAGATACAGATACAGATACAGATACAGATACAGATATAGATACAGATACAGATACAGATACAGATACAGATACAGATACAGATACAGATACAGATACAGATATAGATGCAGATGCAGATACAGATACAGATACAGATACAGATACAGATACAGATACAGATACAGATACAGATACAGATACAGATACAGATACAGATACAGATACAGATACAGATACAGATACAGATACAGATACAGATACAGATACAGATACAGATACAGATACAGATACAGATACAGATACAGATACAGATACAGATACAGATACAGATACAGATACAGATACAGATACAGATACAGATACAGATACAGATACAGATACAGATACACATCCAGATACAGATACAGATACAGATGCAGATGCAGATGCAGATGCAGATACTTACAGCTAGATATTCCTCAATCATAGATAAAGACTTCCGTGACCGTCTGTCTCTACATTTGAGACAGTTAGAAGGAGAGTGAGAAATGCAGTCAGCTGTCAAATGGGCGGGTCGGCAAGGGGGTGGCTGCCTAGAAATAACAACGACAGCAACAACAATAATTGATGCAGCAGCAGCAAAAGGCTAATTGTCATTTTCCGACAACAGCAACAACAATAACAACAACAACAACTACTCAGGGGAGCTGCCGTTTGAATGCACTTTTACTGCCGCGATTTACGATTGTTTTCAGGGCTGCGCCAATTCGGCTCAATAAAGCATATATACAGCATGCGCACCCCTCTTAACTTGGCTCAAATAACAAATACCGCTAGCCAGCGCTGCACTTGCTGGCTTAGACCAATTTTATTGCCAAAGCCAAGCACCATACACACACACACACACACATAGAGAAAGAGAGAGAGAGCATAAAGTCGAGCCGCCCAGGTTCACATTTCGATGTCCATTGTCTTTGTGCAGTCAGCTCGGCAGCCAAAACTAAAAGTGTGGAGTAGAGCTCCGGGAAACCGAGTTGAGTTGGGTTCAGTTGAGACTCAGTGTTTGTAGAACGGAAGTTATTAAAATTGTTGTTTTGTTAGCCAACGCTAGCTGGCAGGCCCCGGAGCGACTTAGGGGACAGTGGATGAGAGTGTGGCTATCGCGCATTTCTAGTGCATTGACCACCATTTGCTGCTCGATTATTACACATACGCAACGTGCGCCTGGCCCGGCCCGGCCCGACAGCTGTCGCTCGTTTGTCTCTTTTTTGCCCATGGTATTAGGGTTTATATGTCACGCCTGGCATTGTCGTTGAATTGTTTCTATTTTTTTGTCTTGTGCTCGAATGACAACTGTTGCACGGCGCAGGTTTTTGCTTGTGCGTAAAAATAGATTCTATAATACCCTATACTATGCCAAGTTATAAGAGAAATATTTCATATTTATTTATATTTATAGTTGGCTCACATTTTTATCCTTTTGCAAGCATTTCATTCATTTTATAGCTATCTCCATATATCTCCATAAAACGGACAGTAAAATGAATAAAATTCATTTTGTAGACTTGCTATAAATTTATAGCACTTTATAGCAGCCTCTAAATTCATCACTAATAATAATACATAGATCACAATGAGTGCGGCTTACCTAATTTTCGTTTATAATCATGCCATAAATTTATGGCACTTTATAGTAAGTCGTTTTCATAACTTATTCTTTCAAAGTAATTGATCTTCGTAATTGTCGCATAAATTATTCTTAATACATTTGCCATAGATTTATGGCAATAGCTAAAACGTGATATTTAATTCTTCTGCTTGTATTTTCTTTTTTCGCTTCTACTAACAGTTCCCAGTTTATGGTGTGTAAAAGGGGACATAAGCCTATTTATGGCACTTTCCGCTGTAGCATAAACTAAAAATATTTCAGTACAAAATACCGACAGCTTAACACTTGTCTGGTCTCTCCTCTGGCAAAACACCTCCACCATGGATGACTTATATCCGCTTGACCAAACGCCAGTTGCGCCCGTCTGCCCCTCTCTAACAATTCACCTCTACCCAGTGTAAGCTCTTTCAAGCACAACGCTGGGTACTTCCGCTCCGCAGTCGGCTGTCGGTAGTCGACAGTTGTCGCTGTTGAAATCTATACGCGATTAGCTGACATTTTGCCCAGAGGTCATTACTTGGGGGGTTGGGGTTACTGGGTCAATAGCTTATGAGGTCACATTTGTTGGGGTATGCGCAGGGCGTTCAATGGCTGGGAGGCGTGGATAATTATGTTAGCTGTGCGCTTAGTTAGCTTAGCACTTGCTAGTTAGCTGCTTAATGCCCGCAATACGAAAATTATTGTTGCCACGCTTTGTTGGGCCTAAGCAAATAGTGTGGCATGCGATCTCTGGCCTGCTTTTGCAAAAAAAGAATAAAAAAAGGTTGTATATATATGAATAGCAATAATGAAAACTAAATGAATTTTACTTATGTGTCGTGCCAGAGGCAAATTAAATGTAACAGAAATATAAATGTTTATAGCATGTTGCTCGCGGCCGACTCTCGGCTATTTTAGTGATCGGCTCTCTTTTGAGGGCACCTTCTTATTCGTTTCTGGGCCACGCCAAATGTTTGTGACAAACGATGTTGTTGGCTTCGACTGCGCTTTAACCTGGTGTGCTGTATGATTAAGTGCCATTTCCCCTTGTCGTGGGTCAGTTATGGCATATATTGAGCCTACTAGCGCCCAATTTGAGTTATGTGGCCCGAATTTCTGTGTGGATTCGCCCGAAATTCGAGCCTTGCATGCACAAATGCAGTTGCGTTCAAATTATGGCATATTATTGTGGGCATAGAAAGCATGTAATGGGCTACGAAAAGCGAGCCGTAAATGGGCTTGTTTATGTGCAGCTCCAACAAAATTGAACATGCTACGTAAGCATTACGAGCACGATGAACTGAACTATAAAATTGACATAATGAATTGAATGATTAGAAATGGCTTACAGCTGAAATTATATTAACTTGATATAAATTTATAGCAGTACACAAATCTGGCAGAAGTGAATGTAACTGTCTGTATAATACAACATTTAGGCTTGCTATAAATTTATGGCAGCTTGTAGCAGCTCGCAAATATTCCATAATATATTTGAAATGCCATGCCAAGCATACATCTAAAGTGAGAATGACACACACTGGGCTGCTATAAATTTATAGCACTTCCATCCACGGCAAGATCAAAGGCCCCTGATGTGTTTTTTTACCCCCGAAACATCAATGTGTCAGAAATGCTTGGAATATTTGAGCTGATCCCAAACAAATCAATGAATCGCAGTGGAACAATAGCTACAAAGACCTTTTCCATAAACCTTACACGTGATGCTTCGAAGCTTCCCATTACGATCTACAAGTGTGTACATGTTCGAGAAAGAAGAAAGACAACACAAATAAGGGAAACGAGTGAATAATTTGAATTTCAATTTGTATCTTGCTCTTTGCTTGTGATACAACTTTTGGCATTTTGTGGCACTTGAGGCGTCAGAGAATCAAAAGAAAACATTTTAATAAATCAAAAATCGAAACAATAGGCCGAGACTTTTGATAGGGCATCACATTTTGGCATGCTGCGGGGCATGCCCGATGAGAATATGCCATGATGCTAAGAACCGCAAAGAAACATCTGCCTGGTAAAAAATTGTCAAGTAGCTAAACAATTTAAATGGCAACACTCCCCCGATTACAACCAATTTGACATTTGCTGCAAGGTTTGCGTTGCTCTTTGGCTCAATGAGACCAACTCAAATAGAGAGAAAAAAGTTGATTTACATAAATGCGATTTGCGGAGTCAACGGTAAAATTGTATATAAATCTTCCATTCGGCTGATTGCAAGTGTCAAAAGTCAACAACAAAATGTCACGTTTTCTCGTTTTTCTTTATTTTTTTCGTTCACCGAACAGAGAAGAAGAAGCAGAAAGCAACGAAATTGACATTTATTAAGCAAACGAAGTGCACTTGAAAACCGATGCACAATATTATTATTATTTTATTATTATTTCTTGGCTTCTTCGGGGAGTTGATTGAAATGATTTTCTCGCGCTTGTCAAAATACAACTCGCCTGGAAATTGACAAATTGTGCACATAAATTTCTTGACAGTTTTATTGCCATTAAAGTTGGCTTTGCCCGCTTTTTTTTGTTTACTTGTTTCTTCTTCTTCTTCTTTTGTGTTTTTGTCGGTGCCCAAAGACTCAATTACTCTGAGTGACCAATTTAGTGTCAGTCTGTATATACTATATCTTGAATGCATATATATATATATATATATATATTTCATTTTTATTATTTTTTGACTTAGGGTCTGCGACACTTGACGTTGATATCATAAATTAATTGTTTTATATTTAGCTTTAATGTTTTGGGTTAGTTGGGCAAAAAGACCAACGTAAAATTGGCTAAGAAAAAATGTTTTTGGAATTATGCAAGAGCTAAAATTAAATGGGGATTATAAAAAGTCAAGAATGACCCAAATTTCGGCATTAGCTAATTTTGGCAATGGAAGTGCGTAATTGATATTGATTTTTGTTCATTGAAATTGAATCACAATTTATACAAGGTCAAATCAGAAACCAGAAAGAAAAAACCCAAAGCAACTGACACATCTTCGTTGACTTGAGAGCTGTGAAACTAGCATTGAAATTGACATTTGAATCTCAATGCCAAGCCATAGAAATTGCAGATATCAATGAGCATACTTAAACAAATTAATCAAATGACAGTGGGCGTCAAAGCAATGCCAAATGTATTTTAGCCCAAATATAGAATTTGCTATTCAATTGTAATTAAAGCAATTGGTAACTGGTAACTGGTAACTGGTATTTGGTTGCTCTTTAGCCTGCTTGAATGAGGCCCACCTTCTAAATAGCTTTGACAGCTATTTTGAGTCATAATTTGACAGCCTTGCAATTGGCCTGTGTCTCTGTGCGGTGCGGAGTTCAAGAAACTTTCGCTTATCAAATTACGCCAGACAATGTGAAACTTCAGCCGAGACTCAGGCTAGCTGGCTCTCTGGCTGTCTGGCTTATGGCATTTGCTCTTTAATGTTGCCCAACTCCGCTTTCTATATAAGAAATTGCGAAAAGCCACTGAAGTAAACCAGCTCACAAAACTGCATTTAATGACAGGCTCCCAGACGACGAGATGACGAGCTATCCGAAAAATAAAAAGTCCAAAGAAAGAAAACAAAAAACCCAAATTTAATGGTAAGCTTCATCGACCGACAGGCCAGAAGAGACAGCCAGCTTTTAAATATATTGCAGAAAAACGTCAAGTCAAGCCAAGCCAGCCCAACTCCCACCGATGCCATAACAACTGTCAAGTAGATCCAAAACTCAGCGTGGCAAACGAATGCTGTAAATTATGATTTTATGACAGAAAACTTTTCAAAAGCCAATAAATTTTCCAGTCCATGTCAGAAACAAACCCAAAAGGAAACACACAAAAAAATATCAAGAGCTGAAGGAAAAGGTTAAGCATAGGAAGTAGACAAGTCTTGCTGGGAGCTCTCGCAATGGCACCTTGAAATGTGACAAACACAGTTAAGTACACTGTGAAAAACAAAGGCTAATTGAAGGATGAATGTATATGATGTCGAAGCGAAATGATACAATACAATACAATAAAACAATAATAATAAAATCAATAATAGAAAAATAAAAATAAATTAAACAAATTAAAAAAGGGGAATTTATAAATTAGCAATTTTACTGATTTTCATATATTTGAAAAAAAATATATATGTATTTATGTATATATATATTTATTTAAAAAAAAAAATATTTTTGTTTTATATTAAAACAAAGAAAAAGGTTTTTGTTTATTATATTTAAATATTTAACATAATATTTTGTATAAATAATAATAATTTTCCTATTTGATAATTTTATATATATAAAAATATTTAACGAATTCTTATATTTATTAAAATTTTGTTTGCTTATAATTTTTATAATATTTTTCTGAGCTGCAACTTTAAAAATTTTTAGGCTTTTTGCATTTTCACAAATATTTTCTATTTCAAGAGCAATCCCACTTATGCGCTCAGTGTACTCGCCTAACTGTTAACTCATTATGTTGCTATTCATAGAGAAACTTGTGAAGCGCAGCCAACTTGTGCGCCCACAATTCAAGGGGTTGCTGCGACCCCTAGTAAAGGGTTAGGATTATTATGCATATCGCTGAATGCACAGCCCAAACACACACACACACAGAGTCAACTGCCTGACTGACTCGATGACTGACTGTTTGTGGCTGAAACGCCCCCAACACTACGAAATGCACACACAAAAACATAAAGGGCCAACACACAAAAAGCCAATAATTGGCCATGACTTTTTGGTTACCAAGTTGCAGGCCAACTGTGCGCCACCGGCTTATGTTGTGGCCCACAAGTGCATAGGCGAGTTCCTGTTTCGAATGCCTCCCTCAGAATATACCCAAAAAATAGAAAAAAAAAATATTAATAAAGTTTGGGGCCTTTTGATGATTTGCCGACAAACACCGCCTTGACAATGAAAACTGCTAAATGCCGTTGACTGACATTCGAGTTGCTGCAGAGGGGCGAAGGCTTTGAGTTAGTTATGGTTATGTTTTGACAAGTCGTTGAATATTTTTTGTACGTAATACTCATTATGAAATGGATAAATGGGGTATATAAGGAGGAAAAGACTTATGGCAGACTTATTGAGGAATTCCATTTAAATGTTGTTTATCAGCATTGATTTATAGGCTTTTGGGTTTTCGATTACTTATGGTAAATATATTACTTATGGTAAATATATATTTATTACAAATATAAATTTTTCCTATCTTTTTTTACATTAAAATTTTTTTTAGAATTTTTTTTTTTTTTTTTTTGTATATTTTTCAGTTTTATTTCAACTCAATTTCTTCATGCATCTAAAGATCTTTAGGATTAAATTTGAGCTTCAGCTTAACATTGCTTTCATCACTTTCAAATTACTTTAAAAAAATAAAATAAATAAATAAAGGGTATTACTGCAACTTGCAATTCCAGCATTTGTACTTTATTTTTGATATTTTTATGGTTTTTAAGAGGGAAACATTTGAGCATTTTATTTATGGCTTGCACTTTGTATGCGCATCGCGTATTCGAGTTATATATATTTTGTTGTTGTTATTCCTTTGATTGGTTGCCCGTCAAGGGTTAAAGTCAAGGGTTTAACTGCGAGCTACCGTTTCATAATTAATGTGTTTATTTGATATTTTTACTTATCGAACTCAACTTGTTTCCTTTGCAGTTAACCAACAACAACAGCAATAACAACAACAACAACACAAATGTTGTGCGACCCGCAGATCTATTGCCCAACAGCCGGTTATCAATAATAATTCTTTGTGGCCGGTTCCCTAAGAATAACCAACCACTAAGCAACACCCTGAGGCCACAGCACTCACTGTGCCATTTTGGTTAATATTGGAAAGTCCACATCCATACATACACACAATACACAATACACACACACACATTCACAGAGACATAGCTCAGCACAATGTTGGATCGATGTGAAATGCCGGTAAGTAGCTCAAAAATTGACAAAGAAAGGCAAATTAAAGTCTAATTATTCGATACATATACAATTAAGAATTGTAAAAATTTTCGGGGATAAAACAAGGAGTTGAAAATATAAAATAAAATTAAAAAAAAAAAACATTACCATTACATTACTACCGGAAAAGAATATTCGAAATTATTGTAGTATATGATACATTATTATTATGGACAGAATTAATTACAAAGGCGTTACAAGAGTACCCCGTATGGCTTTAATAAACATTATTTAAAAAAAAAAAAAAAAAAATTAATAAAAAAATTAAGTTTTATAATATAGACTATAAGTGTGTGATTACAGAAAATTGAAGTGAAATATATTAAATTATAGCAAGAGTAGTCAGATGGTATTATTTATATACATCATTATATGAGAGCAAAAAATAATTATATGACATCTATAAGGTATAATTACAAATTACAGGGTAAATTTTTTTTTTTTTTTTTTTTTTTTTTTTTTATATTTATTTTAAGCGCTGAATCTGTACAATGCAAGTTTAGTACCTTAACAACACAATTAGATTATTTATATAGAACCTAACCTTCTGATGTATTCAGGAGGACTTACAACAGGGTAAATTAAAAATATTAAAGTAAAATAAGTTGTAACGGATTTGCATATGTGTAGGCAATATAAAAATATAATGAAGATATAAAAATAATAATTATTTAATAATAATAATTTATCAATAATTTTTAATAATAATAATTTATTTCTGAAAATTTGAAGTGCAACTCTTGAAATTAAAGTATAAGTTTGCACATTTTCAGAAGCACATAAAAGCATGCAATGATTTTCAGCGAAAATAAAATTAAAGGAGCAGCCGCAAAGTATGCAAAATAAATATATTAAATATATGTCAGCTTAAGCTGTCTTGTTAAAAATATGTATATATTGTTAATAGTTATGTTAATAGTGATAAATAAAATTAGCTTATATTTTTTAAAATATAAGTATTTATAAATTAATTAATTTTGTTTACTTTTGCTCCCATAGATACAACTGGACAACGAGAAGCTGCGACGCGATGTGCGTCTGTCCAGCTCGCGGCTGGACCTGCCACTGCTATGCAATGTGGGGCGACGCCTCGACGGGCACACCAACGGCAACGGCAACAGCAACAGCAACAACAACAATAATGGCAGCAGCAACCATGTAAACGAGCCTGCAGCAAATACACAGAATGGCAATGGCAACAGCAGCAACAACAACAACAATTTGGGCTCCCCCGTTTCCTGCTCGACCACAAACAGCGGCAGCGGCAACGAGCGCGGCTCCTCGACCAAGTCAAACAGCAGCAGCGGCAGCGGCAGCTCCGGCAACTCAGCCAGCAGCACGGGCAGTGCCGAGCTCAAATGCAATTCGCCTATGACACCATCAGGTGGGTAGAGGCAGGGGGTGAGGCAGCTAAGGGGTTGGGGGAATTTGAGTCTTGTCAACATTTGCAATGTTTGCATTTTTAGTGCGTGGCGCTCATACGCATCGCTTGCATCGAATGCGAATTAGCAAAGCTCACGCTCTCTGAGCTCAGGCTGCAGGTGGGCTGGCAGAGAAGGCGTGGCATTAATTAATTTTATATGCAAACGAGGTCAGGGTCGCAATAAATCTGCCACGTGGGCTAGTTTTCAATTACTTATGCAGGAGCGCATCAAAAAGCAAAAGAAAAACGGGCTGGGGCTGTAAAAGGGAATATTAAAGAAATTGCAATACATATTTTAGAGCATAAAATTTGTATAGCAGCTTGAAAAGTTACTATGAAAGTTAAAATAAGAGATTATCGAACCTTAGACATTTTAGATAACTTACTCCTCCTCCTCCTCCTCCTTCTCTTCGCCGATTTATAGCTTGTCAAAAATTTACTATAATAATTATAGTAAGAGATTTCGAACCTTTAGCATTTCATGTAAATCTGTCATATATTTTCCTGGCTTTTTTAGAGCTTCTTAAAAGTTGTTATAATAATTCTAATTATTATTCGTCAACTATTTCTAGCTAGTTATATAGCTAAAAGTTACCATAATAAATATAATACGAGATTATAAAACCTTAAACATTTCATATAACTAACTCAAACCTGCTCCTCACCCAATATAACTTGTCTGAAATTTGCCATAATGATTATAAAAACATTATTGATCTATGTGCATTTTACATAACTCTCTCATATTTTCTCCTCACCTATTCAGAGCTTGTCAAAAAATATCGCAACTACTTGACTGATCTGGAGTTCGAAGAGCTGAAGGTATACAAAGAGGTCTGGTACTTTGGCCAGCATGCCAGCAAGAACTACAAGCCCGCCCCGACAGCCAACACCACAAATCTGGGCTATGACGATGACAATGGCAACTACAAGATCGTAAGTGAAAATCAATATGGTCTATATAAATGTGATCAGCTTTTCTAACCCTTTTGTTGTACTGTCTATCCCTATGCCAGATTGAGCACGATCATATAGCCTTTCGCTATGAGATTCTGGAGGTGATTGGCAAGGGCAGCTTTGGCCAGGTGATCAGGGCACTCGATCACAAGACCAACACACACGTGGCCATCAAGATAATCAGAAACAAGAAGCGCTTCCTCAACCAGGCCGTCGTGGAGCTCAACATTCTGGACGAGCTGCGCGAAAAGGACGGCGATGGATCTCATAACGTAATACACATGCTGGACTATACGTACTTTCGCCGGCATTTGTGCATTACTTTCGAGCTGATGAGGTGAGCCACTCATATAGAGTATATATAATTTAATCCATTGTTGATTTTACCCACATTGTTTATGCTGTGACGTCAATGGCGCCTTGATTGGCTGTCACTGTGCAAATAATACGCCGTATTTCTTGCTTAACTTGCCAATTAAAAACGCGTCTTCCACGCATTTGCCTATTAGCATTCCACACGAATTAAATGAATTTATTCGCAACTTCTCCTCATCTCCCCCTCTGCCGCATTTTGTTTTATTTGCCCTTTGCGTGCGTTGCGGCTATTACGGGACATGCCAAGTCCTTCTTTTTGGCTCTGACAAGTGCCTAGCACGCATTATGCCGATCCTCTGTTGCGCTTTTAGCCTTGGCAACCGCAGGCCCCCACTTCTTCACAGTTAACATGTGTGTGTGTGTGTGTGAGACGACCCCATCTATAAATAGTTATGGAAAACCTGCTCACATTCGAGTAGATTCTATTATT
Organism: Drosophila mojavensis; assembly: GCF_018153725.1. Taxonomy (NCBI): domain Eukaryota; kingdom Metazoa; phylum Arthropoda; class Insecta; order Diptera; family Drosophilidae; genus Drosophila; species Drosophila mojavensis. The sequence goes on from NW_025318858.1 coordinate 10,027,324, forward strand.
AATATACATATTAGCAGCGTGTGTGATATGTGTGTGTGTGTGTGTCACATATGTGTGTTCAACTATTTGTTGTTGTGCTTTCGATTTTGACTTTCCTTTTTTTATGGGCTCGTAATAAATCGCTGTGCGTTTTCTTTATTAATGGCGCCCATAAAACTCAAGTGATTTGCCATAATTATTTGACAAGGCTTTTTAATTGCTTTTATTGCTGCGTTTAGGTAGCTTAGGTAGTATATATTTGAGTTAATATATATGAGTTTATAAAAGCATACAAAACCACTTGAAAATAATGGGAAAATTATTATTATAGTGTTGTATGCGCTTATTTGAATTTGATTATTTTTGACATATATATATTGATATATGAGGAAAGCTAGCAGTTAATGATCCCAGGATGTCAACTCAAACGAGGAGTCGCTTAGTTTAAGTTTGAATTTGAGTTTGAGAGGGCAGAGATCTAACTAGTGTAGGCTCCTCTATCTCGTACAGTGCATATGCTAAAGACTTGAGATATATTTTTGACGTAGAATATGATATAATTTCTGTAAACACCCACTCTTGCTGTCTCTTTCAGGCACTCTTGAATATATATCAGTGTAGTTAACTCTGCAGAGCAGAAAGCAGAGAACCGAGCTCAGCAGAATAGACTGCATAAGCTGATGGTCTCACTCTTTCACTCTTTACATACATACTCACTATCTGTCAGGAATTCCACAAGTTGATTCCTCAAGATGAAAGATAATTTGGGCTCTCTATTTGATACACTTCCACAGTGTATTGAGCTGAGCTCCAAAAATAATAAGCGATCATAGAGTGAGAGAGAGAGAGAGAAAGAGAGAGAGAGAGAGAGCACTGGTAGATTGAGCTGCATTCCCGCTCTTACTAATCCAACTTCATATGCTACTGCTGATTCATAATTACTTATTACTATATAATACACATTCTCATGATTTAATATTATGATTTAGTATCATAGCTCAATGAGTCTAGACTCTGTCTAGACTCTCAAAAGCAGAGCCAATTTATCATTTACAGCTGTACTAATTTATATTAATCTAATATGTATTAAATACGAGATTAAATCATATTAGGAAAAGGAAATATATATATATTTATATATACGAGTTTATATACACCTATGTATATAAAAATAAGAATATATTTCTAGCATAAGCTGTATTATATGAAACATATATACGAATATATATGTATATCTATATGATATATATCAGAAGCCATTAAGCTTAATGCTGTCAATCGGGCAACTCATTTGGCTTCGCACAAAGCCAACACACGCTCTTCTTATCTACTTTGGAAGCCCTACAAAACGCTTTTTGTCTGTGCGCATTTGCCACTGTGTGCGAGTCCTTAATGCCCATATATATATTAAAAAAAATACCTTATTTTGCAATCTCTCTAGCTTAATTAAAGTTTGCCATAAAAATGCTTTAACAATTTATAGGTAATTTAAATGCAGCTGCCAGCAGATGCGAGTGAGCAAATAAATTTCTATTTTAGTTTGCCTGCATGTCAGACCACACACCCACACACAGTGTATACACACATGTACACACACTCGAACTGACAGGCAGCGGATGTGTATGCACAACAAACCGCAGGCGGCGCCGCGCAGCTATCAATTTCAATTTAAATATTGTGTTGCCTACTTTTCCGCTGGCCTGAAGTGAGCCTGGCTCGTGGCTAAAATGCAGTTGGCTGCGTGTGTGTGTGTGCGAGTGTGTGCGTGTGTGTCTATAGATATTTACCTGTTGTTGTTTTGCGATAAAATCGCAATCTAATTGATAGACAGCCAGCCAGCCCCATATCAGGTGTTGATTGCATGGACTTGCTAGCTGTGTCTCTCTCCCTCTCACACACACACTCTCTCTTTCACGCGGCCTGCCTGCATATGTCAAAGCTCAGACAGCTGGCAACGCAAATATGGCAGCACGCGATACCAAAAACAGAATGCGAAAAACGAGAAAAAAAAACTAAAAGAGGAAAGAAATATGACAGCAGTGAAAGGTAGAAAAAAATAAGCAACAAGAAAAGCAAAGTTTTACAATTTGTTGAAGGTCATGGTTTCTTAGCCATTGACTTGTTTCCGTTTCCTGCCTCGTGCCACGCCCCTCCCGTCGGCCGCTTGACATTTCCGTTTAATTTGTCTTAATTGCAGTTAACTCGGCTCATTGCGACATTTCGCAATTCGCCATAGATTCGCGATTTCTTGGCAATTACTTTAAAGCACGCCATCTGGCGGCCATAGCTGTCCCCACATATCGAACAAGAATTTCAATAGCATTTCCATGCACAAAGTTAATTAATTTTTGTAGTTACTGTTGTTGTGTTTGTTGGCACTAATTAGCCGCAAAATAGCAGCTCGAGTGCGCATTTTACTTTTTGGCTGTTTTTTGACCATGGCCAGGCCAGGGATTGGGGCAGGGCTGCAAGGCCTTCGTTGCTGGCAAAGTTTAAAGTTTGTTTTGAGCGAATAAACAAAATTGCGCGGCTTAAGTTTGACGTAATTAAATTTACGGGCACGCAATTGAATTTGGCCCATGTTCATTTGTTGTTGTTGTTGTTTGTCGGGCACAAAACTGGGAAATTGAGTTAGTTGAGTTGATTAAGTGGATTAGCGGCTGATTCATGAACTGCCGGAAATAGCAGCAAACTTGTTGTTCCCCGATTGATTGAGCGAAATATTTGATTAAATGTGATGGCCACAAGAAATTCATATTACCCTTACTCAAATGAGCTCAACTTGATTCAACTCCTCTCCCAGAATTTCTCTAATTTTCGCGGTAATTGCAATTATGGAATGCATTTGCTGCATAAACTTTGCTAATTGGCAGGGGTTAGTTCTAAAGGGCGACAAAAAAGGGAGAGAGAGAGAGAGAGAGAAAAAAAACCACAAGCTTATTAGCCTAATTAGCATGTTCTTCGCTGCGGAAATACTGACAGCAAAAACTCAGCGAAATAGACACAGCGCGAGGCTGAGAGGCAGCTAAATAGGTAAATAAATAGGTAAGGTAAGCAAATTTATGTGTAATATAAGCCAGGGCGTTGCAGCCTAACACACACACACACACACACACATGTGGGACGTGAGAGGACAAGGTCTGACTCGACTCACCCAAACACACCCACACACACACACATTCAGACGCTGTCACCTGCAACACGTTGAGTCCATTTGGCATGGCATCGGGGCATGTTTTGTGGGGCGGACACGTAATTTACAGCGACGGCGATAAAATGAGCTGCCAAAACTGCCAAAGATGGTCACATTTACAATATGGTCACACTGTGCGACGGCCATAACTATGCAGCATATTGTGTGTGTGTGTGTGTGTGTGTGTACGTGGATGACGCTGCCAAACGATGTTGTCATGGCCAAATTTCAGTGCGGTCTCTGTGGGTGTCAGGGTCATAAATTCTGGCTGCTGCTGCAGAGTGGTTCCACGCTCTCTCCCTCTCACTTCACACTTCTCTTTCAGCCATTGTTACTGCTCATTTGGGCCATGTGTCAAGATTTTGATGTCTCGGGTCTTTGAATGTAGTTTTTTTTCTTTTTGCCTTTCAATTTGCACATGATGAGATAATCAAATGATGTTATCTAGATGAGCTGTTGGCTTTTTTCAAGCTAGAGCGTTAGCTAAATCAAACTGGGACAATGATTAATTGAAGTTAATATAAAATACAAAAGTATTTAGGGATGAGTGATATTTGCTATTAGAAGAAATGTTTCAAGCACATGCTGGAATTTTTTTGAGAGCTCCTTTAAAGCTGAAAGCTGCTAGACCTTAAATATGAAGCCTGATCTGAAACCTGCTTCTCTGCTTTATATAAACAACTCTCCGCTAGATCAACCTTGAAAAGCTTCAGAAAACTCATATTTATTAAAAAAAAAAAAAAAAAAGAATATACTCTTTCACTTTTCGTGAATGAGTCTAAAAAATAATAATAATAATGCGTATTTAAAGTGGGGTGTCAGCTTTTAAGCTATTATGTATTTAGCAGAACTGCTATACTACCAAATTAATCCGGAAAAGTATCAATCGAAACTTTTTACCTTTCATTGAGCTCTTTTAAGGCTCTAAGCATATTTACTGATCCCTAAAAGCTCATTTTAAAACCAAATGTTGTAAGCACATTACCAAGCTCAAAAGCTGTTTACACTTTCGTTCACTTTTCATTAAGCTCCCTTTAAGCTAAAAGCTTCATTAAATAAGTTTCTGTAAGGCTCTGTTGGCAAATAAATTGTATACCACGAATGATCCCTGGCTTGTGAAAGCTGCTTAAATCTAACCCATGCTAACTTTTAGCTTATGGCGAAGCTCATGTCATGCCATCGATATGAATCATGTATATATGTATTTATATATACATTTATGTATATTTATATTCAGCCATGTAACCGTCCATTTGTGACAAGGCGTTGAGCAGCGTCCGAGTCGTTGGATATTCAGAGACTTTTAATTAAAATGCACAGCATGCACTGCATTTTGTGTGGGTCAGGCAGGGGCAGAAGCTGAAAAGGCAGAAGAAGAAGAGGAAGATGGCATGGCAGCCACCCCATGGTCTATATGCAAATGAGCAGCGTCCTGCGACTGGTTGTTTTTTCTTGTAAATTAATTTTTGCACTTAGCGTGTAGATTGCAATTACCAGAGAGCGAGCGAGGGAGAGAGAGTGCGTGGGAGAGAGCGAGCGAGTTGAGCAACTGGGAATTAAGTTACTATCAACAAAGTAAAGGACGGGGACAAGAGTGCGTGGGCGTGGCTGGCTGACAGCTGTTGTTTGCTGTTGATATTGTTGTTGTTGATGTTGTTGATGTAGGTTATTATTATTATTACCATTATTATTATGCCGTGCCGTGGCACAGTAATTACCGCTAATTGACATTTGCCAGGCATAAAGCTTGCTATTCGCCAGCTAAAATAGCGATATATTTATACATGAAGAGATCCTTGAGAAAACGTAGATACAGAGTGCTTACACAGTTAAAATAATGGATATAAATTAATATTGATACAGACTAAAATGTGCGAAAATTATGTTAAAAATACATTTTTTTTTTTTTTTTAATATTAAAATTGACAGAAAGTTTCCATTACTTACAAAAAATATAAATATAAATATAAATATAAATATAAATATATCACTAAATAAAAAAAAAAAAATAAAAAACTGAAAATATAAATACCCTTGATTGCATGACAAAAGTTAAAAAATGATATACTTAAAAAACATGTTTTTAATAACAAAACATAAAAAAGTATTTTACTAAGAAATAAATATACAAATATATATATATATATATATATATATATATATAAATATATACACAATATATATACACAACAAATTATTAAAATATAATTATATACTTACAAAAAAAATATACTTAAAATGTATAAAAAAGAAAAAAAAATGTTAAAAAAAAAAATTATAAAATTTATTTAAAAGTTTAAATGATAATAATTTGAAAATTAATGTATAGTATATAAGTATATAAATCTTAAACTATAAATTTTTAAAATAGTTAATTCCATACATTTTATAATTTGGCAATTTGATTTAAGTGAAGAAGTTTTCTAGCAGTGTAGATCCTGGAAGCTTTCAGCAAGGCTAGCAAGCATTTATCGTGTTCATTTGACGCCACTGCAATCTCTTTAAATATTTTATGTCTAGTATTTATTTGGCATTCCCTTCTATTCAGTGTCAGGCCGTGCTAAGGCTGCGAATGCTTTGCACTAATTAAAATGCGAGTCGCCCACACATAAATATGCATGGGATATTCAGCCTTGAGTCAATGTGACAGTCGGGCGCTTAGTCTAACCAAATCAAGGTCGTTGTCGCTGAACCAGGGACAGCATCATTAATTAGTAAACCAAACAAAAGGCAGACCGGAGGAGAGAGAGGGAGAGGAGGATAGAGAGTGAACGAGTGGAGGCGGGATTACGAGTCTATAGCTTGTTGCCTGAAGGCGCTGAACCATAGCCTATAATTGGTATATTAAAGAGCTCGTTTTTAAAGCACTCAATTGGGCTGAACGGCTAAGAGTTGTCTGAGTGGGAATTCGCATGAACTGTTCATTGATCAATGAAGAATGAGTAATGAGTAATGAGTGAATGAATGAATGAGTACTAAAGAATGAACTCTGCTGTTCGATGAGCTGTGAATGGCTGAGGAATAAGTAGAGCTCATGAACTACTTCTTCCATAGAACGACTTGAGCTAATTGTTCTATTGAACATGAATGAATGAGCAGCTGAGTAATACGAAATATTTATAAGCTACTTAAGTGAACTGGCTCTTATATGTTTGTTTCTTCCTGGAAAAACTCAAAGCTCTAAATATACGATTTTAAATTTCCCTTTCTAGCTAAATAAATTCCAGCCAAATAAATTTCAGATTCATATATACAGCTGCCCACATTCAACTGTTCGCAATGCAAATCTCTGGATTTCGCCACTCTCAACAGTCGCCCAGTGCTTCCGGCTTGGTCGTCAATCAATTTGCAAAAACCAACACAACAGAAAAAAAAAAAAAAAAAAAAAAAAAAAAAAGAGAAAAAAACATATTCGAATTTCGAATTTCCATTTTGGTGCAGTGGAAACTTTGTGGTGACACCATTTTGCATTGCGAAACGAGTTCATTTTGCGGCCAATTGACAGGTCGCCAAAAAGTAGACAAAGCCAAGCGAGTCTATGCTGCAGCTGAGGGCAACCTTCGAAAGTTTATGTTGTTTGGTTTAGTTTAGTTTAGTTTATGGCGGGGGCGTGGGACTCTGGCTTAGACAATGGCATTTTGGGGCGCTAAATGCTCGCATTAGTGGCTCGTTACAGTTGCATGTTGCGAGCAGCTGGCAAATCAATCGAATTACAAAGAGAGACAGAGAGAGAAAGAGAGTGAGAGAGAGAGAGAGAGGGAGATGCAAATAGTTGCAGAGCCAGCACCATTTTCAAGTTCATGAGCAGCCAAAGTACACCAAACTCGCTCTCTCGCTCTCGCCCTCTGTTGCTGTCTCGCTCTTGACATTGGCCGTGTCGTCGATAGGCATGTGGCATGTCATAATGCAGTTATAATATGCCATTCGATGGCTGTGGCTCTGCTCTTTTTGGCCGGCTCGATTGAAATTATGACATTTTGATGATTTTCTTATTGGTTTGTTATGCGACGTCAATCAATAGATGTTGGCCAACAACAGCAGCAAAAACAACAACAACAACGCTCTTTAAAGCCATTTACACTTGAAATGTGACTTTAAAGTTTTTTAACTTTGAATATGATATGTTATGTTATGTTATGTTATTTAAGTTATGTATGCTATATATGTTATGTAACTTTACATATGTTATGACATGTTATCAATGTTATGTATCTTATATATCTTATATATGTTATAAACGTTATGTTGTCTATGTTATGTTATTTTACCAATATTATGTATTTGATATATGTTGTATATGTAATGTACGTTATGCACGTTATCTATGTTATTTTATCTATGTTAGGCATAAATGTTCCTGTCTTTTCTCTTTAGATCTTAAAGTTTCAGCTTAACACCAGAAAATCTCTGGCTACCCTCGCCTTCTCTTCCTCTTTCTTTTGCTTATGACTTGTCTGACAAGATAAGAAACCTCTCTTAATTGGCTTGGACTTTAGTACATGTTGAACATGAGCTTGAGCTTGTCGAAATGCGAACAGCAGTCATCATAATTGATGTAAACAGGTGGATGGAAGAGCTAAGCCTATTTAAAGAGTTAATTTACTTATGCTAAACAAGATTGAAGCGACTTGTAGGTTTCTTATTGAAGCAGGATTGCAATTTGTAAAGTATATCTGATACTTATGATATAATTAAGAAATTGAAATGTCTAAAGTTAACTAAAACTATCATGCCACATTTAGTTATTTGGCAACTTTACAGTTCATGAAGTTCTGGCTCCTAACTTGATCAAAGTCTGACTATTTTAATCTCTCGCAAAGTTCCATAGTTCATTTTCGTCAGTCAATCAAAAACATTTCCTCAAAGTTCATAGATTAAACTACTTCATATTCATATTTCCATTAGAGCAACTTTGCTCAATTTAAGCTTAGCTCAAATTTCATCAGTTTGGCCAAGTGAACTACTTAAACACACACACACACACACATATACCATATATACCAATACCTATGTATACCAGTAAATCGTCTACAAATATCCCAGCATGTCCTGCCATCTGCAGTTATTACTTTTGGCATCTCTTTGGGGCTGGCAACTTTCTAGGTCAGAGCATCGCAGTAATAAGTGCAGCTCAGCTCAGCTCGGCTGTTGATGAAGTTATTGATGGCATTTATAGACGATGACATGGGCCAAACGGAACCGGAAATGACAGCAGCAGCAGCTGAATGTGTGTGGTCAGCAGAGTTCAATAACTAAGCGCTGCATGTGAAATGTGATATGTGAAGAGCAGCAGCAGAAGTAGAAGAAGCAGCAGAACTAGCAATGTGTGCCAATCAAAAAGAGATGATAGAAGCTCAGGGGTAGAACATGCCACAATAATAATGATGACGGTGACGATGATGATGATGATCTTGTGTGTGGCAAAGCCAAAAACTCATCAACTGCTACGCAAAAGCCCAAACAGCTGACAGCCATCAAAAATTGACAAAACTTGAGCAATTCGCTCAGCTGGAAATAGTTGTGCGAGCCCAACCGCAAATAAAAAGCGTTTGCAATGACATTGGCCAAACAAAAAATATAGCGAAGGACAGCAGAAAAATAACAACAACAACAACAACAACAACAGCCTTGTTATCAGTTAATTAATCGCAAAAACTGAAAATCGAAAAAAGCGCAGAAAAGTAAATACAAATTGTGAGCAACAAAACGGAGTTGGAAATGGCAGTGCACAGTGGGATAGAATACTAAAATTGGTGATTAAAACAAGGGCATTTATAAATAAGTAAGCGCTCAATAGGGCACAAGGTATAGCGAGAGACAGTATGCCTAGAGTAGGTGAACAACTAAGAGATATACTGAGTGCCAGACTATCTGCTGACAATAGACTCTCAGTTCGTATGGTATATATAGGTTAGTCAAGTCTCTAGTCTATTTAACTAGTTGAGAGTTAGGCTACATTGATATGAAAGAATTCGAGTCAGAAAGGGCAAACGAATTAGCTATATAAATGTTTCTTATAACTTAGAAAAAAAATTCTACAAAATTATAAGTTATAATAATATTGGGAAGATTTAAAACGTTCAAGAGTAAAGAAATTCATTATTTTATCATAGTCATTAGTATCATTATTATACAATTTTTATAATAATGTATATATTTTTATTATAATATACTTTTGCAGAATTAATATAAAATTATTTTGAAGATTTGAATGCGTTCATGAATTCATTGAAATTTATTGGATTTTTAGAAATGTTATAGAAATATTTGGAAGAAATAGAACGTTCAGGATTTTATTGTAATTTATTATTTTTACAATATTAACTTGGTTAATATAATATAATCTATTAATATATTTATATTATCTGTTCCTTTGGCTGCTTATTGACATGATTTTAATTTTACATATTTATTTATTTATTTATTTTATATTTTGGTAAAAATAATATAATACTAATAATAATAATACTAATAATAATAATACTAATAATAATAATACTGCTAAAATTAAATATATTTCTTATAATATATAAACTTTTTTAACGTCGCCTGCCTTCAGCTTAGAGTCTAAATTTTAAATATTGTCGACGTCTCTTTTGTAAAGCTGCCAAATAGTCATTTCGATCCCGCCCACAGTCCCTAGTTTGTTGTTCGCCTTTCGCTGTTGTAGTTGTTGCCTGTTATCGTCATATATCCAAATTTGTGTGCGACATGCAATGCAAATTAATTCAATGCATGTTATTTTTATCGTTGTTTTGGGCTTTAAGCGGCCGGCGCTTGCCTCGCGTCTTGTTTTTTTTTTCTGTTTTTGTTGATGCCAAAGTCCCAATAGTTGACTAAAGTAAACAATCGATTGGGGTTGCGCAGCTGAGTCATGTCTCTTAATCGATCTATCTAACTTTCTCTCTCTCTCTCTTTCTCTCTATCTCTTTGCAGTCTCAATCTGTACGAGCTGATCAAGAAGAACAACTACAACGGTTTCAGCATGAGTTTGATCAGACGCTTCTGCAATTCGATAGTCAAATGTCTGCGTTTGCTCTACAAAGAGAATATCATACACTGTGATCTCAAGCCGGTCAGTAAACAGATGATTTTTTTATATATTTAGTGCTTGAATTTTAATTAAAAATGAATTGAAATTTTCGCCATCAGGAAAACATTTTGTTGAAGCAGCGCGGCAGCAGCTCAATCAAAGTCATCGACTTTGGCAGCTCCTGCTATGTGGATCGCAAAATCTATACCTATATACAGTCGAGATTCTATCGGTCCCCGGAGGTGATACTGGGCCTGCAATATGGCACCGCCATCGACATGTGGAGCTTGGGTAAGTGAATTGATTGGAAGTGGGCTTTCGATTTTAATTAAAGCACATTTCGCAATATCTGTGCGGCAAGCGCCGCCCACATTCGCCCCATTGCAATGAAAATGAATTTTTAAATGGTTTTCCCTCTGCATTTGCCAGGCAAATTTATAGCTAGAGACACACAGTCGCACACACGTTGCACCTATAAATAACTGCGTGGGTGGGTGGTGTGTAGGCGTGGTTATATACAGCGTTTAAATATTTTATACACAGTTTTATGGCCACGCTGCATGTGGCCGGCATTTGTGCGAGTGTATTTGCAAAAAGGGGGTTAGCCCTTTTAATAGTGGGTCATGCGAATGACATTTGCCGTGTGCGACTTTTCAACGGGCTTTACGTGGCTTTGCCATTTTTAACCATTGACATGGGAGTTGGCAAAGCGAGGACTCTGTAAAATTTAAACGACAATAATTATTTATTAAAGCACTGCGTTTAAAATACGCACGTGTGTCTAGCAACCAATCTAATCAGCAGAGCTGCGTAAATAAATCGCATCATTAATAAGACGGGTACGATAAACAAGTGTTTTCGTTAAACAGCAACTCAAAGCGCTCTGCCTAACACTCAGTGTTTACACTCCTCGCGTAACAGCACAAATATATAAAGCGAGATCAAACCAATAAATATTGTCGACTCCCTCTCTCTCTCACGTTAGCACTCGCTCTGCAATACACACACGCATATGTAAACACAATAGAACACAGAAGCGACTGTGAATAACAGTTATTTCCTATACTATACTCTCCACAGAAATCCACTCAATTCTTAGCAGCCGACCTCCTCACACTCACTCCTCATCTGTGCTACCTACTCTGCAGCTCTAACATATGCATAAATGAGATCAAAAGCAAGAGCGTTAAGGGCGGTTGAGCTTTACAGTTTATCCTAAACTAGCTCAGCAGCGATTTCAGTTGGTGAGCGCCTTTCTGGCAGCGCTGTAATCCTAGCATAGCAGCCGAGCTATTCACACTTACGTTACACATGCTGTTCTGTATGAGAACATAAGAGGAGATCAAAAACAAGAGCGTAATGGCGCACTGTTAAAATGCTCAGTGGTGGCAATGGCGCGGATAACTATGCTGTCACCTCAGCTGTTCACACCTATTGGTGGATAAAAGCTCGCTACTTGTTAGCCACATACTCATTCTGAAACTCCCACAATTCACTTAATATTTTGTATGTATGTAATGTTGGCATAAATATTTTGCTATAAGTTTATTAAATTAAAAATGCAACAATAATATTCATGCAAATACATATACAGATATGCATACATGTTTTCTGTTAAACTTCCAACACAGTGTACTCAGTGTTTAACAGTTGACCTACTCAAACTTCATACATACATACATATGTATGAACATACATATTATCCACACTGCTCATTCTGCTGCGCTAACTTAGAAAGGAGATCAAAAGTAAAAGCGGTAATGTCTGGAACTCCTACTCGATATGAAAATGTCTTTCTGTCTGTGCTGTTATCCCTGCCTAGCAGGTAGTCTGTTTACTCGCTCCAGCCAAGAGAACGAGAGCAAAAGAACGTATATATAGTTGACTCCCTTGCTCATGTAATATTTGCACTTGTCGCACAGCAATGGGAGATCCAAGACAAAAGCGATAATGGCCGCTGTCAATAACGGTTCTATTCCCAAAAAAAACACTGACTCAATTGCAAGAGTTTTTAGCTTCTTCCTAATCATTTCTGTTCACCTGGTATTTTGTTCAGATTTTTGTGCAAAATTATCAAATTTTATTTATTTTTATTATTCTGTTTTAAAAAACTTTATAAAGAACAAACAAATCGCGCGAAAGAGCGTGAATGGCGGATGTAGATAACAGTCATATCAAAATGACTAAAAATAGCACTCAAGGCATAATCGACTCAATTTGAGATTAAGCTCAAAAATATAATTCACGGCTCTTCTAGCTACTTTCTAACCATTTCTGTTCACCTGGTATTTTGTTCATATTTTTACGCAAAAATGCCCAAATTTAAATTAAAAAGCCCAAAAAAATATTAAACATGACTAGAAAGAAGGAAGGAAGGAATGGCGGATATAGATAACAGTTATATCCTGAATACTCAAATTAGCGCTCAATGCATTATAGACTCAATTTGAGATTAGGCTAAAAAATAAAAATTTTCACAGCTCTTCTAACTAACCATTTCTGTTCACCTGGTAATTTGTTCATATTTTTACGCAAAAATGTGTCAAGCCCAAATAAAATTTTAAATTAAAAAGTAGAATTTAAAAAAAAGCCCAACAAAATATAAACATGGATAGAAGGAAGGAAGGAATGGCGGATATAGATAACAGTTATATCCTGAATACTCAAATTAGCGCTCAATGCATAATAGACTCAATTCACAGCTTTTCTAGCTAACCATTTCTGTTCACCTGGTATTTTGTTCATATGTTTGCGAAAAATGTATCAAACCCAAATAAAAATTTTAACTAAAAAGTAGAAGACAACTAAAAAAAAGCCGAAATAAAAAACTTATATCGACTCATATAATCGCGCTATTTGCATGTCACTAATTTATAATATATTCATTTATTTATAATGTAAGCACAACTACAAGGAAGAACGTAAATGCCGGATGTAGATAACCGTTATATCCCAGACTCAAAAATAGCGCTCAATACATAATATACTCAATTTAAGATTAGGCTCAAACAGCCCTTCCGGGTATGCAATAAGATTTTTCAAGAGCCTTCCAGCTACTTTCTAATCATTTCTGTTCGCCTAATATTTCAGTTGTCTTTACATTTACTTTGCGAATTCCATAAAAATAAATAAAAGAAAAAAATATATATGAAATGCAATTTTATTTTATTTACGTCACATAATGTTATGTGATCACTCTGGTAACTTTGAGTGGCATAATGTTTCTCAGCGAAACATCTATTTAAAGGAGGATAAACAAATATTTTGCTTAAATATTCAAAAGGAAAATAGTTGTTGCTTCACTTTCACCTGGTCTGAGCCCTTTCAGTACTTGACACATAATACCAGGTGGCATAGATAGCAGAGGAGGCATGCCCCTAGCTGTCTGCTCTAAGAGTCACATTATTCAACACGTAACCCATTTGCTGTGAGCACAGTAACTCAAATAAGTGAGCGCCCGCATGAGCTTTCATTCGTAAAGAAGTCAGGAGGACAGTGGCTAAAAATAAACTCAGTCTAGCTTTTATTAGAGTCCTTCCCACACATACACACACACACACACGCACACAGAAATATCCATTATATCTCACGTTTTGTGCACATTTAATGAGGCAGTTGTGAGCGTGCGAGGCGCATAGCTCACGATATATCTATACATATACATATATATTTTTTTGCTGCTGACCGGACGTGGTCGTAGTCGGAAATGGCCGCTAAAAGGATATGTGGCAGCAGGGCGAGGGCGGGCGCCACAGGAAGCAACGTTCACAGCGCTAGGGGCAGCCAAGGGGCGGGCAATATTGTTGTAGACATAAACTTCTGGCCGCGCCTGGCTCACTTGTTGAGTGCCCCTCCGGCCCCGCCCCCGTTCGACTACCGCTTGCTCTACCTGCTATTACAACGTAGCTCATGCTATCTCTATCTTGGCTCTCGGCTCTCCTTTTTGCCTGTTGCTGCTAATTGGCATAGTGCGTGTTTTTACACTTGGCTGCTCTGCGCTGCCGTCTTGCCAGGGGTGGGAGGTGGGAGGGGCAACGCGATATTCGTATGCAGCAATTGAACACTGCCATTTGGCAGCTAAATAGGTGAAGCATAATGAGACAAGGCAGGCGCAGTGCACTGCAGGCTCAACTGATACGGAAGTAATGGCTGTGCTTGGAAGAATAGAAGATAATTAATAGGAAGACACACACACACACACACACACATAGATAGAAGAACTGTGTATCTTAATGAAAATTACACCTGGCTGAGAGTAGAGCATTCATGGTCACAGTTGTATCTCAAAGTAATATTAATTATGGCAGATACAACTGAGTCGAAAGAATTTCAGTTAAATTAATACCATTTTGGACTAAAGCAGAATTAAGATGTAACTAAATTCAATGTTTCCAACGGAAATCAGGCTAAGATGAATGTAGAGCAATTGTAGTCATAATTATCATAGTTAATCCAAAGTTTTTCCAGTCAGTTAAAGCTCAAATTAATTTCTAATTAAATGTAAAATAAGTAACTAAATCTTAAATTAGTAGTAATCATATTTAAAAAATCTTAAATTAAATATAAATAAATTTAACATAGTGCAAGTTCCTTGTTTAGTGGAGGGTGTAGAGTTGACAGTAGAGGGTCTCTGGACGTGCCTAGAATGGAGAATATCCTTATTAATAATTTGGTAAACTTTAAGATCAAGAATTGAATTGAAATACTTCCTTGTTCAGTTTCCATGGAGTTGAATTAATAAAGAGAAAACATAAAAGGGTTTACTGAAAATAAACAACATAATATTAATGTAGATAAAAGCTATGGGTAGAGCTATCCTTAATATAAAATCAATAATTTGCGTGCTTCCAGAAAATACTGCAGCCTGATAGAAATTGTCTGCAAGTAAACGAAGGTTTCGATTATTTTAAAGATAGAACCATAAAACTAAGCTTAAATAACTCGGATATTACTTGTTATATTCTCGTATATTATAAATAATTTATCACTGTCATCATCTCATCTATTTACCCAGACTTTTCGAGTCATCTGATGACTCAGTAGCCGCATTCCTAAATCAAGTTTGCCCAATGCATTGGCTTGTCCCTCGACAATTGAATCAATAATGCGCGCGCTGCACTTGCACAGCCCTGAAAAGCCACTTAAGCCCTTTGCAGCAGCAAATAAATAATGCCCCAGAGTCCCTCAACTGTGCCGCACTATGAACTATGAACTGCCAAATCTAAACTGTAAACTGTAAACTGTGTGTCCTGCGGTCAAACTCGGGCACGTGTTTGTCCCGGAGAAGGTTCAGAGTCAAGGTCACTCAATTTCTCTCTGGCAGCCGAAATGACTGCAGCTAAATGACATTGGGACTGATGTGTGACAAGTGAGAGCGATGGGAGAAGCCAGACTGGACGACTAGAAAATACCCTGTCTCAATATTATATTATATTAATTCACAATATTTGTGCTCACTCTTTGCTTAACTTCCAAGCCAAACAGATGCCCCTTATACATAGACACTTTATGTAAATGTCTTACTTACCTAATACCCTGTACGAGTAGAAAATACCCCGTTTAGCTTTTAAGTCAAACAGCTGCCTCTGAGATGGACTCATTATCTCCATCTCTTCCATCCTCCAACTACTTTACTTTGACTAGAAAAATATGCCTCTAAGTTGGACTCTTACTCTATAAATTAACTTCGTTAGCTTTACTCACCCGCCCAATATACCCGCTTCTCTCTCATTTACCGCGCATCAAAATCAATTCTAATTACTTTGACAACTTTCGTATTTTGCAGGCTGCATTTTGGCCGAGTTGTACACGGGCTTTCCCCTCTTCCCCGGCGAGAACGAGGTGGAGCAGCTGGCCTGCATTATGGAGGTGCTGGGCCTGCCGCCCAAGGTGCTCATCTCGGTGGCTCGCCGCCGCCGGCTCTTCTTCGACTCGCGCGATGCGCCGCGCTGCATAACCAATACGAAGGGCCGCAAGCGCTCGCCGGGCAGCAAGTCGCTGTCACAGATATTGCACTGTCAGGATCGCTATTTCATAGACTTTCTGCAGCGGTGCCTCGAGTGGGATCCCGCGGAGCGGATGACGCCTGATGAGGCCGCCCATCACGAGTTCCTGCAGCCATCGGCGTCGAGTCGACATCGCAGCTGCCGCATGTCCACCAGCTCGTCCAGCTCGGGCCTGAACAGTGTCTCCCAGAAGTCTTCCTGCTACAACTTTGCAGAGATCTCGCCGGGCAACGGGCCAGTGGTTGCCTCCATAACGAGCACCACAGCCGTTAGCAATGCGGCCATCACGACCAAGTCCATCACCAGCAGCAGCAGTTCCCGTCAGCCCCATGGCCATGGCCATGCCCACGGCCACGCCCAGTCGAACGGCCACCTGCCCGACATCAAGCTCAGCGCCAGCGACAAATACAACAGCATGCAGAAGGTGGCCGTGCGCTCCAAGATCACCTCGAGCGTCTCCGATCTGGAGTCGGTGCAGCAGCAATATTCGCTGCATCGCATCTACGGCGGCGTGGGCAGCGGCAGCACCCATCACGTTTCCTCGGCCGCCACCAGGAAGCATCTCAATGGCAGCAGCAACACGACCAACGGCAACAGCAACAGCAACAGCAACAGCAACGGCAACATCAATGGGAGCAGCAGCAGCAGCAAATACGGCAGCTCAACGCTGGCGCACAATCATCACAATGTGACGCATCACAATGCATCCACGGCGACGATTGCCACGGCCACGCATCATCATCATCATCATGGCGTGGG
This sequence comes from Drosophila mojavensis, assembly GCF_018153725.1. Taxonomy (NCBI): domain Eukaryota; kingdom Metazoa; phylum Arthropoda; class Insecta; order Diptera; family Drosophilidae; genus Drosophila; species Drosophila mojavensis. Next base: position 10,044,293 of record NW_025318858.1, read on the forward strand.
CGTGGGCGTGGGCGTTGGCCAGGTGGGTGGCCAGATAACAGGTGCCGGCTCCAATGTGGCCATGTCACACTCTCAGTCCACGGGCGATGTCTCCGACCGGGCAATCTTTGGGCGGGCTTGACTTAGGGCGCGGCCCACCAAGCTCGAGCTGAAGAAGTGCAAGCTGGTCAATATGATGGACTTCTGGAGCTAGAAGTGGCGTCCACAGCAGTGCGCTGATCTGCGGGAGGAATAGTACGCAGCTGCTGCTTCCGGCCCACAAAAATCTAGCTGTAAATGTTTAGCTATACATATATATATCCATATATATATGCGTATATATATATATGTGTATATATATGTATGTACGTATTTAGGTCTATATATGTATGTGTATTGTGTATTAAGTGTGTCTCTCTTTATCCGGTTGCAAACAGACATTTATGAAATATGCGAAATATATATATATATAAATATATATAGTTATATGATATATAGTTGATATATACACACTCACACACACACACACACACACTTGCAACAGTCTTGCAGTATTCTCAGTTAATTTCTTTGATTTTAATTTTTTATTTTTTTTGCTACTGCCATAGCTAAAATATGCATATACATCTTGATATATGATTTGTATTTCCTAAAAACGTATTTCTCTCCCAAAAGTATTCGTACGACTTCAACGCCTTTTCACGTGCATTCATGCAAAACTGTATTCAACACGAACAAATTGATATCGTCATAACTAACATAATAATCATGATAATGAATAAAATGGAATAACATAACCTAGTTATATATATACACATATATGATATACACATGTATGTATATTATGTAAGCAATTCAACTCCAAAATCTGTAAACAATTTCCATACAGCTTCCATGTGTTTTGCAACAGTATCAAGGCTGTTATTAGTTACAAATAGAGATTGTGACTATATTTATAAGTTGGAATGTTTCATCATCAATTCAAAGCTCAAATGTAGAACTCTTTATGACTAAAATAACTCCCAATTGCTAGGGAACCTCATAGATCCACCAAATTAACAAATCGAAAATACCCCAGTTAATTATATAAACTATAGATAAATGTATATCTCTAGCTAGATATAGACGGCCTATCTGAAACATTCTGACCTAGGACTGGATTAGGTTCGATATCAATTGAGCGTCAAGTTTGACACCATGTTTAACGTAAGTTTGTATTTTGCATGAGAGAACTTGAGAAAGATCGAAATCGATATAGATCTCGATGCAGAATCGTTTTGTAAGTTTTGAGTATGTCCAAAACACTCACACTTAGTGCAAGTAACATGTCATAATCTAATGAGTATACACACCACACATATTATAATAAACTATAAACTAATATTACGTAATTATTGATTAGAAACAAGATAAAATGAAACAACAATTTATTGCCAATACCACACAAAAGAAGTAAACAAAAATAAAAGATAACATATATAAGAAATGAAACTTTAACTAATTCTATGTAAATCGTATTAATAGAAAAACAAACAAACAAAAATAAATACAATTTTACTATAATCAAAGTTTGAAACACACACACACACACATACACACTCTTGAGACAGTTGAATGTTAGCTAAGAGCAGAGATGCCCCTCAATGTGCCCTTTCCCCTTCCTCAAATAACACGTTCCCCTCCCTCGCTCTCTATAAGTCGGAGCTTAGACTGTCTGTATGAACAATGTTTTGTGTACGTACTTTTAGATATCACTGTAAACAGAATGCAAATTTTGCTCATGACTTTGATAGTATCGTAGAATATATATACATATAAATATATATATCACGATATAGCTTATATACACAATAATTTCTGCCTATTTTATGTATTATTTATGTTCTTATATATATATATATATATATATATATATATATATATATATATTTCAAAATATATATATTTCTCTGCCTAACTACTACTATTACTACTATATCATTTTTTCTTTTATGTATTATGTGACGTTTATTCAATTTTAAAAAATTAAAAAAAAAAAAAATTAAAAATGCAAAACTTTATTTACAAAGTGAGTTTCGAATTTAAAGTTTAGTATTAAATTACATATATGAAAAAGAAAAAAAAAAAAAAAAAAAAAAAACAAAAACAAAAATTACTTTTAATTATAAACCAATATATCAATTTTTAATTAATGAATCATATTTAATGGTGTAGAAACCAGAATGAAAACCAACAACATGTAATCAATACAATTACAATAATTGAAAAATAAATTTAAAAAAATTATGTACTCAAAAACTTACGCATTTATTATTATACTTTATTTATATATATGTTAATTTTACAGACAAAGATGTTGCTGGCTACAATCTTTTTAAATGGATTATGCTATGGGATAAAATGAGCCATGCGGCACCTAATAAGGGTTAAGCTTTTTGTCGCTTTACGAAAATTAAAAAGATAGCATACTTTTAGGCACGCAGTAAAATATATTCATGCTCTGACTGCTAAATAGATATTGTGCAGGGTTTCAATTTGTTTCACTTGAATATAATTTTGATTTGCTTTATAATACTGTGATAAGATTACTGGCTATGATTTTTGCATATTTTCTTACTATATAGTATATTAGTTTCATATAAACTAAAAAAAGACCAAGATGTACTCAGAGCCTACACTTGAAGCTTTATAATATCCATTTCATAATTATGTTCTGCAGAGCAGGTAACACTTTGTATGTGTAATCTAGGCTTGACTTCGTAAGAGTTACTTCTCTAATATTCTATATATTTAACATTATATACATCTATTAAATGAGTTTAATATACAGTCCCGATTTAAAATCATCAAAGCTATCGATAGTATTTATTCCACTCATTCGATATTCTAACCCAGATGAGCTGCTCGTCGCACTTATATCATAAAAATTTCACAGATCTTTGTAGCCATCGATCCTAATTTACGAGCGATTATCTAATTTAACTAAAAATTATATTCATCAAGCGATCATCGAAGTATTTATTCCATTCACCAATCAATTAGCAGAAATCTTACCAGTTGAGCTGCTTATGTGATCTTTATAGCTGCCAATCCATAAGCTGTTCCACCTGTATAAAATTTACAGCTGATTAAATGTAACTTTATTATTTTAATTTATTTTGATTAAGTTATAGCTACCTCAGCTTCTGCCCTCCGTCGGATTGATGTGTCTCTTGTGATGCTTACAACGTTTTGACACCATTTGCAAATACCTTTGGGGCAACAATTTGTTAATTTAATTTTGTTTGCAAACCTTGTTTATTTGGTGGTTGCCTTTCTTCTCCTTCTCCTTCTCCTTCTTTTTTTTCTAGTTGCACGAGTTGTGTAATATCCGAATTATGGATGTGCCTGATGTTTGGGCATCTATTAAATGAGCATTTGTGTAATAGCCGCCGCACGTGTGCCTTGCTTTTGTTGCTATCTGCAGGAGATAATGTGAATCAAATGTGGATTTTATTAATGGCATACAGTTTGTTAAAGACTAATGGATGCTGGGGCACAGCTGTACCAATTGCAGCTTAACATCACATCGCTGACAGACTGTGAAGATCATGAATGATTTTCACTTTTTCCACCATGTGAAGCACTTGACAAGTATTTTGCGTGGGGGTTTGATCCGCTGAGAAAAAGACGAGAAAGCGAAAATTCTAAGTATAAGCCCACTCTGACTTCTTTATGTGTGTGTAGAAAATCTTCATTCTGGAATGAAAAGTAAAAGTTGCCTTCACGATCCACGATCCAACGATCGTTGATCCAAACTAAGCAAACAAAATAATAATAGTAATTCCCATTGAGCTCTTCGAGTGATAAGCGCGACGCGTAACTCTCATTGAGTTAAAGGTTTATTGACGCAAACTTTTAGTCTGCTGCTGCTGTTGCCGCGTCTTCTTCTTCTTCATCATCATCGATGATGAGCTTCATGATGATCGCCGTCGTCGGCGTCGTCATCGTCTGGCACTTGTTTTTGTTGTCGTTTAAGCCTCCAGTTCGGGTCCATGGCAGCTCGAAGGCCGTCGCTTCTATCTGCCTCTGTTGCTGTTGCTGCTGCTGCGACTCTTCTTTTTTTTTCTTTCTTTCTTTCTTGCGTTGATCATTCATCGCAAAGGTGAAAGTCTTTCTCCCTGCAGCGCTTTGTTGTTGCCATACGCTGTACACAGCATTTTTAGTCTTGTTTTTTTGTTTGTGGGCTTTTGCCGATGTTTTGATTTCTGTTGTTTTTATTTAACTTTGACTTTGGCTTGGGTTTGCCTGCTCTGTGACTTGGCGTTTTCATCAATCTCTTTGCCCAGCCATTAGGCTTTTGTCCCCGTCCCGCCCCACTACAATTATCTGAAGATTTATGCCAAAAAATTAACAAATTCTAAATTGGCCGCCTTCAACGTTTTCCCACACTTGAGTAAAACATAATTTAGTTAGGTTAATCTCAAGTACAAAAACATATTCATTTCGTCGTATTATATCATCTCGTTTTTATCTGCAGCCTCTTTTGACGCATTTATAGGTGGGCCACGCCGAAAAATTAAACAGATGAATTTTTTATTACGATCAGCAGGTTTCCGCCGTCACGTCTCGGATCTGAGGTCAATATGGCGATTTCTGACTTGATGGAAAGCAGACTTATGGATGACTAACAACTTGATAGATAAGTAGAATTGCAGATGGTCCGATTATAGTTATTGATTTCAAATGACCGTCGTTTAGTTTGTTTAATTAAATAATAAACAAGACTATGAGATTGTATTATTAAATACTCTAGCAGAATATGCTTCCTAATTAAATAAAAAGTCTAAAGAAGAGGCTTTTACATCATATTTACATATATAAAAATAAATATAAATAATAAAAATATAATTATACAAAAATATATTTAAATAAAATTTTGTACAAATAAAATGTCAAATAAATAATATAAAAAAAATTATATATAAACGGTTCTCATATAATCAAATATCCCCACAAAGAATCCAGATTGTAGCTAATTAATATGTACGCAACGACGAAAATATTTATTTTATTTTGATGACATGATCTTGACTATCTCTTAAACTGAAAACTCTTAAAAAACAACAGAAATTTGAGCATCTTTAGAAGCACTTGAGACAAAACGGAGAAAACTTCTTCAATGAAATTTTGGTATTTTTCCCATTCGATAATTTATTTCGCCTGACAAAGCCAATTGAATTAACGTGCACAAAAACAGGTGATTGTTGTTATTATTGTTGTTGTTTTATGTATTTTCCATATAGATTTTATAGTCATCATGGCTTTTCTAGCCGTACGATTACTGAACAAAGAAAGCTATCAAATAAAACGGATACAAAAGAAGCAACGTCTCGAGTCATTGGACTTGGTTGGGCAGCAGCCCCAACCTGCGCCATCATCGAATCAGTCAAATCGAGCATAGGCCACTATCGCTGTCTATCTGTGGGGTGTAGAGTGACCAGAGCGAAACCCGATAAGCTGCTTATGTAATGCAACTGGAGATCGAATAGATTCGTATCGATCCGCCATTCGTCCGCCCATTCGTCTGTCCGGTCCGCAGTTGAGCCCTACTCTAGAATTGCATTGGGCATCGAGTTAATGGGCCATTCGCTTGCATATTTCATATCTGTTGCGTTGCGTTTGAAAGTGAAAATCTTTATTAATGAAAGCTGGCGTTGAAGTGTTTGCCTGACGGACTCGCCGATTAGTCGATTAGTAGATTAGTCGTCGCATTGCCGAATTTTTCGAGCCACAGCAAATTGCTGCGATAATTGCTGGAAAGCAGCAAATGCCATAATTTGTGCGAGTGGCCCAGGCTACGCTTTGAGAAGGGCCACCAGATTGACGGCCAATAGCCAGCCAGCTGTTGCACAAGAGGAAGTCAAGTGGATAGTCAGAGATGGATGAAAACTTTTGATTAGATCTATGGGAGGGGTAAAATGAGTGAGTGTAGAGTGAGAGTAGCTGAGGATGATCTGTGGACGAATTCTTTATAAATCATAGCAGAATATGAACTAAGCAATGTCTTAGAAAGCTAGTGGATGCTTATAGATAAGAAGCAAGCTGTTGAAAAGAAACGAATTTTGCTGTCAATTTAATAACAGTAAAATAGTTAAAGACAATATACCGCTATAACCGATATAATATAGTGTAATTGCTTTGAGCTTACTCTAAGAAAGATGTACTTGAGATAGAGCCATAGATATAATCCAAGAAACTTGTAAATGCCTTTGGGCTCAAGTTATCTTCATTAATAACTGAGGAATGTGTGACTACTTAAAAAAGAAAAAACAATTAAATTCCGAAGCACATAATGAATTTATCCAACAGAAGATCTTCGTTTAGGTTGTTTTGATTAAATGAAGCTTAATGAATTCCACCCAATGCAGATCAATTAAATACTTCAGCTCTCTGTACTTCCCTCAAATTCCTTCAAAACACTAAAAACTTGACTGATCTGACTTTCACAGACTCGATGCTAGCGTAACCTTGATACTAGATATGAATACCACCAGCTAACATCACAAATGACTGTCCAGTTCAGGCACTCGCCAAGCTTCATCAATGCGAAACATCAATTATTAGCGATCCATTTGATCGGTTCAACAATGTCATGCTGTGCCCTCTCTCGGTCTATGTAAAACTAGATCAACTCAACCTGCAACGATTATTCATCGATTTTCGATGATGTAAGTGCGTAATGGGGTTGATCAATTGGAGCGCCGATCTCAGCTGGATCAGGTCCGGTCCGAGCTACCGTCTAACTCTCCATAAAATATAGCGGAAAGACAACGGCGGATCGTGGTGTGTGCTTGAAATGCAGTTTTAATGATCTGTACGAAATGTTAAACACATATTCGTTGCCATTGTGCGGGTCTATGTGACACTTGGGTCTCGTAAATGCTAATGATGATGTCGGCAATTTCATTTGGCCGGCTATTAAAAGGTATTTATGGTCATTACGAATCGTACGCCTTCAATTGGCGTTCTTATCTACGCTTCCGAGTGCGGAAGTTACGTGATTTTGGGGCGTCTGCAATCGAAGACTGTGCAGATAGCTTCATATTTGTCTAGCCAAGTGTTTCTGGTTCGATAAAGACTGCAACGCGAAGAGCGAATATCATTTGCTGTGCAAAGCAGACGAAGAAGAAGAAGACGGCGAAGAGGTGAACAAAAAATCAAAACCAAAATTAAATACAGCTCGGTATAGAGCTTGGCATTTCCTCATGTTGCACACCAGCAACACTTTCTCTTTCAACCGCCGAGCCGCTCTTCGATGCTTTCTCTTTGCACCGAACGCGCTCTCAGCAACTGTTGCTGTTGCTGCCGACGTTGTTGTTCGTGTTGCCAGCAACATGTTGCGACGCTCATCGTCGCATCACGTCGTTCGCATATTTGTTTTGTTGTTGTTGTTGTTTTTTTTTTTTTTTTTTGGCATCTTCGTCGCTTTGGCTTGGCTTAAATTGTTACCAAACGCTTAATGATCTTCAGTTAAGCATCGAACTTTTACCAGACAAGTCGTGTCTGCGGCTAGCACTCGACTGACGACTCCGCGGCAGCCAACGCTTACGGAATACTAAATAAAACAATACTAGTTGAAAATCCAAGCGCCAAACAAAAACTAACTGCGTTTGCATAAGGCATAAGGCAAAAATAGAAAACGTTCCAGCGCAAAAGTTGATTTCAGTTTTGTGTTTTTGACAATTTGGAAAATTTGACTTCATGTTTTCTCTCGTACTCAAACATAGTGCTACGATATTTGATTAATCGAAATTCAAGAAAAATCAAGGCTGTAACTGTAAATTGGAAAAACCTCAACAAATAAATAGTCAAGTTATCTAGCGGAAGTCGGTGTGAATCATGCGAGTTTTGTTGACTCTTTGGGGCACTTTGTGCCTGTGGACGATCACGGCGAATGCACAAGGATTTATTCCGCCCAATGTGGTGCAACATAATGGAGTAAGTTGAATGAAAAATATATTCAAATATAGCTGGAAAAATTCTGAAATTATTTTAAATACAATTAATGAATATGTATTCAAGTATGAGCATAAAAATAAATGCCCTAGATTGAAGTCTCTGTAAGGGAATCAATAAAAAATAGTTTGAATATTTTCATTGATTGAAATTCACATATTTAAGATAAACCGACTTTCAATAATAGTTTGACACTATATTCAATATTTTGTTTATTCAAATTAATATATTGTTCAGATTCAGTGACTTTCAATAATGCCAAAATATATACAAAGAAAATATTGCATATTTGATTTAATTCAAATAAATATAGTTTAAGGTTAACCGCCTCTCCATAAAAGCTAAATGTAAATTTCAACTATTGAAATGAATATATTTTTGCTTTATATCAAATTTTAGGTCAAGCCTTTGCTTTGCTTAAAATAGTTTATAAATAATATATTTTACACCCCATTCATTTTTTGCGGAATTTCTATTCAAATATAGTGTTATTATTATTATTTTGCTATTTATTGTGAATAAATATTAAGTGGTATTTTTATACACTCGGACAATTGCCTTTGTGGCTGTCAACAAATTGAGATCGAAATGGACTCGTTCCAGTTAACCCTAGACAATGTTTATAAAAAGTCTGCGACAGAATTCAAATATTTGCCTAATACAGAGCCTCAACAATGTGAAAGAAACTGAAAAGATTTATAAATCCATTTGCATTTCCATTGAACGCTATGCAAATATTTATTGTGTATTCTAGTTGTGAATATTATTTGAAGTGGAAGTGACATAGATTTTAGGAAAGTTTCTGCGAAAATAGGCCAAAAAAAAGATGAATGGCCAACAGAGGAGATAAATGCGGATAAACGTATTTGTATATTATGCAATTTTCGTTTGGAAAATTCCAAAAATTCCCCAAAACACTTGAGGGAGATTTTTATAAAGCCCAAAACTAAATTATTCAATTATTCAAAACATTTTCATAGGCATTTTCATATTAATTGTACAAATATTCAACTGACTTGCCTCAGTGAACTTTCCCTTTTTATTATATATATACATATATATATATATAGATATTTATATACAGCTTCTTCTTTGTTTCTTTGAAGATGCAAAGGAAGCAAAGAGTAAAAGCCACAAAGTCATGGCAACCTTTAGAGTCGCAGATGATAATAAACCTGTTCGCTTTGAAAACAAAAAGAGATATGCAAGAAACCGAGTCAAGTGGGCTAAGGGAATCTCAGTTCTTAGGCGAAACTCAATAGTTAGGTCAGTTACAGACTGATGTATATAGATATATATGTATATATGGGTTGTAATATATACATATTAATTATCATTAACAAAGTCTTGCGGCCAACATAATTGATAGAGCTATTAGAGCTATTTACAACAACATATATATGTATTTATATATAGATACGAACACCTATATCTATCTAGCTTATCCCTTGGCTATTGTTGTTATTGCAGCTCTTGTTGTATTTTTGTTTGTTGGTCAATGCGGCATTTGTGGCATCCGCTGTTATAGTTAGTTTTCACTTTCATGGCCTCAGCCTCAGAGTTGCCAACTGGCAGCCGCAACAATTTATGATATTTCCAATTTGATTGTCATTTTCGCTCTTTGTTGTTGCTGCTGCTGCTGGCTTTGATTTGCGGATGAACTAATGTCCATAATTGGGATTTGTTTCATCTGTTGTCTGCTTTGAAAAACGTAACACTTTCGTTGCATAAACGTATTTTCATAATATTTCGGCTAAATACCAATATTTATGATACCACAACACACACACACACACACACAAATGAAATTTCAGCTTAGGTCAGCTCGACTCAATAAAAGGCGCAGTTAAAGTTGAATCAGTTTCTCAATTTGAGAAAAGTTGTCAAGGGAATTTGAATGCAGAGCCTTTTTGAGAAGCGCATATAGAGGCGCTTGGTAGTTTCGGCTCTCTTCCAGCATAAATTACCCAAATCATCAAACGAAAACCCAATCAATATCTATTCAATATTCTACTGCACAATTTTTATTGAATTTCAAGTAGATTTCCCTTATATTTCCCATCCTTTGCTAGCTGATTTCATAATATGGATTATATCATAGCGAATCTCATGCTCAATTACATTTTCAATTTGTTTGACTAAGCAGCACTTCCTGCCCCAAACAACACTCGGCACTCAATACTCAACACTTTGGCTTTATTTCCATTAACTGTTGGCACTGCCGCTGTCCAATCAAGCACTTCATCAGAGTCACAATTTTGTTCACTTTTCCACGTGCGCCGCCCGAGCATTTTCAATGAAATTGAAATTGAAATTCGATTTAATTCTCAACTAGTAAGAACAGCGACAACAACAACAACAACAACAACAACAACAGCGACAGCAGCAGCGACAGGCACAGCAACAACTCAATCATGTTGGGCCACTCTAAACTAAATGTGAAGCGAGTTCAAAGTAAAATCCAACTCGAGGGCTGCCTAATTGGCTCTGCGTGTGATTAGCGTTCAATTACTTCGATTTATTTGTGATACAATGCAAGCCAATTGAAGTCGATTTGACGCCATTTGATGCAGTGTGGCGCCACTTAACGAGCTTTAACTAACAAATCTGAGTAGGCTATATGGCTGTCTTTGTCTACATCTATACGTATATATGTATAATTGGTTCAATGGGACGCGTGGGCAACACACCTCAGCAAATGTCAAGTTTGAACTGCTCTAAAATTCTAGTTGCCAAGCAACTTTCATTTTTTAACGCACAAATCCATTAACTCTTTGTCGCGGCAACAAAAAATTTATGTTTTCGATAAATATGCAACCAAAATATATTTGTATAAAAGATCTCTCGATTGACCCACTTTCCACATAACAACAACAACAGCAACAAAACCTGCTAGAATGACGGACCTACACTCCCCAACAACAACAATACAAGCGCAAAAAATTTATATATATGAAAAAAAAAAAGCGAAACAACAAAATCAAAAGAAGTTACAACTTGAAATTCATACAATAAATCGCAAACAGGTTGAAGGGCCTGTCAAGCGCGTATCTCGCAGATACAAAGATACACAAAAGTATCTTAAGACAGTTGCCGCTGCCTGCAGCAGATCTCAATGTACCAAAATAAGTGATGCTGCTTATTTTTTATTATTATTATTATCATTTCTTCTTCTTCTCTTGCGGTTATTGTTGCCAGCAGCCAATTAAAAATGCCATAGCTCGGCTCGCTAGCTCCGTAAGTCTATTACAATGCTAATGGCAGATAGTTGACATAGACCTATATATTTATAGTCTACTCTTTTTTTTTGCAATTTGCAAAAAATAATAAAAAGATTTCTTTAATAAAATAAAAGTAAGCCATAATTTAATTAATTTATAGCACGAAATATGAAAAAGGAAAAATGTAGAAATTAAAAAATATATAAAAGCTTTTTAATATTTAATTTCTAATATTTTCTAAGTAATTCCAAGTCTCATAAAAATCTTAAACTTTTATCTATAGTCATTTTTATACTAGTTCAAATGAAAACAAAAGTTTGTCTGTAATTTATAGCACAATTTATGAGAAAGAAAAATTGCAGAAAATAAATGTATAATTTATGAATTTTACTTGAACTAATGTTTTATAATGAAGCAGCTATTTGCATATATTTGCTATATATTTTCCATATAATGCCAACGTTATACGTTAAGCTAAACCTCTTAAGAATCATAAACCCATCTCAAAGCACTCCCTTAACTCGTCTTATGACACACATTTTTGCCCAGCTATTTCATAATTAATTCACGCATCTCGCACACAATCGAAAGTGAAAGCAAAATATTGAATATTGAAGAGTCAACAGATATGTATAAAAAAAATTTAAATTAAAATGAGAAATTGAAAACAAAAAACAAAAATCCAAAGCTATGCCAACTATTTGACAGGGAGGCAACAGTAAATCCAGCATAACATGGCTAGCCAATTGGACGCTGGGACAGCTTTGGACATGGTTTAGATGATGGGCGACAGATGTTGCCTGAATTGTTGTTGCTGCTGCTGCTGCTGCTGTAAGGCCTGAACAGTTGCTGGTTGTTGCCTGTCTGTTTGTCGCTGGCAATTTCTGTTTACACGACACAAAAAGGCAACTGCAAACGCAAAGCATTGTACACACACACATATATACACATATACATATATACATATACAACATACACTTTGATATCAGGCGCAAAATTAAGAAATACCAAAAACAAAGAGGCAAAGGCATCGTATAAAAGAAACTTTAGCGTCAGCCGCCAGCCGACTTGACTTGGTCTTTAAACTGTGACCAGTTCCTGCTCGCGGACAAAAGGAAGATGATGATGTGGCTAAAAGAAGAAACAAAACAAAACAAAACAACCAAATAAAAATACGTATTTTATTTTTCTTGTTTACCAAAAACTTTGCAATGGGTTGTTGCCTGTTGTAATCGCAGGCCGTTGCCGTTTTCTGTTGGTGTTGCCGTTGCCACAGCCAACTTATGTCAATAGTCCGAGGCAGCGGCAGCGGCAGACGCAGAGGCAGAGGCAGAGGCAGCGGCAGATGCAGCGGCAGCGGTATAGACAGACGGCAGCAATCTGGTCTGACACGTTTTTCTTTGCAACTTGGCAACTGCAGCAAAATCTCCTATTGGAAAATTGTGCAAGCCAAATAAGGCAACGGAACAGCTGCACAAAAGGTTAAGGACAATGTCCAGTGAAAGAGTTCAGCTGCAGCAGAAAAACAAAACATCTAAAGAAAATGCCAAAAATTAAACCAATAGAAAATCAAGTTATGAGAGCTTCTATCTAAATTTCTTGAAAGTTTTTCACATCATTTTGGAGAGCAAAGCATAAAATGCGGAGGGAAATGAGAGAATATTCATATTTCAGAATAGGATAGAGGTTCATATTTAAATGCAATAGTTTAAATATTTTAGTTTAGATATAGCAATTCATGCGCACCAAATAAATTTGGCTTTAATAATTCATTTTGAGTCTCTCTTTGTGCTTCGGAATCAAATATCACACAAAAGTAAAAGTTCAACATGCCTAATAAATATTTTATTTTATTTTATTGTGCTTTATTTCCCTTGAATTTTTTTAAAGAAAATATATATGATGGAAATATATGTATATATTGCCAATAAGAAGATAGAAGGGGATTGGACATTCGTAGAATTTTATAATATAACAAATAATATTAAAATATTAATAATATTGTCTAATATAGCCTATCCATCATTAACTATGAAATTTACCAAATCTTATTTAGAAAAGTGGAAGCTAATTCAATGAAAGCAATACAAATTAAGTTTATTCCTCTATGTCTTTTTTTTCTCTCTCTCTCACCCCATCTCTCCCACTCTCAGCGCTTCGCAAAACATCTCCCACAGCCATTTTCAGGCCGAGTCCAACAATGATTTCCTCATTTATAGCTTGTCTCCCTCAATTATTAAGTCATTATTACTCTGATCTGCAAGCTGTATTAGTTACGCCCATATATTTATATTAAAATATCTATATAGATAAATCTTGAGCGAAAAATTTCACATGGCTTGTGGCTGGGGCAGCTCATTAATGCTTCTACTTTTGGCGGGCAGTGTGGACGCTGGCAAAAGAAAGTAAATGGGTCTGCGACATAACTCATCGCTGATTATTGACAGGTTGCACGGCGAGGCGACGCTTTTGCTCTGCCTCCGCCTGCGACTCTTCATCACTTTTATTTTTTGTTTGCCATCTTCTTTGGCGTGTTTAACAAATTTCGTTGCGAGTGCATCATTAATATTGGAGGCTTGGGCTCGAAAAACCAAATGACTTTTGGCATCTTTTTGCCCGGGTCTAATTGAGAAGGGGAGGGGAGCTGAAGAGAGCTGCCGCAATTAGTGCCGCAATTGTGCAGTAAATATATCAGAGTGCAAATTTTTACCCACCAGCGAGCACGAGCAAGTGTCAACTTCCGCATTACTCATACGCCACGTAAAACGGGTTTTCTGCAGCCGTTGCCATTGCCGTTGCCGTTGCAGTTGCAGTTGCAGTTGCTGTTGCAGTTTTTGCTGCATCTTCTCGCCATAACTCAACACAAATATGGACAAAAAGTCAAACGATCCTCGTCGCCGGTCACGTAAGCGTTCGACCAAGCCCACAGACCCAGACGATGCTGCTGCAACTGCTGTTGCTGTGGCATCCAGCAACTGGTTGCACTTTCGTTTTTGTTGTTGCTGCTGGGTGAAAATGAAGAAGCGTTTGTTGTTGCTGCTGTGGCTGATGCTGATGCTGCTGCTGCTGTGAGAGAGTTCCAAAACAAGATTCAAGCAATGCGGCCTCAAAGATCTGGCTGGGTCGGTCGCTTGGGTTGGTTGGCCTGCCTCGAAGATGTTGCAAGCCAGCGCAGCCGTTGCATAATTTGTTTTTGTTTTTCTACAACTACCTAACATGGCAAGTTGCTGTTGTTGCTGTTGTTGCTGCTGTTGCTGCTAGTGGGTGTCCAAGCCGTTGCAAAAGCCAGTCTATTGATTTGCACTTTGAGTTTGCGCCAAAAATAATAATTTAATGACATTTTTGTGGTGTTCGACGTTGAAAACATAATCAAAATTTCAATAAAAAAGAAAGCTCTGCATATGAGAAAAAGTATATAGTTTTTTGAATAAGATTTAGAGTTGTTTAGCGTGTAGAAAAAAGTAAATTGAAAAGCTTATGCAATAATTAAAAATATATATAAAATATGACATCTCTGAAAATGCATTAAAAATCAATTCTAGTCTCTCTCTCTCTCGCTTTATCTCTCTCTCTCACTCAACTCCACATTTTCTTTTAATAAAAAAATTTAAAAAAAAATCTTCTAATTACGCTATAAATTTTATATATTTTTTATAAATTTCTCATATTTTTTATATGAATATTAATTTATGTATATATTTCATTGAATGATTGAATGAATGCATGAATGTATTTTATATTCATAAATGAATATATTTAAAATCTATACATATGTAAATCTATATATTTATGTAAGAATATGATTTAAAATGTATATATGTAATCTCTTATATTATTTCTAAAAATGTGATAAAAAACAATGTAAGTTGATAATAAATATTGATTGATTTTATAGCCAAGCTGCAAGCTATCGAAAAACACAAAACTTTCATTAAAAAAAAAAAAAAATCAAAAATAATGCAAAATTATTGCACGATAGCAATTGACGTAATTGAAAAAAAAAAAGTTTGATAAACCCAAGTTAGAAAGGTGAAAGGTTATTTGAATAGATATTCAAATTATGTAGCTGGCTAATGGAAGTTGTTTGATTGCAGAACGGATGCTGCCTCTATAGAGAGAGCGGGGTGGGTGGCAAAGAGAGTTATTTAAATTGCGCATTAAACTAAACTGCATTTTGCAAATCTTCTTCTACCACTTGCAAATATCTATTATACATTTTGCTGGCTTTGGGCCATTTTCACTTCAATGAAATCGAAAGCCTCGAATTCATATTTAGCTGGCTTGCATGCTCAGCTGATGCACTCAAATGCGCAGCAAAAACAAATTAAAATGTGTTATTCGCAACTGTGGAAGGCAGGCAGGCGCAACACGCTGCAAGAAGCCAACAGGGAATGGAAATGGAAATGGGATTGGGAATGGGCATGAAATGGTTATACAGTGAAACAGAAAATAACTAAACCCAACAGACAAAACAAAAATAAAGAAAAAAGCACAAACTCAGCGAAGCTTGCAAAAAGTGTTTTTTCTGCCAGCTAAAAAACTGAAAGTGGAAGAAAAACCAAGACGAAGACAGAGGCTGCAGCTGGAGTAGGAGTAGGAGTAGGAGTTGGCGCTGGGGCTGGGGCTGGGGCTGGGGCTGTTTGCTGGATTGGTAGCTAGCTGTCAGTTGGTCGCTTGTTGGGCATAACCTGCGCTCTGGCCGCAGTCTAGTGTGAAGTGGGTTAGCATCGTCATTTGTGAAGCGAGCGGGGCTCTGACTGCTGCGTCGGCGTAGCCGTGAAATAGGCGCACAAATATGTGCCCAGTGCTAAAGCATACAATTACATCAGACCTTAGCTGTAAATATGATATGTACTTAAACATATAAATATGCAGTGTGCAGAAGTCAGCTTTGTAGTAAGACTGGACAAATGCATTATGCAAAGCCTCAGCTGGGCTAGAAGTGATGCAAGAGTAGAAAGGCAAAGCTGATTGCCAAAGGCTCTAGTTAAGGAGGCAACTTGAGCACTTGATGGATCAAAGACAAAAGACCGAAATAGTTACTGTCTTAGAGATAAGCAAAGTGAGAGTGGAAGAAGTGAGAAGAGAACGAAAGACATAGCATGGCATCGTGACATCTATACAGATACGTGCATAAATGTGAGTGCGCGGCTATAACGTTTAAGAATGCGCTATAAAAAATGCATTTAAATTCTAGAAAAATCAAGAAACTGATAAAATGCAATAGTCGTGGAACGAGAATGCTAGAAAAGGTGAAAAACTGATATAATTAATGAAAATACTTGAAGGCGCTAATCAAGGCAAGAGAATGTTAGCAAAGGGGAGAAACTGGTCAAAGTAAATAATAATATTTGATTTTACATCAATTATATAAATATATAGAGTAACATAATGAATTCTACACAAAGATTATATTTATCTAGTAGGTCAGTGAATCAAACACGCAACTAAGTATACCTATTACAACTCCAATCCCCACTCCAAGCACAGCTCCAATCTCACGTGCCCATGAATTGATGAAGTTTCCATGTGAAATTCCAGCTCTTGCAGTTCCTCGGATCTTAGGCATTCTCTGCAATCATAACAGTCAATTTGTTAAGCACACCGCTAAAGAGCTCCCTTTCGGGCCCAGCCCAGTACACAGTCGGGTTATTAACCCGCTTGACAATGGTCAGTTCGCTCGTCCAGCGATGACAAAGTCGCGTCGTTCAGGCAATTGTTAAAAACTGTCACGAAATGCGAAAAAATGCGAAAGTTTACTGACTTCGGAGCATAAGCTTTGACTACTTTGACTACTCTGACTGCTTTGACTTATGCGGTGCATTTCCACGGCCAGGCCATAAACCCAAGACATCCACAAAAAACAGCAATTTGCATGTCGAGGGACAGCGCTTCGCGGAAAAGCGACAAAGCTTGCGTGACCAGCGGCCAGGCACGGGAGAATTCCGACGACAACTTGACCCACGGCTGAATGAGTCGAGCAGCAGCAGCAGCTGGAGGAGTTTGAGGCTGAGGCCCGTCGATATGATCTGAAAATGACTTAATTGTTGCGCTCTGGCAAATAAATAGCAAGAGAAATACCAAATAAAACAGAATTCTGTTTCGTGTCGTCAGATTTCGACTTTTACCTTGCGCACTGCTAACCTATAAATTATGAATTCCACCTGAAGAAATACGAACACACAAAAGTTTTCATTTCATTTCGGCAAACAATGGAGCAGCTGCAATTGACACAGACTCGGCCTGCTTCAACTTTGCGGTAGCTGAAACGGAGAGGAGCGAAAAATGCAATCGCATGTTTAAATGCATTCAACACAGGCAGAGCAGAAAAAAAAAAAAAAAAATATATATATATATATATATATATGCATGTATATATGCGGCTAATGCTAATGTGTAATTAATGCATTAAAATGAAATTTCAAGAAAGATCTAAAGCGTAAAGTTGTAATTTAGCTATGCGAGCTGAGGTTTTGGCTGAGCGAGTGGAATGCTTGTTTTTTTTATTTATTTTATTTCATTTTTTATATACCTCTCAAATATATATATATATTTATAAATCTAAACTTTACCATAGACTGTCTATGTAATTAAAAATAAAAATCTAATTTGAAATCCAAAGAGAGCTCACCGTCTAGTTCTATTGTATCTGAATAATAATATAACAATAATAAAATATTTATGCTAAAGGAATATCACACATACTCGAGACTATCTATACAAACTAAATGAATGGTCTTTAATATATCTTTATATATAACAATTAGTTTACCATTTGCCCCAGTCGAATATTATAATTATATGCAACCTTATCGATTGTGTATTTAAAGTGTACAATCTGCATAAATCATATATTGTTATTATAGGCATCTCTATAAATATAATTTACTTGAAAAGTCTGCCCAACTCATTTCTATATGCAACTCAGTCGATATTCACATTGCAAAGAAAATCTTGAAGACTGTCGGCATTCAGCTCACTCGACAAATCCCACACAGACGAGTGCAGCCTCAAAGTTAAGACCTCTCACGGACCGTAGAAAATTTTCTAGTTATTCGTAAGACCAGACAAAGGTCAAGTTTGCAACTCATCTGAACAAATATTGTTGTACAGCTCAGCCCATAGAGTTGGCGGCTTATTTGTGACCCATATTCAATAATGGACGTGGCGTCGATTGCAATCGAACGCCTCAATTGAAGTGACAGCCCGAGAGATGAGTGGACAAATAATCAGCATTGAATATCTCTGAATACAAAAGCAAATACGAGTGTACGTACTATATAAATAATATATATATACCTACATATGTATATCTCTTTGGGTTTTTGCACAGATTGAAGACATAATAAGTAAAAATAATGATTTAAAGTTATGCAAAAGGCTGCGCTAAGCTAGACAAAAGACTGAATCACTTTTTTTGATGAGAGCTGAGAGTTTAGGGCGTTGGGGCGTGTCCACTGTAGTTGAGGGCTGCGTCTGCGGCTGTCAATGAAACTTTAGTTTAGTGTTATGAAATTTGACTTTCAGTCCGTGCCAGATAAATGCAAAATGTGCGAGGCGAGGCAGCGCAATGAAAGCGCAATTGTTGACGGTTCTCCTCGCTTGGCCATTGTGTTTACGTTTTGGCCAACACGAGTTGGCTCGACTGTCCGCCAGCAATAGCAAAAAAGAAAAAAAAAAGTAAAGCAAATAAATCTTGGCCAACTGTCTGCTGCAAACTGAAGCTGAAGCTGCACAAAAGACGAACTGCAGATACTTTATATAGTTGCCGAGATACAGATACCGAAACAGACTCATCTACAGCCACAGGTACAGATTGAGCTACACATGCGAGACACGCAACGTCGCGTACTACGTGCGCTAAATTTATTGAATTGGAAAGTAAAATTGCAGTTAGTTTTTCGCATATATCTATTTGAATTTATTTCGACAATCTTCGTCTTCGCGTCTTTAATGCTTACACAGCACGCGATTTGTCTAACCATAATTATGGGTATTTTTTTAAAGGTTATTATTTATGATTATTATTATTTTCATTATTGTTTTTTTTTTAGTTGTTGTTTTTGGGCTGTTGACTTGCATATTATATGTTGTTTGTGCTGCTTTGCTGTTGCTGTTGCTGAAATTGAGTTGTTTGCTTGTCAGCTTGATGAAGTGTTAGATCTTTTATGATATTTCAATAACTGCAGCCTCTGCCCACAAAGTGTCGAGTCGAATGTGTTAATAAATAATAATAAATGGGGGAGCAATAGCTTCAAGATATTTTAGCCAGATAATTGTGAGCTTATGCAATCATTTACTTCTTTGTGGTATTTTAAATATTACCCCCATTTTGCACATTCACAGATTTAAACGGAAGCCTTGTAAGAATATTGCTGAGAAACTCGAAAGCTTTCCTCAGCTTCTGTTTCTCTCATATGCCTATGCTTCACTCATAGCATTTTCATTTACTCTGAGCGATCTTTATTTGATCAACATAACTCTGTTTTTATATACATTTTTTGTTATATATCTCTTTAATGTTTAACTCTCTACCTCTCGCTCTATATCTCTTACTAGCTATGGAAATCTATTCACCCCTCATTGATGTACATTTATCTCTTGTCTCTCATCCCAACATTTTCCATTTCACATTAACCAATTCCTAGAATATTTCTTAATCTATTTACATAAACTTTTAACTACAATGTCTTTAGTTCTTTTCGGTTTCGTTAGATCACCTTTCATAACTTTCCAACTTGGTAAACAGCTTTGCTTCCCCTTTTTCTTTCTCTCTCTCTTGCTTTTTATTTCCGCTAATCAAAAACCTCTCGTCTCACTCATGTTTCTCTTCACAGCTTTGTTAATAAGTCTTTCTCCTAGTGAATATCAACTCAAGTCGACTTGAAGTAAACAATTGCAATTAGCCATATGAACATTTAAATTAACTGGCCCATAAACCTCGATTTTCTCAAGCAGAGCCAAAAGCCAAAAACCAAAAAAAGAAAAAAACTGGGTTTATTTAAATTACAATTGCTGAAAAGCTCAAGCGCTCAGACAGATACAAAGTTGACGCTAATGATACCATAAATCTCTCGTGGCTCGTAAAGTGTCGGTGTGTGTGTGTCAAATTGGGCATGCCACACACACGAGGCAGATCTGCAGGTAGCAGCAACAACAGCTGCAGCAGCAGCAACGCGTAGGTGTTGTCAGTCAGGAAACTGCTGGGGCACAGCTCACTCTTGGCCATTGGCATTTTAGCCCAATTCCAGCTAATTTGCATGCCACACATTCAATTAGTCTGCCCCATGCGCAACACACATTTCGCCTACCGTTGCTTGTGGCAAGTGTTAACATTTCTGATTGCGTTAATTGCTAGCTGCAACATGTTGTTGTTGTTGTTATAGTGGCAGCCACAGGCAATACTTATGCAATCTGCTGCCAGTTGCGCCACACCATTCGCATCTTTCAGATGCAAAAGTTGCCATTAACCAACTAACAGCAACAGTTGCTCAAATTGAAGCCAATTTGACAAGCAACCCCAACAGGCGCTGACCCTCCCCCTGCTGCTGCTGGCTGAGCATCCATTTGCCAAAAGCATAACGGAATTTATATGGCAGTGGATTGAGGTTGATGCATCAAGTTTTGCATCAACTCGCCAAGCGGACTTTTTAGGTTTTTATCCATTTTTAAATGTGAGTGTTACAACGAGAGAACCCAAGATTTATTTTTCATTTTTATAAGAGAAAAGTACTAAAATATTTAAAGAATTTTTGAAAAAAAAGGAGCATATTTTGAGCAAATAACAACTTAAAGCATTCAAAGACTTTTCTATGGATAAAGCAGCTGAAAATGCTATACGACCAGAATTACACCTTGGAAGCAGGAGTTATCTTGCATTAATCTTGAAAGTGGAAAACTTCTATGTGCTCTAGCTGAGCACTGCCATTTAAAGACTTTACTTTGATATATTTATTAAAAATAAATTTTTAAGGTCATATTCTTATTGATGACATTAAGAAAAGCATTCAAAATTAATTATTAGATATAAAAAAACAACTAAAAATATATATAAATTTGTCTACTATTTTGTGGTTTATTTTATAAATAAGATTTAAAAAAAATAAATTTTCATACTATATTATTTTAATTCTTAAAAGCAGAAATTCCTAATAAATTTTAAAAGTTATATAAAAAATTTAATATAAAATTATAGTAAATTTTAAAAGTTATATAAAAAATTAAATAAAAAATTATAATAAATTATAAAAGTTATATAAACAAAATAAAAATAAATACATTATACATGTAGAAACACAGACACTTAATACGCTTAAAGAATTGCCCAAGAACTGCATTTGGCACTTATCAAAAATTTATAAAAAAAACTAACTACATTCTTGTTCGGCTCAGCCGCTCAAAATCTCTCTTATAATAAGCTCTCTTAAGTCTAATATATATTTAAAGAAGTCTCATGCTCAGAGCACACTCAAACACATAAGCACACCTAATTTACATTACTCTGCAGTGATCCCTATTTACAACTTATATCATTTGTGTTTGTAAGTGGGCTCCAAAATTGTCTTCAAGTGCTCAGCAGCTTTGTCATCTTTTTGGTGGTAAATTCACTTTTTTCACATTAACAATAATGTAGAACGCCATAAATACAATAATTATCTAATTGAACTAACTAAACAAAAGCCCTTTGATTAGCCTTCATAGATGAACGAAAAATCTCTCCCGTTTTTAACTACATAATTCATTCACATTCTATGACAACTTTGACTTTTTTCATTCACAATGTTAAATATTTGTTTTTCACACTCATTCACAATTTGCTTAACGACATTGTTTAGGCTCATTCCACGCGAATAGCTCAAAACTAAACCCAACTAAAAAATGCTTCTGCTACCTCACTTTTCACTTGTTACTATTCACAATTCACAGCAATAACAACAACAACAACAACAAAAGCAAGAACAAGACAAATTGTGCTAATTTATAAACAGTTTTACGAGCATTTTCCTACTCTAGCATCGCCTCGGATGAACTGCCGGACGGAGT
The DNA here is from genome assembly GCF_018153725.1 of Drosophila mojavensis. Lineage (NCBI taxonomy): Eukaryota > Metazoa > Arthropoda > Insecta > Diptera > Drosophilidae > Drosophila > Drosophila mojavensis. Next base: position 10,066,534 of record NW_025318858.1, read on the forward strand.
CGGCGAAGAGACGGGGCGGGTTGGGATGGAATGAACGGGATGATAATATCAAGCACAACTTTTGACCAAGTTTCTTTTTCAAAGCGTTTGGTTAAATAACTTTTGTTGTAGCTGTAGTTGTTATTGTTATTGTTATTGTGGTACTTTCAATTGTTTCTGTGGCTAGCGGCTAAAATCGCTGTTGTTGTTGTTGCTGTTGTTTTTGGGGTGGCTTTCATGTGACCGACTGGCGTTGCGCCTCTCGCCTTAACTGGACGCAATTGTAGGTGTTGCTGAAAGGCAACTGCTGCTTCTTCCACCTTCTTTTTTTTTTAGCCAGAAATATTTCAGTCAATTACACAATTTTATGTAAATTTCTCTTTTAGTTGCTGCCGCTATTGTTGTTGTTGTTGTTGTTGTTACTGTTGCTGTTATTGTGCATTCTTTTTGTTCGGCCACGAATTAATTACTTATTTGCGTAGAGCGCAAACCATTTTGTAGGCAATTAAAATGCCTTTAGCTTCGCACAGGGTTTGGGGTTTGCTTTGCTTTGCTTTGGTTTGCTAACTGCAGCCATTTGTCGATACAAAAGTGAAAGGCCAATTGCCAAATCTTCAAGATTGGTCAACAGCCAACACCAAACATCAAATGCTTATTATGCACATTTTTGATGCCATGTGGCAATGGCCAAAGAGGCGTCCGACCAGTTCGCTTTGCCAATTGACTAAAGATCTCCTCTCCGACTGCCGACTGCCGTCTGCCGTCGCCTGTCTTCTGTCTTCTGTCGGCTGTCTGCTGTCGTTGTTCTTTGTCGATCTCCATTTAAATGCATATTCATTGCAGATTCAATCAAAATGATGTGTGCACGATCTCTCAGTTAAGTCTGCGCTTTACGATCTGCGATAAGCCATCGACTTACCAGTTGAGTCACTGTAATTTAGATTTAGAGCTATTGCACAATCTATCGAACATGAAGTGGACTGAGAAAATGATTTTTCAGCACAGATTACAGCTGCGAATGCGAATATGACTGCAGAGACTGAAGAGCTTTAGTGGAATCATTTGAAATGGAAACTCAATAAATTGGCACAGCCAATAGAATGTATTAGGAATGAAGCTAAACTGCATAGAAATATTATAGTATATTAAATATTATAGTAGAATATATAGAGTATATAACATTTGGTAGTATATATTTCATACTCCAAGTCTCTAGAAATAAGTAAAGTTCATATAGATAGACAAATGTGCAGCAAGACGAACGCTAAAAAAACTAATATACTCTTTTAGCTTTTAGAAGGTGTATAAGACAGTATTTAAATCAATCCAATGAAGCTCTTTTGCTAGAATGTGCAAGCGTGAGAATAATGTATTAAGAAAAGATTCACAAGTGAAGCACAACAAGAATGTCATAATCGAATATGCTAAGCAATGAAGAGGCGTATGAAATATGTAATCAGAATCACATTAACCCTAAAATTAATAATTAATATGCGTGGGAATAAAATGTAAACAAGAACAATGCTTTATATATGCTATATGTGTTGTATATACAAAGAGAATGAGCCAGGGAAATACATAGCATAACTGGACTACCTCATGTATTGCTCCAGCTGCTAAACGTGATTGAGTTTAAGCAGTTCCCCATTGACAGCAGCAATAAATCAGTTACCTTCAATTATTATTATGAAGCGGATTCTAATCTGCGCTGACGTTTATTCCCGCCGTTAACAAGCTTTATTCAGAGCAGCCAATTAGCAGGCCAAATAAACAAACAAACAAGAAAAAGGTCTTAGCCTAGCTCATTTATTATGACCAAAATAAGAAATCTGTTCTAGCACTGACGTGTGCATCTGCAGATCACAAAACACGTCTAGAAGGCAGCATCGCAGCTAACTGAGCAGAAAGAACCTTGAAAACTCGACGAGTGACCAAAAATGCAAGCGTCCTAGAAAAGAGACCCAAAAAATACAGAAAAAAGAAGAAAAATAAGAGAAGAAATATAAAAACCACTTGAGACGAGTCAAGCGCCAAAGAAATAAACAAAAATCAAATACAGCACAGTGCAGTGCATTGCTAGGAGCGGGGCCTGTACAGGAAACACGAAAGGCAGCCGCAACAGCAACTAACGAGGCCAACTTTGGCCAGTCGCACAGTTTTTGGATGCCATTGGCCGACGGACGGAGTTGACGACTCTTTGGCCTGTAACCGAAATTGAAATTGAAATTGAAATTGGCGTACCTGAAGTTTTTGTGGCTTGAAGCCAAAGCGTCTACTCATGGCCCATTGCGCAACGGCGCAGCGTTAAATGATTACTTTGAAGAATTTATGGCCACGAGGCAATTAATTAAATGAGACAACGCTCAGTGTTGGACTTCTGCAACTCCAGCTGAGAGCTGAGAGCTTCAAGAGTTAAAAGATCTTAGAGTTAAAAGATTTCTGGGAGCGCATTACGATTCTGACATGAACATGGAGCGTCTTATGGCTCAGCAAGTGTACGCAAATCACTTTCACTCAAAAGCCACAAAAGCGAAACAGAAACCAAAACCGAATCCGAAAAGAAATTTCGATTTTGAGATTTCGCTTTCGTTTGACCGACTTAAGATTTCAGACTGCGAGGCTCATCTAGCTCGGCTCTAACTAAATAATTTTGATGCTGTTGTTGTTGGTTTTATTGTTTTTTATTGCCGACGTGTGATGTGAAATCAATTATGACTTATTAACAAATTAGTCGAAGCTAAAGAGTCGTGTAACTGACAGTTATAACATTATGCCTCCACGCCCCAAATATGAGCTGAGAAAAACTGTTTCTCTCAAACTCGTTTTCACTTCTTCTCCTGCCTCGGTTTCTTCTACATGTATGTGCACGTTCCAATCTAAATAGCCGATCTTCATTCATTAGCATAATGCTCATTTGATATGACAGCTCTAATATGCAACGCTTTCGTAATAAACAAGAAATAGAAAGAAAGAAAAAAACACCTCTTTGGGCTGGGCATTACTTTCTTTGTTGTCCAAATAGATATTATGTTATTTATCGACTTTAGTTATTAGGTAAATGTTATAGACTCACACACACACACACACACACAGTCTTCACACATTAGCAAAAGAAAAGTGAGGTTAGGAAAGTTGTGTGTTTTCATTGCGGCACTTTGCGACCTAACCTAACTTTATTTGTTGACCTTCGTGACGATTTGAAAATCGAAATCGATTGAACAGACTTTGAAAGATTTTACAATAAACTAGATACATATTGGATGCCTTTCTAACTACATAGAGTAAGAGTATATAATCAAACCTATCCATCGTATAGCCATTAAGGCGTAAAACAAAAATAAAGAGATTTGATTCAATAAAATAATTTAATTCACTCCTGACATACCCTTAATAACCCCGCAGCATTTAGCTATCTTCCAGGGGTCATTATATACATTAATTAAGCGCTTTGTTAACAATTGGAAAATATTAACAAACGAAATTAAAAAGTAATCAAAAGTAAACAAAAACTTACTTTTACTCACGAAGATCCATCAACATTCCAGCACACTGCAAATGAACAATAAATAATACGAGTTAGAAATTAAATAAAAAATATATAGAAGCAGATACTTAAGATTAAAAAGCCTTTATACGCAGCCAAGCAAATGTCTAAATCATTCGACCTCATGAAAATCCCAGCTGCCAATCATTAAAACCAATTTCACTCGAATAGACAGTAAAAAAAAAAAAATTATGAAGATTAATTGTCTTATGGCTGTTGGAACATGGCCACTGGCTTGATTGATGCTTCGATCAATCGCTTCATTTCAAGAGACACCAACACTTCTCCGATTGTCGCACAATTGACACCTTCGGCCAGTAGCAACAGCCGCACCACTACAAACCACATTGCAGCGCTAATGTGGGTCTCGTGTTGGCATGTGACAAGCACCGCAACTGACAGCACGGTTACACCTGTTCGGCCCAGGTATAAAGTGCTAGGCGCATGCGTAGCGCCCATTCATGAGACTCGGCTGGGCGGGGCAGTCGGAGTGGAGAAACGAAAGCCGCTTTGCATGTGTGAGCCGTGAAATTAACATGTTTGTAACGTGCCCCATGCCCCATGAAATATGACGCCAAATTATTATGGAGCCCTTTGCGGTTAAGAGAGCTCATTGAGTCTGGGAGCTCAGGCAGAGTCCGAGATGTTTGTCTGGCTGATTACAGTGCCAATGCTTATGGGTACTTGATTGATGACTGATTGATTGATGTTTTCACCAGCTGCGCAATTTGTCAAAAAACAAGTGAGGGAAACTTTTATGTCGAAAGCCAAAGAAAATCGTCAAAAAGATATGGTTTGTGTGAAAAAAGTATATATTTCTCTTTAGCAGAAACGGATGCTACGCAAGTCATTGAACGCCAAGCCACAAGGTCCTGAACCCTGTATAAATGTATTAGCTGTCTGGTTAGCAATATGCCATAATATGGAATGTAATTGTAGTATATGTGACTTGCGTCAATATTAAATAAGAGCTGCCCGCCACAATAGGAGAAAAACTAAATCCAGCTACGGATTTAATATACTGCTTTGCCCATAAAAATCTGCGACTGTACACCAAATGTTGAATAATAAAATTAATATTTTGTAAACAACTTTAAATGAATTTAGGGATGAACATATATTGTTACTCATTTCAATGTCATTTTTTTTTTTTTTTTTTTTTTTTTTTTTAACTGTCTGTCCTCTATCTCATTTTTAAGAATCCTTAATATAATTTTAAATTCCTATGAAATTATAATTCCTTGCATATTTTTAAGGAAAATATAAGCATAAAATTCTTCATAATTTCATATTTCAGAAGTTTTAACTTATAGTAAAAATTAAAAAAATGCAGTTTAGTTCCTCGAAATACTTAGGACGGCCCCCATAATAATAACAATACGCTTTTCAAGACTGTTCTCAGTTCAGGAGAAAAATTACAGAGCGCCAATCCGTAAAGCCCTTTGGAAATCCGACTCACTCAACAATTTTGTTCGGCTTTGCAGCCATATAAAAGAAAAGTGGAAAAGTGGAAGAAGCTGCAGCAGTAGCTGCTGCTGCTGTTTCTGTTGCTGCTGTTGTTGTTGCTGCTTTGTGTGAGGCTGTTGCATAATCAGCTAACGCGAATGGCAGCTTCGACGGCTGCGCCGATGATGAGCTGCATCATTAGCGTCAACAACATAATTACGAGTACTATGCGAAAAAAGAAAAAGCCACTGGGGGTACAGCAGCAGGGTGGGGGGAACGGCTGGTGTGGCATAAATGAAACTAAAAATCTTGCAGACGCATCCCAAATGTCGCAAGATAATGCAAAAGCCATAAGATTTATGGGCTCTGAGCGATAAAAATTATGCATGCTGCTAAGCATTTTATAAGTCTTTGTGCCAGCCACTCTTTATCCGTTAACTAAACACAAACACCTGCACACGCCGCTCATCTTCCTCTCGTTGAATAACTGTTTGTCTGCGTTGTGTTTTTGCTGCGTTTCTCTCTCTCTCTCTCTCTCTCTCTCTCTCTCTCTCATTGTGTCGCATCATTCCAGTTTATTCCAATCCGACTGGAATGCGTGTGCGTTGCGTATGACAAGCATTTTAAGCCTTACCTGCGTAAGTTTTGTGAAAGATCCCAGGCGGCGGCTGTACAATTGCAACAATTGAAAACAAAAGAAATTGTTGGCTATTGCAGCACAGTGTTTTTCTTCTTCTTTCTTTTCAGCAACAGCTCATCAATTGTGCGGAAGCAAATGGCGCCAATCAAATGTCTCACTTTGTAAACGGCGACGCAATTTGATGGCTTCATCAAGATCTCTTTTGAATTTATCTCTAATCATCATTCCAACACGCCATGTAACATTATACACTTTCAGCTGATTATAATATTTTTATGCTATTACAATTATTTCGAAATCACGTCTTTTACGTTTTGCTTTTAAAAACAGGAAGTATTCTTTTCGATTCTGCAATAGTTGACAATTTGTATTCAATGCAATTTATATAAAAATGGCAATCACGCAGGTTTTAATAATACAAGCTTAGTTATTTCATGCTCAATAGACATACAAAAGTATTTAATTGAAACACATAATAGAAATATGATCAGCCTACGCAGCCGCAACGAAAACCACCGAACGACTAATGAGCGCAACCCAAATTGAGTTAGTCTAAATGTGCATTCGATTTCGAAAATAGTTGACACTCACAATGCATAGAAAAGTAGTTAAAAAGGAAGACATGAAGAATGTTCTGCATACGCAGGCGCAGCGAAGAGCGTAGAGCAACTCAAATAATGAGCACAACTCAAATTGAGCGCGTCTCTTCCTTGTGTTGCTCTTCTTACGATTTCGAAATTCGTAGCTCACAACATTAATTGTTCTGCATACGCATAGAAAAGCTCAATTGAGTGTGTCTTGTTGCTATTTCGATTTCGAAATTCGTCACTTTACTTGTTCTGCCTTTCGCTTGCTCTCTTGCTGCTAACATTGGAATGCGAAAGAGTAAAAGCAATGAATTTGCTCGCTGTGACGTCACTGCCATACTTTCGCTTCGCTTTTGCTGTAATCCGGTTTAACATCACATTCATAATGCGAGCAAGTTCATGACTTTGACTAGTTTTTTCTCTTCACTCACTTTTGCTCGACTTTTGTAAGGACCCACAGTAGACGCACTAGTGTTGTTGTAGCTATCAAATATGGAGCAGGCATTGGCCAACAAACAACAAAACTGGTTCATATGAGCGATGTGGCGGCCGTTCGAAAAGGGGAACCAGCCCACTTTTGATCAGTTAATGAATAATTTTCTGCTACCAGTTTTCAATTTCGCTGGCATTAAATCTGGTTTTTGTTTTGTGAATTAGTGTCAATAGCAAATTATGTAACGATCCACAATATAATCCAGCTGCTGCAGATATGGTCATTCCCCTATTAAGTCATGTGAAGAGTTGTCAATGTCTGCTGTTGCAGTTCATTTGATGTAAATTAAATTTCATCAGCTACTCCTATGGAAAATATGTGACGCATACATGGTTAAGCTCTCTATATTGTTAAGCTCCTATTTCTGATTACTTGGCTAATGGAATCATTGTCTTTTCTTGTAGCCGCCACATCTGCATCCGCATCCCTTTCACAATGGCAATCGCCGTCAGCTGAATCTGCCGCAATTTAATCAACAGAACTTTTTGCAAGCTGGCGTGGAGCTGCCCATACCGCCGCAGCATCAGCACCGCCAGCAACATCAGCACCACCATCATCACCACCAGCAGCAGCCGCAGCACCACCAACAGCAGCATCGCTTCTCGCAGCAATACCCGCAACAGCAGCAGCCGCAGCAACAAGTGCCACACCAACATCAGCAGCAGCAGCAGCAGCAGCAGCAAAGTCCTCCCATTAATCAGCAGTTCCAGCGCTCCACACAAAATCAACTGCAAACAGCCCCACAATATCCACAAGCACCACAGCAGCAACAGTTGCCCTCAACTGCCAGCAATCTTGACCTGCACCATCAGAACTTTTTGGATTTACGCAACTATGCTAGCTCGCAGCAGCAGCAGCAACAACAGCAGCAGCAGCAGCCCCAGCGCCACAAGCAATTCCCCGATGCACGACTCCAATCGACAGCGTTTCCAGCGCAGGCTTATCAGCAGCAGCAGCAGCAGCAGCAGCAGCAGCAGCAGGCATTGGCACAGCAGCAATTCGCTTACCAGCAACCCCAACAACTTGGCCAACAGACCACACAGAAGCTGCCCAGTCAGGCGCCCGTGCCCACCTTCCAGACACTGCAGCAATCGCCACTGAACTATCAGCAACAGCAACAGCCACAGCAGCAATTGCTGCAGCAACCACAGCAACAGCAGCAGCAGCAGCAATATCCATTGACACCACAGCTGGGATTACCCCTGCCGCAAATCTTTAACAATCTGCCTTCGACAGCTTTTCCCGCTCAGCCCTCGCGAGAGACTTATCTGCAACAACAACAACAACAACAACAGCAGCAGCAGCAGCAGCTATTCCCCCCGCAACAACATCAGTTCATCAGCAACGGACCGCAGGCCCAGCCCGCCGATCTGGAATACAAGCAGAAGCTGATACAGAAGCACGAGCAATTCGTGGCCAAGCAGTACGAGAAGTCGCAGCACAAGGTGCGCCAGCAGCACGAGGAGTTCCTTGCGAAGCAGCACGCCATCAAGCAGCATGTGCTGCCCACCATCATCAGCCAGCACAACAACTATCCGCCGCAGCCGCAGTACGTACAGCCGCCGCGTGGCCGACCCGTTGCCCATCCCACGGAGTACAGCCAGTTCAACAGCGCTCTGCAGCAGTACTACAAGGAGCATCCGACGACCACCACCACAACCACGACGACCACCACCACCACAGAGGCTAGCACCACGCCCAAGAAGAACATCTACTCCCAGGTGAAGGCGGAGCTGGGCAAATACGGCACCACGAAGCTGGGCAGCAAGAAGCCCGTGAAGACGATTGCCCGGGAGGATCTGCTGAAGCAGCTGAAGGCTGCCTTGTCGGAGGCGCCACAGCAGCCGCTGACCGGCAACAAGACCTACGATGAGATGGACCTGGTGCTGCCCAATGGACAGCGTGTGCAGGTCATCCGCACCACAGACCCGAATCTTGTGCAGGGACAACAGGCCTATTCGCAGGACCAGCTGCAGGCGCTGCTGGCCCAGCAGGCGCTCGGCTCGGAGGCGAAGCTCAGCCTGAGCGATGTGGCGCCTAGCAAGAGCAAGGATCTGGTGCTGCCCGGCGGTGGCAAGGTGCAAATACTACGCTCACCCGATCCGCAGGAGTCGGACACGCTGCCCGCCCAGGCACTGCCCGGCGGCGTCGACCTGTCCAGCCTGGCTGCCTTGTACGGCGGCGGAGCGGGCGATATCCAGGGCGTGACGAATGGCGCCAACAGCATTGCCAGCTCGGCGGTCATTACCTCCGACTCGGACAGCCCGCCCACCCTGGAGGAGCTGGCGAAGCGTGGTCTCATACCCGATGGCTACGAGATCGAGGGCTTGAGCTCGGACTCCGCCAAGGCCACGCCAGCACCGCCCACCGCACCGCCCAAGAAGAAGGCGACATACGTGTACCTGGAGGAGCAGGCCGACGGCAGCTTCAAGATCCAGGGCGTCAAGGCCAACGGCGAGAAGGAGACGAAGCAAACGGGCGCCGAGGTCGAGAGCATTCTGGAGCGCATCCGCAGCGGAGAGATCAAGCTGCCTCCGTCCGTCTATCGCTTGACACTGCCCAACGATGAGGTTGTGGAGATCAAGAGCGGCAAGATAATACAGACGACCACCACGACAACCACTCGCCCACCACCGACCACAACCACTGCCAGAATATATACGACGACCTCCACTACGCCAGCGCCGTTCGTCTCGAGGAACGCGCCCAGCAACCACCGCCAGTATCACCCATCGCGCACATCCACCACCAGCACCAGCACCACCACCAGCAGCCCGCCCATCAGCACCACTAGCACCACCAGCACGCCCTATACGCCCCGCTACACGGGCGTCTACGAGAGCAGCAGCACAGCCAGCGCTGCTGCCGCCGCCGCCAGCTTGATCCGCACCACACCCGGACCCATTTATCACTCTTCACCTGTCACGCAGTCGCCCTACCCGGGCGGCGCCTCCACTCATCTGCCAGTGGTAACTGAGCGTCTGTCGGACATCGCGCAGACGCCGGAGCAACAGACGCCGGCACAATACGCCGATGCCCTGGTGCAGGAGACGGAGAACACAGAGAAGGCGGCCTCCACGGGCGGTGCATCGGTGCTCTCGAATCCCAGTGAGGATCTGCTTCAGATACTCAAGAGCAATGGACTCTTCGCCATGGCCAAGTATCTGCGTCAGAGTGGCCTGGACAGCATACTCAACGAAACGGGTCCCTACACGATCTTCGTGCCCACCGACAAGGCCTTCAAGAACCTGCTTGTCCAGCTCGGTGGACCCGAGCGCGCCGAGGAGAAGTTCCAATCGAATCCTCGACTGTTGAGTGGTGTAAGTGGCGCCTCATAGTGTTGACTCTCTGTGTACTCACATGGATTTCTATTTTCCAGCTGCTGTTGCATCATGTCATTCCTGGCGCCTTTGAGATTGCCACGTTGCAGGACGAGATGACCGGCGTGTCCTTGGCGGGCACACAGCTGCGCGTCAATCAGTATAACATGCACGATCAGGAGTGGAACGATGTCACTGTAAGCCCAAATTTGGATACTGAATTTGTGAATGAATGCACCGAGTGGAACTGACAAACATCGAAAATAGACAATCATTGGGACTAAAGGATTGAGAGAACGGCAGACTGGGGCATTGAGTGGGAAGAGCACACAGTTGGGCTTGTCTGATTGAGTCGATTGAATCGGCCATCACTGGGATTGAGAGCACGTCTCAGTGGGAGAGAAAGAGTTGCAAGAGTCAGTCAGTGCAGCAGACGAACTTATTGACTGACTGTAGGATTGACGGTCAGATTGACTGATGGTTAATTACTAGATAAAGCTGTAAGAGCTAGGCGATTCTATTACAATAGCTGTGCAAAATGATTGACTGACTGGGCAGCTAGGCAGACGTGCTAACTGATTGATGGACTAACTAAATAATTCACTGACTGACTGACTGACTGATGTATAAAGGGAGAGGCAGACTAGCAAAGTAATAGAGACAATGGCAACTTGACTAACAGACTTACTATATGACTGATTGATTGATCATATTGAGACAGCCAGACGTCTCTTTCCATGTCAGTCAGTCAATATAATCATATAGTAAATCTGTCAGACAAGCTAATTGATAATCTTACGGAGTGATTGACTAACTGATTGACGACTAGTATATAAAGGTACAGATAGCTTAGCTAACTGATTGACATATATCAAGACAAGCGGACTAGAAGAGTAATAGACATTGAAATTTGACTAATTGTCTACTGAATGATTGAGTAACTGTCTGACTGACTGACTGACCGATATGTAAAGAGACAGCCTCCCAGCTAGCTGTCGATAAAAGCTGAATGATTGATTGACTGCCTAGTTGTCTGATTGATGTTATATCTGCAGCTCCGAGAGCTTTACTGGGACAGTCGATATTGTTTATAGTAAGACAACCGACTTCGCTTTACAATTCCCTTAGCCAAATGGCTATACCTAGCATAAACTTCAATGTAATACGAATTTTTCACTCACTATCAATCTACTTCAATCAAACTGAACTCACATACATCTCCACACGCAATTACAGCTCACCACCATTAATGGAGCAATGGTTGTGCTGAACAAGAAGGACATTAAGATACCGCAGGGCGTGGCGCATGCGGTGGATCGTGTTATGTTCCCGCTGCCAGTGGGCGATTTGCTGCAGACCCTACAATCAGATCGCGAGGGTCGCTTCTCCAACTTCCTAAAGATACTGTACACCTCGGGCATGTCCGAGAAGTTGCAAGGCAAGGGTAAGCAATGTTGTTGATGATATGTTGAGCGTAATGAAAACTAAACCAACTTTCATTTCAGGTGTCAAGACGTACACAGTCTTCGCACCGGTGGACAAGAGCTTTAACGATCTGGACTCGGATACGCTGGAGAAGCTCTTCACCGACAAGGAGGCAGCCGAACAGTTCGCCATGAAGCACATTGTGCCCGGGGCACTGTACTCGGCCGGCATGCGGTTCTATCAGGTGAAGGACTCGCTGTACACGGGCAAGACGGTCGTGCTGCAGAAGACCTCGGCTGGCAAGATCAAGGTGAACGATGCCCAGATGGTCACCTCCAACATTCCCGCCACAAACGGTGTCATTCACGCACTGGACGGTGTGCTGGCGTAGAGCAGCCCGGACCTGCGACTACGGCCGCGCTTTGACAGCGGGCATTGGTTAAACTGTTGCAGCTCTTAGTCGATTAAGTTTTATTTGGCGTATTTTTTTGCTTCTTTGGTTGCGTCGACCAAACTTTTCGGGGGGTAAATTTCTTTATAGTTGAAATACGTATCAGCAGCAAATTGTTAGTGAAATCTTGCCACAAATATCGCGTTCTTCTACAGAATTGGTGCAACAACAACAACAACAAAAACAACGAAATATTAAGCAGAGAACAAAAAGTTTCGGTGCTTCCATTAATGTATTTTCTGTAATGTTTTTTCTTTCGCTTTCGTAAACAGTCATTAAAAATAGAAATAGTTTAATCTAAGTGAAAGAGAAAACCCGAACAGATTTTCGAAAGATGAGTGTACAAAAGATATTGTTTTGTTAGAAAATGCGACAAGAAAAAAAAAAAAGGACAGCAAATGGGTTAAATTTAAGGCAGTTTTTATATACATATCTAATTTATTGTTTGGTCGTGAAATCCAAGCTAAAATTATTTACAATTAAGAAATCTAATTAAGACGATGCAAAGCGTTATATGTTTTAAATGATAATAAATAAAAATAAATATAAAATATATATATATATATATATATATATAGATGTTTGAATGATTGCAATGAAAGCAATTATGCAGTTGTGGTGTCACTGCATGCTGAGTATGTGCATACGAAATACATATTGAGTAGGTTTGGGTCAGACGCATTTATACAGTTTTGTTCTAACTGAACAAAGTTACAGTCAAAGAGCTACTGAAGGGGTTTCTCGTTGGTTGAGAGCAATTGTAACATGCTAAATGCAGTTATAGAGCGACTGCTTAAAGTTTAGCTACAACTAATGTCTGGTAAAGTTTAAGAGCAACTGAAACATGTTCAGCGTAGTTAGAGAGCGACTGTTGAAAGGTAAGCAAAGTAGAACACATGTCGAGCAACTGAAGTAAGCTAAAAACACAGTTTGAGAGCCACTGCGCAAAGTGTAGCTACAAATAGTTTGAGGAAAATTGTACTAAAGGTAAGCGTCACTGCTAAGTTGCACAGTTTGATGGTTACTGAAACTGTCTACAGAAATATTAAATAAATATCAACAAGTGTTTTTTGTTTTTTTTAATATACATATAATTCTCATAAATTCTTTATTAAGTCGACTTTTAAAATGGTTTGGTTTTTGTTTTTCTTTCGGACTTTTTTTAATTAGTTTAGTTTACTTGACTATGCAAATACCAATCCATTATTATTATAATTATTATAATTAATAAATTTTCGTTATTCTTTCATTATAATTATCGTTCATATTCTTTTTTTCTGAACTGAATTCCCTTCGTTTCACATAATTAATATTAATTTATTTGCTGATTAAATACCTTTTCTTTGCTTTTCCCTTCTTTTTGTTTGTATTTGATTTATATTATTAAATTCTATAATTTGCTTTGCATCTGGATCTTAATTTTTCCGGATTCTTTTCTTTTTATTTAATTTTGAGTTGATTTTTGTGTTGTTGTTTATTTATATTGTGATTTTTACATGCACATTTATAGTTGCAAAAAACATTAATGGCTATTTTGTATTTAAATATTTTATTCTCGTATTTCATATGCATATTAAAAAATAAATTAATTCTTTTATCAATTAATGAATTAAGTATAAAAGTAATCAAGAAGTCAACAGCAATGTAAAATTAGAGTTTTCATTCAAGAACTAAAATTCAAAACATAAAAAACTAAATGCTAAAAATTAATTTTATATATAAATATGTTTTTTTTTTTTTAATTTTTTATCTTAGTTTTTTTTTTTAAATACACATATACCAACGTCTACGCCATGCCGCTTGCCTTATATTTTTACACATTTTAATTTTTAGCTTAGTGTTTATCTTGTTTTGTTTTTTGTTTTCTTTTGTTTTTGTATTAATTTCTGAAAGTATCACCCTGTGTTTTCTCATAGTTTTCATATATTTTAAATAATCATATTTTTCGTGGTTTGTTGCCTTAAAACGTGTTTTTTTTTACTCTCTCCTTCTTTGCTGATACGCCTTAAAATTTACAACAATTCTTCAACTTAATTACATACAATAAAATATTTTATTTATTTATTTAATTTTTTTTTTTTTTTTTTTTTGTATTTTTATATTTATTTTTTAACAAATCGCGCACATTAAACTGGGCCGGAAATTTTCGCTCTAGGTAGAGCATCAAAAATGGTTTTTATTTTATTTTTTTCATAATTTTTAATTTTCTAAAATCTCAACAAAAACTTTGTGTGTGTGGGTGTGAGTTTGCTTTGGGCGTGGCTATTGTAGTTTTACTTTTAGTAGACACTGTAGTTAGTTAATCTGTTGCTGATTTCTTAATTATTTTTATTTCTTTTGTGTTTTAAGAGCTTGAATTCTTTTCTAGTTCAAGCACTCGTAAATCTTGAAAAACAAATATTTTCCATTTGTTCAAAATGTTAAAATATATTTAAAAATGTATATATATTTTTAAAATTTACTTCTAAGCTAAAAGTTTGTGGAAATTATTTAGTATTATCTACGAGCTTTTGAACTAGAAAACAATTAAACAATTAAATTTGCTGATTTGATAAATTGCAATATATACTGATTCGTAATTATTGTTTATTTTTTCGGTATTTGCTGTTGGATATTTTTGTTTTGTTTACCGTTAATTCTATTTTGTAATATGCTGTACGTAGTTTGGAGGAAAAAACACTTAAAATTTTGGTTAAAAACGAACTTTTTGACTATTTTCTGTTTCTTTTTTTATGGTTTTTCTTTTGGTTTTATTTTTGTTTTGTTTCGTTATATGTTTTTTGCATCTATGCTTTGACTATTTGTTTTTGTTTTTGCTTGCTAGTTTGCTTAGTTGCTGTGTGTTGTTGTTGTTGCTTTTGTTGTTGCTGTGTAATTTAATTAAAATTTAAATTTATATAGGAACAATCCAAACGCGCGCTAAGCGTCGCTTGAATCTGGAAAGTGACCCACCAAGGCTAGCGTCATCCACCTGCCCCACCTGCACCACCCTCACCACTAACCACCACCGAATAGCAATGTGAGCGGCGCTTACCAGGCTGCCTGCTGCCACGCCTACTGCTGCTGCACGAGCAGCTGCTCGACCTGGTCGGCGGTGCGCAGCAGGAAGGCGGCGCTCTCCCTGTACGCCGAGATCACCTGGCGAGCGGCGGTCACCTCGTTGGGGCTCAGCTTGTGTGGGAGGATGGGCGCCACACGCGAGCAATTGGCGTCGCCGGATGCGGCCAGCAATTGTTGCTGCTGCTGTTGTTGTTGCTGCTGTTGCTGCTGCTGCTGTTGTTGCTGCTGCTGTTGCTGTTGTTGCTGCTGCTGTTGTTGCTGTTGCTGCTGCTGCTGCTGCAACTGTTGCAGCTGCTGTGTGGCTGTGACCAGGGCATTGTTGTTGCTGGCGTTGCTCAGTGTGGCCAGATTGGCGGCACTTAGCTGTGCGCTGACTGTGTTGCTGTTGATGTTGATGTTGTTGTTGTTGTTGCTGCTGCTGTTGATGCTGCTGGCAAGGCCGCTGCCAGCGCCCAGCGTCGTTGGCTTCATGGAGAGATCGGTGGGCGTGACTGCAAGAAGAACAGAAAATAAGTTTAAATTTTTGTTAGACCAAATTGGATAAAGAATTTTAGATATTTAATATTAGGAAAACTGACTTCAAGAACTTTTGAATCTATACTTATAGATTTGCAATTATTCATATAGCTTTTTAAAGCTAAAACTTCATTTGGTTTTATTCTGCTCTTTGTACTCTTTTCAACTTCCACTTTCACTTTCACTTCCATCTCATTTACAACAATATTAATTAATAGACTCAACAAGCTCATCTCATTTAATCAATGGAGCCAGCATTTAAGCGCAGCGCTTGTAGATGTTTACTTACCATTACCCAGGCTGGCGACGCCCGGAAAGTAGCCAGGATAGCTGGGCGCACGGCCGGCTGCAACGGCCGCGGCGGCTGCGGCTGCCACGAAGGGCGAGGCCGCCGAGGGCGAGCTGAAGTCCGTGGTATAGGGGCTGCTGGAGGGCAGGCCGGCGCCATTGGATGCTCCGGCGCCGCCGTTGGCTAGCGCTAGGCCCGTTACAGTGGCGCTGCCGACGCTCGCATTCGAGCTCAATGCCAGCGGAGAGCTGCGCGCAGAGCTCATGCCACCTGTGCCGCCGCCAGCTGCACCGCTGGTGCTGTTGCCGCCTGCACTGCCCGCGCCCGCAATGTTCGCTGCACCGCCGAACGCGCCGTCCGCATGCTCCGAGTTGGGCGTGGAGCGTGCAAAGCCGACGGCGCTCACAAATGGCAGCGCTGCGGCGGCCACGCTGCTCAGCCCAGCCGCGTCGGCTGCGGTGCAGGTGACGGTCGCCGCATTGCTTGCGGATGTGGTGCTGGTGCCGGCCACCGCTGCGGCAGCCGCTGCGGCGGCCACAACGCTGCCCGGCGCCGGCACCGCGTGGGTGATGGGCTCCAGGCCAATGCGCATACGCTTCGCGTTCATCGACTCGTTCTCACAGGCGATGGCCAGGATTTGCTCCGCCTGCACGGAGGTCAGGTGAGCGGGCGTCGGTCGAGTCTGCAACAAAAAAAAAAAAAAAAAAAATTAAATATGTTATTTATAAATATGAATTCTATAAATTTTATATATTGCTCTGAATAAACAATGAGAAGCCTTAGTTTTTCTCTTGTAATCTTTGAATCGGAATTCGGTCCCCAAATCTGTTGAGTCGAATCTTACAACCCATGAGCTCTAGCATGTCAATTCTCGTTAGCTATCATAATATTGGAGTGCAGAGAGTAAATCAAGCCAATCTGCAGCTAGGAGAGGAAAAGTAACTAAAAAGACCTCGAAGTAATTTCCGTTTTCATATATATATATATATATATATATATATATATATATATATATATATATATATATATATATATATCGAAAATTCTCGATAATTTCTGTGTAAATGTAATCTGTAATGTAAATCTAAATATATAATCAATAAATAAAAGTATAACAAAATTACTAAATATAACATTAAAAAATATAATACCGCCTAATATAAAAATCAGTCGGTTTCAAATTATTTGAAACTTGGAATTGAGATCACCGTAGGCTCTTGAGGCAGCAGATCTCGAATTATAAGTTTTGTAACAAACTCGACTTTGTTTTATATATATAGAGACTGTTACGCGGTACGAAGTTCACCGGGACAACTAGTATCTATATAAATCTCCTAGATCTCTCTCCGAATGATGACTTAGCATCAATGGTTGTGCTATATGCGCTTGGTATTCCATTGGAAATCCATCATCTCTTATTTTATGAACTCTTTCCACTTACCGTATTCTCCCAGCCGTCTCGTGTCTTCTTGTTGCGGCGACAGGACTTGAGATAGGTGCGAATGCGTTTGCGGGAGCGATCGCTGAACTCGGGAAATTGTCGAGCGCACGAATCGATGATGGCTTGAATCTTTTCCTTTGGCTGCTTCGAGATGGGTATGATGCGATCCAGATTCTCGTCCACGAACAAACGCACGAACATCTGCAAGGCAAGTGGAGAAGGCATGAGTATTGTTTACGAAATTCGAGTGGTTCTCTGGCCATTTCAAGTGGCAGCATTGGCAACGTTCGCTTTACATTCGACATGAGAGAGAGAGACGAGACGCGCTCTCTCCTCCCCCTCTCTCGCTCTCTCTCCCTCTTACTCTCGCACATTACTCACATTGAAGGCCTTGAGCCGCTCTGGATCGTGTGGAGTGGCCAGCTTCTCGTCCAGCTTGTCATCAGAGTCATCCTCGGAAACCTCATCCTCCTCCTTCTGGCCGGACGAGTTCGTCTCGTCCTGCGCCTCCATGGGCGACGGCGCATCCTGCCTGGGCACCGGCGACAGCGAGCTGTCCATTTTACTGTTGGCCGCTGCAACCGCCGCCGCATTCTGGGCCAAAGCATTCTGATATTGCGCCCAAAGGCCGCCCACAACGCTGAGGTCGGGTCCCTCGGTGCCGTTGCGCACAGCCGTCGAGTTCTGGTAGTTCCAGGCGAGCAGCATTAGTTTCAGTTTGTCCGCATCCTTCATGAGGCCCGCGTAGGCCTCCGACTCGTTGGTTATGCCACCTCCCCCGCCGCCGCCGCCGCTGCCGCCACCGCTTAAACTGTTGGCAATATCAACCAGTCCGCTGCCGGCACCACCAGCACCACTTCCAACGCCACCGCCGCCGACGCCGCCGCCGCCGCCGCCTCCTACACCAACCAGGCTGCTGGTGTCGGTGCTTGTGGCCGGTGCTGCTGGTATGGTTTCCTATAGAATAAGAGCAGAGTTTGGGTTCTGGTTAAGGAATGTCGGACTGAGCTGAGCACAAGTTCAATTTTGGAGAACTTTCAATGACCGCACAACAAAGTTTTTTGGGACAGCGTTCGATATACCAAAATCCCAATGATTAGTCGAGGCTGCTCCAGTCGTCAGACCCCAGAGCTCGTTAGACCATTCAAAAGTATGCGCAAAAAGCGTCAAAGAAGCGTCCCTCCCCCCTCGACTTCGCCTTCCACCCCCTTGTCCCTTGCGCTCCGCACTCGCAGCAAAGTTTTTCTTGCCCAAGATGAAAGTCGAGTCGGGGTTTCTTTTTTATCCGACGGATTGATGTTTTCTTCTTTTCCCTTTTTTTGTTGCCTTTTATGCTGTGCTGCAAATTAGTTGCCAGGATTTGCGAGAGGGTTAGGACAGGGCAGGGGGGAGTGGGTAAGGTATAACGGCAAGTTTTTGGGGTACGTTCGAAGTCTCTGCTATTTGTGGCCAACATGGCTCTAATGAAACATTTCGATCGACTCCAAGACGTTGGCTCCGTCTCAGCTCTCACCCTCCCACCCTCTCTTACACCCACTCTCTCGTTCATTCTTTATGTGCCTTGGGTTGCGGTTGCAGGACAGTGGTTGCCCGCATGTCCGCTGCTCGATGCTGGATGCTGCCTCGTTGGGGGTTCAGCTGCCAATACAAATGAAGTTGAAGCAGGAAAAAAAGTGAGGTAGAGCAGCAGTCCAAATGAAAATGAAGTTTGAACATGGCTCCTAATTAACATTCAGTCGGAGCAAGGCATCCCAGCAAAGTCAAAGAGTCTGATTATGCTGACACCAAAATGTGTGTGCATTAGCTTATTTTTATTTTATTTTTTTTTTATTTTATTTTTTTTGCCTATTTGCTGAGAGTGGTTCTGTGGGGGCATGGAAAACATGGAAGGTGAGGCCAAACAACAGCTAAGGCATAGAAAGTCTAAGCTGAGGAATTTCCTTTAAAGAAAAACTAAATTATATTTCACAAATTAAAATTAGAATATCAAAAGAAAGCAATGTAAGTTATGGCTTTATCTATAGACCAAGAACATTAGCTTTTAATATTTTTCTCTTAGATTTAGAGAAACATTATTGATCACCTCAGTTGATCATTTGAGTTGCTGCATAAAGTTTTATTTAGATTTGGGTCTAAGGCACTAAAGCTTTATTTAGATAAAGTCTGAACACAAATATAACTATGAGTTCATTTAACATAGTTCTTAAATAACCATTGATCGTTTCTCGATATCTGCAAATATGGTATTTTATTCACACACTAAGAAACAATTTCTGAGAGCAATCGATTGCATCGGCTTTGTAACGAGTTCGTTCATGATCGGAGGCATTATTTAATTCTGACTGGTTGAGTTAAATGAAGCCAAAAGTATTTTGTGTATGTATTGTAATGTAAGTGAGAGTCGTTAAACACATCAATTGCATACGTGTATTGAGTGTGTGCATCGAGTCTCACTGAGTCTCATTGTGCAAGCGTCAATCGGCTCGCTCCCTGAATTATGTTCGGGAAAAGAGCGAAAAGAGAATGGGTCAATTCGAGGTGATCAAAAACTAAGAGAGCCGAAGACCCTTGCTCAAGACGAGAGCGAATGCGCATGAGTTTTTTTTCGGTTGAAACACTTAACTATTACTATTAGGTCAGCCAATTTGATATTTTAAATTATTACAAATTATTCTACATTGGGTCTAAGGCACTATAGCATCGGTTTGTTAGCACATTTAAACTATGAGCCAGGAAACTTGTTTAAAATAAACTCAGAATATTTAAGTGTATTGTTGAAGTCAATTGATATCACATGAAATAACTAATAAAGGGCAGCAGTTGGAGTTGTGATGGCTGTCCCTAAGTCGCTCTTCTATGCTCGCTGTTCAGGTGTGCGAGAAGTGCTCAATGCTCAGGAAACAAGCATTTGCTGTGAGCAACCTGAAGGATACAGTTTGGATTACACTGAATCCTTTTTGTTGGACAGAAATTTTGTAAGAAAAGTATATCTGCTGATTTTAGATAAACCACCGATCAGAGATGCTAAAACAAGTGCAAATTAGGTAATTGGATATTCGTCGAGGAATTACTTAAGTCATTAAAAAACTAGCTTGGGTATATACAATACCTCTCCCTCTGATACATAAATACATAATTGGATTGTATTTGCAAAGAATTCCTTACGCAACTCTTAACTAAGGATTTCAATATTATTTTCCACTAGAATTCATTTCATTTTCTTTCTCGTCTTTTCTTTGGAGTTAATGAAGCCAACGACTTCCTTCCTTCCATAAGAAAAAAAAAACGCAGCTGTTACCTAATAAAAAGTGATGCAACTTACTTAAAGCAACAACTCCCAAGTCGATTTTCTAATCAAACCAAAAGGAAACCAAATGGCAATTCGGATCTTGTCCACTGTCAAACGAAAATAGCCAACAGAGGAGTCGAAGATGCGCAACATGAGAGGCCAAAATAGTTGGATTTGGACTTGGACTTGGGCTGGCACTGCAAAGGGCAGCAGGGAGGATGGGGTGAATGAAGGGAGCGAGTGTTAGGGATTTTCTTTTTTTGTGGGAGTTTAGGTTAAGCTACGTATTCAATGCTAGCTGGCAATTTCTTTTAGTTCAAGTTACCCTTTGCTTGAGGCATTGAAGAAACGACCACATGAATAAGAAGAAAACGTACAAATTTTCCATTAATTAAAACGGTACAAGAAAAGCAACTGGGGAGTTAAAATGGGAATGGGATGGGGGCTGGGGGTGCTGCTGTGAAGGCTGCGTCCAGGACACAGCCAACGGACGAGAGCTGGCTGGACAACTGCAGAGAAAGAAAGAGAGAGAGGACGGAGGAACCAAACGACTGACATTTTTGTGAAGTTGAGCAACTCCGCCGGGAGTCTTCACAGGCGCACAGCTTGGACCAAGTCAATATATACAGACAACTGTATACATATATATCTAAAGAAATATACGTATATAGAGAGTGAGAGAAGGAGCTGCGTGTGCCTGGGCTATGTACAAGTTTTCGGCTTAGGAGTTCGGCTCAACTTTGGAGGCTGGCATTGACTTAAGCTGCTGAGCTGCTCCTAGGGCAACCTTGACTTTGACAGCGAGGGGATAGGTTCGGGTGGGCGGGCAGGCGACGCGATGTGCTAAGCAATTTGTTGTGTGCTGTCAACCCACTAGGCGTATGGGTAACACCTGCAAGGCACACACACAGACACAAACACACACACACACACACACACAGAGAGTTAGAGAGTTAGACATAAATCCGAGCATTTATTTCGCATAGAGCTACGAGCGTCGCAACGTAGTCGCTTTTGACCTCCACACACACAAACACACACACACATAGCCCAGTGTAGCTGCTTGTCATACCTAATAAGTGAAATATGCCGGCTGTGTGGCATCTTGCAAGGAAAGCCAAAGACTTGAATTGGAAACGTTCGCTGGGAAATACAAGTTCAATGTAAGGCAAGGCCAGCCGGGTGCGGGGGAGGGGCTGCAGAGATGGCGGTAAAAGGTTTCAATTTTTGGGCGTATATGTTTGTTATTGTTGTCTGCTGCGCCTAAAAGCAGGCAAACTACTCCAGCTACAACTACAATGCTGCAAAAGCCTCTAAGCACACGCATAATGAATTACCAAACGACGTGTGTGTGTGAGAGAGAGAGAGGGAGAGAGAATGAAAGATAGAGAGGGAATGAGTGTGCGTGTGTGTGTAGTGCTTGTGCCTGCCAACTGCCGATGACATATTTGTGCAGACTCAGAGACTCAGCGCCTAAAAGGCAGCTAAGAAAATTTGCGTTTAACTCATAAGTGCGTGAAAGGGTTGCCAACCCCTAGCCCAAAACGTACTAACCCAGCCCCTAACCAACTAACCATCCAGCCCCCAACCATACGCAACTGATGCTGAGGCGGCTGCCTCTGTGCGCTGTCAAGAAAATTGTAGTTTAAATGAAATGGAAGTTGCTTTTATCAACGACGCCGGCAGCAGCCAGCCGAAGGGCGGGGGTGAGAGAGGCAGAGCACGCTGCCAGGGGCTGGGGTTAGTTCGTGTGCATGTGTGAGCTTTCTTAAAAGTTGTCTGCCAGTCTGAGTGTCTGCCTATGTGTGTGTATGTGCGTGTGTGTGTGTGTGTGTGTGTGTGTGTGGGTTGTCGTATATAAATTAAAATGCCTAAACATATGCATTAGTTTTTGTCTCAAGCTCAGGCTACGTATTGCCATCTCAGTCTTGGGAAAGCTGCAAAGTTTTTGTGGTTACGGTATTGGCAGGGGGGCTGAGCTGGGGGATTTTCGGGGGTTGACTGCTTTTGAGAGCAGCCCAAGGGGGTGGGACGGAGGGGAATTGCGGTGCAGCCCTGATGTCTGTCAGAGTCGGTCTAGCTCTTCAGATAGCTCTCTGTATGTGTGTCTCTGTGTGCGTGCGTGCGTGTGTGTGTGTGTGTGTGTCTGTGGGCTGGCAACTTAGTCTAATGAGAATTCGAAAACTTAACTACGCAATCGTGCTGAAGAAATTAAAAGAAATTGCTCAAGACAATATCAAATGTTAGATATATACATATTTATACACATACGCATATATAGACGTCTCTATATGTGCATAGGGAGTGTGTTTCAGCTCAAATTGAGAATGCAATCAAATAAATATTTACTCGAGTTGTTTTCAGAGCGACCAAGAAGCAAAAAGTATTTGACTTATATTTGTCGCTCCCATCGACAATTTATTGGTCAAGTGAGGGGGGTAAAGCTGTTGGAAATGTAGCGAAAGACCTGGACATGGGACATTAAATGTGTGCTGCAATATCGTACCTTTTTGTTAGGTTGTCTTGTCTCTAATAGAACTCTCGTTGAATATTATCCTAGGTCTCATAAGAAAGTCGTAATATCTTTGAGAAAAATATGGAATTGAGCTGGACACTTCGAGTTCAAGCCCAAGTCTCTCTCAATCTTCAATGAGTTAGTTATTTCACCTCCCATGTATTTATCTTTGGCTTCTGCTTTTATGTCTATTAGTCTTTCCTTGCTGTCTCTCATATCTCATCAAATCTCTCAAGGTTATATTTCTATTTCCAGTCCCCTCAACTTTCTTTTACACTTTCTTTCCAGCCTAGCTGCCTCTGCTCTTAAGTCACTACCTCACATTTCTCCATTTCTTTTGCATCCTTTGTGATTGGACTTATGCTAAATTCCATTTAACCTCCCTTTCCTTTGGTTAGACAAAGGTAGCTCAAGCAAAAAGCCAACTATTTTCATACAGCCAGCTCAATCAAATATCATTTTTGGGCACTGCTTCCAGGGCATCAATATGCACATAAATATTTACCCAACAGCATATCCATATGCATGTTTTCCATTTCAGTTTGCTCTCTTCAGTTCTACGCTGCATCATTCGAATGCAGCTGTAGTCTCTAAGTGCATTATATGCATGTAGATATATGTCTATATATATAATATATATTGCATACGCTAACATATATATGCATATGTATATGTAGTAAAACATGTAGCCCCATTCACGATTGCCTCCAACTGGGCTGCGAATACCAAAACGCGAGCGTTGTTCAAAGCAATTGCAAAAAAAAATTACTCTCTGGCGTTGTCCACGGATGGGCAAAACATTTTTCTACGAGGCCAGTCAAAAACAACCATAAAAAAATTGAAATAAACCAAAGAGAATTTAATATATATATAGTATATATATAAAATATATATACATATATATATATGTACATATATAATACGGGCGCTGGGCAATGTCAAATTAGTTGGCAGTCATGTTAACAGCCATTAGCAAAGCGCAAGAGTTAAGAGTAGGAAAGAGAGAGAGAGAGAGAGACAGAGGGAGGGAGTGATGCAGAGAGAAAGTCATATGCATCGAGTGGGATTTAGAGGGTCAATGGTTCAGCGCAAAAATATGCATAGGTAGACAGTTACAAAGGGCCGATGAAAGCGTTGAAAATATGCGAATTCACAAATGATATATTTACAGAGCTATAAACGGGAATGGTAAATAAAAAGCGGCAAGGGAATAGCAATAACTGCAACATGTAAAAGTATAAATTTAAAGATCTCAAGAACTATTTTCAAAGCATAAAGCACAGCTCAAGAGGAATCACCGGACGAAGTCCACTCAAGTGAAACGGATTTTGATCATGCAGAATTTTTTGGGAACTCTAATGATATCTAAAATTAAAATTATATTGTAGGCGTGCAGAACATTTTTGTTATCTAAGATTTCGTTCTACGATGATGTTTAGAGGATATTCAGAGTATGCTGTCCAGGTGCTAATCTCACAAAAAACGGATCACTCCCAATGAATTACGTTAGCTTTTTATGTTGCCTTGCAAGAAATAATCCTCTAATTATACGTCAAGATATAGTAAATCTGGTCCATAGTTTATTCTGACTGGAATTTGATTTATTTCAACTACTTTGTATTATCATAACTATTGCTGTATAATTTTAATTACTTATTAGCTTCATATCTAAAGTAATTCAATTAAGAATATCCTTTTGACGCTGTCAGGAGACTATTGAGGCATTTTCGATCATGCTCAACGTTAAAGTAATCGCGGGACGTAGCCAAAGATAAAAGTGATTGATAGTACAATAAAAAGGATGATAGCTAGCAATTATATTTCTCTTGCAAAAATAAAATTTAAAATAATAATAATAATAAGAAAATATATATACGACAAAGCTTCCCAGCTAAACTCTAACTAACTAAAAGTACTACATAATTGGTTGCCTTGAAATTATGTTAAGCACTTAACGACTTCCTTGACAGAACATACATTTAGCACGCTCTCACCCTCTCGCCTACTCGCCTTCTCGCCCTTGTCCACTCAAATTAGCGAGTGAACTTTGCATGTGGTCGACAGCAGGAAAAAAAGCAAAACAGAAACTAAATCAACCTTCAACTCGCAGCATAAAAATGCAATCCAATCCCAGTCCGTAAACCTAAGCCCCCATTGCTGTCCGGCCCGACCACATCATAAACTAATCAGCCAGACAAGGTGCGGTACACTCGAAAGCAAAGGCTAAGCGCGCTGCAGGCGTTGCCTAGTTGAGCTCAAATGCGAAACGCCGCCAAATTCACGAGTGGAGTGGAACAGAAAGAACTTTTACATTCTTTATTGGGGGAGCTGAGCAAATAGTATTCGCGTGCCAGCAGCAAAGAGAGAGGAGAGAGAAAGAGAGGCAGAGACAGCTCCCTCACTTATTGTTGTTGTGTGATTGAGTGGCATATAGCGTTAGTTACAGTGCCTCCCAAAAGTACGCGACGCTGAAACAATTACACGCCCGACTTAAGCTCGCTGCTCACGTGCTGTTTTGGCAAATAGAAATAAAAAAGTATTGAAAATATATACATTAGCAAGTAGGGCGGGTGCTGGGTGGCTGTGGGGCCAGCCCTTTTAAATAAATATTTGCAGTTTTTATATTTCTTTCTGTCCAGGGGGCAGTCGGCCGTGTGTGGGGGCACTCGCCTGCATAAACTGCAGCCTGTGGACCGGCGTATGGGTCAAAAATGGTAAACCAAAACATCATCAATGCTATCAAATGCAAAGTGAAACGCGGCACAGGGTGTACTGGGTCTGTATGGGAGGAGGAGGGTGGCTGCATACAGTGGAGCCTGGAGTGTATAGGCCCACGTGGAATGGGGCACTGGGCACTGGGGCTAGCTATACGGAATGGAATACTGCACAGAGGGCCTAACTGTGCACACTAAACCGTCGATTTTATGCTGCACATTTCGGGGTTCTAGTTCTACTCTATGAGAGGGAATATAAACTATTTAAGCTTGGGTGTTGTCAAAATGAATTGAATTATAAGAATAGGTATCAAAAATTTTTTTTGAGTGAAATCTGTAAATAGTTGGTATGTTAAATATTATTTTTTCCTATTTAGTATATACTATGGATTTATATAATTTTTTTTGAGTTGTAATTTTTTTAATATCACATTTCGTATATGGTTTGATATTATTTTTTATACAAGTTTAATATTTAAAAAATATATATATATATATTAATAAATAATATATAATAAAAAAAAGGATTTTTACGTTTTATTTATTTAGTATTTTTTTTTTTTTTTTATATTTTTTGAATTTTAATTGAAAAATTCTTTAAATTATTTTTTTATCTATAATTATTTAATTACAATTTTCACTTAATTATTATTTTATTATTATATTTATTATATGTATATTTGTATATATTTTTTAGCATTTCATAAGAGCATTTCGTTATAGGTTTATTAAATTTTCTATCCCTCTCTTGTTGATTTTTCATTGGTGCTGCATTTTTTTTGCCACCAATTGTTGTTGCACTTTGTCCATTTTCCGCTTGGCGGCTACTATAAAACATAAAAATGAGTAGAAAACTACAAACACACATGCACCCACATCCCCACCAACTCCCACACCTACATACCCATTTAGAAGGGGCGTGTTTGTGCATACAAACGCTAACGCTTTTTAGTTGCCTTGGACAATGCAACAAACTGCAGCAGCAGCAGCAGCGAAAATTCCCAGAATGGCAGCTTTTCCTGCTGCTAGTGCGTGGGTTGTGCGCCTTTAAAAGGAAAGCAGAGCGAAGAAAAAAAAAATGATAATGACGCATACGTGGCGTATGTGCAATGTGCACTTGCCATGGCCAGTGGTGACATTTAAGTGCAAATATATATGCATAAGATTACGGTACGCAAAAAGGTATTTTTTGTGGTTAGAGAGGATAACGAGAATGGTCGAAAATAATACTATATATTACTAGAGATAAAGATAGAGAGACTAGCGACATTTGTGGAGTAAACATTTATTTTTAATTTTTTATGTTTTTAAATTTCAAAAATGTAAATTTTTAAATATGTTAACCCGAGTATAAAATCACATTAAAAACTGATGTTTAGTTTCATTTAAAGGAAGAAGTAAGTATTTTATTATTATTTTTAATTTTAATTTTTTTTTTAATTTTAAATTTTTTTCTATATTATATATATATTGTTTAAAATATATTTCTTATCAGGTAAGATTTTTTTTTTTTTTTTTTTTAATAAATATTATTAAATCTATTTATTTTGAATTCAGTTTCATTAATTTTTTACTTTATAGTCAATTGTTTTTCATCTGAAAAGCTGATAGCTTTATGTTTAGCTGCTTTCATCTACATCTGCATAGCTCTAAAACGAAATTATTTCGTTGGATGAGTTCATAGATTTTGCTACTCCTCTAATTCGTCCAAGCTTACTTTACAAAAGCAATTTATTTTCCTGCCAACTTTTTGAGACATTTAAGCACTATTATTATTATTTCATATTTAATTCCTTAACAATTCGCCGTCTGTAAAATAGCTCTTCGGCCTTATAAAAACCAAAGACATATTTCATTTGGCTGTTATGTGCATAAATACGCAACTTAATATGTTTCCTCCCCGGAGACATTATTAATATTTTAATCATCAAGTCAAATTTCGCGTCACACAGAGATAACCTCCAGCCTGCCGACATTTCGTTTATATCAATATGTTTATATACATATGTATAGATAATGTGTGTATGTATGTGTGTATATATATGTCTGTACATATGCATGTATTAATGTGAGCTTTCCACCCTTCCAAAACAGAAATTGAAACATAATATTGTCAGACATTGAGGCCCATTTCCTTCGTAACCGCAACAACTTTGCACGGCTCCTCGCTTGGCCACTTAACCGCAGTCCGCAACACCTATCCACCTACTATCCCTCTCACGCCGCCCCCTCCCACCAACCGTTGCAACCCTCTCCACGCGCGGCCAGCTGTTGTGCTAGAGGTGCGTAAAAAAGTCGAGGGTAGCAAAAAAAGAAGTACGCCTACAAGTATGTGAAGTTTTTGTTGCCATATGTTTCGGCCAAGGTCCATGGACCAGTAACATGGCTTGGCCAACAAAAAAGGAGAAATAAAACAACAACAACAAGAGCAGCAGCGGCAGCAGCAGCAGCAGCAGCAACAAGCGCTCCAGACAGAGCGCGCTGTCTGCAATTTTTACGCACTTTTTGCACTTTTCATTTGTCAGCTGCAGCTTTTTATTTTCCACTCTTGTTGCTGTTGCTGCTGCTGGTGCTGCTGCTGCTGTTGTTGCATTTACAGCAACTGTGTGCAACATATAGGCCGCACATTTGGGGGCCGTTGTGCGTGCAAAAAAGAGAGAAAAAACACATGCGAGACACAAATGGCAATTGGTGCGCGCATATTTTTAAGGCGGAGCTTTTTTGGTCCTTTTTTCGCGCTGCACGCACAACACGACTCTCTCACTGGACGATGCCCCTATTCAATCAGTGCCTGCGTGTGTGTGTGTGTGTGCGCGTATAAAAATATTACGCATACGCCGCGTGCAACGCACAAACGAAGCGCACAGCCACGCGACTGCAGCCGATGCCAAGCGAGGCGAGAGGCGCGGCTCCAGGGGGTGGCATTATTATCAATGAGGTAAGGCAGAAAAAAAGTGGGCGCAACTGCAACAAAAAAAAAGGAGCAGAAGCCGCGTCTCGCATATAACTCAGTCCACAGTGCGTGCAAAAAGTAGGCAATGCCCACAACAACAACAACACGATGTGTGTGGGATGCGAAGGGCTGGGGGTGGAGGGGGAGCGGGTTCTGGTCAGGCAGCTGCATACAAGGATATCTACTTACTCATCAGCCTCAGCGTCCGACCACGCCAGACATCACAATTAATGCCGACCGACACACGCACACACACACACACACACACACGCACAACCAGTGAGAGTATACGTGTGTGTGGGGGCTGCAGGGGGGGGCCAGTTAATGCCACCCACTTTCGGGCGCGCTCTCGCAATAATTTTAACGACTGACAGCAACAAAAATTGCATTTTATTTTTACGTGGCAAAAGCGAGTTTTTGCTATTCATTTTCAATCTACTTTTTTCGCTGTTGTTGTTGTTGTTGTTGCTGTAGCTGTTGCAACAAATCACTCATACGGCGCGTACGCATAATGTGCCGTTAGTCAATGCATTAGGCACGTGGGGTGGGGCGGGGCGAGTCGCACGGCCGCACTGGCAAATGCAAATGCGTAAAATGTGTGTGCGGAGAGCCAAAAGTAGGCAAATGTGTTGGCAGCAAGTAGGCGTTTTTTTTCCTCCTATTTTTTAATTTTTTGAATTGTGCGCGTGAAGTGGGGCGTGGCAGGACTTGCTGGCAATAGCTATTATTAGTGTAAATGTTGTTGTTGATTTGTTGGCAAGCAAAATAAAATAGTGAAGTGCTTTTACTTGAAAGAATTCACGCAAGAGACTTAAGTTTTGGGTGTGTGTGTTTTTTTTTTTTTTTTTTTTAATTTGTTGAGAAACATCATCAGTGTAATATAATAAATTTGTTCATAATTTGATATTGTTCTTGAATTAATGCTTTACATTTTTTTTTGTATTAGTAGTAATATTAATTATTTAAAATTTAAATTTTTTAACTGATTCTTTTTTTTTATTTTATTTATTTTTTTTTAATTTTTATTATAAAATGTTTTCTATAATATATTTTAATCATTTTTGCACTCTTACATTTTATCAAATCTCTGCTATTGTTTATTTTTATTCATTTATTTCTTAAATAGGTTTTATATATATATATATATTGGTTTGAATTTCTTCGAAATTATTAAACTGCATTTATTATGTATTCTTATTATTGACATTGTTTTTTTAATTTAATTATTTTTTAATTAGTCTTATTAATGTGTGGGTGTAAAATTATACATATATATATTTATTTATTTTTTTTTTTTTTTTTTTATACAAAACCAAGTTTTTTACTAAGCAAATCTTATGATTTTTCTTTTCCAATGTAAGTATACTAACTAAATTATGGAGCTATTTGTTTATAATCAAAATGAAGTCAAGGATGCCAAGATGTCTAAACCACAAAATTTGGTTGAAACGCTTTGACTAGGGCAAAATCTGCGCATTACGATAAATAGGCGTGCGAAATGGGAACAGCTTTGCACATACAAATGCATAGACACGCACACACACACACACGCCCACACAGGCAGATGAGGCACAAAGTGCAGTTGATCGCATAGCTGTTGCTGCAACATTGCATTCTGGCTCGTGCCAGAGACCCAACACCCGATTGTCTGGCTGATGCTGCTGCAGTCTGTTCACGCCTAAAGTGTGATGATATTTTCGCAAGCTCAGAACGACGGCACGCACACACGGCGTATGCCTAATGCCTTGCTGGTCAAGTGTAATAGGGTGGAAGTAGGAGATAAGGGTGGAGTTAGAGTTGGGGCAGCCATGTGCCATAGATTTCAGTTAACTGTGCAGTGCAATGTCGTCAGCAACAACATCAACAGCAGCAGCAGCAGCAGCAGCAACAACAGCAACAGCAACAACAGCTACATCAAACTTCATGATGAGAATTCATATGCAAATCCAAAACGCAAATCAGTGTTAGGGACTCCATGCAAGGAGTCCGAGTACGCAGAGTACTCCTGCATGTCCTGCATGTCCTGCATGTCCTGCTCATCCTGCCGACCTCAAAGTGCTGACAGATGAGACGCAAAACGAGCGACTGACAAGCAGCGCAGCAAGTGACTGCCAAGTGTCTCAACAATAAGCGCACAGTTTATGCCAGCCACAAAACCTCATCTTCGGCAGCTTCACTTAATAAGGTGTGCCTCCTGCTACTATTTGGCAAAAAGAAACAAATCCGAAATATGCGCAATTCGCTTGTCAAGTATTTCATAAAAATATTTAATAGCAAACAGTTTGCTTTGTATAAAAAACATGGTTTTATGCCATCAATAAAATAAATAAAAGGTTTCATATAAAAATTTACACCAAGAGAAAAGATTGTCTAACTGATTGAAAGTAAATTATTATTTATAAATTTTATTTACTGTGAGAAAATAAGTTTCAGAAAAATTTTAATAATATTTAAAAATATATATGTGTATATATTATTTAATAAAATAATATTTATTATTGAATTCAATTTGTATAGGATTATATATATTTGTAGGATAATATAAATTCCATATACAGATCTATATTAGTTTTAAATCAAATAAATTTAAGCAGTTTAGAGAGGGAAATTTTAAGTTTTTTCTTAGTTCAAAATTCTCAAATATTAAATATTTATATATCTCTTCATCAAGTCTCTCTCTCTTTCTTCCTTTTCGTTCAGTGTATAACTCCTGTGTATTCGATAAGCATGGCAAAAAATTGCATATTTGTTATTTAAATAAAATGCGAAAAAATTTTATAAAATTCATACGTCCGTAAATAAATATATAAAAAATGCTTAATTGAAATAGAATATGGCTCAGGGCGTGGCGCTGATTTTTCTATGCCCCCTGCCACATACATATGCCAATATTTTATGCAAACGCGTACGTCGCGTATACGCACTGTGTGCAATAACATTTCGACTGCATTCTTTGGCTTTTTATATGGTATACCTATTTAATAAAATATGTATATATATATATATGTATATATATATATATTTGTGTGTATAAAAACTTATTTGAATATGCAAATACTGAAAATACAGCAAAAGGATCATCTATTTTTTCTTACTATACATACTATATATATATTTAATTTTTTAAATTCATTTCTATTGTGCTTACTCCACTTTTTTCATTACATGTGAATTTTGAAAGGATTCACAGAAAAAAGTGAGTGGATATATACGCTGCTTTATGTAGCTAACTGTATTGCACGGCGAATGTGTGCTATGAAATATTTAACGCTTGAAATATTAAACAAACTAAAAATTTGCATCCAAAAAATCATAACAAATGCGTCAGCAAAATTAAACAAAAATCTTTTTTAAAAAAATGATTAAAAATAAAAAAAAAGTCATATACAAATATGTTTGTGTTTATAATTTGTTTTGTTTTGTTTTTTAATTTGTGTTGTATTGTTTTGGCTCTCGCATTCACTGTCGCTGATTGATGCGTTGCCCTGCCTTTGACAGTTTTTTGCCAGCCCACGTACCAATAAATGTTTTTCATAAAAACTAAACAATAGCTAACAAAATACATATAAAATATGCATGTGGCATGTGTTCTCAACGTAACGAACAGGTATTAAATCATAGAAATCTACCAAATATTTATGCTCGTAAAAAAAAAAAAAAATTTCTTTAGAGCTAATATTTGCAAATGAAACATTTGTAATTTTATTAAGGAAATACGTTAAAAAAAAAAAAAAAAAAGATAATGCGGGCGTTAATCTTAAACTGAACTCGGGATATTCCTGTTATTTAGTGTAATAAACAAAGAATATTTTAATTGCTTTATTCTGCTACTTTAATGTCTATTTTTAAATTAATTTATTTCAAAACTTCTATTTTATTTTATTTATACA
The DNA here is from genome assembly GCF_018153725.1 of Drosophila mojavensis. Lineage (NCBI taxonomy): Eukaryota > Metazoa > Arthropoda > Insecta > Diptera > Drosophilidae > Drosophila > Drosophila mojavensis. The sequence goes on from NW_025318858.1 coordinate 10,099,086, forward strand.
CATATATATATTTATTTCGATTTTTTCAAATTTATATACGAGTTAAAATTGTTATTTTCTTTCAAATATAATGCTTTTTAGCTTTTAGCTATTTTGTTTTTCTAGTTCCTAAGCTATGAGCAAACGGTATTTAGCTGAGTCTATTTTAGATCTAATCAAAATACTCGTATAACTTCCTATATTTTTTATTTACACCACCACTCTATATAGCTAGAGAGGGGAGGAAAATGTTGCTGGAAAATCCCATTAAATGATGGGTCCTTTGCCTTGCCAAGCAATGCGAAAAATCAAATTCAACTTTCCCAGCAAGAGTCATGGACTCCAACTTATTGCAATGTGGAACTAGGAGTGGGTTCGCCGTGGAAACATCCGCCAGCTACGACCTCCACTTCCAGCCGCACCACTCCACCATCAGCTCCAATCGAAACAAATCATAATCAAATCGAATTTCAGTTGATTTACACTCCAAAAGACAGCGAGAGTCACAGCGAGTAGCCTCCAGTTGCTGCAGCGGACGGAGGGAGGGGGGTCGACTACTCATTGCCAGAGCTCAAGATAACTCTGTGCAGAGTCAGAGCGGCCTGGACAGGTGAGGAGGGCAAGGGGCGAGAAAGGGACTAAAAGCAAAGCGAAAACTGAGAAAAAAAAAAACAGAGAGGAAATAAAAGAAAAATCACACATAAAATTGATGATAAACCGTTCCAAATAATATTTTTTTTTCTGCTTCCTTTTGCCCGCTGGGGCTGGAAGTTGGAATTGGGCTCTTAGCCTGCTCGGCTGCTCGACTGTTCGCTGGGCCAAGTTTAGGCGCACATCTTAGCCAAAGCTGCGTGGCAGAGCCAACTGGGCTGGGGGCACAGGAAATGCTCAGCCTGAAGTCTGAAGGCAAAATGATGAATTATTTGCTGCCTCTTTCGTTAGGCGTCAAAGTTGCGATTGCCAGGTCAGGGGGAAAAGGGAGGCGTCTTGCTGCGCAAAAACATAAAAAAATAAAGTGGGCTGGGCCAGGGCTTGACTCACTGCCAAACGAACGTTTTAGAGGTGGACCCTCCATCCCCTTCCCCCTACAAAAAAAGAAAACCTCCGCTGCAAACCCTTACCATTCCCCAAAGCCAAACGGTTTTGACACAATTTGTGCCACTGACTGTGGGTGTTTCTGGGTGTGTGTGTGTGTGTGGGGACAGAGTTAGGTTGTGTCTGCTCTGCTGCTTGAATGATTTTTAAACGAGGCAAGAAATCCCAAAAGATGCGGCAACCGTTTTGTTGTTGGCATCGCTTCACGTGGGTTTTTCTCTTTGCTTTGCTCACATTCGCTCATTTTTTATATTTCTTCCGTTCCTCTTGTTTTTTTTTTCTGCTCCATGGTAAAAATGTGCCCCTTTTTTTTTTTTTTTTGAAGCTCAGCTAGATAATACAGCCAACATTTTTCTGAGGGAGAGTAAAACTTTTTATTTGGATAACAAAGCGCAGCAGCCGAAGAGGCAAGCTGCAAAGGGTTCGGTTTATGTTGGGCTGGGTTGTGGATGTCTCTCTTTGGTTCGAGGTTTATCAGCGAATTGAACTTTTTTTGTGAAGTGGTGGACGCTACCAAAATGTTATGAAATTTTATGAATGCTCATTTCAAAGGCTTGCAAAGGAAATGGGCTGAACAGAAATTGTAAGATTTCGATGGGCTCAGATGAACAAAGAGGAGAGCTATTTTTTGCGGATGAAACTCAAAGATGTTAATGAATGTAGATATGCTATATAGAGCGAACATATGCGTTAATGAGTGATTAAAGGAGGCGGAAAATAGAGTTCATATATAGGTAGGGAAATAGAACTGCAGGTTAGGAATACTGAGCATAATAAAGAAAGAGATCTATAAGTAACCTGTTGAGGCTGAATAATATTATTATACATCGATCTCTCATATCTATGTACACAAAATTTTGGTATTAGATATGTAGTCTGAGCCCGCAGGAAATCAAGATCTGAATTGAAATTTAAGCTGATCATCTCATAAATATCTTTATATATATATATATATATCTCTTTCAATTTCATTTTTCTCTCTCTCTCTCTCTCTCTCTCTCTCTTTCAATCTCTTTGCATGTCTCTCTCCCTCTCTCTCTCTCTCCTATCATCCCACAAAACTAGTTTATTAGCTCTTAAACTAAATTGTTTATATATGAGCATAAATATACATTCTGTTCTTTTTTCTTTTTTTGTTGATATTATAGCTCATGTAGGGCATAATTTTGCTCCGCCTTAATCCAATTTATTTTCCAGTCATTTTGAAATGCAATTTACGCCCGATGCTGAGTCAACTGCTCTCTAGACTAACTCGATGTCCGCACCGAAATAAAGTCAAGCCAAGCGAAGCCAAGCCAAACCAAGCCAGGCCAGGCCAGACCAAAAGGCAAGCCCAAGCCCAAAGTTAATATCCTTGCTGCTGTCGCCCGCCGTTCCCAATTTGATGGCCGGTGCCATCATAATCAACAACGCCTCAGACCCGACCACACCTCTTGTAATGCCAACGCCTCCGACCCCCCTCCAACGCCGCAAACCCCTTTTGGCAAAACAAACACGCGTCCCCAAAGCGCACTTGAGTTTTGTGAGCGCGCGCGCCAGAAAGTTGGCAGAGCAGCACAAAATGCTCGGAACGGCCCCATGCCCTATGCCCCAAGACCCGTTCCCCATTTTCCCTTCATATTTCCACCATTTTCCTCACATTTCCCATGTCGTCGCTGGCGGTTTTACAACCTTCGCCGAGGCGAAAGTTGCGTTCGCTGGTCCCTTTTCATTTTTTTCCTTCTTCTCCATTTTGCCAGCTCCCCCGAGGTGAAGGGGGGTTAACACACCTTCAGAATACGCCTGGCAGGGTCGTCGACGTTGGCGTCGGCGCCGGCGTCGGTGTCGACTGCGTCTAGCGTTGGCGGCAACCTTCACAAACGGTAACAATTTCAATTTCTCTGACGCCTTATCGCGCCCTCGCACATATGTGTGTGGGTGTGCTGGGTGTATTGGTGTGCTTGTGTGTGGGCTGAGCCCTGCACCGAAACCCAGGCTAAAAACCCGCCAAAACTTTCCAGCTAAAAAGTTGCCGATTTGCGCTTGGGTGCAACGGCAGCAGGACGACCGGGAGAGTGGGAGCAGGAGTAGGGGAGAGCCATGGACTGCGCGGTAGGTGGAAAGTGGGCAAAACAAAAAAGGAGAAAATAAAAGGAAACAGCGAAATTATTACCAAGTGGGCGTGGGGAGTGGGCACCGAATGAGCCGGGCTTGTGTGGCAGGGTCTGCGGCACAGCAAAAATGCGTAGCAGATTAGCGATTTAGGGATGTGGAAAATTCATACGTCTGCCAGCCAAACAGCCGAGCAGCCAAACAGCCAGCAGCAAATGAGTGAAAAGGGTTCCCGGCTGCTGTTTTCTAATTCTGTAAAACCTCCGACTTGAAATACCCAACAACGGAATTGTTTTTCGAGCACTTCCAACGAGGCACGAAAAATGTTAAGCTGCAACTTCAGCGCAACATTGCGACGCATTTAAATGGGCAAGACGAGCGATCCGACACGGACTAACCGCTCCCTCCACCTCGGGCTGTGTGTGCCTGCCCCTCATAAACGCTGAATTACACTATGCAACAGACTTTGGTTTGACGCTGCAGACGGATGTTAAAAGAGCTCTAAAAGCTAGAGACTATGTGCAGAAATTAAGCGTATGTGTTTTGCTTTGAGCAATTTACTGGGAGAGGAGCTAAAAATTATGATAGAGACAGCTGAGGCTAATGAAAAAGAACATGTTCATATATCTATATGGTCCGTCCGTCCGTATGTATGAACGCGTCGATCTCAGAAGATATAAGAGCTAGAGACTTGAAATTTTTTCCTACGGCCATGTATATCACGCGCATATAGAGCTTTTCTCTAAATATCGATAACTACTCCCGATATTTTATTGTCGATTAAAAACCTTATCGAAAGCTAATTATTTAATTATATCTCCTACATCTTTAGAGCTAGAGCTTCCAAACTTTAAATGTAGATATGAATTTTATACAATTTCGGTTTTTCTTAAAATTTACCACCCACCTATATTCACCCACCTATATTTCAAATACTAGAGACTTATGCTTTGACAAATGCATGCATATCTATGCTATAATCATAATCTAAATAATAGTTTCATGAAGAAAGTACATCCACAAGAAAAGTTATTGAACAATTAAGTTCCTATAGTAAGCAACCACTGCAGCCAATGCGTGCGTGCGTATGTCTGTGTGTGTACGTGTCTGTGTGCATGTGCGAATAATTATTGAATTATCAGTTGCTCGAAGGGTTCAGTGGATCCCATAGTCGAGCACTCTCGACTGGAGCCTTCTTACTTGTTTACTATTATTTTGTTTTTATTTATTTATTTATTTATTTATTTATTTTATTTATATCAGAAAAAGGTTATATCCATTTTATGAATTGGATTTTATTGAATCTATATATTCAAAAATATATGTATATATATATACATATCAATCCAAATAATGTAGCGCCGTGTTACGCGCTCTATCTGCAGTTGCATTTGCGTCTGCAACTGTGAGCTCTCTTAATGCCGCTTTGATTAAAAAGTGCAGCACTTTTTTTAATTTGTGGCAACTACAGCGGCCCCTTTCGCTCATCAAGCTCAGGCAACACCTAACACTCGGCTGTGAGTGTCTCTGGCCCCTCCATTTGCCTCCTCTTCAACCATCATACCAACTAGAGACAAAGGCAGCCAATGATTGAAGTACGAGTATATCCCACATTTCAATTGCCCCCTGCCTAACGGCCCAGTCTCTAACGGACTGGCGGACTGACTGACAGACACTGTTTACAGGGTGCAGCAGCAGCTCCCCTCTCACACACACTCAGTGGCAGCCCTTAATTCTGCTGCACTCGACTATAATTTTTATGTTACCATGCACTCGCCTACCAATTAAAATGTCTGCGCCCAGCTTCGGATGTGCTTATGTCGCTAATAAACCGTATTATTAAGTGCGTGGGTGGGCTGGGCCGTTGTTTGCAAAACGGGGCTTAGGTGGTACGCTGACCACCCCACTAACCTATGGGTGTGTGCATCTGTGTGTTTGTGTGTGTGTGTGTGCAACGCGACAGCCACTTTCAACTTCCGCCGGCAAATGTATAATTCTATGCCACTGCAACTGGATATTTTTTCGTGCCTCTCTGAGCCTAGAAACCAACTACACCCGATCCCGCACCCATCTTCTACGCTCTCTCACACTCTCCCACTCTCTCCTCACTCACTCTCCCATCTCTCAAACACTCGCTACTCTGCCAGTTGCATGTAAATTAATTTTAAGCTGCTTACGCTAAGAGAGAGAACATTTTTCATTTCATTTTGTGCGCCTTTATGCGTTTATAAAGTGCGCCGTGCTACCAAGTTTTTGTGAGCAATTTTCAGCGTGGCGCCATAAATAGGCCAGAACAACAAAAACAAAAACGGTGTTAAAGAAACAGTTAATGGCAAACAAACTACCCAAAATATTTGTTGTACTCACGAGGCTAGGGAAATTCAATAAAATTGTAATTCTGTTATATAGGTCTGATGTCAGTGCTTACCTGAAATGAGATTAAAAGTAATTGAACTGGATTAGTTGAGTTATACAAGAGACATTTAGAAGTAGTTAAAGATCTATTGTGGATAAATATCTTCATCACAGTGATATTAGCATTTAATGTTTAAAGATATTTAATAAGATAAAAAAGATAAAGAGTTATATTATTTGTCTAACTATTTTGTTCAAAAAGTTACGAAATATATCTTTTATATATTTATTATTTATTTTTTATTAGAATTTTATCGAAAATTATTATGTTAGAAACTATAGAATAATTTAGTTTATATTTCATATATTATAATATTTAGTTATATATTATAATATTCTGCGCGAGCATGAAGGAGCATGCATAGAGGCCTTCATGCTCCCAAATAATATATTGTAAATCATAAAATTAAAATAAAAATTATATTTGATAAATAAAAAAGTACACTAAATTATTTTTTAATATCTATAATAATATTTTCCTATAAAATAATACAATATAATATTAAATATAAATAGAATAGAATAGAACTTTAAGCAACCATTATTATATATACATATATTTTTGTATGCTATTTATATTTAAAAAAAAATATTATTTATCTACTGATCTAAATATACATTTGAAGAAATTTAGTTCCTATCAGTCATTTTACCAGCACTTAGGCAACGAAGTCTACAACAACTTCCAGAGTTTTCTACGGCATCAGTTGGTCACTTGAACTTGAAGAGATCAACAATGCCTCTACCAAAACAAGGCCTCTACCAACACTTGCACATATATTTATAAATTATCTACATTTAAACCATTATAATTCATTATAATAATTTATCCATTTCCTATGTGAAGAACTGTTAGCAATATGCCTACGTATTTGAATACTTTATCTACAACATTTAAACTATTATAATTCATTATAATAATTTATCTATTTCCTACGTGAAGCACTGTTAGTACTAAGCCTATAACAGCCAATTAGATACTTTTGCCATAAGCACCTCATGCACTGTTTGTATTTTGCGCTGTAAACACTAGTCAAGTTCATTACAAGAGCACTGTTTATACATAGTTTATCCAGCTGATCTCGATGTGCACCCGCATGCACTTCATATGATTCGGGCTTGCAGCTTTTTGCCAGCTTTCTAATTCATTATTATCGGCTGCTGCACCAGCGCCTCCGCCGGCGCCACGTTTATAGAGGTCAAAAGTAAGACAAACAAGCGGTCGGGTCGTTGCAGCACTCGCTGGCTGGCTGGCTCCGGGGTTGGCTGCAGGGTTGCGGATTGAGCACGGGGCTAACGCTGATAAACTTTACCAGCCAGGCCCAAGGGATGGAGGAGCGGGGCTGGCAGAGGGGCACAGAATTTATGTTGACTGTAGGCGAAACTTTTGCGTTGAATTCGAGCGGGCCAAACAGATTCTGTTATTTTTTTTTTTTTTTTCTTTTTACAAAGCCCCCACAGTCTCGATTTTTATTTTCCCCGTTTTTTTTTTTTTTTTTTTTTTTGGCGACTAGTTTTTAGGGTTTTTATTCGTGCAGGCAGCGAGCGAGGGGCTGGCAAAACAAAAGGATTTTGCAGCTAAAGCGTACGGATTTTTAGTTAGTTGTTATTATTTTATATGCGCCCATCCCCTACCCTCCCCACGCCCAGCGGGTCTGGGTCCAAGTCCGAGTTGGAGTCCGAGTTCGAGTCTGAGTTCGAGTCCGAGTCTCGGACATGCAACTTTTTGCAGCACACTGAATCGTTGGGCACGGTAGCCAGGCAACGCAGGGGTTAAATAATGGTTGGGGTTCGAGCTAGGGCTGGGGCTGGCGCTTGGGCTTGTGCTTGGGGTGTGGGATTGCTGCAGCGGTACAAAAGTTTTATATTTTTTTTTTTATATTTTGTTCGCTCTCTGCTGGAATGTGCGCCAAAGCATAATAATAAAAGCGAAAGGCAACGAAAGGAGTAACATGCTCGTTAGCCCAGGCCCAGGATGATAACAGAGCAGCAGAAATGGCAACAAAAAAAAATAAAATAAAGAGAAAAAGAAGAAGAACGAAATATCGTTGAACGGAGCGAGTGGCAAGGAATAATCTAAAAAATGAAAACCCAAACGGAACGCAAGACAAACTTTGCCTGGCAGGCGTGGGTGCAAAATAAATGAGGAGCTAGCAGAGCGCATGGCGGGGATGGCTGAGCATATAGAGGAATGGGGAGCGAGGGCGCTGGGTACAGTACACAGCTGAAGGACTCGACGCTGCCGGATGAGTGCCACGGGCTGAGCTCAAACTTAAAATGGACAAACCTGCAAAGGCAGCTCGCAAGGCAGGCAGCCGGCAGCCGGCAGTCGCCAGCCGGCAGGAGGTGGACAACCCATGAGCTACACTGATGAGCAAGGACTACGCTGGCACAGGGCAACAGCAGGGGAGCGGGAGGGTGGCTGGAGTGTGGGAGCGGAGTGGATGGCATCGCAGCAATAGCAGTAACAGCAACAGCAGCGCGAAGCATCTGAAATATACTAATAAAAAGCGTTGCGAACGACGTCCGCGTGAACTAGTCCTTTAGTCCTTTCGGTACCCTAGTACTCTAGTCGCCAGTCCGCACCCCATCCACAACCCCTGCCCCATAGCACCACACTGCCAAGTGACTCTTCGCGAGGGTGCCCTTCCGTTACGTTACTTTTCGTTTCTTGCCTTGCTCTGCCCCTGCTCTTGCTCCTGCTTGTATTTCTGCTGCCACTCCTGCCTTTCATCCACACCCCAAAAAATTATGCGCCGAGCAAGAAAATTTTTGTATAAAAATTGCGCTGGCAAAGTAAGCAAAACGGGGCAGACAGTGACCGTACCAAGGGTAACCATCCACTGGGTGGGGCAAGGGGCTAGAGGGGGCTGGGCAGCTGCTGAAGGGTTAGGTTAGCTCACGCTGCTTTTCGCTTGGCAGGGAACTCGCAGCAATCCCAACTGTCATCTGTGTGTGGGTAACAACAATGGGACAAGGCAAAAGCTTCAGCAGGAGCATGACAAAATACGGGGTAAAGTAATAGAAGGGAGACAGAAAAAAACAGAGAGTGAGAGAAAGGGAGATAGAGTAAGGGAGAGAGAGAGAGAGCGGTAAGTGGGGTGTGTTCAGCGTCCGTGGGCGAAGGGCCAGCATCAAAGAAAACAGACAAAGTTGGCGAGCTGGCATCACAGTGGTCAGAGAGATAGAACATACAGAGCAGTTATCGATAATATGTATATCGATGGAGTTGTCGAAGGTAAATTTGAAAATGTTTGTGCTAGAATTTTAATGAATTGTATGAAAAATTTATAAAATAATTTCCAGACTGTAAGTAATTGATAATTAATCAATATTTTTTGTATGCATTTTTTTAAATTATATAAGAAATATATCAAAAATTTTCAAGACTCTAAGTTATTACTATAATTAATCAATATCATTTTCAATTTACTATATGGAAATACAAAAACATATATATATATATATATATATATATATATATATATATATATACACTATAGATATAAAAATATAAATAAAATAAATAATTGTCGGTATTATATTAATATCGTTTAGAGAGGAGAGTTAACGACTAGAATGGCTAAACTAGATCAAAGTATTTGAGAGATTAAAATTGGTTTATATTAAAACAAGTCTCTAGTATTTGAAATACGCCTTTTACAAATATGTGGGTGAGGGGTAGAATATATACTTTGTGGGGTCTGCCACGCCCCCTTCTGCATGTTACATACATTTCAACAAAACCATTATACTCAGATTTCCCATTGAAAATAGAATGTTCAGGGTATAAAAATAAAAAAATAGCTAAATGAAAAATTTAAAAATAATTGCTTGGCAAAGGTATTAAATATCAATAATAGTTCTATTCTAAGTATAATTTTTTTTGTATAACTTTCCTGCAATATAGAAAATAGAAAAATATTAGAAAATCTATATATTAATATTTTTTGTATAGAAAGAAACTACTATATAAGATATATAATAAACTGCCAAGGATTTAGAAATAAAAAATCCTTTAAAATTATAATTAAAACGAGGTCAACTGATAATTTACTTCAGCTGTTCAGATGGATATATAGCTATATCAAGCACATTAATTATGAAACTATAAATATTTGCCAATTCATTCCATTGTGTGTCTCCAATGGCAACCACCTTGGCCGCTGGCAACCGTCAGCAGGCAGCAGGCAGCGGTCCGATAGCCGGATTTATAGTAAAAAATAAAGCGCATATTCTTGTTAAAGCGCCTGCAGAATAAAAAATTTCTTCTATTTTTTTTTTCTATTTTATTCTGTTTTCTTGCTTGGTTTTCCTTTTTTTTTGTTTTGTTTTTTTTATTTTTTTTTTTTTTTGTGCGCTCTAGAAAGGGGACTTCTGTTGGCGGGGGTGGGAGTATGGTCTACGCCCATGATTCACAAGACCGTTGAAAGGGTACAAGACAGCGTCCTCGCTGAAATGTTGCTGACTTGAGCTAGTTGCCAGAGCCGGGGTCCGATGAGTACGTCGACGACGACGCCGTCGAGGCTGACTACAGCGATGCTTGAGTAATTCAATAGCAGGGCGTAGGAATCCAACAGCAACAACTACCCCTAGAGTCAGTCAGGGAAAAGTTGCTGGCGCACGCTACGTGGCGTATTTCATTAGCAGTTTGATGATAGTGGGAGCAAGTAGATTGAAGTGGCCGTGGAAGGTACTGCTCTGGGGTACTTAGATAGCAAGCAGGGGGTAGTATGGCAGCGGGGGCAGTGGGGGCAGAGCCAAGGAAAGAGGGTAGCAACTAGGACTCTAGCGTGCGCACTCAATAGCTAATTTAGCTGTAGGCTGAACCCGAGCTGGGAATATAACAGCAGCAGCAGCAGCCCCTTACCGACTGTAGGTGTGACTTAAGTGTTAAAGCAAAAGTAAATTGTATATTTGATGAGACGCGACAAGCTCTGATTGAGTTTTAATATATTTCGAATGGTGTTCTACGAAAGTAGTCCATGGAAAATTAAGTAGAATTGCCCATACTAAAGAAATTCCGAGCATTTCTCACTATATTTAGCAGTCTAAGTAGTTTTTGTCGATCGTAGGAGTTTCTTTGTATGAGTGTATACTAAAGTAAATTGTTGAACTTTTGCTCCAGGAAATCTCCCTAATTCCTCTGTTTATATATATAGATATTGTGCTTCTTCCCTACTCGTTTCATTGGGGATTTTCGAATTGCTTTCAACAGTTGCTGCGATTCATTTCTTAGATTATGTATATTTTGTCAGTTCGTAATCAGCTTTAAAGATCCTTATAAACCCTCATTTATATAATAAATATTTTTTATTAGCTATGCCCAATGATATCCCGATTCAAGCAGCAGTTCTATAGTAGAGGCTGGTAGTATAGGTAGAATACTGCTGCACCCTTCAACTGCTGTTCATTATCTCACTTACTGCAGTTCTATACACGTATACATAAATAATATAATTTCTTTCTTCTTTCCAATATTTTGTGCCTGGCCAGAGTCCTCGAGGAATGTTGCCTGCAAAATTCTCTAATTTGTGTGTGTTGAGCTTCTGGTGTCCAAGCGGACGGTGCTGTGAGAGGCGGCGACCAGTGCGCTGTAGTCGAAAAGAAAGTCGCAACCGGAAACCTTTTTTTTTCCTGCTACTGCTGTTGCCAGCTATCCAGGGACTGTAAGGCAACACGATTGGGCTGGTTGGTGGATGGGGAGGCAGGCATCAGGCATCGCTGTGAATCAGCATCAGGCTACATTGAAGACGTTGCTCAAGCCCCAAAGATAAGGCCTCTAGCCAAAAACTTAGCCAAAGGAACAGCAAGAAAGTAAAACGGAAAAAAAATAGAAGGAGCAAAAGGAAAAGGGGGAATGCCAGGCAAGAGGAATAATCAAAAAAAAAAAAAAAAAAAACAACGTGGCTTCAACAATGAAGGCCAACGTTTTAGCTAAGCGAAAAGTTGGCTCCAATGGCTGGCTGGCTGTGGCTCGGTTTGGGATTGAAAGCACAAGAAGATGAATCGTTTTGTGTTGGCGTTTTGAGCATTCGAGTGGGCGACCATTAGTTGGAGTCGGAGGCAGAGGCAGCGGCAAAGTACCACGGGGGGTTGGGCATGTTTGTGCTAGGGGTTTAGATTGGGTTTGGGGTTTAGCTTGCTTTTGTGTGCCAAGAAAAAGCGACGGAAGGTTGGGCGACAACGTCCGCGCACTGTCGCTGGCAATAAGCTTCAGATGAGGCAAGAAGTTGGAGAGTTGGGGTTTGGGATGGAAAGCGAAGGACATTCGGGCTGGTGACGCCTTCAAGTGTGTGCAGCGCCAGCCGTAGCAACAGGAGCAGCAGCTACACATCAATCGTGCGGCCAAGGCTGGACTCTCTTTATATATACTTATACAGATGTATATACATCTTGGCTTTTAGCTGGGCGTTGCTCTGGGTATAGGGCTTTAGAAGAAGGGATTCTTCGTTTTCATTAAGCCAAAAAAGAAAAAAAAAATGTGAGGAGAAGTTGGGTTCCTGGTTGAGCGACGTAATAAAAGTAAAATGCGTCTGATGAACAGCGCACAAAGGCAGAAAGCATAAAAATTTGTTGGCTTTGCCTACGCTCTGGGCCCGTAGCTCATCAGCTAAATCCTGCAAAAACATAGAATGAAGGGTAAGCAGCACGCTCAAAAGAAAGTGGTTAGAGACAAGCTGAGATCAGACGATGTACGGTGTAGGCGGTACGGGCTCGAAGCAGCCGAGCAGGGCAGGGCACAAGTTGCTACAAAACTGACATGGGTTTCATTTGTATGCTGCCTGCTGGCGACAGTGGCAAACGGTAGGGGTAGGGGTAGGAGGAGGGGGGGAGGGGGGTTGAGCAATGCGTGGGGGTAAGGCAGGACTCGAGCCCGACCCGACCCTGCTGGCACATGTGTGTGCCGGCACCCCTTTAAGATGTCTCGTGCGCTGCCTGGCACTAAAAAGCATCACAAACTAACTAAATGCGAAGGCGAATGTGTGTGTGAGTGTGTGTGGGTGAGGGTGTCCCATGTATGTGTGTATTGTTGGTATGGTGGCTTTTAAGCAAACGTCTTTCACAAGTGAAAGGCCTGGCGGGCATGGCAGTGGATTGAATGTGGGCAGAGGCTGGGGCAGCCAGCATTGGGGGAAAAGCCAAAAATGTAACCTAAAACTGCAAGAAAATTAACCAAAAATACTAAGCCAAAGTCGAAGACACTCACACATACACACACACACACACAAACTCACAAACTCACACATGTCTGTGTGTGTGTGTGTGTGGCTGAGGTTTTGCCTATGAAAAGTGTAGCATAGAATTTGGAAGTGATGGGTTGGGAAGGGGACAAAGGCGGGCATCGACCAAGTGCATGGAGCCTTTGACTTGGCAACATGGCAAGACAAGCCAACGAAACTTGGCAGCAAGGTGAGGCGCCTGTAGCTAAACCCTATCCCTAGCCACCACTCAAACCCCAATGCAAGCCGCCCTGTCCCGCCTCTCTCCCGCCCATAAGCTCTGCTACCTACTGCCTCTCTGTAGAAACTTTTGGCATTGTTTTTGTGTGTGTCTCGGAAAGAGTGTGAGAGCTGTGTGTGTGTGTGTGTGTGTATTAGAGGCGGCATCGCTTGTCGGGCTTGCTTTTTGTGATGTGGGATTCCAGAATGTGTGTGTGTGTGTGGATGTGTGTGCGTATTAAGACTGGGGCTGAGCTAAGTCTGTGCCCGCCTCTAACTCAGTTTTCGCAGCAACTTTGATTGTGGCTGTAGCTGAAATACATTTCTGCTTGCCACAGCTGCAGCTCCTTTATTTTGGCCAAGATGGAGTTCAGTTCAGCTGCCAATGTGTGTTAGTGTGTGTGTGTAGATGGGTGGGTGTGCTGGCCCACCTAGGTTTGTCTGTTTTGTGCTTGACAGTACGTAAAGACGTTCCTTGGCAGGTTTTTCCTGAGCATGGAGTCTGATGCTACGTTTTCTGTATGAAAGTGGGAATATGCTCTGAGCGCCAAAGAATGGGGAAGGACTTTGAGCTGATGGCTGCTACTTATATGGATGTATGTGCTTCGCTCTGTGTATGTGTTTGAAAGTGTGTGTGTATGTGTGAATGGCCGAGGGCGCATTGGGGAGCTCGTACCGTAAGCCCAGAAGCAAGTGATGAGCTACACCAAGAGAAATGGCAAAGTATGTCCAGAGAATGGGTAAGGTTGTGTGCTGGTTGAAGGCAAGGCATAGGATAAAACTATAGATAAATTGCTAGTAGATGCTAACGGTGCCGATACACATAAACATATCGACACCTGCAGCAATCGATAAGCATATATTTCTATTTAATATATGATATACCAGAATAAAAACTAACTTATATATCCAACATATATCCATCCCTGTTTTATCGATACGTACAATAAGTTGAATATAAAGCAATGCTATACCAGAATATATTCGAACAGTATAATCGATACATACAGTATCGATACACACATAAAATGATATTCATCTAAACGACATCGATAAATATATTTCTATATTTTCTTAATCATAGATGTTGACATTTGTAAGCTAACATAATATATCTATATACACTACTGCAGATTTATAAACCGAATCATTAAAACTAATATGAGAAGTTCTATCAAACTTGTTTTATTTAGTTGATTAAATTGTTTAACCTATTAGTTTTAGGTTTGTCATTCGCAGCGAGCTTTGGATTTTAAAGTCGGAAAATTAATCACAGACCTTCGAATGGATGCCATAATTATAGGGCTATCATGTTCTACTGCCGCCTCTTTTACCTCAAGGCACAAAGTCTCAACCCCCGAGCAAAACTACGCAACGCCCACCCACGCCCTTCATCGAGTGTATCAACTCATTCTCTCAGTGTCTGTGGCATCAGCCAAAATGTAACCCGTCGAGCTTGTCGCTTGCCCTTAGCCAAAGTCGTCCTCATCTCTGGCAGGGGATACAGTCTTCCTCTTGCTCGACGCCCATGCCCATTCCCTGGGAGGTAGCTCGGCAAATGTCTTCGTCGGTTTTCTTGTCATCTATTTCTATTTTCGATGCTTTGGATGAGCAGATGAGGGTCTTGGGCTGTCTAACTTGTCTGTTTGTATGATGTGATGCTAGCAGCAGCCCACCCAGCCTCACGTCCCTGATCTATTCATGTGTGGAAGACATGTGTGTGTGGGTTTGCGAGTGTGGGTATTGGTGTGTGCAAAAAACCGTAAGCAATTTTCCGTAACATCTACCCAAACTAGAGAAAGGAAGATAGAGAATGGCCCAAGACAGCCAAGTCGAAAGACGTTGTCGCAAAACCTGCAGCTCCTTCTTATTCTCTCGACTCAATACCCGCCCACTTCCTACGCTGCCCGTACCGGCACCCGCACCCGCACTCGCACCCTCACCCGTGCCCGTGTCCGTATCTTGGTCCGGGTCCGGGTCTTAGTGCCTGGTCTTGGTTCTGGTCCGGGTCCGGGCTCCTGTCGACGACATTGACTGGTTCCCTCGTCTGCTTCGATTCGCCTGGCACGTTGTTGTCTGCCTGCTTGCCTGTCTGCCTGCCTGCCTGCGACACTAATGCTGAGATGTGTAACCATCAGGCTGCAGTTCGCAGCTCGCATCTCGCATCTAAAGTTTGTGTGAACCGTATCACCCCCAACCCCGAAATTGATGAGCTGGGGCGCTCGAGCGAACCCAGCCCAACCCTAAGTCCAATCGCCTGGCAACGTCACCGTCACCAAAATCATGTTTGATTACAGCTGAGCAGCATAACAAGATACACTCATAGAAATGAAAAGAAGAGAAAAGAAAACTCGATAAAAATTCACATTTTCCAAAGTGAAGAATGACAGAAAGTTGGAAGTCAGGATTTAAATACTGGAGGTGAAAGTTTCAAATGTAAAAATCTTTAAAGTGTTGAAGCTGTTGTTTGGAACTATTGGTAAAGGAATTTTACACTTATATTCATCTAAATGTTTTTTTAATATCTTGCCAATGAATGTTTTATATTTATCATATATATATTTATAGACATTTGTGTGTATTTTAAGTTATAGGGAATGGTCTATATTTATCACAAATATATTTACAGACATTTATGCATGTATATTGAAAGTGTTTTTTTTTTTTTTCAGTGTATGCACTTTGACTCCATTTTTGAGTTACACAAATTTATTTTGCTGCTACTCTTCTTCGGTCTTTAAGTATTGTATAGATTTAGGTTAGGTAGAAATTAAACCGAAAGACGATTTCGACATGATGTCCTGCGGCGGCTTATGTGCGCTTAAGCACAAAGCTTGACCATACATACACACTCACACACTAACACATTCAAACTCCATTCCTCATACTCACACTCCCCCACACACATCCCTTCAAATATATAGCGTCACAGTCCCTGCCCCCGCCTGACTTGAATTTCCTTTTCACATACATACACACACACTCCAATACACAACTGCACACACACCCACAGACACACACACACTCTCACACACCACTATTTATATACAAATGCCGCTGACTATATACAAAATTCGATGCTTTTGTTGCTGCACGGGTTTGGGGGCTCGTCTTGGCTGCCCCTCTATGGCCAACCCCCAACCCTAGGCTGACCCGCCCATATTTGCAATAAACAAACAAGCGCAACATTTTTTCATATGTGTTGCGCATTTGAAATGCCCTAACTACTAATCAAATAATTTTTTATTATTTAGAAATTTAATTGAATTTTAATCTTTTATAAAAAAAAAAAATAAATTGCAATTTCAATTTAAGTTATGATTTTTCTAGAATGCCACTAAATCTCGCTTAAAACTTTTATAATAAAATCTTAAGCATAAAATAAAATTTAGCTTTTAAACGGACTATAAAAATACTGAAGCCTTTTACCAAGAATGAATTAATTATTTTCATCCAAGTAAAAAATGAAATACATTTTTTTTTTTAATCTAAATAAATTTGAATATTATTATTCAAGTCTAGCAGAATATGAGAATATGAGTTGATTTTTATTATTAAGTTCATTATTGTTATTCATTACTTTGTTAAAGCACCATTTACATCTGCAAAATTAAAACATTTTCTTATATGATCCTCTTTATTTTATTCATTATTGTCCTCATTATTATTTTATTTAACATTTCATGAGTTCATAATGTATTATACGTTTTATTTTATGATCCCTAATATTTTAGTTAAAATTATTATTTATTTTGAAATTCAGCAAAGTTCAAATTGAACTAAGTATAAGTTTTATTTTATGATCGTCATTATTTTGCTAATCAATTTTATTTATTTGTTTCTAGAAAGCTCCTAATGAAATGGATATGAGCTAATACTTTATATTAATCAGTGAAATACATCTCATATATTTAAGGTTTTTTTCTCCTCCTACAAAATGTACATCCAAAACTCTCTTATTCTCACTCCAATTTCCTAAGAACTCCTCATTCTCTTTCTACTTTTGCGCACTACTCCGTCTTTCACAAACTTTCTAAAATAGTTGGTATACCCTTGCTTGAGCTGAGCGCATAAGCAGCTTCATAGAAACTTGACTGGGTGCTGGACAGTCTTTGGTCTTTGCGGGCATGTGTGTGTGTATGTGAGTGTGTGTGGGTTACATACATCGGTTGCGGGAGATTTTTGGGGAGCGGCGCGGAGTTGGGGGGCGGGCACATAGCGCGGCATTTGGCTCAAGAAGCTTTACTTCTTTTGTGGCGGCAATGCTGGCGCCCAAGTTTCAAAGGCCACAACAACAACAACAACGTGTACAACACCCTCTCTTTGCAAGAGCAACCCGTCGGGCATTTGGCGTTGGCAGCGCCTTTGCCTTCGTCCCATCGTACCCGCGTCTTCGTCATTTGATGAATTACCGTGCAGGGCAAAATGTGCGCCCTTTGGAGAAGGGGGCGTGTTTCGCTCACTCTATATGTATGTGCGTCTATGTGTGTATGTGTGTGTGCATGAGGTGTGAGTGTTTGTGTCTGTGTGTTGCGTTTCATTTTGGGCTGCAGACACCCATTGCCACGACCATCACACACACACAACCACACACTCACACCCGGCAACTCATTTCGCGCTTCTATGTACTCAATATACACACATACATATATACAGTCGTATATCATTAGTGTGTGTGTGTGTGTGTGT
This sequence comes from Drosophila mojavensis, assembly GCF_018153725.1. NCBI lineage: Eukaryota > Metazoa > Arthropoda > Insecta > Diptera > Drosophilidae > Drosophila > Drosophila mojavensis. The sequence continues at coordinate 10,116,797 of NW_025318858.1, forward strand.
GCCCACATGTCTAGGCGCCATTTCATCCAAATCGGCATTATGAGCAGGTTTTCTTATGCGGCTGCTGCCGCTGCCTACGCGACGTATTAGCAATATTTTGTGCAACTGTCTGCGACGATTTCTTTTCGATTTCATCTCCTCTGTCTCTCTCTCTCTCTCTCTCTTTCTTTAGCAGACGACAGGTAGGCAGAGGCAAAACTAGCGAATGAGTTTTTGTTTTTTCTTTTGCGAGTCTCTTAAATTGGTTTTATATGTGTCTCAAAGTGAAGGCATGATAGAGGGTCGGGGCGGGGCTTGACTTGTGTGCGCGAGTGCGTGCTTGCTTGAATTGCAATAATATAGATTATAGATAATACCTATGCAAGGACATGGTGGTGCTATAGCATAGATAAACTTAACATTCAAGAGCATCATCATGAGCAGGTAAATAGTTATTTATCTGTAATAATGTAATTATAGAAAATCAAGTGAAAGTGTTAAGCCTGGCTAATGAAGCTCCTCAAAAAATTAAAATTCAAAGTGAGCTCTTTGTGGGCAAGCAAATTGCGTGTTAGCTAAAGGGTTAAAAATGACCCAGTGAACTTTTAGAGTTGGTGGAGTGGGCGTACGGCATAAGCTCAGTAAGCGATTGTTGGAGGTTTAGAATTATCTAAAGAAATTAATTCTATAGAAGTAGAATAGGCTTAGCTAAATGTGAGATGAATTCAATTTCCTTTCAGGTGATTATTTAAAAGGAAATTTCATAATTTGAAATTTAATCAATATTTCTATGTATTCCATATTTACGAAATTATTATTTAATTAAATAAAATTTAAATACATATTCTAGAAACTGAAAATAATTATGTTTGACCCGGAATAAAACGAGTAATATATAATAAAACAATATGAAAGTAAATTAATATTAATATACATATACGATTAATTAAATGTTGGTATTTAAATTTGTAAAATATTTGTACTACTTAAACATACTTAAATGTATTTATTATATTTTAATATTATATTTTTTGTATATATTATATATTTATTAGAAAAAATATTGTATATTTCAATGTCAACAATATGCATATATAATAACAGATAACATATAGCACATATGGCTATCATGATAGATCTTATTGAACTAAATTGAGAAATCATTAAATAATAGGACATGTTGCGCTTTGGCTTTCAGAGGCAAATCTGTTGCGCTCTTAAAATCTTAAGGTCGGCAGGGCAAATCAATTGCATTTCAAAAGAATTGATTATATATAGTCAAAGATAAATGGAGATACCAAGAATCATGCAACTAAGATTCTTATTGTATAGAATAGAAAATTTCTGTAAAGAGACCATTAAAATATTCGACATTTTCGCCAGAATAAGCAAAAAATTTCAATAGATTTTCACTATTTGTTTGTCAAATAATGTCGACTGATTGGAGTTATCAAGTTGGGAGTTGTCTGAACTCACCTTGTGCAGCAACACCGAGGCTTTTCTTTTAGAAGCCATCTTTGTGCTGGTGGTGGCACCGCCGCCAGCACCTCCGCCACCGCCACCGGTTGCCGATGCGGTACGTGTCGATGTTTTTGGTGTTTTTCTCGGATTTTTCGGAATTTTGGCAAATTTTTCGATTGCCTGCTGTGTGTAAGGAAATTGACCAAAAACTATATAATCGAATTGACGCAAACGTTGCCAAAACTCGATGATATCAAAGTTGCAATGCAGCAGGCAACTATCAGTATTATCGTTAGCACTAAACACTTTACACTCTTAGCGCAATTTTGTTGACTGAAAAGTGCATGCAAATATCCAAAACTGTAAATTTGATATTTTTGGCGCAATTTTATTTGAACTTTTCTTTTTGCATTTAGCACTTTGTGGGAATTGTTTAAGATATATTTATACCCTTGCTCTTTTGTTTTTGTTTTTATTATTTTTATTTCTTATTATTATTTATTTTGTTTTCTTTCGTTTTTGTTTTTGGTTCGCGGCGAATGCAACAAGCGAACGCTTTTTGGCACACTAAACGCTAACGGTTGTTCTGTGGTAATTGTGTTTGAGATTTGTTGTCAAGAGTTTAGAGCGCTCTACCAGAGGCGAACCAAACACGACGAAAGCCAACTGCTGACTGACCAAAACAGAGACAGACAAATGCGTTTTCTAGCGCTAGCGCCCAGCGACGCCGACAGCGACAGCATGAGAGAGCGAGCGCGCTTGAGCCAAAGCCTGCGAAAGAGCGAATCAGCGACAAAGCGAGAGAGAGAGAGAGAGAGCGCTCGGAACATGCGCTTGTGCGAGTCGAATTGAATGTGGGACGCCGCCAAAAAGCACATGGAGAACGCGGAACGTGCGTGTGGAAGGCAAATGCCAAAAAGTGTGCAACACAATGTGCTCGAATGGGCAATGGGCGAGCATACACAGTGCGTGGTCGAGCCGAGGGATATGAGTACAAAAACAGAGAAACGCCGATAACGGCAACTGCGGCGTCAACGAACCAACGCGACGGCCGAGCAGTGAAAAAGAGGGTAGAGAGAGCGGAGTTTGGCTTTGGAGTAACAGCGGATGGCGACGGCAGATGAGTTGACAAACAGCTGAGTGCCGAGTTTTGTGAATGGTTTGGGTGGCTACTGGGCCGGCGGGGTGAGGCAGCGGGGTGTGAGGTGTTGCTGTTGAATGGGAGTGGGAGGCATGGTGTTTGGTTTTTTTTTTGGTTTTTTGCTTTGCTTTTGTTGTTGTGTGGAGCGGGCCGAAGAGGGGGAAATGGCAATTATTTTTGTTGCTTTTTTTGCGCGTCGCCGACAAAAATGCAACAGCAGAGAGAGACTGAGTGAGAGAGAGACAGAGAGAGACTGAGCGAAAGAGAGAAAGAGAGAGAGGGAGCGAGAGAGCGCGCACATTGGCTTTGTTGGTGTGGGTCGGATTGTAAGCAGTGTGGTGTGAGTAAGAGTAACTGCTGTTGTTGTTGTTGTTGTTGCTTTTGTCTTTCGCCGGCATGGCGAAAAAAAAGGCCGGTTGGGATCGGTCGGTTCGTCGTTTGGTTTACGGACGGCGCGGTTTGTGGAGGTCGCTGTGTGAGTGAATAAATGTGAGTGTGAGTGTGAGTGTGACTGTGAGTTTGAGTGAGGAAGTGGAGAAGGGGTGTGCGGGTGCTCGTCGGCGTTTCGGATATGAAAAACGCACAAAAAATAAAGCATGCTTTGCGGCATTTTGGGTTGGGCTGGGTTTGAGTTGGAAGGGGCTGGCATTGGGGTTGGGGCTGGAGTCGGGTGTTTGGTAAAGTTGGCAGACCAGAGTTGGGAGCTTGAAAAATAAATGAGAAAAATATACGACGAGCCGGCAATGTTGTTGCTGTACCGTCATACTGTTGGCAGGGACAACCCAACCAGGGGAGTGTACGGTCGGTGGCGGCAGGAGGTGGCGGGCAGTGCGACTCGTTTTGTGCGTGTGCCGAGAGCAGGAGGCGGGCAGTGAAGAGTGCGAGCGAGCGAGCGAGCGAACGAGCACGAGAGGGAGGCCGTGAAGGTTGGTGCGAAAGTGGACAACGTTGTTGTCGCTTGTCTGCCGTGTGTGGGCGCGCGGGGGCGGGCCAGCGAGAGCGAGAGGGGGTTATGCGTTTGGCCAGCGTAAAGTTTTTGAAAGGAATAAAAGCGAAAAAAAGCGACGGGCAAATTCAGTCTCTTTGTTTTTCGTCTTTTATATTATTTCATTCTCGTTGTTGTTGTTGTTATTCTGTGAGCTCCGGCCGCTGGTGTGAGTGCAAAAAGGGTCAAGAGCGCTGGGGCTATGGCTACGGCTACGGCTACCTTTAGCCAAAGAAATTGTTTAGCTAGAAGCTTCAGGTTGGGCATTTGGCTGAATCGGGCGTTGTGCGTGTTTATTGAGCGTGCCTCCCTACCTCCTCCTTCCAAACACAAGTTCAATATTGCAGCCCCGTCGCTGTTTCAAAATTTTTTTAGGCTTGCCTTCAGAGTGAGTCGCCGACGTCCCCCTCGTCGTCGTCGTCATCGTTATCGTCGCGATCATAAAACTCGACAGATTTTTGTTTTTCTTCGACAAGACTGGACACGTGGGGGTTGGGCACGTTGTGTGTCATCGTTTGTTGCTTCTTGGGGTTTGGGTACTGTCTGGGGTGGCTAGTCAAAAAAAAGCCTACAAAAAAAAAAAAAAAGAAAACGTGGCGGCATCTTCATCCTATTGCCTCTTTATTTGCGTGCAGTTCATGGTCTTTATACGGGGATTTATGCAACGCATTCCTCAAAGTTCTTGAATAGGTTCTGGGTATGCAATAGAACTGAAAGGCACGATTAAAATGGGAGAAACTATACATTTTACCATATCAAGTTCTTCAACTACTAATTTTTGTATCCTTAAATATATTTGTAGATTTGCAAAATGAAAAGTATTTATAAATATTACTATCGTCAATTTATAATATTTAATATTTAATATTTGAAATATGCTGACCAGAAAAGTTAAAGTGTAAATATAAAAAAAATTAATATATATATATATATATATATATATATATATATACATGTCCATTAAAATTCATAACCCATAACCTTTAATCCTCTCTAACGTATATAAAAGCTCACAAATACATATATATTTTTAGTATTAAAAAATACTAAAAGTGAATATCCATTCTGCTTGAAAAATTAATGTTATTTATTTTTAAAAAATATTTCCAAGACTTTTTTTTTTTGCTTTTTTTATATACATTCTGGTTGTTTCAATTTTTAATATCAAAATATTTTTATTTAAAAATAAAAACCTCTCTATTGAAACTCTCTCTTCGATTCTCTATGTGGCCAGGATCAGAACTATTTTTTCGCTAGCAAACATTTCCGAAATTCCTTAGTAATTCCAATTTTTGAATTCGACTATGTTGGGTTTTCATCTTCAACTAAAGAGCCGACTCTCACAGGCCGCAATGCAAACTTTCTCGCTCCAATTCCCAAAAATGGTCCCAAAACGCATGAGCCACAAAACTGCGCCCACACCAAGCACAACCAAAAAAAAAAAAAAAAAAAAAAAAAAAAACAAGAAAACCAAAATGAAAAAGGAACAAGCGAAACCGAACGCAATTCAACTCCCAGAGATGGGGAGCGGGAAACTCTTTCAAACGTCGATTGGACTGTCAGTTATTTGATGATTGTCTGCAGAGTTTTTCTGCTTCTTCGCTTTCATGGTTTTTGTCTTCGTCACGCCAAACTGACCAAAATAGCTAAAGAGAGCTGGGGGTGGGAAAGGGGTAGGTAGTACAGGCCAACTAAAATTAGAAGGAAATCAGTTGGGCCCTCGGCGCAATCAAAAAATGTTAAAAACGGAAAAACGAAAATCGTTAAGTGGATGGGTCACAGCCAAGCTTTGCATAGCAGTTGGTTTTGGAAGAGTGTGGGTGTGTGGGGGGTGGAATACATAGTTGAATAGTTTGTGGAGTGGTAACATGATGCCGCAGCCTTAACGTTCAATATGTCAATAGCTCTGGCGACTGCAAATTGGCTGCCCTCCCAGCCCGCGTCCAAAACATCCTGTCAGTGGCAATTTAAGCCCGACACAGCCATTGTTTAGTATTTCCTTGGGCCAGCGAGGGCGGCTGTCGAGGCTTAGCTGATTCTTCTTATAGTTATAATGGCTAGCATCGTGTATGTGTGTCAACAATGATTCGCACAGCATTCAACACGTGCCAGTCCGCAAAAGGCGGCCGCAGCAACACAAGCAACAGCAACAACAGCAACAACAGCAACAACAGCGACAAGAACAACAATAACAAAGACCACAAGGACAATATGATGTGTGGATGACGAGGCCTCCAGACGATGTCTACAACTTGCCAGCCAAATTGACGGCGCTCGACGAATCTCCAAGTTTCAAATAACAATTGAATGGAATGCATATACATATATACTATGTATATATTATAAATACACTTGAAGAAATTCATGCTGCTCAGTTCTATGAAGAAGTATAGAAATAATTTTTTTATTAATTATATTTAAATTGTCTCTTAAGCTTTAATTTTTTAAATTTTTGGGCTAAATTTTAAAATTAAAAAATAAATTGATAGATATTCAGTGTGTAAAAAGATTTTTAACATTTCAATTCGTAAAATTTAAATTGTTATACTTGTATACTTTAAATAATAAAATAATAAAATAAAAAGTTATTCAATTACATTTTTATTTTATATTTTATATTTTGATTGTAAAAATCATTTATGTACATGAATTTACCATGCTTCAAATGTTTATTTTTCTTTAATTTTTCTTGTAAAATCATTAATTAACTTGTTACAAAAAACAATGGTATGCAAGGAAATGCCTTATAATAATATTCATGCCAGAAAGGATAAAAGTGATAACTGGAATATTATTATAATTCATTATTAAAGAATTCACAAACAATGATTAATGAGGGCAAAATAATTGGTGTATATTAAATAAAATAACAAGAAAATTCGCCAAGCCAAAAACTTTTCAGCTCATGTTAAAAATATAAAAATATCTTGATTTAAAAATAATCCATAAATGCATTAAATCTTAATGAGAGAATGAATCTTCTGAAAATTAGCTGGGAATATTCCCAATCCAAATTCATTGCCAGGAATATACATAAATTATTTATCTGTAAGAGCTTCGAAAGTTATATTGAAACTGGACTTTGCCAAAGTTTCGAGCAGCTCAAGCTGTAGACATTTTACGCTCAGTGTATTGCATATTAATACAGCATACAGAAGTGTATATGTGAGTGTGTGTAGGTGTGCTTGTGTGTGTTGTCGTGGGTGTTTGTGTTTAGCATTTGCAAGTCAAAGTGTTCAAGTTGCGAAGGCCAATTGGCTAATATATAATTAAAGCTCGCTAAGTTGGCTCCGCAACGCCGCTTGGCCACTGGCCCAAGACACAAAACTGTTGCATCGGGCGTCAAGTGTATTAATATACAATAAATATACATATATAATGTATTAATATATATGTATCGCACGCATCTTGTAGCAGTCGCAAGTGGCATTCGCCATAATTAGGTTAATGAATATGGTCAGTGGCTAATGAGCCAGACAATTGATTTGCGAAGATAATATTATGCATTTAAACGTCAAATGGTAACGTTCGCTGGATGAAAATGCAGAAAATGCGAGTGGAATTCGCTTGCTGTGCGCTTAATAGATATTCTTGTTAATTATCGATTAATTACAAAGCAGCTTAAACTAACTGCTTTGATTGGTATTATGAAAGCGCTATTCAATTACGCAATTGAAAGTGAAATGAGAATGAATTTGAATGGGCTTCTGGTTTCTCCATGCAGCTTAAGCTCTGATTATACACATATATGTATATATTTATGGTATATATGTGGCTACAGAGTTTGACTGAGCTATAGGGTAAATAGAATTCTATATCAAAGTAAAGCTGCTAATATACTATATGAAATTCGTTCATTCGGAAATTTAATATCAGAGCAAAAACAAATTTTTGCTTTTGATATGAGCTGTTATATCCAGGAAAAAATGTTAGCAAAAGTACATAAAGTATAAAATTCATATTGAAGTCAATATTTTGATGTAACTGGATTCATAAATTTAAAGGTTGGTATAGTGCTGGGTATATAAGTAGGATTTAGCGCCATCTTTAGCATCCATGCAAAATATATCATAAATTGTCAAAAATCATTAGCAAAGACTTCATAAAATTTCATATATTTTTATTTTAATTTATATAAATTTATTAATTTGTTAATTATAAAACCAGAAAAGCCTTTTTTTTTATTATTTTTAATATTTTATTGAAAACGTATTAAATAAATATGCACTTCAATTGACTGTTATATAAAATTGATTTTACGTGCAAAGAATCGTTGAAAAAATAATCAACCCACGTCCCAGAATCGCAATGTAAACATTGTAAATCTTGCAAAGGCAATATATATAGAGATATAAAAATATATATGTATGTATATATTTTTTTAATATATGCAATACAAATTAAAGTGATTTTTTGTTGCAATAAAATTAGTTGTATAAAATCCAAAAACTATTTCATCAAAAATGCATAAATGCGAACACGCAAAACGTCGCAGAAAAATAAAATTAATGCAATATTTATAGAGCATAAAAAATATATAAAGTATATACTATATATATATATATAGAGGTATATATGTATAAAATAAATATATAAAATATTTATATAAATTTTGCAAAAATGCGCAGCTAAAGTGTAGAAAAAAGAGGCGCATAAAATGCGCAGTCGCCTCTATTTTCAAATATCTGCGAGGGGGAGGCATCTACCCCACTGTCAGCCCTGGCCTCCCACGCATATAGGTCTATATATAGATATATATATATATATAATATCAGACATTCACAGTATATATAAGTTGTTGTTGTTGTTGTTTTTTTTTTTTTTTTTTTTATTGCTGTAGGCGGTCAAAACTAATGCAAAAACAAAAAAACAAAATGGTTAGTAATATGGCAAAAAAATTCAAATGTGACAAGCCCAAAGCGTAGAACAGAGGAGTGAGTGGCGGTCAAAGGGTGAGCTGCAAGTGCAACAACTGCAAATGCAACTGCAACTGCAGCCAATTCAATTAAAAATCTGCCACTTAAGCTCCACAGGGTATGAGAGGCTGCCACATGGAGGCTGCCGGCCTGGCGCAGGGTGCCACATGGCAACCAAAAATGACAAAGCAACCAGGCATGGCAAATAGAATGAGCAAATGCTACAAATTATTAGGCATTGAGTATATTGAATAAAGAGGACTTATACCATAAACTCTAAGAAATGGGCATAAGCAGATGACAGATCTGTTACCTGTTGCAATATATTTATATTGTTTAGCCAAAAATTATCTTCATATTGAATACAGAACGGTATATGAATTTGTTGAATCAACTCAAGAATCAATCTTAGCAGCTTTTATCAACAATTAAAACACAAAATATCAATATTTTTAAGAAAATATATATAACAAAGTATACTTATAGTCAAAACCAGACTCCAAGCTAAAGAGTGGAATTTGAAATATTTAAATAGCTCGAAATTGACTAAGAATTCGATGATTCAATTAAGTTTTTAATATTCAATTTGAAAAATTAAAATATATCAAAAATTTAAAAACAAACTAAAAATTGGATATTTCAATGAAATTTTTTATATTTAATTTAAAATATTAATCAAACTCAAAAACAATAATTGAAAAAATCATATATTTCAATTAAATATTTCGTAAAAATTTTAAGATATTAAAATAGCTCAAATTCAATAAATTAGATACTTTATAAAAATTAGACATTTAAAATTTAAAAATAAAAATCATAGCGAATGACTAAACATAAATAAAGTTTTAATGAAATAAACAAAGAAATGAAATAATGAAATTAACTCAAAATGAATGATTAAACATTAGATATTTCAATTAAATTTTTAAATTAACTCATTGAATGATTCGAAATTATATTAAATATACAATATATTTTACGGCTGAATTTAAAAACCTAAACACAAGAAAAGCTGAAGCTGAAAACTCAAAGGCAACTTCACACTTAATACTCTGCCCTAGATTCTAAAGAGCAAAAAGATCATAAAATTAATATATAATAATAATAATATATATAAATATATCTATCAAAATCTTTTGCAGTTCTGTTTGTCAGCCCTGGCTGCAACTGCAGCTTAACAGAAAACTAAATAGCGCACAGCCACACACCTATACACAGTCAGAAAAAAAAATTATAGAAGCATACACACACAAACACACAGCCACATTTATTGTATATAGAACATTTTATTTGAATTTTTGTCTTTTTTCGCTGCGTGCATTTTGTCTATTTTTTGCGCTTGACCAAATGCAGCGACAACTTCAACAAAACGTGTGTGTGTGTGTGCGAGTGTGTGTTTATAATAAATAATAAAGCATACACACCCACGCATATGCATGCCACAGCCCGGCAACAGCCGCGTTCCCCTTTGTTTTTTGATGTTGCACAAAAAAGTCTGGTTGAATTTTGCGCACATTTTACGCCTGATCGAAATATTTTTCGCCAGCAGCCAGTTTCCCTACAGAAAAGAGGCAAAGGGACCCACACACACACACCCTTTACAAATCCCTATGCAACACCCGTTTAGCAAGACCCCAGTTGCCCGCCTATGCAGAAACTTTTATTGTGTCCCAATGTTTTTTTCTGCTTTGACGCGCGCTCCAAAAACTGGCAACGCTTTACGGGCTGCACATGGCCCATAAACTGCAGCAGGTTAGGCGGGGGTGTTGCATAGGCAGGGGAAGAGGCTTTGCTGCAAACGTGGGGCATGCAGCTTAGTGCACTGTTATGGTTATGACTGTGGCATGATAGCTCATAGCGCTCATAGCGTCCGTGTTTTCCTATTGGCTGCATTTGTTCGTTTTGGCCGCTTGTGCCGCCACGCCCCCTGGACGGCTCCTCGCTAACCGCCCACAATTTGTAGCTCATTGAGGTAGGTTAAGCTAGTGAAAAACCAACAAAAATGTGTGCGTGTGTGAGTGAGAGAGTGTGGGTGAGTGTGAGTGTGTATGGGTGTAATTGTGTATCATATATTTTCTATACCTCATAGATATGGTTAATCAGGTATAGTTCGCTCTGTGGGTGTGGTCTATAATCGGGTAGAATTTAACATTTTTTTTTTTTGGTTTGATTTTACAGAGAGTTTAAATTTGAATATTTTTGATTTAAAAGTAAAATTTGGAACTCAAATTGTCTTTCAAACTAAATTTTTTTTTTTTTTTTTAGACTTAACTAAAAATAATTTCATTTCATCACTCAAAATGGCAGAGATCAATAGAATTGATTACATAAAGCGCTTTAATATATGAGTACATTTTTATAAATTTAATTAAAATATTATTAAAATATTTGTTTTTTAAATTTAACTTTGATGTCATAAGATTTTTATGCAGCAGCTTATCGTATGAGAACTTTATCATAAATGTGCATAATTTACCTTAAACTCCTTTGCCACAAAATTGATTGAGAGGTTTGTGCGGCGAGGTTTATGGCTCTTAAAAAACAAATATATATATATATATATATATATATATATATATTCATAAATATGCATTCATAAACATACCATTCGCGATCATCTCCAACTTTAAGCCGATCGACTATTGAGATATAGGAAAGACTATTGTGACTAGTGGAAAACCAGGGACCCAACAAGTGAGTTAACAACTCATAATTAAAAGAAATGAAAATAGAGGGCATTCCTCTATAGCGTAGCATTCGCTGTAGCTCACACATCTAAGCACAGCTTCCAATGCGGTTCTCTCTCTATTTTGTAATATTTTTAATCAACATTAGAAATTCTAGAATCATACAGTGCTGCTCTACCTTCACGAAATCAACTAATTGATAATAGCAAAAATAAACACATAAAAGCAAGGGATATTTCCATGACGACAATCTCTGGAGAATTCCAATAATAATAAAGCAGCATTTCTCAGAAATATTTCTGAATTTTTTTTCTTCTTCTGCTAATGCCCAAGTTCTTAATGCATTTCGAGTACATTGAACCCGGACTAACTTTCAAATAATAATACTACCATGCTGTGATTTTCATTTCGACCGCAAAATATATGCCCATACATGGTTTCGGCTTGATTTGCTTTGCAGTTTTCTTAATAAATTATTATAAATTCTCAGCTTTTGCCATTCGTGTGTGACTCGATTTTGATTATGTGAGTCGCCATATGAGTATATATGCACACACCCACATATTTATGCACATATATTTAGCAATTTGTGTTCAGTTGGGCACTCGCATTGTATCGTATTAGCTGCTTATTTGCTGATATGTATATGTCTAATGTGCATGAATTAGTAGGAGTTCGTTTTTACTGCTCAACGGCAATTGCAATTTTAATGCAGCCAAACAGTGCCTGCCAAAAGTATACAATCAATGGCCAATCAAAAGTTGCAGAGCCGCTGCCGAGTCCCCAAGCCCCTTTGGCTACTTAGGAGCACTTTAATAACACATATATTAAAATTTTAGTTATTCATGTAAGGCTCCGAGCGGGTTGACAAAAGGCAGCAGGAAAATTGCAAAATATACGAGCCAACAAAAATCTATACATATATAAATCAAAATCTACACATACATAAATTCAGATATGTATATACATATATAATTGTAGCCTCATATACATAAGCTGAGGCGAGCTCAAATGTTTGCAGAAAATTTTAAGAAAATGCAGCAGCAACAAATTTCTGGCCAAGACAACGCACAAGGCACACTCTCAACAGGTGCGAGCGAGAGCCAAAGAGTGTGGGAGCAGTGCAGAAATCTTAAGAAAATTGCACAAGAAGTTGCTGCAGCTGCAGTTGCAGCAGCATCGACATCGGCAGAAGCAGAAGCAGAAGCAGCAGAAGCCGTTGCAATTGGAGTTGCATTCAAAATCAAGTCTGGGGCTGTGTGTGTCTGTGTGTGTGGGGCGTCGGTGCGTATGCGTAATGCGTTGCTCAAAAACTATGAAGCCGAGCACCCAGATGCCGGCCCTGAGACGAACCCCAACTAGCAGCTCAGATTGCCCGTTGCAGTTCGTAGAGAGCTCGGCGGTACACTTAGAAAAGTGAGTGAGCAAATGTGGGTAGAGGAATAAAAGTTGCCTGAGAGAGAGAGAGAGAGGGAGCGAGAGAAACAAGGGGAATATGGAATCGAGTCCAAGGCTTTGATATGAATGAATATGAAACAGCGAAACATTTAAAGGAAATTATCACAGCTAAATAATAAATATTTATTTAAGTTATTTAGATAAATTAGATACAATTTTTAACACCTTTTCATAAACTTTTCATTTAAAAATTTAAATATTTTATTTTGAAAATTATGAAAATAATTATTAAAATAAAAATAATTTAGAAATATATTTAAAATTCAGGATATATTTGTGGCAATATATAACTTAAAAATAATTCATTTTATTTAATATAAAATATTTATGATTTACCTTAAGGAATCTTAAAAATATATATTAAATAAAATAAAACTATAAAATAACAATATATGAAATTATTAATTGAATGTATTCAGCATAGTTAGATGGCAGATTTATTAAAAAATATAAATTTATTTCACATACATAACTCAGTAAAGAAAATTAATTTTTTATAGATATTGAAATAAAAAATATTTTTATATACACATCTTAAATAAATTGATTTTAGGAAATTATCGTTATATATGCTTATGTACACATAGAATTATTTATAAATGCCAAATACTATAATAAATTATCTTCCTATTTGATATAATATGCATAAATGGATATCATATGAAGAATTTCCCTCATAAATTTATATGTGAATATATTTTATACTATATTCATATATAGTAGGGTATATACTATAATAATTGAATAGTCTGTTTTCGTTAATAGCAATTGCATATAAAATCTTTTTTTTATGTCTGTTAGCATCTTTTTGCTGTATTATTATGAAATATACAAAATCTTAGATGCCTAACTATCATCATATATTAATATATGAATTTATCATAGACTTCTCAACAATTCTTTCTCCAAGTGCCTTTGCTCGACTTGCACCTCTAAGTGTTTTACGAGAGGCTGGGTTAACAGAGATGGGGGGAGTACGTAGAGTGTTGTGTAGGGAGTTGGCTCTCTGTTTACTTGACATTAAGTGCATAGAAAACTTATTATTGCAGGCTCTGACAAGTACAAAAAACAACAACAAGAAGAGCAATAGAAACAACAAGTACAGCAGATAAGCAAGCAGAAGCATATAAATAGATATGTATATAGATTTTTGGGCATATAATGATGAAGTATGAGGGCAGACATTGTGCACCCTTTGAGAGTATGTGCATGAGTATGTGTGTATGTGTGAGTGTGTGTGTGTATATGTGTGTGTAAGCTGCAGATTTTCATTAAATTTTAAGATGCTTCAGCAGGCGATGCAGGAGATGCCTGTAAGTATGCAATGCATTTTTGCTCTGCACCCAGAGAGCTCTTATGTATATAAGAGTGAGAGAGAAAGGGACAGGGAGAGGGAAAGAGCGAGAAAGAGAGAAAGTAGTATTGGTACCTAAGCATATACTGGTCAAAGGCCCAAGAAAACTCACACTAGGCCTTTTGCGAGCATCATAAATTTTGTTGGGATAGGCTGCAGACGCCAGGCCGAAAGGCGGATGTGGGAATGAGGATGGGGATGGGGATGGGGGCGCGGGCAGCGATAGAGAGAGGGCAAGTGTAGGTGGCAAATGGGTTTGGGTGCATAAAATGCATTTTGTAACGCACAGCAGGCAGGTTGACTGCAATGTCAGAGCTCTGAGTACGTGGCCATTGTATGGTCGGGGGGTTTGTATTTGTCTCGCTTCTCTCAGGGGTTGCACACGCCGACAACGACGACGACTTAGTGCCTCAGTTTAGCCTCCCACACATTTGGCCCCTCGCAGCACTCGTCGACGCAGCTGTTGATGCTGCTGCTCCTGCTGCTGTTGCTTCTGTCGTATTCCTTGTCGTCTTTAATGCATTATTTTGTGTGGCAACACTCAGCGGTAATAACCCGAAGATAAAACCGCCCCGCAGGCGCAACCCACCAACACAGACACCCACACACCCACGCACTTAAGGTGTGAGCAAATGCGTCTTTGTGTAAAGCATTTTCGGTCTATAGTTAGTCTGCGCGTGTGTGTGTGAGTGTGTGCTTTGCTTTGTGAGCAAAGTTGAGCTTGATTAAAATTGATTGAAGCAAATAAATGCAATTGGATTTTTATAATCATTGCAAAGTGTCTAAAATTATTGCGAATGCATTCCAGCATGCATTTCCAATAAGAGCGTTCGCCCAATTGCCCGATGTGAGAATAGGATTTATCGATCTGGGGACGTAGAATAGATGGGAAGCTAGGAAGCATACGTTATAAACCAATTATGGAGCAACTTTTATTTTAATAAAATTCTAAAATATTCCTTAACAATTTATACAATGCAGGATTACTCCACTGCCTTTTTTTATATGATTTACTTTCAAATTACTACTATTAGAGCAATGACAATGAAAGATGAGAAGCACTTAAGAGATGTTAGCTCAGATCATTTCTATAAGGGACTCTTTCAAAATATATTACTCTGGATTGCATGTTACCCTAAAACCTTTCTACTAGGGTCTCTTTATCTAAATATAATTATCAACATTTATCTAGAACTTATAAGATCTCTAACGGATCAATGCTGATTATTATATTTAGATAAAGTGATCCTTTTTCCTTCTCCTTTTTATATATTCCTTTATCTATTTTGCATTCTCAACATTGATTAGTTGGATATTTTAGCTTATCGTATTGTCTACCTATAATAAATATTCATCTGATACTTGATTCCATTTGCCTGCCAGGACAGTAAAACATTTCTTAGTAATATACTGAAAAATATAATTAATTAAAATAAGTTTTTAACTTGTTCAGAAGCAACAGATCAGAGAAAAGGAAGGACTTTTGTTAACAGTCACGCTTCCTTCGTGGCATGTCAACAATGAGAACAGAGCCTTAGATTTTTTTTTTTTTTTTTTTTTTTTTTTGCTTTCCCAAGCAGAGCTACGGTCAATCTATGAAAATCTATAAAAAAAAAAAAAAACTTAAGAAAGGACTGCAATCAAAACCCTTTGCTCTCGGGAACAACCCACACCTTAGCTGATCTATAAGCTAATATGAAATAATTAGAGAATATTGCAGATTCTTAAAGCGAGAATATTCACCCCTACTTAAATCGAACTTTGCCTCAAAACTCAACAAAAAAGTTGGTAAAGAAATGTGCGCTGACATGGGGGCGCAATAGATGGAGTTACATTTTCCACAAACAAAAAGCAAACACACACATTTACCCACACAGAAAAAAATAATATCCTAAGACATATTCCCGTACGAGAGAGAGCTTGAGTTTGCCAGGCGACAGGACATGAAAGCGGACACCCGGACACCCTGGACGGCACAGGACACATGCGCTTGGTTTGTGGCAATGGCGGCGCACCTAAAACCCATCAAATCTAATCTCCTAGCGACTGCTTATGCTGTTGCTATAGCTGGACCTGCAGCTCGGTTGCTAAGACCTGCCTGCCCCCCATCGCCCCCGCGTGGACAACATTGGCGACGCCACTGCTCCTTTTCAGTTCCCTCTTAGCGCCAAAAATGAAGCGGACATCTTGCAGCAAAAGCTGCGCCCTAGTCCAGAACGAAAATTGATGACCAGCCAGGGCAGCTGCCGAGGGTCCTGAACTAGGCAGGCTGGCGGGCGGGCGGGCGGTGGCAGAGAGGGGGAGGGGGCTCTGAGCTGGGTGTTGGTCATTGGCGCTGCAGCCAAAAGAAGTAATTCATCTTATTTTTTCCACGTTGCTTTCGCTTTGGTCGCTGCTCAAGACGCCCACATGAGTCAGTGGCTGCCAAGGATACGCCAAAAGGATAATGAAAGCAGCAGCGGCAAAAGTTTTGCAAAAAAAAAAATATATATATATATATATATACATATATATAAGAGCTGAATGCGAAGGCGAAGGCAAGGCACAAGTAAAGGGACCAAATAACCAGGACCCAAGAACCCCAAGCGCTGAACTTAAGTGAACTCAAACAAAAGGCGCAGGCGGCAGCAGCAGCGGCGGAGGTAGCGGCGATGGTGGCGGGGACGGCCCCCATAGAGCCTTTTGCGCAAAAAGAAAGTGGAGAGCAGAACGAACGAGCCAGGACCACCAGTCGCCTCGCCTAACATTCGCTGATAGCACTCACACGCTAACACACTTACACACACACACACACACAGTCAGAGAAGCAGAGCGAAGCAGAGATCGGGAGTGGTGGCTGCCTCCAGGCATCATTACATCAAATGTCCTTCGCATTTCAGCAAAACAACAAGATGGCGCTGCTCAGGACGAAAGGAACCCCAAAAGCAAAAGGCAACACCCGAACTGGGATGGGCGCTTGAATAACGCAGCAGCAGCAGGAGGAGAGCAAGCAGAGCAGCGGGGACAAGTTGGCGCCCGACAAAATGTCGAAAGGACTGCACAGGCAAAGCCAAGGCAGCAACGGCAGCAGGAGTCTGAGCAGGAGCAGAAGGACTAGCTCATTGGCGCAAGCAATAAACGTTAAATTTTTTCATGCTGCTGCTGCAGCATAATGGCCAAGGCAACGGACAGGAACAGCAGCAGCAGTAGCAGCAGCAGCAGGACTCGGCAACCAAGAAGTCCTGCGAACGGACTAACGTCTGACGTGCAATAAAAGACCAAAAATCCTTTACCATTGCGCTAAGCTTGGCAAGCGCTAAGACACCAAGCGAGGGGCAACAGCCGCCCGGCCGACTGGAGTACGGCTGCCAGGAGGTGTGGACTAAAGCAATCGCAAACATTTTTTGGTAGCAGGCAAAAGTTTTTGGAAGGCGGGAGCCCGAAACGAACTGCTTGGTTAGAAGTGGGCGCCAGAGTGGGTGGAAAAGGATATAAAAATAATCGTCATAAAAGGAGGGTTGGGCCGGGATCGAGGCGAGGACGCACTGAGGTGCGGGTTGCTGTGAGCAACGCTGGAAGTAAATGGTGTTAAAGCCCCTCAAACATCCACTGATAAACAGGAAAATAAAACAATTCGGAAAACGTTCGCAAAAGACAAGCGAGAAATGTGCACAATAAATATAATAGTTTTTGAAAAAATTGAACTATGAAAACTTATATATGAGTATCAAATGACGTTAGTGAAATATGTCAGAGATACTTCAGCTATATTTAAAATAAAAGAGATGAGCAGCTAAACAGTTGAATGAAAACCAAAAATAGAGTGAGCTTTAGCTCAAGATATCGTATAGCCCGAGAGATCAACTAGATTCGATGTAAGATGGGGGCTTTTTGGCATTCAAACATTTAGCCTATTATTCAAAAAGTTGCTGAAATGTTAAACCATTTTCTAATGTTACCTGACAAGGTATAATATCCTGTCCTATTATCCAGCAAACACTATCTTTTCCCTTTACATATCCTACCTACCCCACCACCAGGTTAGTTGCTGTTTTACTAAATTGTTTTTAATGAATTTAACCATTTACATTTTTTAACATCGCTTGCCTCGACCCCAGGCCATCAAATTGTCCCTCGTGCAGGGCTCGTTGTGCACAGGATGACGACCCTATAGTACGCTGTCCCTACTCCTGCCCCTACACCTACTTGCCGCTACCCCCTCCGGCGAATGTCAGTCTTTGTCATACACTCCACACATCAAAACTCATTTCACGTTACGCGCATTATGTTTGCCACGGCACTTGGCGTCCATCAAGCGGCAGTTGGGGCAGCTACGACTCGGCGCTGCGTGTTAGGGGGCTTGGTTTGGAATTATATTACAGTATATATGCACGTATACATACATATACATATATATTTGACTTGTATATGTGGATTTTGGTTTTTAGAACGTTCAGCCAGTTAGTTATTAGAGCTGTCCGCTTCAACTGGTCGCTGAACTGGTTCCCACATAAAGCAAATGCTATGCTCTTTTGGCTGAGGAAGGGCGGGGGTTGCTTCAACATAAATTCCATTTATATTTCCACCAACTTCGAACGACAGCCGCGCCCCAAGGCAAACCCCCTTGGGCCAGCGAATATAGCGGGGCGTGCATCGAGGATGGTGGATGGAGGTTGGGGGACTGCACACACATACATGAGCTAAGCCACAATTTGATATGTCCATTGTGTCTTATCAGGCGACATGGTTACCGCAGCGAGCGACCGGGCGAGCCTCCCCAGCGAATGCCCCGCCCAGCCCAGGCCTGGCTCTAACTCAAACTAACACATGACGAAGTCAGATGCCCAACCCCAATCCCCAACCCCCACCTCCATTACCAACTCCAACTCCGAGTCCAACCGCCATTTGGTCCCCGGGCATATCCTTGGGCATTGCCTTGCCCAAAATAAAAACCTCCAGCCATTCACAGCGCAGCCCCAAAACGAGAAATGCGCGCTCGTCCGTCAGTCAGTCCGTCAGCCAGCGCGCCGCAGCCACACAGTGCCAGAGCTCCACAGTTCCTATTGCCTTATGCCACAATCCAAGTCCTATGCCCATTTCGTGCCAAGGCCTGTGCCAAACCCAGGACACATCAGACGCTGCCCTGGCTCATTCGTCTAGCTTGGCACCCCGCCTTTTTTTCTCTCTCTCCCCCTCTCCCACTCTCGACTTGGTTTCCTGTTCAACAAATGCCAAGAAAAAGTTGTTGTTTTTTTTCGACATTTCTCCCCTAACATCTACGGCCCCTGTCCTTCATCATTGTCGTCATCGTCGTCGTTGTCGTCGTCGTCGTCGTCCTAGCTCGTTGTTGAATTTGAAACGTTGTTGCGCCACCTTCCTGGCATGGGGGTTTATATGGGGGTCCGGTCGTCGCGCCACATGCCAGGCCAAAGGCAACACATTTGAAGAGGGTCCCACACATTGGCACACACACTTTGCCGGGGTTAGGGAGAGCGGGACGGAGAGGACTGATGAAGCTGATGGGCAGTGGGGGTACGAAAGAAATGGTAAGCTAAAATGAAAGAAATCCTACTCCCTGCCTGGCTACCCAGTGTGGGCTTCGAAGGGTACATGTGTGTATTCTTGAGCTTCGCCTTCTAATACCCGTTAGCCGGCTAGCTGGCCCTTCGTCCGTCCTTCGGCTTAGTCTTTGGGTTCTGGGCCATGGGCCATGGGCTCTGTGCTCTGGTCGTCGCCATGCTGCTTGTCTGCTCGTTTGTTCTTCGATTTAATGAAGGATATACCGCATGGTCCGCCTCACATCTTCACATCCTCACAGCCACAGTCACTCACTCTCACACTCACACTCACCCTTCCATTCGATCCCTTACAGGTTTTATTTTTCTTTTACTTTCTTTTTATATATTTCATAACTTTTTTTCTCGCGCGTTGGGCAACCAAAAAGTTTCTTTCAAGCCCCAAAAAAAAAGGACGCAAAAAGGAGATGGTCCTCACTCGACCCCTGCAAAGCCCACCTCCACCCCAGATGCCTTTTCATTTCGATTTCAAGAGGTTTTTCTTACGCTTTTCCTTTCGCCGCTCATCAAGTGCCTGGGCTGGGCTGGCTGCTGTTTTGCATAATATGAAAGGCTTTTGCACACAGCGAAAGGGGGTGAAATAAATAGAGTTTAACTCGGGCTCACCTTGAGTGAGGGGTATCAGAGTTCGCTTATAAGATGCCAAAGTTATGGCAGTCAAAAGAAAAAATGGAAAATTGAGGCGAATCGCTGAATTGGTGCCAGCCAAAGCAGAGGAAAAAGTTGCCGAAAAAAAAACCCGGTGCTAGAAATAGCTAATGGATGGGGTAACGGTGCCAGCTGCTCAACTCTTCAAGTATCTACCATGCGAGGCAACAGCTCGGCTTGGCACCAGTCAAAAAGGCTGAAAGTCAGTTTATATCTGTCAACAAACTGCACTAACACTATTTCTAACGAAGAGACTTGTGCAGAGGGGATGTTACTGAATGGATAGAGATATGGATAGAGATATGAAAAGTTTTTGGCAGTTATAACTGAGGAGTCTAGGGATGAGGTATTTGTAGCTGAGAGATTTTTAGGCGAGATATATCTTGGTGGTGTATCTCTAGCTGACAGAATTATCTCTGGCTTAGGTGGCTCTACCTGCGGTGTCTTTAGATAAAGTATCTATAGCTAGCTTAAGTGTCTATGCTGAGGTATCCCTAACTGAGGAATTTCTAGGTGAAGTATATCTAGTATCTCTGAAGTTTCTCTATCTTAAGTATCTCTAGCTGTGATAGCCTTACCTAAAGTAGCTCCACTTGGGTTATCTATAGCTGGTGTATCTCTAGCTAACATATCTCTAAGTGAGGTATTTCTAGCACAATCTATCTATAACTAAGGTATCCCTAACCCTATTTCTAGTAGGTATTCTGTTCCAAAGTATATCAAGCTGGGGTATCTCTAGATAAAGTATCTTTACTTCGAGAACCTCTTGCCCAAATATCTATATCTGGAATAAAGTATTTCTATGTGAGGTATCGCTACCTGAATTATCTATAACTGTAATAAATCTAGCTGAATTATCTCTAGCTTAATAGGAATATAAACTTTACTGAACATATAGTTCTGGTTAAAAAGACACTTCATAGATCTGTAACATAAATTAAGGAGAGCTAAAGAGTAATTGAATGGACATATTCATCAATCATTTTTCTTTAACTCTCGACGATTCTCCCAAGCCAAATACTGCAACTAATTTCATAAATCAACTAAAGCCAGAAGTTAAGAAAACATTACATTCCCTAATTAACCTGTTGTGTGACCCCAATTTGCATTTCTCACTGGTCTGAGTATTAAATTACATTAAAATTGCAATAAATAAATAGCAACATTATTTTTCAGCGAAATATATCTGCCAGCGAAATTTTAGATTTCTTATATGCATCTACTGTCTTGCATTGCATTTGTATATCCATTTCGTAATGCTATCCAAAGACATTCATCATAGTTTCAATTGATGACTGGCACGGTATAGTCTTTCAATAAAATTAACCACACCCCCGAGGAAAGCCAAAAACCAACTACCCCATACACTCGGGCAATGAAAATGAAATCAAGGGAAAAGCAAAAGAAAATTTTGTTTCCTGCGCGAACCCCACTTGATATTATGTGAAAAAAATGTATATATATATAAAAGTAATTAGATTCGAGGTTATTGGATAAGCGCAAACGAGGCAACAAAAATTGCGAGTCCACATACGCACAATTTGGCAGGAGGAGGCAATGGCTTGACTTCGGGCTCTTACAGACGGACAATTTTCTTTTCTATATATATTTGGCGGTACCAAAAATGTGAAACACAGTTACAGCCAAAGAGAAGAGATAAAGAGGGAATGAGTGAGAGAGAGACAGAGAGTGGTGTGGGTGATGGGTTCGTCCATGTTCTGCTCCTCCACGTTGTCGCCGGCAACAAATTAAATGTTGAAAATAATACAAAGATGTCCTTCGAGGCGACGCTAACGACGCGAGCTCAGTTTACGCTTTACGTGGAGGATTACGGCACAACTGAACCGAGATGTGCCAAGGGGGGATAGCTACAACTGTTCCCGGCTTTGAGTTGGAGCGGGGGAGGCTCTCTGCTCTGGCCTGCTGTAGGGTTTGGCTTGGGTAACGCCTGTCCAATATCAGCGTCAAGGCAACCAGGCGCAAAGTCTTCAGGACCACCAAGTAACGCAACTCAGGATATCATCTAGATGGGGGGCGGGTCGTTGATGGCCTGAAGTTTTGATGATGATGATGAGCAGCAGTGCCTGGGCACATGGGTGGGCGCAGGCTGCGCCTGCACAACTGGGGTGTTCCTAATCAAAAATAAATTTCAGCATTTCAAAGTGAAATGGGGAGAGAAAAGCCCGAAAAGCAAAAGAGCTGAAAAAAATTATATATATATATATATATATAAAAGGGCACACAAAGTCGTATTTTTATACGCGTTCACTTGGAATTTTCATTTTGGGTCGGAAAATTGTGTCTGATTTGCATTTACAAACGGGACGGGACAAGAAGGGGTCACCCGCTGGCACCAGGGAAAGGGCTTTGCGGGCCCATGTGAAAGCGGCACATTTTGTGAAAAGGGTTTTGGCAAAACGCGCGCTCTGAATTAGGATTAGATGACGCTACCCATAGCACGGGGGTGACAAAGTGATTAAAAACCAAGGCAAGGCGAGGCACAGGAAAGGAAAGGAAAGGAAAGGCAAGGCCGGGCAAGACACGCTCGGGAGTTGGGCACTCGCACAAGATGTGCCGAAGTTTGCAGGTGAAATGCTGCCTTTGATGGCAGGGTAGGTTGGGTGGGGGTAACGACTCTATAAGGGTTGCTACCCCCACGGTGTCTGACTGTACGCCTATTTTAATTTCAGTTAATTGTGTTTTGCATTTCAGCAAAAACATTCGTATATATTTTGATGGAAATAACAGCAGAAAATCGCTGAAAATTTTCTTCAAGAACAGGATTTTGCTTCTCCAAGGGGGTAGCTAAACTGGAGTGAGGCACACACTGGGGGAGGGATGGGCGAGAGTGGATGTGGAGACTTAAAGGGTTGTATTTAACAGCGAAAGTTGGCAAAGTTACTTTTGAGTAGTTTTTGAGCCTTACAAACGAAAGTGAGCTGAAAATGAGAGGGGTATACCTCATACATATAAACATAAATATATACATATATGGGTATATATGTATTACGACTTGCCAGTCTGAGCAAAGATTGTTAAAAGTACCAAGATTGAAGTTCAAGTTGGCAAAGCGAAATCGTCTGGACAAGTATTACTTATATAAATCAAATTTGTGCTGGTCATGTGTTCAGGTCTTGAGTTGAATAAGAGTTGCGGTTCGTTGCCATTTGGGTAAATATTTCAAAAGAAAGTAGCTGAAATGGGAGTCTGTGGTAATGATTGTTATTAATTTGATTATGTAAAGTCTGTTAGACAGCGCCAAGGGCAAATTAGGTAGGTCGATTAGAGCGATTCGAGAATATAGAGAAATTAACTGCTGCGACAGCAACTTCGTCGCATAGAACGATCGAGTGATCCCCAGAGCCATTGACCTGATTGTGTGATATGATAGCACAGACAAGCCAACTCGCATCTAAGCAAAAAATAATACAATTACTCTGAACAGAAAGGAAATCCATAAGTGAATGGCATAGGCGCCGCAGCTAATGTAAAATTTATTACTGGTTCGCTGTTTAAGACCTAAAGCAAGCCAGGCCAGTTCTTAAAAGTCGTGAGAAAAATAATAAATAATATAAATAAATAACAAATCATATCTCTTCAATAAGATCCTAAATTGATATATCTATGTATATTAATGTATCAATATTTTCATACAATGATTTTTATTATTTTCTTATATTTATTTATTTTTTGTTAATATAGTTTCAATTCGGTATAAAAAATAGTTTTTAAAATTTTATATAAAATATCATATGAACCATTTTGGTAAAAACAAAACACAATTTTACATTTTTATCACGAATTGATATTATATTTTCAATGTATGTGGTTGTTAGATATTTTGATAGCGTTTTTATGGCACATAAATATTATTTAGTTTTTTTTAGACACATTAACATTATTTGATGCACATATATTATGTTTTCCATATTTTTTAAAATAAATAAATACTATATATTCTTTTTATGAATATATATATTTTTCTGACATTCTCATCAAATATTTAATTCAGACTCATTTGAGTTTACAGCTTACAGCAAATTTCAATAAATTTCACGATTTATACAAACATAATTTCTTGGCTACATACATAAATACATATATATATATATTCATATAGATTGATCATAAAAATCTGGCATATTTAAAGTTAATTGAAAATCAAGTTAATGCGTTTAATTGAATGAACGCTGCATATGTTGAGCGAACAACGAAAGTGGGGCGAGGTGGGGATGGGTCTGGCAGTGTAGAACGGACTAAAAACATACACGGGAATGCAATGAAAACAATTATTCAAAAAAAAAAAAAAAAAAAAAAAAAAAGGAAAACACACACGCACACACACACACAAATATAATTACTCACACACAGCGGGCAGTCTGAATGTTGAACTGCGGCGCAATGTGCATATTTATATGTGGAAAATTATATACAAACATAGCACGCACACGCACGCATACATGGCCAGTATATACACACACATGTGTGTAGGTAGCTGTGTGTGTGTGTGTGGGTGTATAGAGAAAATCATAATGATGGCGATGCATCATTGTAGAACAAAAGGCGCTTTGGCAGCGACACGCACACAATAAATAGGGTTGCCACCCCCACACCTTCACAACCACACACACACACACACACATGAGAGCTGCACTATTCTGATGAGGGAACAGCTTTGAGGTATAGGTGTGCGTGTGTCTGTTCTAATCAATGACTTGGCCAGACAATCGATGGCTTTGAGCTGACTTTATGGCAATAGATGGGAGTGAGGTCGACCCATTGTTGGGGTTGCCTGGCGGCCAGCTGGGGAGCTTAAGGAGTTAGCTGGCACCTTTATTGTATGCATAATAATTATTATAGTCGTAAGAAAAAGAGATGGCTAGCAAACTCTTCAAAAATTGAACAGGAAATTTAGTTTCGAGCTTGTTTGTACTATTATAATTATTATTAAACCAGGTGTGCATGGTTATGTTTGTGTGTGTGTCTTCGTGTGCGTGTGCGTGACGCCCACGTCTTGAGGCCTAAAAGTATGCAATGCTATCGATTTACTGCATCGCCCACCACTTTGAGCTCTATACATCCCGCTCTAACGCACGCACTTGTCTTATGTTCATTTTCCATTTTTCTTAAGATGCATTTTGATTACAATTTTGACCAAAAGACACCCACCCACGCACACCTGAGATATTTCTCTTGCATTTGTGTGTATATGTTATGTCTTTGTTGATTTTTAGCTTAACATTTCAGACTGCTTGTATATACACACACACACGTATATTTTGATATATATATATATATATATATATGCATATGCATGTTTGCATGCACATGCATTTATGCACAATTTTTGGGTGTTCTTGTTCTTGAGGGGTTTGAGTAAAATGTCTTAAGAAATTGCATTTTCTTGTTGCCACATTTCAACGTCTTCGAAGTTTTTGTCCAGTTTTATACATAAATGAGCAATTTACTTTGTCATTTGTGCTTCTCTAGCATTTAGATTAATTTGCACTCCAGCTAGTCATTTATTTATATTTGTGAAGCATATATATTGTACATATTGAGAATATTTTGGTTGCCTCCAGGAAATATTTTATGTTAAGAAAATATACGAAATAGAATGTATTCATTGAAGTATTTAAAGAGCTTAATATTATAAATTCATTTTTTTTTTTTTTTTTTGAGAAATTATAAAATGTATTTATTTACAGTTTAGCGCACCGCTACCTAATTGGGAACTTAATCTAAATAGATATTTACAAAAATTTATTTACTTAAAAGCTATATTATTATTAATATTATATGCTATATTTTTGACAATTTTGGAGGTGTTAGGTCAAGACCCGATCCAATAAGTCTATATATATGATATGATATGTAAAAGAAATTCTTATATAACAAGTAAGAAAGCTCTAGTCGAGACTGCTCGACTACGAGATCCCCTGAACCCTTGGAGAAATAGCTATTTCAATCATTTTTCGCGTCCACAAATATTGTTAAAATAGGCACCGAAAATTTTATTAGTAGGTGTAGAATATGTTAATGCATTTCATATTCTATCTCTTTCCATTTCAAGACCCTAATTCAAAGTTTTTTTTTATTTTATTTTACAAAGTTAGCTATAATACACAAGAATATTAAAGCTAAGTATATAATAAGAGCGCTAGCGACCAGGCCTTCGGCTCTAATTCAAAGTTATTCCATTTGCCTTCATCTTATCAATTCATCTTATCAATTCAATTTCTCCTTCATTTTTCAGCTTAAAATTTCCTTCAAGATTTTCACCCTTACATTCGGCTTTGTGCTCTGGCAATTAAAATTAAATATGTGCCCATACGAAAAAAAATATTTGTAATTTTGTTGTGCCCAGTCAGCAGAGCATACTCGCCAGCACACACACACACACCAACACAGACGCATAAACAATGTATGTTGACACCCACAAGTTGAGTTTTCGGCAACCGAAACAGAAACTTAAACCACAAAACTTGCTGCATTTTCTTTGCAAATATATCGTACTCGCTCTTGCACACACACTCGCGCGTGTGTGTGTGCACTAATAAGACATTTTGAATTGTAGGCGCTCTCGCTCTAGCACTGCAGTCGACTCTTTCTAGGCGGAAATGCAAAAATGTGCATTAGAAAAGCCTAAGAAAAGACCTCGCCCCTCCTCCCACCCGTCAAGCATTTCAGAGTCTGCAGTTGCACCAGCAGTGTATGTGTGTGTGGGCGCTGCACATGTGCATGAGCTATGCAGCTTTGCTTGCATTTTAAGAAGCTGACCACACACTGACAGAAACACACACACACATACAAACAAAGGCAGAGTCCAAAATTCTTCGAGTAAAAGTAATGCAAGGCTTGCACATATAACAATCTCTCTGTGTGACTGTGTATGTGTGTGTATGTATGTATGTATGTGTAACCACATGCATTTACCTACACACAGACACACACATGTAGACACACATATATGTACATATATATGTATGTATTGCTGACGTATGTGCACTCTTTGGTCAGTTTTCTTGCAAGAAAATCTAATCAACACACACACACAGAGAGAAAGAGAGAGGGAGACTGAAAGAGTGAGAGAGAGAGAGAGAGCTGGCTGGGGCTGGGTTCTGGTTTCTGGTTTCTGGGTCCTGAGTTCGTTCTGGCCAAACGTTACGTAAACGCAATGTTGAACGAATGAAGTTTTCTGCATAATTCGTATCGAAGGTAGTTGGGGGCGTGGCAAGGCGAAGAAGAAGGCGAAGGCAAAAGCGCAGAGAGTAGTTGTCGCCAAGGTTTGGGTTAATTTCTCTCAAGAGGTTGACGCAAGGCACAAAGGTACGCGCATTTAAATACACTGGGAGAATAAGAAAACTAAATGATTAATTATATTAAGAATCTAGAAACATCTTAGGATATTCAGTGAAATAAATTCGTATTATTTATATTATGCATTTGTATATAAAAAAAAGTTTTATAATTGATTTGTTTAATTCGAAATATATGTAATAACATTTAAAATGAAGAAGGAAATAAATAAAAAAGATAACAAATAAAAGATTATATTTATATAAATACTTTCTGAAAAATAAAGAAAGTAAATTCATAAATATGAATAGCCATCGATAATCGAGATATGTATATAGAGGTTTTTATAATTGTATTTTTTGAGTCTTAGGACTCTTCTAATACTCTGCTAAATATCTATAAAAAATCTCTATTCATATTCATATTTGTATTATTTTTTTTTTTTTTTTTTTTTGACTCAAAATTTAGAAAAGAATTTCCCAAATTTTTCTGTATCAAATTTTAGTAAGATTTCTTCTTTTCACAGCCAATTTCTCAAAGTGCATGCACATAAATGCTTTTAATTTGTGCAGGACACACACAAACAAACAAAAGGCACAATTTTCAAGAATACTCTACACATACTAATGCACACAAGGCCCAACAGGAGCCACACACAACACATATACACACACACACCGAACTCTATGTTTTTTTGATGGTCTGGGGAAATCTTGGAGCAGTGTGCGTCTGTAACTTGTGCTTCCATCTTATCTTTTTACTTGAAAGCCTCCACTTGCCACAGGACGGCGACTACAACGGCAGCCGGAGCCACCGGAGCAAATGGAGTAGCCGTTGCAGGAGCAAATGGCAGCAAAAGGATTGTCAAGGAACGAGTCGCATACGTAAGATCAAAGGCAGACGACACAACGGCAACAACAACAACAACAGCTACAGCTACAGCATCCACAGGAGAACTAGAAATTCAGCTTTACGCATGCATAATCAATGCATTTCTTCTTCCAGAACCGAATGAGATGGCTAGCGACAGAGAGACAGCCAGAGCTAGCTGGACTGTGTGCGGGAGCGAGCGAGAGGGCTATATCATGTTATTTCCCATTTGGGATGGGTCAAACTAATGCCTTGCCCAAAATTTGTTGGAAAGTATAATTCAAGCATTTGGCTAATATGTGTGCATGCTTATGGCTGCTCAGAAATACGTCAACTAATGCTACACCCAGAACGTCTTCTTCTTCGTCATCTTTATCATGGGTAGCTGTTCAAAGCTATGAAGAACTGTTGGCCAAATGGAGCTAAGGAAATTGATGGAGTTTTCTAATGGTCTAATTGGATGCTTGGAGGTAATATAGGTAAATATTAAATAGTTGCTCGTATTTAGAAAAAGGTTTATTTAGAGATGGTTTTATATGTGGGAATGTCAACTTAGTTGCAATTGCTTTGTAATAATCTCTTCAACATAAACTCTACTGAATTTCTGGCATATAGTTACAACTGAAAATATTTTAGGATTTTCGTCATTTAGAATATATTATTTTGGAAAAGAATATTCTCGAAGCCCCAATTTAGTTAAATTTTTGTCAATATATTTAATATTCAACATCAATTCTATGAATTATGAATATCATAATTCCAATATCACAGCTCATCTAATAGGAACTCATTCATCCAAGAACTTTTCTGTTATCAAAATTCACTTGACACTTTAAAATTTGCTTTGTTTTTTTTATTTTTGTTGTTTTACAGCTTTTCTATCATAATTGCAAATGCATTAACTCACGCAATCAGTGAAAGAAAAAAGAAACAAAAGCTTCTGACTAAATTCCAATAAAAAGCAATTACAAATCAATCAAACAACGCATCAATTACAACAAAAGCTCAACCGCAAACAGTTATTGAATGGCCCAAAGATATGAGTAGTCCAGCAAGCTCTTACTGTCCTCTCTCTTACTCTCTCCGTCCATCTACCTTCGACCCTTTCGCTTCACTGACTTCACCAAAAAAATTCGACAATCCTTTGTCACACAAATAACAAGGGAGTGCAGCAAGGAAAGAAAAAACAAACAAAAAATCTTTGCAGTTAGCATGCAAAATCAAAAATCATTCGAGTTACACATTGCGTGTGTGAGTGAAGGGAATAGCAAGCGAGTTGTTGCATCTCCTTTCTGTGCCACTTTTCAATTGATTTCGCAAAAGTCGTAAATTCCTTTGGCTCTGGGCAACAACTTTCGCTTGTCGTTGCGTTTTTATTTTGTTCCTGTGTTGTGCTTTGTTTTGCTTTGCATTTTGAGCGCGAGTTTTGTTGGTTTTGTTTTCTTTTATGTGTAAAAAGTGTTAAAAGTAAAAGGCGAAATTCTCATAATGTTATTCAAAGCCACTGCGCGTATGTGTGTGTGTGTATGTATGTGTGTGCGTGTCGCCACACAATGAAAGGCATCCATAGTTGAGCCCGACGCGAGTTGCTGTTTCTCTGTCTCTGTCTCGTTCTCCTGCTCGTCTCGTCTCACAGCACCTCGTGTTTGTTTATTTGCATTTCCGCTTGAGTTGCAGGCTACTCTCTCTCTCTCTCTCTCTTTCTCTGTGTTTGTCTGTGTGTGCACGAGGCTCAACAGGTTGTTGTCTCCGGCTCGGCTGTTTTGTTGCTTCTGCTGTTGTTATTGCTGGCATTGTCATTGAGTTTTTTTTGCTCGTTTTCTAGTTTCGTCTTTTTTGTTGCTTTCAAACACTTTTGCCTGCGCATTTCTTTATGTGTGCGTGCGTCGTCGTCGTCAGCGTCATCATCGTCATCATCATCATCATTGTCATCTTCTCTTTGTGCGCTCTTTCTCTCTCACGACATGAACGCTGCGCTCTCAGCAGCAGCATTTTGACGGCGATAGCAGCGGCGACTGCGACGCCGACATGCCGCTCGTTTTGTGTTGTTTGTTCGCCTTGTTTGTTTATTTGTTTGTTTTGCTTCACTTTTTGTACGCTTCTTGTTGCTGCGACTGCGGCTGCTGCTGTTGCTGCTGCTGCTACTACTTCTGCTTCCACTTTTGTGCATAATTTCTTCGTTTGCTTTTTGCACTTTTATATATGGGCGAAACTCAAGTTTTTCTTTTACTTTTGCTGCAGCAGCCAAAAACGAATAAAACACATTTGCCAAGGACGTTAATTGTTTTGCTTCTATTTTCTTTTTGTATATGCGAGACTCGCTGCATGTGAGTGCCAGTGCAAGTGCGAGTGAGAGCGGCTGTGCGTGTCTTTTGACTTTTATTTTTGGCATGTTTATGTTTGTATTTTTTTTGTTTATTTGATTTTTTTTTTTTTTTTTTGTTGGTTATTGCCGATTCAATTTGCGTGCACTTTGTGGTCGTTTTTCTTTCCCATATTGTTGTTGTTGTGTTCTGCGTGGCCTTGCCGTTATTTTCATTTCTTTATTTCTTTTATACGCCGGCAGCACGTCTCGGTCTCACTCTCTTTCTCTTCCTTTCGCATTGTTTACTTGTCCGGCTCTTCACTTTGCGACATAAGTGGCGCTTAATTTATCAATTTGCGTTTCGCCAAAGGAATTCATTATTTGCCAGCTCGTTCTGTCTCTCTTTCTCTCTCTCTCTCTCTCTCTCTTACTCTTTCACACACACTCTCCCTTTGCTTCATCTCCTGCTATGCTCAGCTGCTTTTCGTGCTGTGTTTAGCATTGTCTGGCTTAAATCCGTTGTTTATTTGTCATCATCATCATCATTGACATTGTTATTTTTATCGTTTTGCTTTTATTATTGCTGTTGCTGTTGTTGTTTCGCATTTAACGGAAGCTCAATCGTTTGCAATGCAATTTCTGCTTTCTTTTTCTTGCCGTTCGTCCTAATCGTAGGTAAATTGCTTGTTATGAGTGAGTTCTTTGAATGTGGGTGTGTGTGGGTATCCCAATCAGAAATCACTAGAAATGCTCATGGACTATAAAGAGAGAATGCGTGCAGTAAATGCTTTAGCTGTAGTTCTTATTCTATTTCTTTCTATAATATATGTATCTTTGAGAGCTTAGCTCAGTTTTGAGGCCCTTTCTTCAAATATTTGTGTGAATAACAAACAGTAACTAAAAGAGAAATAGAAATTTCAGTAAGAAAGGAGTAACCCATTCTCTGTCCATATTAATCTCAATTAGTGTAAAGTGCTCAAATCTAACCTCAACGAAATGTGTTAAGTTGCATGTAAATCCCCGGCTATCTCTAACCATTCCAAGTAATTAAAACGCGACTCACTGAAAAGCCAAAATAAGTAATTGCCACCTTGTTTGGCAACTTTCAGGGCTCATCAGCAAACAGAGGCAACAAAAAGAAAACAACAAGAGACAACGCACAAAATTGACAAATTAAAAGCAAGTGAAAATTCCGCTCTAACCAGCAAAATTACAAAAAAAAATATAAAAAAAGAGAAGAAAACATAGCTGAAGGACAGGCTATCCAAAAGGAAAACAAGCCGGGCACACAATTAAGCAGAGCGAAAGCAAAGCAAAGCGAAAGAAAAGAAGAAATTAACGGGAATACCGGCTCAACAATTAGAAAGAAAAAACGGGTTCAAGAAACAATCGACAAGTCGGGCGGGGGTGTTGGGCGGGGGACTTAGAGCTTGTTTCGTCCGCACTTTCGGGCTGCGCAATTATGATTATGGGTGCGTCTGCCCTCACCTCATTTCCTCAACCAACCCCCGCCCCTCTATATCTGACCAAGCACCCCTCATAAGCACACTTTAATTGTTTTTTATTTCCATTGCTTTTTTTTGTGCTTTCTTTTGAGGGTTGTTGCCCAGTTGCCTGGACGGAAATTCATTAGAGCATTTCGCTAAAGATGCTGAGACGGAGGCTGCGCCGAGGCTGAGGAGCATGTCAAAGCAGTTGCCAAGACGTTTTCTCTTGGCTTTTTCTTCTGCGCAAAAATTGCAATTCTAACAAAAACCGTCCACCCCATCTCCATCTCCATCTCCATCCCCATCCTCATCCTCATCTCCGTCTCCATCGCTACATCTCCAGCTGCCCTTAGCTCAGTGGACAATTGTCTCTGCCAGGCGTCCATTTGGACGCACCGTGGCTCTGGGTGCGAGCGGGGCACAGCACAAAAGGGCTTCGCATCCTGTGCTGGCGATAAAAAATAAGGACCGCTAGCCAGGCGAGCAAACATAAAAATGCGTTCGCCCTGAAACGGCTTGGGCGGGGGCGCCTGCTTGACTAGTGGACTGGCGGACAGGCGGACGAATGGGCGTGGACGGACAGGCACCTAAAGCAGAAAGTAATCAACCCACACAGACGCACTCTCAAATACACACCCACCCACACACACACACACATAGAGACAGACAGCGAAGGAAGGACAGCGCATAGCTCGCTCTAACCAGACCCCAATCTCTCACCCCAGAAGCCACCCCCTTCGCTTGACTCTCCACCTCCAGCCCCATCTCCACCTCCACTCATTTGCACAAAACACACCCACAACTTGGCAGCAGGAGTAACTTTTCCATACACTTGACGAAAAAACCCAAGTACTTCAGTTGAGTGGATAGCCAGCCATTGAGGGATCTTCTTAAGGAAGAACTTCAGGAAATTCTCAGGAAATTTCATATATCGGGAAAAGACAATAGAAAAGAGAGAATAGAAATTAAAATGAACATATCTTTTATATTTCAAATTTGATTGAATATTAAATATTAATAGAATGAATAAGCAGATATTGACGGATTTCAGGGAATACTTGGGAAATTTGGGAAGTAGAAAATATAAAAATTAAAATTCGAATATTTTTGTTAACACAAATTCCATACACTTTTATTTATTATTTAATTTATCTATTCATATATTGATTTATGTTCTCTATCGTAGGCAAGTGTATTTCATATTCAATGCAACTAGCAACAGCTCCCCTTTCGTCAAGTGTTTTCCTTCTTTTTTTTCCATCATTTCTGCTTTCTACGTTTTCATATTGGAGCTTTGTGGAGTGTAGGGGGAGTGGTAGCCAGTTGGGCGCTAAGAGGACGAGCCCAGCCCTGGTCTAGGGGTTTCGTTGCGAGCATTGTTCTTGTGCCGCCATGAAAATTAATGAAGAAGTGCCCGACCCATGTTCCAAACGGTCCTAAAACTCCGCTCGGTCCGCACACAGTCAGACTGACATGCCCGAATCCCACGACGCGGTCAAGGGTGGGGTGGCTAGGGGAAGGAAGAGTGGTGGAGGGGGAGGGTGTTGGTGGGACAAGGCACCCTAAGCTCCATTCGTCGTTTTATTTTTCTGCCTTCAACTTCTAAGGGTGCGTGCCTTACTCTTGGCCAACTCCTGTGCACTCCTCTAAAACCAAGCCAAGAAATATTTTCTTTTTTTTCTCCTTTAGTTTTTCTTATACTTCATCCTCATTTTCTCAATTTTTACTGAAGAAGTCCCACATTTATGCGGACTCTTTAATTATTTCTAGCGCACAGAACATTTTTAATTAAGCTACTTATTAAAGACCAGATCTAATTCTGCTTAAGGGATTAGAAATCAATTTTGCATTGAGGGAAGTCTATCGAGAAGTATTTTTAACATTCAAATTACTGTTGAAATTAGAAAATTTTTTGAAGTCATAATGGGAGTTGCAAATGAAGAGTTTTACCTTTTCTAGAAAATATCATCATGAAGTTTTTTAGAAATATTTTTGGCAGCAAGTTATGAAAATGTCAAAGTAATTGTTTGAGAAATTGATAATTGAAACTGATAAGTATTCTTTGAGTTTACAATTTACACAAAATTATTGCCTCCAATTCTGAATATCTTGACTGAAAAGAACTAAATCTCTTAGCTTAGTTTTCTTAATTTCTATTTTTAAAATATTTTTTGACATTTATTTGGGATTCTTCTGTAATATCGGGCTTTTCAATTAAACAAATTTTCGACAAATATCAAAAACATATTTTTCTCTTCTGATCCCCTTAGCTAAATAAACAGATCTCCTCTAGCAAATATTGCGTTTTGAATAGACTTTAATTTAGACTCGATGGGTCAAAAAAAGGCACATAGAAAATACAGGGAGCTGGCTCTTTTTTCCATTTTTGTTGGACCACAGACAATGTCTACGAACGAGACAGATAAAATGGCAAATGTGGAATGGCAAAAGGCAAGAGAAAAACCAAAAAAAAAAAGAGAAGAAAGGAACAGAGAAAAAAAAAACAAAAGGCGAATGTTTAAAACGAGAAACGATTTGAGCAAACAAACGTCGCATTGGTTAAGCCAAGCCCGGCAGATAGGATAGTCGCAAAAAAAGGACACACACGTCCAGGAGCGTAAGAGTGTGAGTGTGAGTGTGTGGGGGTGTGCAGGTGTGTGTGTGTGCCGAGAACTGTCCACGTTTAGAGGTGCTTGCCGTTCCGTTTCCAGTTGGTTTCTTTTTTTTCGGATGGCATACTCATGCAATGGCCGCTAGATGGCGCCAGACGTGACGCGACCCCCACAGAGAGTGGGAGAGAGGGGGAGGGCGTGGGGTTGTAGTAGTAGTAGGTGTGTGTGTGTGTGTGTGTTTGGGAGGCACTGATGACGACGCCTTTGCTTTTAGCTTGATTGCCAAGCCTAGTTAACTGTAAAGTTTTATAACTTTGCCCGGCTACCAAGGACTACCCGACACCCTA
This sequence comes from Drosophila mojavensis, assembly GCF_018153725.1. Lineage (NCBI taxonomy): Eukaryota > Metazoa > Arthropoda > Insecta > Diptera > Drosophilidae > Drosophila > Drosophila mojavensis. Next base: position 10,151,901 of record NW_025318858.1, read on the forward strand.
TGCCCTACGCTTCCCACTACACGCTACACCCTTCGCATTGCGGGTGTTAAAATCGCTTGGTTTATTACACGCGCCAACACAGCCCACAGCTGTGCGGCCCACACACACATACACATACACACACACACACACACACATTGTCCCGTCCTTAACAGCAGCGACGTCACTCGACCCTTTTAAAAAGTCGTCAATACTTGGCATGCTCACCCTACACTATCCCAACCCCAGCCCTGGCCAACGCTACCCTAACCCCATCTTGAGCCCACGTCCGATGCCCGCCTGCACCTCTGGTCCGCCCACTTAGCGGCTCCTGTGTACCGTGCAACGGCCTCTGAACTTTGCCAGCGCCAACGAGGACAGTCGAAGGACGAGTCACAGACCGACGCCCAGGCGTCTATCAAATTCCAATTTCGGTCCGCTTTTTCTACACCCTGTATGGCTTAGCAAGATGGGTATGCTATACGACTGTACTTGGTGGTAAGCGGAATGCATAGGGTATATCAAAGACTTTTTTAGTATTTGTTATAAAGTCCTCTATATAGAATAGAGTAGCGGTAGCCTAATGATGTCACTCACTTATATAAAACTCTTCTCTTCCACATTTCCCAGAATACATTCTACACTTTAAATTTCAGTTATGTACAGGGCATTTGTTAGTCATGCACACCCTTCTGACGCTTCTACTTTTATGTTTTTTCTTTTTGTGCCTCCACCAACATTCAAAGTTTATGGCGTCTTTTTAGCGTAAATCCTGCATGGGTAACCGGCAACTGGCAACTGGCAACCCGTAACCCCTGCAGCTAACCTAACTACGCCCCACGCCTGTCTCCCTCTCAAACTACCCTGTGAACAACCTTTTTACTGGGCCGCCACTGGACCTTTGTCTAAGGTCCCAGGACAACCTTCCTAAGCCACAGACAGCATCTTCTATATTTTTTTTATATCCTTATATAAAGGATTTCTAGATTTGGAATGGTTAGGGGTGTTCCTGTTTCCTGTTTAATTTGCACCCAAATTTGTTTTGGGTTTCTTTTTTAATACATTTTCTACATTTTTATATGTTAATGAAAATGTTTGAAATGGTTGGAATTATATAAAATCCGAATATATTTATTAATATATACATTTATTTGATTTTATTATAGAATAAATATATATACTCGTAGCTATTAACTTTAATTTTAATTTTTTTATGGAATAGAATTTTCCAGGAAATTCTGTTTAATTCATAGTCGAGCAAAACAAATCGAAAGGGAATATATACGAAAAGAAATATATATATATATATATTTATATATATAATTAATTTTCTCATATATATATATTCCAATCAGTTCTGAATTTGCCCAGAGGCTTCGATCAGAGATAACCTCAAGAGAACAAGTTTACGCTCATCTGATTTTACTCAATTATATATAGATTCCATCATAGCTATCTATTCGATCGTCGCTCAGCTCTCTCAGCTATATAGCTATATAGTAATTCCTCAATCGGGAGTTTATTTAGTGGGCAGCCGCTGCAGTGCTGATCTCAGTTTCGTTTCAGCACTCGCAGCATGAAAGGTGCAAATTATTTTCTGCTCTGCCTGTTGGCCCTGAAGGTAGGTCAGTTTGTATTTAATTGAGTGCGCTCAATGACGTCATCCTGCTTATCTCAGCTAAGCGGCGCAACGAGCAGCAGCAGCGGGACTAATGATACACCCAGCGTGACTTTAACCCGCCAGGCCATCGAGCTGGGAATGGAGCCAGCGGCATTGGGAGAATTGTGGAGAACCAAACAGCCGGTGATAGTCAGTAAGCCGGACGCACAGGGTCAGCTGCATACGACGACCTACACACTCTCGTCGGATGGCCAAATCATAAGCAAGACTTCCAGCCAGGACCAACTGCCGTCAACGACGCCCCCAACGCCCCCGACGCAGTCGACGCCCAAGCCCGCGGTGAATCCTCAAACGGATTGGGAATACTTGCCATCGAGCGTGGGCAATCGGCGCACTTTCACCCTGGGCAGTAATTCGCCATTTGACGAGCATTGGCCAAGTTTTCGTGGCTGGCCTAGCTTTGACTTCCCAGCGGGCGTAGCACCGCAGACAACTACCAAAACCGAGAAGGATGATCAAGGACGCACGGTGACCACCACGATCAAGACATATCGAGGACCTGTGGGCAGCGCCACCTGGTCAGCGGGCTCAGACTTGAAGCCGAACTGGCCCAGCTTTGAGTTCCCGACGGGCATTGTGCCGCAGACAAGCACCAAAACGGAGCAGGATAATCAGGGCAACACGATTACGACCAGGACACGCACATACAGTGGGCCGCTCTTTCGCACTTGGACGTCGATTGGAGGCGATGCTGGAGTAGGCTTGCCAGCCAGCTGGCAGCCATCTACTCCTGCCCTATTTGATCAGGGTTTGCCGCCATGGTTCAAGAATCCAAATTTCGTGACTGGATTAGATGGAGCGGCTGCTGCACCTGGAGCTACTGCACCTGCACCTGAAGCTGGAACTGGATTTCTTCCAGCAGCCGGAGAGCTACCCAGTTTAGTGCCAACGAGTACAGTTAAGCCCGTGCCGCTGCCCACGCCGTTTCCCTTCCCGACCCGACAACCGCAAAGCAGCGATTACCCACCCCTGCCCACAGCTCCGCCCAAGCCGTTCGACGAGCCTCTCAAGCCGGTGACCAACATCAATCTGGACGAGCTGCCCGCTACAAAGATTAGCTATCGCAGCAACTTCAACTCGGTTGAGCCACCAAAGACCGCCGAACTGGAGCCACATGTGAGGGAGATGCTGAATCGTGGCGGCATCACCGACGACGACATTCAACGCGCCAAGGACCTAGGCAACGACGTGGTGCGCACGCGTGTCCTGCCCGATGGCAGGATAATCAAGACAACGGTGCGCGTTAACAACTTGACAGGGAGTGCACCACCAGCAGCATTTGCACCACCTGCACCACTTGCACCACCCCCGCCACGGGATAGCGCAATCGAAAACTTTCTGTCTCAGGTGCATCTGACGCCAACGGACATTCGCAATCAAAACGGGGAACTGGTCAAAACGATTGTCGACCAAAATGGACGCGTCTTGAGTGTCAGATTTGTACTGAGCGATGTGAAGGGTGACGAAGGCCAAAGAGCAGCTCAAGAGCAGCCAACCAAGTGAAAAAGTAGAGTGAAAATACTGAAGTGAAGTGTGTGACAATTAAAATACTAAACATGTAAATGAATATATATAATATAAATATATATGTACAAAGTTGTAAACAAATTAAATGCCTATGTGAGCTTGTATCAATAAATGCTTATCAGCGCGGGTTTGGCCCAGAGCAAGTCTAAAACTGTTTGATTACATTCAGAAAAACTATGAATGTATTAAAGATTGCCAGACTAGGAATTGTCTTATAAACAGAACATAGAAATACACATAAATCTAAAAATATATATATCAGCACAGAGAATATAGTAAATGTTAAAGTATATTTTAGTAAATATATTTCAATCATTTATTAATCATCATCAATATAATCCCAACTCAGTAAATATATATAAGAATATATATTTTTACTATATTTATATCAGGCTGATATATTTTTATACCCTGAACTAGGGTATAATGGTTTTTTATATAAATATATTTACTATATATTTATATATATATTTTACAGATTTATATATTTGCATTCTTTGTTCTTGTTTAAAGCTAAAAACTTGATAAATGTGTGTAATAATATACTTTAAAAAATTTCAAAAAATATTATTTGAGACAATTTTACATTGTAAAATGGATGGACTTGACCTTGACTCGAATGTCTAAAGACAAATCAAAGCAATAAAAACATATATACAAAATCATAGAGATAAGGTGAGGGAAGCTGTTGATTCTCTTTAATCTAATATATGAATTGTTGGTTTCAGTAAAGAGATAGACAGAAACAAAATCTGGTAAATATATTGTTCAAGCTGGTAAAGTTTTCCCCATATATCGAGCTATTTAATACATAAATAATTTTATATACCAATCAGAAATATTTCAGACTTTGTCAAATTTCTCTGACACAAAATAACATATCATTGAATAATTTAAGCTTATGAACAATAAAATTATACATATTTTCTCTTAATAAATTGATTGTGATTACAATAAATTCTTCGAGAAATTTCATATAATGGGATCAGAGTTTAAACATCAAAATTTTAGTACGTATAATTGAAAACAAAAAAATGATTATGAGTTCCATATATATTATTTTATATTTAGCATATATAAATTAAATAATTAATCCATATAATTACTTACCGCACCTGTTGGGAAAAAGGTAACACCTGTACTATCAAATACTATGCAACTACAAAAAGCAGTCTAAAATAAACTAAGCGCATGGAATTTTCAATTTAAATAAGCATTCTAATTTATTACATATTTCTTCTTTCATTTTCAGTTTTTGCTAAATGTAAAGAGCAGAAATATTCGTTTAACACACAAAATAAAATAAGCATTAAAATTTGTGTTTTTGTCTAATTTATTACATTTTTTTTTTTCTTTGCTGGACTTGCGCTAATAACTGAGCTGGAAAATGAAAAAAAAAAAAGAGAAAAGAAGGAAAACAAAATAAAATAATATAAAATGCAATACAATGAAAAAACAATTAAATACTAAATAAAAAATAAGCAAAATACAACAAAAGCATTCGCATTAGGCGTGTTACAGCGTTATTAAAGCATAAAAATAGATTGCATCAAAAATAATAAAAAAATAGATAAATATAAAAAATAAATTAAACAGGAATTCAATTTAAATTCCAAAAAAAAAAAAAAAACAAACAAATTCAAATAAATAATATAAAAAACTATTGCGTAATTTTGCATTTGTTGTGGCCGAAAATTGTTGCTGTTGTAGTTGTTGGAGATTTTGGTTTTTGTTTGTTTTATGTAGCATGGTTTTGTCTCGCTCTCTCATTAGCTCATTTACATTGCGATAGATGCGTTAGATTTATAAGCCAAGCATGTCATAGAAAAAAGAAACTAAATTAGTAAAAAATTTGTTGTCGATCATTTGTAAAGTACAAAAATTTCTTAGATAATAGAATTTGTAAAAATTAAAACTAGGTTTTGAAACATAAGTCTATAAAAAATAATCTTCGAGGTGTCCGAAGTTTTAATACCTTTGCAGAATACACAAGAAGAGTCTATAATTTTGTTAACTGTAAAAATTATTTTCAGATTTTGCATCAATCACTCACTTTTCATAGTTTTTATTTCCCATCCTATTCGTTGGATTATGTGGATTTTGTGAATTTTATTCGTCATTTTTTTTGCAGCTCACTCACTCACACTCACATATTGACTACACTATTTATTTTGGAGTATAAACAGATAAAATATAATCGAAAACAGCTGCGTTAATATTATTATTCTCAATTGAGCACATTTTGTCAGCGCAGTCCCTAAATAATCAACTCTCCCACTCATACCGCTTAAGCGACTGACGCGTTGTTAAAAGGAGCTCAACTTCCTCACACGAGCGCAGTTTATCGTCTTCCATTATCCATTTGAAGTACACTCATTTAAAGCGAGATCAAAAATAAGAGCGCAAAAGACAACTGATGCTAAATCTCTCACTCACACAGTACCAAGGGCCCGTTTGTCACTCGCACACGTATACAATCCACACGTTTTGCTCAAGTGTGTAAATATGCAGAACGAGATCAAAACACACAAAGAACGTGAGTGTGTGAGTGCGCTGTCTTGACGCTCTCAATGGCTACTCAACGCAACAAATTCCTACCTAACAGCTCACCCGCTCGCACTCATATATCGAGCCACTATGAATTCTGCAAATGAAATGCTCCTTCTCTCTTACTCTCAACAGAAATTCGGATTCTGTGTATAAATACGTGCAGCTAGATGCTGAGACGCTGAGATGCCATATTAATACATACACAAATATATATTGACTGTTACGGATAAACTGAAGAGCAGTAATTCGCTTTGCCATTAAACAAACAAACACAAATTTAATATTGTGCACTCTGCAAGGGTATACACAGATTATAAAAAAAAATGTTACGCTCAGCTAAAGGCGTTTAACTAATTAAAAAGCTTTGCCTACGAATACTTAAAAAAAACGGTAAGCAGAAAAAATATTATTATTAATCTATTACAAAGGACATAAATATTTGAAAAATTTGCTTGCATATTTGATTTTGCTTAATTCTGCGCATTTCATTATTGAAATGAATATGTATATAAATATAATGTATATAAGTATATAAGCGATTTTTTTCTATTTAATAAATATTAATATGCGCCAAAGGCATTTAAATTGAATAAAAATTTAATATAAAATGGAAAAAATTGTAAATTGAGTTTTGTATAGAATAAATAGTGATTTGTAATTCGTTGTTTGTGGCAATAATATTAAAATTTAGATAAATGTATAAAAAGTGGGTAATTGTGAAATTCAATAAATAATTATGAAAACAACCATTAAGAATCAATTGTCATGGTAATGATAGTATAAACATTATATAAATAATATTTTAAGAACTTGATTGCAAATGTGTAAAAATACTTATATGATAAAAACATAATAGAATATTTGCAAATTTAATAAAAAAAATGTATGTGTATATGTATAACTGTGACGTCATGTTGCACGTATAGATATGCACATTATTATAAATGTAAAGCATGTGGAAATTGTATAAGAAAGGGAAAATGAACACAATATAAGAGATCATATTTGGGACGATTTAAATTACATAAACTCTTCTAGCTGCTGTAAAGCTCTCTTATAAAGCAGCTCTTATAATTTTCTATGATCTGTTATCGTACTCTATCCTCATACATGTAGAGTGTATGAAAAAGGTTGACTTCTAGCTCTTATAAAATAGTGCCTATGCCTGCCTCCTGCCCTCTCTTTTAGTTTCTATAGCGTATATTTGAAATCTTTACTCACCAGATTATCGAAGCGCAGAGCATCCTCGTCGCTCAGGCCCATGCTGCGAGTTAACTGTAAATATGTGGACGTTATTGGCTTGAGTCGCTCCAGATCGAGTGGCGGCAACGGCTGCTGCGTCGAAGTGCTGCCGGCACCGACGCCGCCGCCGCAGCCGCTTCCGCCTCCGCCGCCACGCAGCAACACCTGCGGTATACGCAGATCAGCTGACAGGGGCAGAGGCAGCGGCAGTGGCAGCGTCTTTGGCGGACTGGGCAGCTCCAGCTTGAGCGGTGCAGCAGAAAGAGGCGTGGATGTGGTCGGGGGCTGGCCGTTGCTGGAGCTGGAAAATGAAGATTTCGTTAGATTGATGGGTGTATGAGGAGCTGTTGCCGCGGCTGCAGCTGAGGCGGTGGGCGTGACCGTGGGTGAGCGTGCACCAGACGAAGTCGCCTGGGGAGGGGAGGAGCTACCGCCAGCCGGCGTCGCCTTGCTGGCTGTAGTGGTGCTAGTGGTGGTAGTGGTAGTGGTGCTGCTGCTGCTGCTGCTACTGGTGGTGGCTGGTGCTGTTGGATAACTGAGACTCTGCAGCAGGCTGCTGCCGTAGAGGGGCGGCGCTAAGACCGGTTGAGGCAGCAGCGAGCCGCCAGCATAGAAGCGTCTCATAAAATCGTAATAGCGGACAAGATTATCTTGGGACTTGAGCAGCTGCAAGTCGAGGCCGGGCAGCTGTGGGCCGGCCGGTGGTGGAGCCTGTGGCTCCAAGGGCGGACTTAACGGACGCTGCAACTGGGGCTTGACTCGTATCTTGGGCACGCCCACCTCAACGGATGCCGCGGCAGCCGCCTCAGCGAGCGGCGCAGCGATGGGACTTGTTGGGGGCGGTGGTGCAATGGCATCCAAGTGGCTGGCACTGACGCTGCTCGCCGCCGCACCACCGGCGGTGGCAGCCGCCAGCGCTGCATGCGCCTTGAGCTCGGCGCTCGAGTGACGCCGACGCTTGGCCGTGGGCCCCGCCTCCAGGGAGCTCTCCGTGTGCGAGGAGTAGTTCAGATAGGCTTCCACTTCCGAGGAGCTCTCGTTGCCGGCCAGATCGTCCTTGGAGGCGGCCGAGGGCGAGGAGGGGCGCAGATTCTTCTTGCACTCGGGGCAGATGGTCAGGAACCGAGTGACTGCCTCGCGGGGCAGAAATGCATATGTTTCGGTTATCTGAAGATGAGGGTAATGGAGAAAATATAAGTCGTACTTGTAATGTAATGATTATTGCGATGATAATGGTGTTGCTAATGCTAATACTACTTCTAAAGCTATTGCTATTGCTAATGCTAATGCTAATGCTAGTAATAATGCTAATGCTAATGCTAATGATAATGATAATGCTAATGCTAATTTTAATGATAATGCTAATGATAATACTAATACTAATGCTAATGGTGATGATAATACTAATGCTTATTCAAATGCAAATGCAAATGCAAAATGGTAATGCTAATGCTAATGATATTGCTAATGCAAATGCTAATGTTAATACAAATGCTAATTCAAATGTTAATGCAAATGGTATTACTAATAATAATGCTAATGCTATTACTAATGCTATTGCTTAAGCTATTACTGATGCCCAATGCTAATGCTATTACTAATGCCCATATAAAAACTAATCCTATTGCCAATGCTAATGCTAAAACTAAATATTATGATTCTGGCTCATACGCTACACTCACAATGCGATAGGTGCGCTTCTGTCCCGCGTGCATGCCACTGCGTCCGCCCAGCTCCATGTGCACATTGTAAATGATGTCGAAGAACTCCTCAACGCAGGCCACCTTCCGGTAGATGCGACGGCCAAAGTCCTTGCTCTTGGAGGCAGCGAACAGATCCACAGCGCCGGGATTGTCAGAGAGCACAGCCGTGCTGGACAAGGGCTCGCAACGACGTCGACTGCCAGGCGCTTCCTCAAAGCCCTCTGGACGTTTGGTCGTAAAGCCTGCGGGAGAGTAAGCGAAAGATGCAGCTATGAATAAGTATTGGGAGAGTCTCCTTCAGTCCGTTGACTCACCCTTTGTCTTCACCCAGAAGCGAAACTTGGAGCTGTCTGGTCGGCTGTGCTCTTTGCCCTCGAGCGCCTTCAGGATGCGCACCTTCTTGCGCAGCGTTATCGTCTTGGTCTTTGCCTGATCCCCGTAGGTCTTGAGCGCCCACGGCTGGAACAGCTCGTAGATCACCTCTCGCTCGCTGGCCAATTTGCTCAGCGACAGCGGCTGGTGCTCCGGCGGCTGCTCACCCACCTCATCCACATCCGCATCGTAGGCCGTCTCCGTCTCCACGTCAGGCTCCGTCTGTTCAGATTGCTCCTCATGCTCCTCTATTGCATAGAGTTTGCGCTTCTGGCCACAGCTCGAGGACTCTGCGGACGAAGCCTGATCGAGACTGGGCTTACGATGCTTGCCATTGGACTGATCCATGGGAGCTACAAGACTCAGAGGACGTTCTACTCAAATAAAAAAAACTCTTTTGATCAGGGCAAAGTCCAAGCGATAGAGCAGCACATTGAGTGAACAGGGAATATTTGAATAGATTTCGGGATGGGATTTCTAGAATATTGGGCTAAGCGGAAAATTAGATATATTTCTTCATGGAGCTGTAAAGAGGCGGAAATATATGGATTAGGCAAATCTTTAGGGAACTCAAAGTGCATATTGTATAAAACATAAAATATTTTAAAATATAAAAATAAAAATATCAAACAAAAAAAGCATTTCATTAGGGCAAGAAATTGAATCGATATAATAAGACTAGATATATTTTTAACCATGATTTTATATGAACTTTAAGCACTGCTAATGCGTTTTGTGATCTTTTTGAATATATTTTAAAATAGTTTTCAATTAAAAATAAAGTTTTTATAATTGATTTATGATTTGAAACCATTTGATTTAAGCACTGAAACGAAAGCCAAATGAAATGTAACGAGTTTTTCGTTCAGTTTGAGTCTATCATGTAGGGGATAGATTTCAAACATTTTTTTGTAATATTCATTTCAATATGATATGAGTCGTTGCTCTTTTATAAAGCAATATGAATTCTGAAAGTTTTTTAGACTTAGGCTAAATCATTTCAATATTTTGAGGTAAAAGTCACAGAATTGGTTTTAGTTATCCTTAAATGGAACATTCTATAGCATAGAAGCTTTTAAATTGTATTTAAGCACATATTCAAAGAATTGTTTTGAAAATTTTGCTAAGTCGAGCAACAAATTCATAAATATTCTAAAACTATTTAAGATACTAGTAATTCGCTTGACTTTTCACTGCACTGAATCACGTTTTAACATTTTTTATATGAAATATATTTTATATTTAGTTAGTTTTAATTATTGTTAATTTTATACAATTCTCGAATTTCCTTAAGAAAATCAGGAAAGCTTCTCAAACTCTTTGTCTTTAGTTGATCTTCACAATCACTATTTTTCACTTACTTTAACGAAAAATTCCAAGAAAACAATTTTTTTTAAACAATTCATGCAAAATTAACAGAAAATTTAAATTTAAACGAAATTGATATAGAAAAACAAAACAAAACGCGACGAATTTCTCGTCCTCTAACAGCAAAACCAACAACAACAATAAAAAAGTGCGCGACGCGACCGAAATGAAGTTTCAAACACAACTGATCTGATGGGCTGATGGGCCATAGGAGAGAGTCCAGTCCAGTTGCTCAAGGATGCTGAGTGGATCACCAGACAGCAGTCGAAGACAGGCTGCCAACCGGTTCACCCGTTGACCGCTCATCTTTGAACTGCCCAAGTCAAGTTAATGAAGGCAGAAAAAAAAAAAAAAAGAATACACAAGTAAAAGGGGGTAGCTCAGCAAGTAATCATGTCTATACATTACAGGGTATGCGCCTAACCCTTAAGCCTACCTCAACAGTTGCGCAATTGCTAAGGCTAAGGCTAAGGCTGAGGCTGAGGCTGGGCATGGGCCAACCCAGTGAGAGCGCTCACTGCGAAACGTCTTTTGCGCTTTTTAAGAAGTGCTCACTCTTGCTCTCTCACTCTCACCTCACTGCTCACTCCCTCTCTGTCTCTCTGAAACCCACCCTCGTGTTAGCTAAGCATATTTTGCATTTTTTCATTGCATACTTTTCGCTGCGAGTGTCTCATATTTCTTTGCATTCAAATATTTGACGCTCTCTCTCTTTTTTTATGCTTTTGAGACGCCCGCACATGTTATTTCCATTCACCGCCCTGCCACACCCCCACGATGTGACGCCTGTTGCGCCTTTTCGTTAGCCTTGAAGCTGGCATTGTCCTTGCTTAGCTTTCTTCCTGTTTTGTTTACTTTGAAAGTCACGAGGATGTTGGGGTATTATTGGTGGTGTGCGTTGAAATTAATTGGTTGATTCAAAGGAAAAGTATGAGTTCTTAACTAGTTTTTATAATTTAAAATTACATTTAAATTTACTGATAATTTTTAAAAATGTGTGTTTTTTAAATATTTGTTTTATACATTTAAACAAATCTAAATAAAATAAGAGTTGCACAAGCAAAAATCCTTCGGCAAATTTGCAATGCTCCCTGGTATATGCGTACCAGGGACATTGAAAAAGATCTCAGGGTCCGCAAAGTTGGAGACGTTATGCAAAAGGTAGCTGCTAGCTACCTTACAAGACTCGAAGGCCACCCAAACCCTTTGGCGAGAAGACTTAAGAAAGCAGCCAGAAAAAGAAGACTGAAGAAGTGCCATCCACAGGACCTCCCTGCGAGGTTCCTATAAAAATGTATCAAGTCAAATTGCATGTGATTTACGTAAAAATTGTTATGGTTTGTTGATGTTTTTGTTAATTGTTATATTGTTATTGTTATGAAATTTCTGTAGTGTGTACTGTAAATAATTGTGTCTTTATGTTCAACTTGTTAAGCTGCCAATTAGGTAGTAAAAAGCCTGTTTAAATAATTAAAAAAAAAAAAAAAGTTTTATACATTTCTGCTTTATTTTATTTTGGAAATGCTTTCAATTTATTTTTTATAAAATTAAAATTTTTTTTATTAAATATTTATTATTATTATTTTTATTGTTTTATCTTATTATTATTTATTTATTCGGTGTAGATTGGTAATTGATATTAAGTACATGCCTTACTTTTAATTTAATTTAATTCGTTTACAATACTTTTTAAAACAAAGTAATTTACATCACTTATTTTTCTACTTTATAAAATGACTTTATTATTCACGTTCACTTTTTGTCAGACTCATTTCATGCTTTCATATGGTCAATTTAATTTGGTTTACAGTCAATTTATATCTGTCACATTTATGGTTTACAATTTTTTATTTATTTCTGTGTTAACAAAATCAACTTTTGGTTTTCCTTATTTATTTTTATACCCTGAACCCATTGAAAATGGTATGCAAAGGGCAGAAGGAGGCATGGCATAAAGTATATATATTCTTGATCAGCACGACGAGCTGAGTCGATATAGCCCTGTCCGTCTGTCCGTCCGTCCGTATGAGCGCGTCGATCTCAGGAGTTATAAGAGCTAGAGAACTGAAATTGGACATGCATACTCGTGTGTACCAGACGCAGTACAAGTTATAACTTTTTTATCGAGAATAATCGAAAAATGAATTTGGTTTTTTCAGCCTAAATTGAAACTTTTAGACCTAGAGACTTCAGATTTACTGTGTATATACAGTTGATCGATACGAAGATTTCAAGTACTAGAGACTTGTGCTTTGGTATGTACACACGTTTTCACCATATGATTACGCTTCATTAAGATTGTATGTCTACAAAAGAAATTATTCAAAAAGTAAGTTCTCATAACATTGCCCACACTGCAGCGCAGCCCATATTACATTCAATATTCTTATCATCCTATTGATTCCTTCCCTTATTGCCATTAAATAGTAAATTCTAATATTAATATTGTATTAATTTACTCAGTTTGAAAACAGTTTATATTTAAGTCCCGCTGAACTCCAGCTGAACTTTTTTTAAAAATATTTTTTCCCCGCGCTCAAAAGAATGCTGCATTATTTTTCATATATATGCGCTCATCTTTTGCTGGGACGCAAGTCTTTTTCTTGCTATTCGCATTTCTTGTTGGGGTGAGTTGCCTTTCTGCGAGTATCTCTTTAAGGGTTAGGCCATTTGATTTCATTATGCTCTCTGTGTGCGTGTGTGTGTGTGTTGCATTGAATTCTTGACTGCTGATTGGTTGTCACTGTCCCAGTCCAGGCAAAGCCAAACTACCCAGCCGCAGCCCCTGCCCGTCCTGTTCTTGTCTTGTTTATGTGACTTCTGTCTGCAGCTCAGCATCGGGCCAAGCCGAAGTTCAACTTAATTGCTGGACCCGTTTAAAGGAAGCAACCAAAACTGGATGTTTTTGCATAAAATCGAGTTGTTTTCTGCCGCCAAAATATGTCAGCATCAATTGCATCAGTTTTTCAGCTTCAACCGGTTTTTGTAACGTTCGTTTTGGATTTTATCTTTCTTTTTTATTTGTCTAAAAACATCTAAGAAAAATCTTTGTAACGTTCATTTAAGTTGGTCGTAAATAAGCCACAGCGGTCAATTTTTCCTTTTTGTATTTTTGATGGGATTAGCCAGAGGAAGCATGGGTCAGATATGGGCATGGGTCAGATATCTTTCATTTTGAGCTGACAAGTCAGAAAAGTATTGAATCGCTATATGGTTTGTCTATGAGTAAAATTAATAATGAATTTCATTTCGCTTAGGAATTGGTGCATATTTAAGCTAAGTTTAGTTTTAAATTAAATATGAAATGAATATGAAAATAAGAGTTGATACAAATTCCATTCTATTAGGGTGTCTAAAGTCAAGACTCCAGGCATAATATGTTGATAGTAATATTTTGATTTAATGCACATATTTTACTTGAATTATAAATTATAAAATATTCTTAGTGAAATATTAGAAAGATATTATATTTTTGCCTCTATTCGCAATTGCTCAACTAAATTATTCATTTAGAAATTAAAATGATGGTAAAAACAATTATTATTTTTTTTTTTTTTTACAAATTTTATGCAAATATTATTGTGATTATTGATTTAATTTTTTAAGAAACCATATAAGGAATAAAATCTTTATATATAATTAGAACAATTTGCCAACATTTTTTTTTTTTTTTTTTTTTTTTAATACAAAGTCAGAAATAAATTCGTTAGTATAGTATACTCTACAAACTTCCTTTCCTTTCTTCCACTCAAATATCATCAAATGATATGATAGCAGTTACCATATGATCTATATATTATAGACAGAGTTGTCAAGAGTAAAACATATCTATAACTGTTGCTACCAAGCTATTATACTTCCAATGAGCTTAGCCATATTCTGTCCATAAAACAAATACAATCAGCTTAGTTCATAAGACATAGAAAGTATATGTGATGGCATAGGAGTATGTCACTATGTATGTAAGTAAAGATGACATAGGAGTAACATTAACTAACCTTTTGATGACAACTCCCACACACACACACATGTACACACACATGGACACATACACAAATATAAACTTTGACCGCAGAAATGTTGCAACTGGCGGGTAGCTAAACATGAGCTGATGCTTCAGCTCATTAAGGACTGCAGCTAATCGTTTATGCATTGAAATTGGCAGTCACTTGTGAAAAAATCAATGCATGTCTGAGTAATCGATGCCGCCTAATGGAATACCTAAGCTAATAGGGCCGCCAAACATGGGGCAGCAACACAATCTGCAACGTTGTGCAGCCAGGACGGCGGGCAGGCGTGCTCCTTGGAGGACAATTAGTGTTGGGCAAGCTGCGAGCTAAGAGGCAAACAATGACAGCCAAAGCCGTTGGCCATTTGGTGAGCTAATGTTTGGAAGACGTCTAAGGAGAGGACGTCTTTTGGCATTTGGTTAGCAATTAGCCAACTGGCCAAATAGCATGAATAAATCGCTGGCTAAGTGGCCCAAGACATTGAGCCATACCTCAGCAGCCCTGCTGCCTTCGGGCTGAGGCGGCGCAGCAACTGCAATGCAGGACATTTTTTTGGGAAACAAGTTTGCGTTTAGATTTGCTGTTATTTTTTTCTGGTTTTCTTCGGGAAACTTTCTCACGCTCAGCATCCGTGGCAGGACATGAAACTTTTATAAAAATCTGCTGAACTTTCACATCAAAATTTCAACAGATTTTTGTTGTTGTTTTCCTCAGTTTAGCCCAGAGATCTGTGATCCATGGCCAGGCCGGTTTTTTAAACTGGACACAGCATCGCATCAGACGTTGAACTTTGACATCCAATCCGGCCAAGATGCTGCTACTACAACCCCTTTGGCTACTCATATTCTATTTTGGTCAACCAGTTTGGCAATCTGGACGCTGGTCACTCATCGGGGTGGGTTTTCTGCTGAGACGCTGAGATGCTGTCGCCGTGATCCGCAATCTTTTGCTTGGCCCGCATGGTCTGCTCTTTTGAGATATATCTTCCTGCTTTTTATTATTATTTTCGGCAGAGATAATGTCCAGTTTGTTCTCTGTTCTGTCTGTGTATGTGTGTGTGTGTGTGTGTGTGTGAGAAAGAATGGTCCAGAATTGTACATAAAATTCGAATGCTTAGTTTTCGATGGGCTGATCGTGCTCTTGGCTTTTCCAGTTGCTGCGGCTCAAGTTCCTGATGATGTTCTTGCTGTTGTTGTTGATGATGCTGTGCCAAAGGACACCCATAAAAACTCCACACATCCTTTGAATCCATGTGACTTTTCGCTTAATGAACAACCAGTTTTTTTTTGTATTTATATTCTTGAAACGATTTGAAATACATAAATGCAGAGCAGAAATTTGGGTAGAGTTGTTTGATTATTATTGATTGTAAAATCGGATTTATTTTAATAAAAATTTATACAAATTTATATAAAATATATTTCGGAATTATTTAAATTAAATAAGCTACCAGACAGTTAAGTATATTTTGTATTAGTTTATTTTTGCATGTTACATTTAATGGCAGTGAAATACTTGAAAATAAATGCCGACGCGCCCACTAAGGTAACAAACAATACCCCGTATGTCTTATTGAACTACTATATATATAGTATATATAAATTTACATATATGTATATATATATATAGGACATTAGATTTTCTTTCAGTTTCCATAATTTATATTAACATTTAAAAAAAAATTATTTAAAATACATTTTTTTGAGCGTTGAATGTTTTTTTTTTCAGTATATTTTCATTTGTTATATTTGATGGTAATGAAATAATTTCAAATTTATGCAAAAAACGTGGGGTTTGTTTTCCGATTTAATATAAATTTGTTGCTCAATTAGTTAGGCATTTACTCTCTTAGCATATGTACCTTTGAAAACTAACTCTCATACAAATTTATTTTAGAATGTTATCTCTTTTATCTCTCTTGTTTTATAACTTAAAATATTTTTGCATTATTTAGTAAAAAAGCCCAACAAACTTTTTATGAATTGTAAATGGTTTCCTAGACGTTTTTATATTACAGAATTAATTTAGTAAACTTTTTATTTTTATATATACAATTTATTATTGTTTAAATATATATGAAACTTCGAAATTAAGTCAATGGCCAAAATATCTGCATACAAAATTTAATACAAATTAATCAGAGCAGTTTCTTAAAGCTCTTCTGGATTTACTTAATAAATATTTTGACTCTTCGTCTGCTTTGATATTGCACAGTTGACAGGTGCAGCTCTTAGCCGCAGGTAAATTGTTGTTAAAGCCTCAAATATAATTGTCGTCACATTGAATTCCGCTGGGTAAAATTTTCATTTTTCTTTTCTCTTCTTTTTTTTGCTTTGTTAATAATTTTAAATGCATTTCATTGAAGCGCTGCAATTTTCTTTGTTTTCTATTTATTTATGTGCGCTCGACTTTTCAAATGCGTTCGATTCATTTGTCGCTTTTTATGCTTGTCTCTGGGGAAGCCTGTGTATGTATGTGTGTATGTGAGTGAGTGGGTAATGTGTGTGTGTGCGTGGCAGCAGTTCGATAAATTTCAATTGCTAACCCAATTAAAAAATGTTGTGCACTTTTAGGTGCCCGAAAAATAAAACGCAGCAGCAACAAAAAATATAACAAAAAAAATTTACAAAGAAAATAATAAAAAAAATATGTGAAAAAGCAAACCAACAAATATATATTTGCAATATATTTGTGCAGCTTAACAACAACAACGCGGACAGCGGCTCAAACCTATTTTAATTTATTTGCATTTTGTTGTTGTTGTTGTTGTGTTTGTTGTTGTCGCCGTGACACATACGCACCATTGGCCCCGCCGGCTGTGCGAGGGTATTTATTTTTTGTTTGTTTTTTCTGCTCGCTGTTTTTTTTTTTTTCAATTTATTTATTTTTTTGTTGTTGTTTTTTCGCTGCAGACCCTACTACGCCCTGCCCTATGCCATATGGCCCCGTCGATATGCGCCATGCAATCAGTGCACCTATATATATATATATATACTTAAACATATATACATATGTGTATATGCATGCGTGTGTGTTTGTATATTATATAGCTGCGCCCTGATCCTGGGTGGCCAGGACTATCGCTTCGGCCCGTTTGCTTGCACGCAGTTTCGCATTTGGGCATCTCTTTTGCGTTTTGTTCATTTTTTGATGCTGGCGCTGCCGTCGTGGAGTTTGGGCGACGGCGAGGCCAATGTGCGTGTGCGGCGACTGTTGGAGCGGTACCGTTATATGTATTTTTATACATTTTATTTTTCATTCGCGCACGCACACAATAAAACGCATAAAAAACGAACGCAACAGGGACAAAAAAAAAAACGCGCACACACACACAGCAGCAGCAGCAGCAGCGCCAGAAAAACGAAGAAGAGGTAAATAATGTACAGCGCTTGTGGGGAGCGCGAGCGGGCGGAGAGCGGCAGGCTGGGATGCAGGATGCAGCCTGACAGATAGGCAGCCAATGCGTTGCATACTTTTAGGCGCGGCGACAGCTCAGCAAGTGCGTGTGCATGTGTGTGTGAGTGTGCGTGTGCCTCATAGGGGCGTTGTCTGTTTTATTCATTTTTTGTGCGTTCTGCAGCAGCTGCAGCGGCGGCAGCAGCAGCAACAGCAACAACAACAACAATGGCAAACAGTTATTGCGCTGTGCTGGCACTTTTGACAACAACAACAAAAATGTTAATGATAACAACAACAACAACAATAAAAATAGCTGTAACAACAACAGCATATAATTGAAACGTTGGCGTCACCACATCGCCGTCGACGTCAACGTCGACTGCAGCAGCGGCAGCCTTTCGCTCTTTGTGCGTTTTTAAATTGCAACTGAAATATGCGTTAATTTATGTTGTGTTGTTAAGCCGCACGCACGCACACACACTCACACACACGCACACTAACAAACACCAAACGCTCAAACCACTCTCACTTTGGGTTTTTTTTTGCCGCTCATTATCTGCCCACTCGAAGCAGCCCGCTCTGCGCTGCCCACTCCCACTCCCCCACTCCTGCAGACCTGGACACTGCTATTTATTTTTAACCCCTGCTGCCTAACACCCATAGAACTCTGCCTCTCTCTCTCTCTCTCTGTCTCTCTCACTCCCTCTATCTCTCTTAGTCGCCTGCCCACTCCCACTTAGTTGCCCCATCAATTGGTTTGTTTGCTTGGCTCGCCCACAGGCAAGGAATTACACAAAATACCATTCAGCTTCAAAACTATGCGATATCATCCAACCATCCATCGTTAATTTTCGATTGTTATTTAAATGCAATTTACAATGAGATTGACAATGCGGTAATGATCATATTTGCTGCGACTATCAAAGTCATTCGATCTTTGAGTCTGTGCGTGCGCAAAGAAAATTGTAAATACATTAACAGGGAAAAGGAAGTATATATATACATATTTATTAAATTTGTTCTATTTATTTATTTGTATTTTATGTATTATGTTTTTGTTTTGGTTTTTTTTTTTTTTTCAGGAAAACGAGATTTAAATTTGTTGTCTCTGCAGCGAAAACGATGAATATATATACATATTTATTATATTTTTATTTTATTTATTTATTTTTTTTTTAGTAAAACAAGATGAATGTTTGTTGTGTCTAATTTAATTTTAAATTTTTAGTTTATTAAAAATGTTGATAGTAAAAATACTATATAATTAAAAAATTGAAAACAATTACAAAATCATATACGAGAAAAGGCTTTTAAAAATATAAAATAAATTTATTAAATAAATAAATTCTGTGCTGTCGTGTCTAGCTTTATTGGTTTACTAAATCGTTGTGATCAAACAGAAGCCAACCAAACGGGAAAACAGAGATGAGAAACGAAGAGAGCTAGATAAACTAATTAAAGAAACGTCTATTACAATATATGCCCATCAGATGGTATAACATTAACGCTAGATCGACAGAAATTCTCAGAGCTATCTCGATTTAGGACATTAAATTTCCATAAATGTGGATATTTATATATATAGCAATGGATATTCTTCACGCTTCCCCTTCACACAGGCAAATCGACTCGTGATTTTTTGTAAGAATACATATGTAAATGCTTTATGGAGTCGTAAATGCTGCCTTTCGCCTCAGGACATTGACCGACACAGTTATTATAAACTCACTCAAAGGACTGCAGATGCTGCCAACGGACTCTGACAGAGACAGAGACGAAAGTCTAAAATAATTTGCTTCCATTATTTATTATTTATTAAAAAAGTGTATTTGTTACATCATTTTATGACTAACCCCGGGGATATATTGAATGGCCCAAACCCGCTGCGAATCAACGTGCATATATCTAAATATCTGGCAAAAACCAAAAGGTGTAAAAGCAAAGTCCAATTATAAGACTTCATTCATTTATTTGCAGCTTCCTCAAGGAGCTGACAAAAAATGGCAAAGAAAAAACTGGAAACTGCAAGAGAAATAAATACAAAATAAATTTTGCAGTCACAAAGGATGCTGGCTGTACGGCGCCTAAATGTATCCTATATAAATGCCTGCTGTGCATATTTATTAATGCTCTACATATTTATCTATATATATATATGTGTGGCTGTGTGTGTATGTGTTTGTCTCAAATTATATGCATAGAGTAAGACAGAGATAGATGCCGAAGCGAAAGAGAGATAGAGAGAGAGAGAGAGAGCTAGCGGTCAGGTCAACTATTTATGGGCCGCATTGGCAAAGGTTTGAGTTTTCTTGAGAAAATTACCAAAATAACCCCTTGAAGAGACCAAAGGAAACAAAAACCCGTAAAGTGCAGCACGAACAGCAACAGCAACAACAAATAAAACAACATGTGCAACAGCAACAACAACGACAAACACAAAAATGCAATTACCGAAATGATAACATGGCCTATGGATGCAAAAGAGGATTCGAAACGATTCCGTCTTCAAACTCTGCCAAGCAAACTCAAGATGTTGATATTTCAGGGAGTAAATGTGTGTGTGTGTGCGTGTGTGTGTGAAGTGAAGCATAAAATATATATTAATATATATATAAATGCGGCTAAGAAAAACAATGCCAACAAAAATATAGCAAATTCGATATGCTCTAACAACAAATATGCCAAATTTTAAAAACTGCTAAAATATTTTTATTTTTAAATTTTTAGTTCTATTGAAAGTTTCATGTTTTGATGAAAAAGTAAAATTAAATAGGCAGTCTTAATATTAAAAAAATATTTAAAATAATCAATATTATATAATACATACATATATTCATTTTAATATATATATATAGTAATTGGTTTTATTCAAACTTTAAGCATATACATAAATCGAAACAAATAAATATAAATAAATAAATATTTAGCAATATAAAAATAAATAAATAAACCAAATAAAAATATTAATGTGAACATGTATTAATATATACATGTATTAATATATATATTTTACAAGCTTATTCTAGGTACAAAATAAAATATGAAAGTAATATTATATATAAAATATAATTTTAGGAATTAAAATATATAAGCAAATCATATGGGAATTGTGAAAAGCAGCAAGAGCATATTGAAATGTACCACAATTTAGCTGGAGAACAACAAGCTTCTGTCTTTGTACAAACATATACATATACAAACACATATACGGTATGCATGTTGATATAGTGCATACACATATATTCATATATTTATATATATATATATATATATATACATACATATTTGTATATATATTTTTGAGACAAGCCAAAGATTTTCTATTAAATTTTAAATAATTCAATTTTACATTCTACCAAAAACATTGCAAATGAGTAAAGTAAACCAATACAGAGAAACAAACTGCAGTTGCATGCTGTGCGTGCATGTGTATGTATGTGCGTGTGTGCGTACTGCATCTTGTCAAAAATGTTGCATTATATTTGGTTTTGTCTTGCCTCATGCATTGTGCACTCTCTCTCGAAGAAAATCTTAAGCCTACTTTGGCAATCTCAGTTCGCCTGCCCGCCTCCCCCCTTGGAAGTGCTCAAGTGTGCTGCTGCTTTGGCCACAGCCAGCTTCACAGGGAGGTTTGAGGTTTATTTTAGGGCAGTGGTTGGTCGATTTTCAAGTGATTTTTCATAGGCGCCCCCCGCAGCCACCCGAACCCCTGGCAAGCACACTGTTTGTATATAATTAGATGCCAGGCGACGACGAGTACAGTTTTCTATGTACTGTAAAATTTGCCAACAGCAGGCAAAACACTTATGTATCTATCAAGTGTACATAATAATAATGTGCGTGTGTATGTGTGTGGGAGTGGGATTTGTTTATGTGTGTCGCACTGTTGTTTGTGCATGCGGCATTTGTTCATCAGCCATTAGCCAAATTATGTAATTGCATAGTTTTTTACATTCGCATTTTTGCATTTAGTATTAATGATGCGATTCGCAGTTTTCAAATATCTATAAAAAATTAACTTTTTTCCCAATGGTCAGCTGGATGGAAAATATGACTGCTGCCCTTAGTGCAGTTTTAACAGCTACTTTAAATATTAAAAACAATTTACGTTCATTTTTGAAGAGTCAATAGAGCGAGTGATATTTAATTGCAATTTGGTTTTAATTTTTTGTATATTTCATTAAGTTTTTAATCTGCTTTTAAAGTAAGGTTTGGGCATTCATGTAATTTTATTTTATTTTTAATTTTAAACTGTTAATCAAACTTTCGCAAAAATATTTCATATTGAACATTATTCCCTAGCTAAATAAATATTCATTTTGCATAGAAATAAAATCATAAATTAAATATGGTTAAAGTAAAATTTCAGTTGAATTATTTTTGACTGCAGTGAAATATAGAAGCACTAAATAAAGCATATAAATTATATCTGCAACTGGCTTAGGTTTAATTATTTATCTTTAAAAAAAAAGTAAAATATTTAACTTATAAAGTATGAAGTAAATTAAATAGCTCATAGAATTTGATATAATAAATATATAAATTACAATAATTTAATACAAAAAATATACCATTTTCTTAAAAATATATATAATAAACCCAAACTGAAACATACTTTTTGTTCTGTACTCTTTACTACAGAATCACATAAGGAAAATTGAATAATTTCAACAATATTGAATAAATAAAAAATAATTTTAAACAAATCTTGAAAACTTGTAATTGGGCAAACTCTTTAAGCTAAATAAGTTTCAAACGACAACCCAAAGCCAAAAGCCCAAATGCAGAAGTTAAAACTTTACAAAAATTTGTACAGAGGAAAAACCACCAACAACAACAACAACGAGAAGGACAATAACAACAAAAGCTGAACAACAACCAACACATTGACCCCATATGGAGGCGGACAATCAAATAGCTTGAGCTAAAACACCCGCACGCTAAGAACCAGTCAAATGCGTACTCGTAATTTGTGCTTATTGTGCAGTACATTGGAAATGGACAATGGTTGGAGGAGGAAGAGGAGTAGAAGATGACGATGGAGGGGCGGAGATGCCGGACAGTACCTACAAGAGTTTGGAGTGGGGGGCTGCTCAAGATGGCAAGCGCCCACACGAAAGAAGCGGCCAGCGGGTGGGCACAACAGACAAACAGCATGCAGATCAATGTGTATGTGTGAGTGGGTGGGTGTGTGTGTGTGTGTGTGTGTACTAATATTGAGGTAGGCTCAGAGTGGACAAAAGCAGATGTGTGTATGTGTGTGGTGGGGGGGGGGTGTTGCTGAGCTTTGCTTGGACTGGCGCGAGGAGTTTGGTTCATTGGGGTCGACGGTTGCACTCATCAGCAACTCAAACTCAATCAGCAACAACAACAACAGCGACAACTGCTGTGAGTCCGTGTGTATGTGTGGGTGTGTGTGTGTATCGCTTTTGACATTTACTTTATGTATTCCGTGTAATCAGCGACAAATAGGGGGTTGGCTTGGGTTGGGTGGGATATGCGGCTTATATACGCGATACGTTTACCCGCACATACATGCATATGTGAAATGCCGTTAATTATATACTTTACACTAGCCTACGTGACACACACACGCGCACACAAACGCGCGTACAGACATTGACAGTAAGACAGGCGGCAATTTTAATATACAACAAAAGCGCGTTACATTTTCCATTGTTGTTGTTGTTGCTCGCTGGCGCAATTGTGCGTGGGCAATGGTGTACATAGAATGCCAGTTACATAAACAACAACTACAATAAATATATTCCCATATACACACACACACACACACACAGATGCAGGAAGGTATTATACATAGTTTATATACAGGCTTAAACCGCGCTTGTTGTGCCTGTGTGTGTAAAAAAGCCGCATATTATTTTTTGCACGCACAAAAGTATGCAATGAAAAAAAGCAAACACTTAAGTGCGGGGGGTTGAGTGTGTATAGAGGGCTTAGGGATGCTGACCAGTCCCATCCCAACCGCCATGTTTTGGGTTTCATTATCAAACGTTGAGGCATGCCCCACAAGCGCAGCACTTGCTTTGAGTATTTGCCATGCAATTTTGATGGACAGCAAAAAAAAAATATAGATAAAAAAATGCACTTTGTGTATTCAATTGTTGTTGTTATTGTTGTGCGATTACAGTTGATTTGCATTCCTCATGCACTCGGAAGTGCAGCATGTGAATTCATGTGAGTGTATGTGTGTCTGCGTGTAGCTTATTGTTTGATTTACAAGTGCGAAAAAATCGCAACATATTTAAACAAAATGTAAGTGTAAACAAAGCGAAGTGGATATAAACTTTGCGGAAGGCTTAGAAAATGAGAGAGGAAGATAGTTGAGCAGTTGCAGATTATGGTGGAAGCTACAAATTGATATATGAAATTACTTTGGTCGATGCATTCGAATTAGATGCGAAAGATGGATGAAACAGAGATCTTTAGAATAAATAAAAATTAATTTTATAAAATAAAATTAGATTTGGGAATGAAATTCGGCCTACAGCAATATAAAAATGTTTTTATTACATATATGTATATAAATATAATATATGGCTTCATAAAAACATTATCAATAATATTAATGAAGAAAAAATGCATTTCATTAAAAGCTAGCAATACCATAAGTATATACGGCGGCTTTGATGGTGATAGGAAATGACTTTAAATATCGAAAATAACTAAAGTATTAAAATTGTAACTATGAGTACTATGATAGCCTTTGTGCGTACTAAACGTACCGTAAATAACACTACCTCTTTCACGAAAAAAAAAAATTTATGGAGTAGGTCTTTGCATTGAGGAAACTTTTGAAAAAATAAAAACATTAATGGGAATGCCCAAAGTTTTAATTTACGTTTAATACGCATTGATTATTATATCCTTGCTATTGTATTGAAATACTGTATTTGAATACATAATACTAATATAATATCAGTAGTAGCGATTATGGTATAAATACAGTAGCATAGTAGTACTATATTGGTGTAGCATCTGCTACTTGTGGTCCACAGCGGCAAACACAATTTAAATTCCAACTGTTTCATTAAATACTGGGTTCGTTTCCCAACTACACACTCATCGTGCGGGGTTGTGTCTCTGCTAAAACTGTATGTGAAAAATGTACGCAGCCAACTTAACGCAGGACATTAATTTGTAGAGCCAACTTCAAGGCAGAACCAAATACTGCGTCAAGTGAAGTTGGCTGCGATGCTGAAAATCAACCCTTAACACATGGACTATCTATAAGTTGACTGCGTGAACGTGGGTGCTGTATGCCGATAGTCAGTTGCGATAGTCGTGAGTGAGTGCTCCTCTGCAATTTTTACTCCACACTTGCCGAAACTAAGAGCGGTTATATTTTAAATTTATATAAAATAAGGTAGGTTAATTTGAGTCAATTAAAACACATATTTTAAAACGTTATAAAATATGTTTATTAAAGTCCACACATTTTTTTTTTCTTAATTTTGGTTAATCTAAAATAGTTAATTTATTATTGTAGTAGCACAGTATTAGTATTCACTAATATAAGTTTATGCCATCCTTGATCCTTGTAGAGTTAGCAGTCTAAAAAGAGGGTTAAGATTTGTATTAGTATATAATTCAGACACATAGTAAATACTTTATTAATATTCATACCAAACTGACCTCTCGACATTCAACGCCATTTAGCATAAGAAGAATAAATTTATTAGATTAGTATTGGTTATTTAATATGTTATTAATAGGGAGTATATAAGGTATATGTGAGGTGATATTCGCATGCAATTTAATGGATATTGAATGCAAAACTATGTGCAGATTTATGAAAATATATATAGGCTTTATTGGTATTGATTTTTTTTTTTTTGTCGATTATCGTTAACTAATTGATAGTGGAATCGGAAGTAAGTAGCAGGAGTATGTAAAGAAATCATGCCGAAATTGTGGGTACACTATATAGATAGGAAAATTTTGTTTCGATTTAAAACAGATTTGTCAACACTTGTACGTAGCATAAATTGAAGATAAAATGGAAGATATATACGTAAATATTTTGTTGTTTTTATACATACACACAGCATCCGTTTGATTTGTTTGGTTCAGGTTAGCTTGATTATATTCTTTTATATTGTATTATTTTGTTATAGCTGTTATAAGAAAGTCTTGTAAAGAATGGACTTAAAAATTTTAGTTTAGCTGGTTTTTGTTGACAAACTGCGCGCGAGACATCAGAATTTTTAGTTGGGGTAAAATTTACTTTTCCGATTAATAGTAATCGGAATATAACATCAGGACTCTAAAAGTGCGAGCTGATGTGAAATTTTACCACTTTGAATATAAATTGCAATACTTGCATTGATTAGTTCTATATGATCGATCATAACCACAAACGACTTCTTTGTACAATTTATTTTTTAAGTAGATGATTGTATGAGTTAAAAAAAATAATAATAATTTAATGTTTTTATATTTTCATACATATTTGCAAATGAGTTTTGAATGTTGTTTAACTAAATAATATATATACACTGAACTGTTCCGATGATGTTTATCATAGATCTTAATACATGTGCTTAGCCTTAGCGTTTTTACCTTTCCGTAAAGTTTTAGTAATCGGATGATCCACACGTCTCGTATTCGTCCTTCGTTCCTTTATAGAGAAAATAAACTTGCGAATCATCCAACTAGTTATCCTTTTTTTTTTTGTTATTTTGTCGAATCATTTCTTTTTATATTTTATTATTGAATAATAATTAAAATTTTACAATCGTTTTTCTCGTTTTGTTTTTGTTTTCCTTTCAATTTGTTATTATTTTTGTTTTGCTTTTTTATTATTTCTATAATTTACTATTCAGGTCAAAATGACCAATTTTCAATTTTTTCTAGTTTATTTTTTAATATACTTCTTGGTTTCTTTTTTCTTTATTTTTTATGATTTTTGTTTTTATATGCAATTATTTAAATTTAAATACTAATAACGACATAAAAAATCAGCGCCTTTTTTCTGTTCTTTTCCTTTTCCTTTTTTTTTTTTTTTTTTTGTTTTCTCATTTTTAAAAATTAATTTAATTGTAATATTTTCTAGTTTACGACTTTTACTTGGTTTTCTGCTTTCTTTTCACTTTTGACTATTATTAATTTCTAATTAATTATTATATTAAAGTTGTGTTTTTCTTTTTTTCTTCTTTTTTTTTAGTAGAGAAAGGAGCATGTTTTTTTTTTTTTTTTAAATAAATATATACGTTTATGTATATATTTTTATTTATTAAAATTCATTTAAATGCAACTAGTTTGTAGGAAAAAGTTTCATCATTTGCGTTTAAATATTTTTTATTTTATTTTTTTATTACATAGTACGCTAAGTTATATATATATATTAATACATATATTATGTATATATATATATTTGCTTTCAGTGTAAAAAAGAAATGTTTATATATAGTATATATAGATGCATATTGTATATACGCATCCATATATAATTATTTATGTATTTGTGTATGAAACAAAGAAACATTTTCCAAACTGTTTTCTTGTATGTATTAGAAATGTAATTTATGTATATAATTTGTATGCTTTCTTTTTTTTTTCCTTTCTTATATGTAGTATTAAACTCTTGAACCGCCTGCATAAACTGCTCAGCGTTTTCATCTTCACGGGTGCACTTTGTTTATTTATTAATATTTGTATTTTTTCTTATTTTCTTCTTCTCTTTTTCGTTTTTTATTTATTTTTTATTTTTTTTTACATATTTTTCTTTTTTTTTTTTTTTTTTTTGGTTTCTTTGGGCGCTGTCTTTCATGTAATTAGTATTTAAATCTATTTGCTGATGGTTGTTAAAAATTGCTTAAGTTTACTTTCAATCGGTCTGTACTTGAATATTTACTTGTTAAGAGATTGGCAAGCCTTACACTGTTGCTCTATATTCAATTAAACTGTCTTACAATTGTTTTCCATATTTATATTCATATATACTCAGCTGTGTACAGATACTAAAAAAATTGAGCTCAAATTATGACAAAATGTTTTAAAATATTTTAAAATTAATTATTGTTATTATTTTTCATGCTGGCAGCTTGTTTGCTATTTATTTCATCTCTCTATTATATGTATGTATATTGTAGTAATTGTTTGTGCCTAATAGGATCGAAATTTTGTTCTCTTAAATTTAACATAAGAAATGAAAACTATATGTGAATTGTGTTGAGCAAATATCATCAAAGTAAAATTTAAAATTTCACCTTTGTTTTAATATACATATGTAGTTTTTATTATATAATTTTCGCAATGATTGGATTTCAGTTTGTTTTTCTTCTCTTTTTTTTTTTAGTTTATCAAAAGCTAACCTTAACTTTACTGTCCCATAAATTTCGACAATCTTAAAAACACTACGATTTCAAAATTGATTAAAAAATAAAATATGTTCATATTGTAAAAAAAAATGGAATACGAAAATTTAAAAAAAAATTTTTGTTTTTGTAGAGTTTCAAAATTCTGTGTTTGCTTATAAATGGTATCAAAAACAGCATATAAAGATTTCATAAACTTCGAAACTAAATAGAAAAATAAACAGAAAACAAATAGAATCAAGAGTTCTTTTATAAATCTTTCGATCCCCTGCTAAGTCATTCCATATACGAGTTAAACTATTGCAAAATGTATTTGTTGGTGTTGCTGAGCTCATTATTTGAATCTTAATTATTATTTTTTTTATGATTTATTTACGATGTGTGTTAAGCTACTTTAAACATATGACATTTATTTCTTTTATATTTCTTTCTGTTTTTTGGAATTGTATTTTTAAATATTTGAATTTTATATATATATATGCAAATGAATATATATTGATTTTATGGTTATTAATGTTTTTTTTGTTGTTCTTCTCGTTGTGGTTTGTTTTTTATTCAATTTTAGTTTTTTATATTCAAAGAAAAATTCTGATTGTTTTCAATGCACAAGATTTACAATGAGAAGCAGAATTGCTGTAACTTAAAAATTATAAAAGTAAAATGTTAAAATCTGTGAAAGTTTAACATATAGAAATTTATGTTGAGTTTAGGCATGTGAGCATCACTTGAGATTTCTCAGTCTCGCCTGATGCACATGCGATTGTAATTTTTAAGATTTTTGTTGTTGTTTCTATTATGTTGTTGTTTTTTTTTCTTCTTCTTCTTATGTTTAGAAATTGTGTGCTTGGCTAGTTTTGTGGACAGTAACATACGACTTGATCGGAAGATCTTCAAGATACATTTGTATGAAAACATCAGCAGCCAATAATTGAGTGAGTGTCTGAATGAAATGTAAGACTCAAGTCTAATGAATCTTTTCTCTTTTTATATATGTGTGTATGTTTGTTTGTGTGTTTTGTAATATGTATGTATAAAGCTCTCTCTCATGTGGTTGTGTATGTTGTTGTGCGCGCAATACTGGAGCAAAGCACCTAATTTGTCATGCACCCTACATGTTTTGTGTACATTGATGATGTTCATTGTTATTGGTATTTTGTTTGCCTAGTATTTTTCTGGTATTTTTGTTATGTTGCGTAGCATTGTATGTATTTTGGTGTTTTCTACCAAATTTCAGTATTCCATAGTTTAATGTATTTTTTTAGTTTTATTTTTTATGAAAATAAAAAAGAAAAAAGAGTAAGTAAACAGTTTTTTTTTTTTTTTGTTAAATAAAAGAATACCGAAAGATAGTTTTGTGTTCTGTTTAGATACATTCGCTGTTCTCAATCCAATAAAGGAGCGAACCTTTGCTTGAATGTGCCTCAGCGCATCAAACAATAGTTCGATCGATCATTGTTTGCATCACCAAAAAAATCATGCAATTCATCAACACGCAGATATTATTGCTCGCAACCATTGAAATTTCAATCATTTGTGTGTGATTTTTTATTTATTTATTTTAATTTTTTTTTTTTTTTGATACTCAATTAATATTTTGTTTTATCTTTCGCTTTGCCGTTCACATCCAGATGTAATGCAGTTTAGCTTGCATTCCATTTGCTGTGCACTCTCTGGGCTAGGTTTTTCTTTTATTATTTATATACTGAGTAGGGATATTCAGTATTTTTTTACACTGCTCGTTTTTTCTATTTGATTAAATTTTGTAATTCCAATTGATTATATGTGCTTTTCTCTGGCTTCAATTCGAAGGATGGGTTATTCTATTGGTTTTGTTTTTGCATTTAGCTTAGGGATAGGATTTGGTTTTTATTGTTTTGGTTTTTAAGTTTGTTTCGAAAATAAAATAAAAATATTAAAGGGAAGGGTTTTACGTACAAATGTCTTGGATATGTAGCTCGTCATATTGGTTCTGTTTAGAAATGCAGTTTGATCTAAGGGACTCTAATCTTATGTAGTTCATACAATTCCTTAAAAGTTTTTTTTTTTGTTTTTTTTTTTTTTTTTTTTTCTATTAAATAATACTTTTTTTTAGCTGGAAGCAATGGAATTGTTGATCATATGAGAAAAATCTGGAATCTGGAAAAGCTACATGAATAAACTGACTTTAAGTAAAATTTTCAAGAAGATTTAATTTTTAATTTTTTTTTTTTTTGCTTATTTAGTTTTTATTTTCTTGGAGTCAGTTAGCCTAATAATTTGTTAGCTGGAAGAAGAGCCAGCTCATCGATAAAAAAAAATCAATTAACTAAATAATTCGAAATATCAAACAACGTTGGGTGTCGCCTACCATTTGGATCCATTAAATTTCTACTATGTATTTCACTTTATAAAGCTCAATGCTATATAAAGAGGAAATTGAGCGTATACAATCGAAGTCTTCGAAAAGTTTTATGTAATACTGCAATTTCTTTGAAGTTGTTCTTGCTTTCTCTCATTTTTTATTTATATATTGGAAAAGTTTTCTGAGAAAAATTGCTCCTAAAGTGTAAAATATACAAATCTTTAAAGAAAATATACCCGTGTCATTCTTGTCGTCTTATTTTCTTCAACTGCTTCGCCATCTATTTCTTCTTCTTATTTTTGAAATATTTCAAATGGAAGAAACTTAATTTCTGGTTTTTTTGGGAATTTGTGGTTAGGAAATATTTTTTTTCTTTGGAATATAAAAAATGTAAACAAATTTTAGTTAAAGTTGTTCTTTTTTAAGTCTCTTTAGGGTAGGTTTTGCTTTAAGGGATTTGTTTAAACGAGTTTTTGCTTTTAAATTATTGTTTTTCCTTTTTTGTATTATTTAGTCAATGTTTTTTTTAAAGTGTTTTTCTCTTTTTTTTTTAATTTTTTGTGTTTTTTTTTTAGTTTTTTTTTGTGTTTTTTTTTTCTTT
This sequence comes from Drosophila mojavensis, assembly GCF_018153725.1. NCBI lineage: Eukaryota > Metazoa > Arthropoda > Insecta > Diptera > Drosophilidae > Drosophila > Drosophila mojavensis. The sequence continues at coordinate 10,183,014 of NW_025318858.1, forward strand.
AAATGTTTTTAAATTTACTTAAAAAGTTTCGTTATTAATTTAATAATTAACAAATTGATTTTATAATAAAACCAATAACAATAACCACCTCGCCCATATGGCTACGAGACAATAATATGTGGTGCTGATAGTAGTACAGCTATTGTGGCTAATATTGTGAACATTGTGAATATGATAAGGCACAGTCTGTCAACGACCATAGCTGCAAATTTCCAATCATTGGCAATGTCATTGTCCTCGTCCTCTTTACGTAGCTATAGAATTACAATTTTTAACAAATGACGAGTTTTTTTTGTTTTGTAGTTTTTTGTTAAATGTTAATTGTAAATTTAATTATTAATATATATTTAATTGATTTTATGTATATGAGAGAGAAAGTTTGGTTGAGAAATTTTGGAGAGAGAAAAAGAAGCAAAAATAATTTCATATTGGTTTTATTTCTTTACTAAATTAATAGAATTTTGTTTTAAATGCAAACTAAACTAGGGATTATATAGGAATTATATATGTACTTGAAGTGCAACATAATTTTAAAATTAGAAGTATAATTTTAAAAAATCTTGTATGTATATATTTAGTATATGCATGCAATTTGATTAATTTGTTCAAAAAGTTTTCTAGTTTTTGCTGTTACCTAGATATTAAATAAATATTAAATAAGTATGCCTATTTAAGCCTTAAGCCTCTGCAGAGATTTTAAATGACCCATAAAAAACTTAAAATCTATTTAAATATTGCAAAACATTTACAAATCTGTGTTGAGTAGGTCGAAAAATCCTTTTTAAATATATATATATATGAAGCTCACTTAAACTCCACTCAATGTGAAATGAAACCATATTTTTTGCTTGGAATAGTGTGTAAATCTCGTAAGACTAGACTAGTCGAGACTATATATACAAATGAACAGACTTGCTCCAACCAAGAGTCCAACCAAGTTTTATGGCAATAAGAAACTATAAACAATGAGAAAGTCACTTAAACTTGAATTAATAAGAACAGTTTTTGGAGTTGAATTTGTGAGAGCGCAAATGTCGCTCTGCCTGTAGCCCTTCTCCCTGTCCTCATTTTCAATGTGTCAGAGTGAGCTGAAGAGCAAGTTCATAGAGTCGAAGTGGCAACGAGTCAGACAATACAAGTTTAACGTATTGTATAAACATCCTCAGCACCAAATAGACAACTACATATACTCAATAAACTCCCTAGACTATTCAACCCACTTTATATTTCCATCTACTATATAACATGCTCTGCGAGGGTATATAAAAAGCATATATTTATATCAAACATGTGTTCTTCTCAAACGAAAGTAAAGTAATAATTTATTCAAGCCTTAAACAATAGTCTAAGTAGTTTGTTTATGTATGTTGACAACGAAAGCACTTACCTGATCAGTAATAAAGCGAATTTCCTTTAAGATTAAACCTAATTCATATTCTGTTGATGATTTGATGTACGTATGATGTGTCACCGCATCGGGCATTCGTGTGCTGCCAATAGGCCCAATGCTGCCATCGTCGCCTTGCCTGAAAGCCAAATAAGAAAGGTTACGCGTTTATTGGCAAGCCACTAAATTGGGATTAGACTGTGCGTGTGTGTGTGTGTGTGTTCGTGTGGGCCATTGTCTGACTGTCTATCTGTGCTTGTATATGTATATGTGTATTCTTATTTTTGTTACCCATAAACCGTGCGATAGAAAGCCGGATTGTGTGGCAGTGTTCCGCCGGGCGTCATGGGGCGACAATTGTGTCGAAAATCATCATCAATGTCGAGCACATTGGCCAGCAGCGACTTGGAGGAGCTTTAAAATAGAAATCACATTTAGCATATAAACAGATCGTTGGTATATATAATAAATGATATATAAATATATATAGTTAGAGTATTTGTTTGGTTTAGCATATAAGTACCGCTCTTTTAGCTCAACATCGGATAGTATCTGATGTTTGCGCTCGGACGATGTATCCGAGCAGGGCGTTGTCGGAAATTCCAATATCAGCGGACGTCCCGGTCGACTCATGCGCAATATCCATGGCAGCCAGCATAAAAATACGATGCGTATCTGTGATGCGTGCGGCGTGCAGCAGGTGAAAATTGAAACGTTTAGTAGACGGAACTGCAGAGATGAACTCGACTCCAAATGCGTGTAAAACGAGTTGTATTTTCTTTCTTTTTTCTTTTTACATGAGCCCCACTGGCATGTGTGTGCGTGCGTGTGTGTTTGTGTCTGGCTTTGGCCAAATATGTGGCGTACTTAAAGCGAGCAGACAACAATTTATTGAGCTTTGACATGAACATAGGCAAAGACACAAACACACACACACGTACACACACACGCGATTATGATTTATATTTGATTCCGATTCAACAAATACGACGTCCATCCAGGGACAGACAGAGAGTCAGAGAGAGTGAGAATGAAGGAGACCAGTGTTGTGTATGACATTTGATTGTGGTGTTGGGCAACGTGGTGTGCGTTACACTATTACACTTAGCTATAATAATATTTATGTGCGGCGCCTTTCGTCTGTGGCTCTGGCGCTTATTTATCGCTATGTTGCATGCAAAATTTATGATTTACAATAACACACACACACACGTCACAACAGCAACAATGATAACAGCAACGACAACAACAACAACAGGAGCAATAACAACAACAACAACATGAGCAAAAACACTGACAACAATTTTCATACATATTAACTAAGGCGGAGATCCACATAAATATGCACACTCGCACACTCAAACTCTGCTCTATTGCTTGTTGGCTATAAATAATCTACGCATTTACACGCTCACACTCACTCATAAACCCACACTTGACATTTATTCACATTTGATCTAGAAATGACCGGAGGGATTTCTGCAACAAGTTTTGTCCCACAAATTGATTTTAAGTTTCATTTTCAATTAGATTTTTGGGGCAAAGCTTCAATATTAAATATATAATATTTATTTTTATTTAAACCTATTGTCACCTACAATCGTGTAAGAAATATTTCTTTGAAATAATTAAAAAACTAGTATTTTAAAATATTTAAAGTTTGCTTTCGAACTTTAATTCTCGAGCGGATTATATTTAATCTTAGTTAAAATATATAGCTAGCCATAAATTACCTTAATACTACAGAGGATTATCATTTTCATAATTTTTAATATTTATTACTTTCCCTTATGCAATATGTAATAAGAAACATTTTACATCATATTTTTCAAGTGAATTTTGTAATTTAAAAAAATGTTTTTTCGCTATTATTCCAATAAATTTTTAAAGATGCCAATTGTATTTTTAAAATAAAGCAAACAAAAAGTACTAAAAAAAAAAGCTGTCAAAGTATGCTAAGTCTTTCTTTTAAATATTATTATTTGAGAATAAGTACTTGAATTTGTAAATCCAAACATTTGAAAAATATGTCATATATGTACATTTGCTAATATATTATATTAATTCAAATATGAATATATGAATTCAAATACGTAATTGAATTAGATGTTCTACTTATGATAAAATAATTATTTTAAAACTTATTAAAAATATTGATTTTGTATAATAAATTCAGCTCGAAGTTTAAAGCCCTTTTATTTTCTTAATTTTTAAATGGCAATCTGTGTACGACTTCCACAATCTGAACTCAATCTCATGTGCCATTCGTTTATATTCTTACCCGCTAGAGAACTGCAAGTCATGCATTTAAATGTTATTCGATTAAATCTGTTGCCAAGCAAAATAAAGTCAGGCACAAGCTAAAAAGATTTTCTCAACTGCAAATGGAAGTTTTATTTGCCAACAAATCAATCGAGTCGCCCCCATGAAATATTCCATAACGTTGTTTACTTTTGATTAAAGTTCCAAGTGCAGCTGAGTAAAGAAACAGCTAAAATCGAATCGATTGTCAGGCTAAGCTGCACTTCATTCGGTGACTAAACAACGTTTCATTCTATTTTTCTGGCTTGTTTTTTAAGCTTACTTGTAATTTTTTTTTTTTTTTTGGTCACATTGACATCTGCTGCAGCGAGTACTCTACAATGTGGCCTCACCTACTTCCCCCTGCCAATGTCCCTGCCACCCCTTCCATTGTCTTGTAGTTCTTTGACGTTGGCGGTTCGCGCTAACAAGCGATGGATACATGGAAATGCGCTTGAGGACGTGGCATGCAAACCAAATGCAAAGTTTCAAATGCGATCCAATGGAGACTCTGGCAGCTGGATGGGGACTAGGTACGTAGAGCCATGCTATCCATATCGCTGGGCCATGGGATGCGTTCTGCCACAGACCGCAGCTGTGTTAGTGGTTCTTTTTTCTTTTTTTTTTTTTTTTTTTTTTTTATTGCTGGCTTTGTGCAAATTTTGTGCAAATTGATTTGTTGTTATCACATAGAGCAACGTAGCTTGAAGCGAGTGTTGGTGATAGAAAGAGTGAGAGAGGGAGAGAGGAAGGTGGAGCCCTGCCCTAAGCGCTGCACATTTCTAATGCACCTGCGTTTGCCAATTGGCTCAATTTTCATGCCTGTGTCACGACAACTTCTTGCAACTGGGCCAACTGTCGCCTTGCCACATATCTACGTGTGTATTTGTGTGTGTGTGTGTTTGTACTCGTTTTGGGGCTCTACTTCAATTGCTCCAAATTCAATTGCATGTTGAGTCGGCACAAGGGCCTGTCCACATTCTTGAAAGCGAAAAAAAAAAAAAATGTGGAAGAAACGGCTATAGAAAAGTTTTCATGTGACTGACTTCTTAAAAGCCAATTGACTTTCTGGCTGAGCTGCCTTCAGTTTAGCGGGCTCCCTTGCTTAGCCAACTTGTGAGCCAAGAACTTGTCCTATGTATTGTATACGGCTCACAAACACACACACACACACTAGGAACGTTGGAAGCATTGCGAGCTTCCATTATGCTCTTCATGCAATTGCAATAATGTGCAGAAATTGCTTTCCACTTGACGTCTTGGCCATGTTCAATTGGCTCAAATAAAAATTCTAGCAAAAAGAAGAGAGACCCAAGCTCATGATAGCCAGCATTAGATGTGCATTATGTGCTCTGGTTTCAGATATTCTAATTTTGCCAGCGATACGAGCACTTGACATGAAATTGCTTTCAAAGGCACTGCACTATGGGGAAAAATCCAAATTATCGGGTATTAATTAATAACTTAAAAACTAAGCCAGATTTTTTGATCCGGTTTTTGTATTATTAATATGTATACCATCAGAAATATATTTTAGAAAAATGGGCGTGTCACCGCCCACCCAAAAAAAATTTATTAAAATTTTGTATTAAAAATTATTTTTTTTTTTAAGAATTTTGCTTGTTCATACTTTAAAATAATAATTTTAATTGAAAACAATCGAACTTTCATAAAATCGAAATTAGTTTTCTTCAGTTTCGAGTTCCAAATCAGCCAGAAATATTGATCCGCTAAAAAAATTCGGGTTCTTCAACTGATTTAATTGTGCCTTCAACTTTACATAATACAATACGTACAACTTCATTAGACAGCGACCTTTATGCTTTCAAACTCTTTTCTAAAGATTTGCCGAAGAAATAATCTGATCAGATGTATCCATTGTTAAAAACCATCAGCGAAATTATGGATTCTGCTCTCATGCTCTCATGCATGATGAAATTAGTCTGATTTATAGACCTGGTTGGGCAAATCAGACGCTTCCTTACAAAAAGCCTACAGGATGAACAGTACTTTCCATAATCTGCCTCAAATGAACAATTATTTTTATAAACATTTGCTGTCATAGGCAGTCATTCATAGTTGTCAGCTAGTTTTTGTTCCTGCTGCATTTCTTCCATTTGTAATTTATATTTTGGCAAAAAAAAGCGGCTTTTGCTTTTTTAATATCATTTATAAGTTGAATCAATATTAGTCTTATTTAGTTTCAAAATCACAATTACTATTTCTTGGTTAGAGTTGCCTTTTTCATTGAGCCAAATATCACACAGGTCAGCTCATAGTCACCTGCTAAAAATTGATTTGCGCCGGTTGTGCGCAAAAGTGCACATTGAGACAAAGGCACTAAGATCCCAATTGATTACTCTATAACATGCAATTGGAATTACACTGGTGCGCCCTGGTGGCTGTTTTATATGTCTTTGCAAAGTTTAATTTTATTTACAAGAAATGAAATTTGACAACATTTGCTAATTATACAATAAATGATTAAAATAAGTTCAAACATCAATTGGTTTTTAAGCCAACGCATAGTAGAAGCCCTAAAAATTCATATCCTTTTTAAATTTCTCAAAAATAATGTCTGGTCATTGAATAACGATGATTTGAAAATCGGCTAACACAAATTGTAAGCTGAAGGCAAATGCTTTTCGAAGATAACAGCTGACTTTAACAGCTGTTAGGCTTAACAGTGGACTGTTATTCAACATTTTGGGTACAGTACCTTAAAGTTTGGAGTTTTATTAAGATGTTAACATAAAAAAATTATAAATTTTCATACTTCGCAAAAATGACTAAATACCCGAAAAACGGCAAAATTCCCCATAGTGCACTGGCAAGCGGATATACAATATAAATTTCGAATAATTCGCTGAGGAAATGAACAGATGAAGTTTGTTTGCGGCAGTCGAACGTAATTGTTCTTAAAATGAATTGACTTTTATAAAGTTTTAGATATATAAACTGAAATAATTTGAAAAAAAAAAATATATATATATATATATTAGCAGAAGCTATAACTGAATTTGCTCTTTAGCTAACAAATCTGATTACAAAGCAGGCTTAATTTGTCTTATTTTTTATTTTTTATTTTTCTTCCCTTGTTTTAATACATAATTCACTTTATAAATATTATAAAATTATTATGGCAATATTATATTTTGGGAACCTATTCAGCGTAATCAGACACTCATATAACTCTATAAATAAGCTTTAATTAAATCTCAATTAGCTTAAAATAATATATTTAACATAGGCTTACCGCGCATGACATTAATCTCTTTATAATAGCTAACTAATTATGTAATCCCATATTGAATTAAGCTCTTAAATTACGGAAATAATTGGTCCAAAACATAGACAACCTACAACGCACACCACATGACAGCATTGCATACACAAACACATTTAAAGCAATTTACACAACTGAGCCTTAAAAAAGACATAAATATATATAGCATATGTATATGTATATATAATGATATTAGTCTGCACTTTGAGCTGTGGAGAGAAATACGAGTAGTAATATAATAAGTAGAGCATATTGTGCAACTAGCTCAGAGTGAATAATTTGGGTTAGTTGGATTTCGGTTCGATTTCATTTCGTTTTTTTTTTTTTTTTTTTTTTTTTTTTTGTGAATGGGTAAATGTGAACAGGCAGGCGAAAGATACTTATACATATAGACAGAGAAAGCGAGAAAGAGCGTGACATTTGCTTATATAAAGTAGGAAAAAAAGAGAACACAAGTTATGGGCCCAACATCAACATTACGATATTTTTCATTACATAAATTATTTTATAGTAGACATATTTAGTACTCTTTCTTTTTTATTTTTTTGCTCTTTTATAGCAGACATGTTGGCTAGTTCACATAGTTCACATAAAAACAACATTTAGTATTTTTTTTTTTTGTACTCTGTACATCCGTCCGTCACTTTGCTAACTCGTAATATATTTTCTGGGTCACACACACACTCTCATATGGACGCGTATGGGGGTGTTGGGGACTTTGGCCAAATACAGAGTTCTAAAACAACAAAAAACAGCTTGCATAATCGCCTCTAAGTAGGCTTTAAACGAACACAATTATATTGATATTCATATAATAAAAACGAAATATCAAATATACGAAATATATGAAATATATTAAATTAAAAATGTATTACAACAACAACAACAAACGGGGCAGAACAACAATATAAAATTACAATAATAACAACAATTATAATATATTCATATTTATATATATATATATTTTTTTTTTTTTGTTGTGGATATATATGTTGTTGGATATAAATATATATATTATGCAGGTGCAGCAACTAGTAAAATTGCATTTTGCATGACTTAATTTTTGTTTTATTGTTTTATTGATTTTATTGAAGGTTTCCAAGAGCCATGAATGGAAGATGATTTAAGTGAATTATGTATATACTGTATATATTAGAGATAAATTCATTTGAAGAAATGTTTTATTTATGAATTTACTGTAATTATTATGGCACGAATGCTTGCCAAAAATTTGATAGCCTGGGCGTTGTTCTCTATTCAAATGTCATCTTCGTTGCAGCGAGCAAAGGTCTGTTATCGAAAAGAATATCAAATGAGCCTCTATGTACATGTAAAATAGATGCACAAGCTTAAACATATTATTTCCATAATAAATATGACGCTTCCAATGTAAGCAAGCAGAATTATTTTAAGACATTCTCTCTGCCGGCTTTGCAGTACTTGTTTTTCCATTTCAAACTGATAGTAAAATCTCTGTTACTGCATTTAAGGCAGAGCTATACCATTACGTCGTATGCATTGGCAGACTCATCAACTAATACTACTATTTAAAAAAACTCCAATTCTGCATTGCTAACATAGCAGAAGTGCATAGTGGCAATTGAGTTGCTTTATATGTTTCTTGAGCTGCCAGAGCCATTATAAAATATTTCTGACATTTTCATTCTAATACATAATCTAATCTTCTTGAAATATATATACATATATGACTATACATACATCTATTTAATCACATTTGTTTATATTATATTTCAAGCTCTTACTTGAATGCAATGCAACAATGAATCTACTCTAAAGGATCGTTCAACGATAAATTAAATTGCGCTTTTCACCTAATTTGCATTCACTGCACTGCATTTATGAAAATGTATTTGAATATTACGCTTAGCATAAATTTATTTAGGATATATACATAATTTCACTTGAATGAACCAATATTCAGCCGGAAGCACTTCAAATATTTGCGGCATTCTGGCCGAACGAATTGTGGTAAAGCTTTGCAATTTAGTTCGAGGCTACAATTAAAATTTGTAAATTGCTGATTAAAGTTGGTGGATTTAAATGTGAATTTTATTTTTGTATCGTTTCGTTTTTTTTTTTTTTTTTTAATTTTTGATTTATTTTTACATGGAGAAAGCAAAAACATAAATGCACACAAACAACAATAATAACGCAAATTAACTAAACAACAAGTAACAGAGGAAACACAACAACAACAACAACAACGAAAACATTTCTCTAACACATAAATTATTTTTAGCGCATTTCTCACAAATCAAAAAGAATAAATATATATATAGAGCAATATATATATATATATATGTGTATGCACTTGGTTTGTCTCTGTTTTATATAAATTATATGAAAGTAAAGCTAAATGGCTAATGGCAGAAGCAGAGCAGAGTAGCAGGTGCTGCTGCTGCTGCTTCTATGTTTTTTTTTTTTGCCCTGATGATAGGTGATGAAAGGCAGTGGGTGTGGCGGGGCTAACATTTCGCATTACTGCAATCTTTTTATTTTTGTATTGATTTTTTGTTTTAGTTATTTGATTTGGATACGAGTTTGATTTAGATTTGTGGTTTGAATGACCCATTTTGGAAAACTTACCCATTCGGACATTTCGTGCGTATCAGCATTTCGATGATGATAATTTAATATTAAAATCGTTGACACAACGGATGAAGCTACCATAAACATTATGCAATTGAAATATGTACCTGTTGGTTGGTTGGGCGTGTTGTCATTTTTTTATATATATATTATATTGAAACAAATATTCATATAAATATATATATATATATATATATATTTATATATGTGTATGCAAGAGGAGCATAGTTTATATTTTCAATCGTTTATCGTTGGGTGTATTTGTGTGATTTTTCAATGTGGTGCAAATATGGGTTTTCATTGGATTGTGTATTGTTGTTTGTTTATTTGTTTGATTAGTTTTATTAGTAGTTGTTTTTGTGTGTGTGTCGAGCATAGTTCAGGGTAGCATATTTCGTTCAGAATTCATTCAGTGTTTCATATATATTATTGGTTTAGCAAAAGTTATATAATTGATTTTTTTTTTTTTTTTTTTTTTTTTTTTTTTTGAAAGAAAGAAAAAAAGGCAGAGAGATATATACAAATATTTGAGTTAGTATTTTTATATGAAATGCATCAAAATCTTTGCAATTTACGTTTAAGACTTTCTTAATAGATTTTCTAGGGAAAAAATATATTCATATTTTTTAAAAGACACACACAATTAATATTTTTAGTGATTATATATAGAATTAGACACTCAAAAACTGAATTAGATAGTTTAAATTGAACAATAGAGTTAGGTTATATTGTATTTAAAATTTTTAAGAAGTTTTTTAGGTTAAATATTTCAATATAAATTGGAACAAAGTTAAACTGGCAGTATTTTTTTTTTAGTAATAATTTTAAAGACATTAATTTTAGAGATTAGAGAATATAGCTCAATTGGTTGTAATTCAAATAATTATTTTGTATGGGTTGTTTCTTAAGCAAATATGAGTTTGTTTCAATTATGAAAACTGTCTAATAAGGGATGGCATAATTAATTGCATAATAGAATCGATTTTGAGAATTTTTCGTCTTTATTGCTTTCAAGAAACATCCGATACAGAATGGCATATCATTCGATTGGAAGTATTATAAATGGAATTGATTTATCACAACCCAAAAAGGATTGATAATATAGCGTGCAAAAAACTCGTTTTCAAATGTGTGTGCATGTTATCAAACCAACTCGTGTGTTCTGTGTGTCATAACTGCAAATTACGAGTATTTATTGGGAAATTTCATAATAAATTCTCTTTAAAGCTTTTATTTTTTTTTTTTTTTTTTTTAGTTTTTAGTTTTCTTTCATTTAGTTGCATTTAGTAGATTTTATAGTTTCTCTACGGATTTAAGTTTTTTTTTTTTATTTTATGTTTAGCATCAGCTTGCGATTTCTTTCTGCACTTTAAAGTCAAATTGATTATTTAACTTTAAAGCCAAAGAAACTGCTTGAATAAATCACAAAAAAAGCTGATCCAAGGATTTTCTCAGTTTTTAAAATGGTGTGTCAAAGTTTTAATATTATAAGATCATCGGATTTTAGTTGATTATTAAAATCGTTTTAGAAATGCATGAATATATATGAATGTAACTTCAATAGCAACGTTAGAGTTATGATAGATATAGATTTATATAAGTTTTTATATGGTTCTATATACTGTGAACTGTAAACAGAAGAACACACGAACTCAAAAGCAAAGTCGAACGTAGACACAGCGCAACAAAACAAGTATATTTATATATATATATATATATGAGGATATTACAAGAATTACATAGATATGCATATGTATATATAGAACATATATATATATACGATAACTGGTTAAGGAAATGTGGTAAACAAAATGGTCTTACCTAACAGTGGCACGGCATCTGAGGTGGCGGGCATTGTCTCGGCAACCATATTAAGGAACACGGTCAACGAAAGCAAGATCGTAACGCCTAGATATAGAAAACGAATATATATGGTTTATTATGTATGTAATGTGGCATTTAAGTATCTATTTAATATGCATAGAATATGAATTGCAATTAAAGTAAATAAATAACTATATTTTAGCTAGTTTTCAGTTTTAGCATATATTAATTTTATGGTCAAAGCCAACTAGAAACTTAGTTAAGCTATAATGAATATCGTTAAAAAGTGCCTTTCCTATATCCATCATTGCCTGTCAAGCTCGCACTTCAACTACTTAAAGTTCTGTAAGGAGCCCATCAATAACTGTTTATGATATTCAAATTTGTCTGCTTTCCGGCTACACCACACCGTCCGTCCCCCATTTGAGCTGCATAGCTCATATTTTCGTAGCCCCGTCAAGGGCTGCTTTCAATAGTTTGGCTCATCTTTTTCACCCTCAGCTCATGGCGTCATCAACGCCCAACAGCAGCGACGCTCTGCTCACAGTAATAACATCTAATGTGAGACGTCAGTCAGCCAGTCAGTGAGTCAGTTAGTCGGCTCCAGGCCCGTCTAGCTGCTCTCTAAGCACTCATCAACAGCAAGAGAAGGCCGTTTTTTGTTTATTTTTTTTTTTTTTTTTTTTTTTTTTTGAACTGCTGCTGGGTTGCCTGTCATTATTGTAAAAAGCACTTGGCAAATACTTTTAAAAGCGCCTCAAGAGCTGACAAGTATTTTTTTATGGCATAGCAAATTCATATGAAAATATTATATTATCTATTCAACTAAATATGCGGGAATTAACTAGATAAATTTTTTAATTGAAGTTGAATGAGAAATAGGTCAGTAGAGAAGAGCCGTTGAGGCGAAGAAGTGAAGTTTTGAAGTATTTTTTATTGAACTCAATTATTTATTAAATTTTAAAAATATTCTAATTTTTTTCTGTAGTTTACAAATGTATTGAGAATTGTATGGTAAAAACATTTTCAATATTTAAAATACGGCTTAAGCACATTAAAAAATTTCAAGAAATATTTGGTTAAATTTTTTCTTTTTTGCTTACTAATAAGACTTTTAAAAAATGAATAATAAATATATAATATAGAGGAGAGTTGCTCACCCAGCGACAGCTTTTCACCCGAATCCGGAGGCAGTGTAAATCCGAGTAGAGCCATGGATGCAATCAGCACACAGGGTATAATCAGATTAAAAAAATAGTACAATGTACGTCGTCGTATGATAATGGCAAATGTGATGTCTATATACGGTTCCGGGCAGCAATTGTAGTAGATCTCATTACGTTTACCAGGCACACCTAGGAGCAGCGCATGCACCGCATAAAAGATCAGGATATGTATTAGTAAAGACAAACTCTCAATTTGCACATAAATCAGTTTCTCGTGTTCGTTTTTCTGTTTTTCTCTTTCTCGTGTCAACTTGGGCCATTGTCTGAGCTTTATGTCTAAATTGAGCATGGCATACAGGCAAGAGAATAAGTAAATAGTATATATGTATATAGAAAGAGAGCGAGATATATATTTAGATAGAGAAAGTATATTTGGTAAAGCGTGTGAAGAGTAGAAGAGTATTGAAAAGCGTTAAGAAATTTGAGAAAACTTTCATGTCTTTGTGTGTGTGTATGTGTGTTGCTTAGATTATGAATAGGTTGAATAGCTGATAGGAGAGTACGAAATGATATATGCATTAGGTATGAAAGCTTTAAGAGACTGTGTGCATGCTGTGGTTTTCTTCAAGTGTAGTCAAGTTCTCAGTGGGAGTGGCAGTGGGAGAAGCTGTGCGAGGGGGTGTGCGAGTGGGTGTGCGAGTGTGTGGGCGTGTGTATGCTTTTATGCCCTACTGTAGTTTCTGGGCGAAAAGTTTTATTTGCATACGAGCGAGTAACTAATTTGAAGTAAGCGCCGAGACAAACATGTTTCCACAAACTTTTATCACTTTTGCTTGAGTTGTTCGAGCAACAAGCAAAAGTTAGTTAAAGCAATGCAAACGCTTAACGCTCACAATTTGAGGGCTGATTTTTGAAGACTCAACACAGCTATCAAATCTATTTATCTATCTATATTTAGATGTGTGTGTGTGTGTGTGTGCTTGTATATAGATAACTGTAAATATGCTTTAGCAGGTAAAGCCTATCTCTTAATTGCCAACTTAACTTTCATAAACTCATGCCCTCCAAACATGCCAGAGCATTGAAAAAGTTTGGCATATGCCAAGGATTGGACTAAATTATGTGCTGCGCCGGTCTCGACTTAAGCATAGATTACCAGCGCGGATTACACTGACAGCGCACAAAGTATTTAAAAATTATCCTAGCAAATTGTGGAATAGCTGTGGGAAGCTTCCACGAAAAAATATTTTTGCATAAACTGGCAGCCAAAGGCGATTGCCGCAAATTCGCATTGAAAAAGGAAGCAGAAAGATTTAAAAAAAAATGCTGAAGCAACAACGAAAAAAATTTAAAAGCCGGGCAAGAACTTAAGCAAAACTCCCAAAAATTAAGCAGTAACAAAGAGAAATATATATATATATATATATGTATATATACGTATATAGAAAAACAAAGGCGAAATGAAATCATGAAAATGAGTATAAAAAGAAAAGCGTAGCACGTAAATGCAGCAAAAGCAAAAAAAAGGCGAACGAAATAAAAAGACGCAGGCGAAATTTGTTGCACAAACTTTCTCAGCACTTTTGTGTGTTGTGAACTTTTGTGGCCAGTGTTGAGTAGGGAACTTTTTTTGTCTTCCTCTTCTGTGATTGTGTGCAACTGCTAATTTATAGTGTGTGTGTGTGTGTGTGTGTGTGTGTATTTGTATTTGTCTTTTAATTTCTTAATTGGTTTGGTGCGTGGTTGAAAGAGCCAAATCTCTTTCACTGAACAAAAGTTCAGATCTATGTGGTTGACTGTGTATGTGTGTGTGTGAGAGTGTGTGGGAGAGTGTGTGAGTGTGTGGGTGAGTGTATGGTTGGGTGGCTGGCTGTTTAGTTGGTGTTTATGTGGGCGTGCGCAATTCAGCTGCCTTAGCATTTTATGCGGAAAAGTGCAATTTACGCTTCTATGTGCAAGTTCTGCTCGGTTCCTTTTAATTTCTAACATTTCCCAATTCGAGTTTTTATTTCATTCTAGTATTTGCCAGCAGAAGTTGTCTTAGCATTTCGGGGTGGAAGTAATCAAAACTAATGTCAAAAACCATTTGAGAATTACAAAAAGACGCCAATGAATTGGCCAATGGATAATGAAAAGCAATTAAAGAGCTAACAAAAAGGGCAGCATAAAAGGAACGTTATAATAGTAGATACTTAATGGGGATATCTTCTCTATATAAGGTATAGTAGTATTTTCACTATGTTTTCAAATCACCTGCGGCTGGGCTTTACTTAAAAGCTATATCAAATGCTATTTTATATGTATATATTTGTATGTATTATTATTTCTAGGCAGCATTCATTAGAGTCTTAAGAGCACTTGCAGTTCTAAACTGTTTTAGTTCATGCCATAAGAGCTTCGTTTAAAAGAAATAAATTTAGAGATATTTGAGAGAATTTGAGAAAAATTTCTAGGGGGTTGCATACACGGGCCAGGCCTTACCTCATACATAGGTTTATTTATCTTTGAACTACGCGCCAGTGGGCGTGGCATAGCCTAGACTAGCTACAAAAAACTAGATGCCAAACTATGCTACGCCACTGACACGTACTTAAACAATATTTGTTGTTGTTTAAACTAGTTTAAACGAAACGTTTACGCGGCTATTTCGGACTTGAAAAGTTAAAGCGCCCAAGTTTTGATGATAGCTGATTGATATTGATTTTCATTTAATAATTTGTTGATAGAGTGAGTGAGTGGGAGAACACTGGATAAGCGTGTGATTGTTTTTTGAGAGAGAGAGAGTATTAAACAGTTGTAGAGTAAAGCTTAAAGAAGTTTAGTTGGGGTTTGCTTAGTTTGACAGGGTTCAATAGATGCCGTACTACATTCCGTATTCGATGGCCTCGAAATATAAATACATACATAAATATGATAAATGCAAGTTATTAAAATTAAGATGTGTTCAGAACAGTGATGTGAAACGTCGCCAATTGATTGAAGCTGCCTGCGTTGGCGCCTACCAACACTGGCACAACAATCAACGGCTCAAAATATAAACGTTATTTACTTCTTTTTTCTTTTCATTTTTTCATACAGTCTTAGTTTCGAACGGAACGAGTTCGGAACTTAAGCGCGCAACCTGAACCCTGCGTCGGTTGAGTGAGAAATGTCGAATGCCATGTTTTTGTTTCAAGATTTCAGTATTGTAGGTAGAGTACTAGACAAGTATCATGAAAGTCTTCAGGCTTTAGGCCAATGTGTGGGATAATAAGTTTTGCCTCTATCCAGGCAGACGAGAAATATATTCATTATTGTTTCAAGTGGATGACAGTGCCAATGCTTTGGCAGTCATTTCTCAATTTTTCTAATGTCTATGTTTACGTTGTATTTCAAGACAGATAGACAGAGAGAGAAAGAGAGGGAGACAGTGAGGGTAAGTGACAGAGAGAGAGAATGTGAGTTGGAGAGAAAATTGCTTGACATAAGCAACGGATGCCCCCGCTCTAAAGCCAGTTTTGTCTTTATATTTCTATTTTTTTTTTTTTTTTTTTCAAAAGAATTGTTTATCGTTGTTTTCTTGTTCTTGTTCTTGCATAATTTTCGTTTTGTTTCTGGCATTGGCTTACTCACCCAGTAGTTCCCACTCGCCGTTGAGCACGTAACTGCTGATATCACCGCCAGTTTCATCTTGTAATTGCAAATCCAGCTTTAGTTACAAATGGATAATAGGGGGAGAGGGTAGAATAATATAAATATATATATATATCGCTACGCCATCTCCACCTCAAACATAACAAATAAATAATCATTTGAAATCATAAAAAAAAAAAAAAAAACAAAAGATTTGATATAGTTTTGTTTGTTCTTTGTAAGCATAACAACTACGAGCTGTGTACTCCCTTGGTTGCCTTGCTTTTCGCCCTCTCGCAAATTGACTGAATCAAACCTGAAATCCATCATAGGTCCAGCTGCCGAATTTCATTTCGCAGCGCTGATCATCAAATGGAAACCATGTGATATCTATTTTACACGTCGACTTGAATATGCCGGGCGGCACATAGAGACAGGAGCCGTTGTTGCGCACCACGACGTTCGTCTGGTAGGTGCCGTCGAAACCCTCGTCGGCGCTGTTGTACATCAGGACGTCTGGCTTCCAGATGCGATGCGGCGGTATTCGCAGATCCTTAACGCCGCCATAGTCGGACGTATTCCAGCGCAAGTTCATATCGTTCCACTCCAGTTTTAGCCAAACATTCGTGACCAGCAATTGATTTTTCTCGTCCTGCAACGACAGCAAAAACAGAAATTTCATTACAATTTCATTTAATATTCAATTAAAAAGAAAATAGAAACTATAAACAGAATTAACAGTTTAAGCGAAAAGGACATTATAATTAACATAGGATTTGGATATAAATATTTATAAGTGCTGAATGAAGACAAAGAATTTTTTTTTTTCAATATTTGTATTTTGAAATATTATTTAATTATCTAAATATTAAAAAAATATATATTTAAATCCCAATGTCAAGCCCTATTCATCTCTTTTACTTCTGTATTAACTTTTTCATATATAAATATTATTTTGTTATTATTAATTATATATTATAATTATATATTAATTAAATTATTAATAATATCCATTGCTGACAATGACAGTTGACCAAACATTATTAGACCAACATTATTAAAGCCGCATCGCTTTAAGGTATTATGCAACAAATCGTCGAGTCCATTCGCAATAAGCTCAAATATATTGCTATATATAATGAGGGCAGCCCTTTGGGCCACGAGCTTTTTCATGAGCCACCGGAACTATTGCATAATTGATGATTGACGGGCGAAAAGCGTTTCAATTTACAAACAGCTTTAATCAAGCGAGTTAAATTTTTAAATACGCGCTAACCAAATGCTGCTAAAAAAATTAATATATATATATATATATATATATATATATATATATATATTTTCCCCAGGCGCGTGGTCCAATAACCAAATCCGTGCATTACAATAAAAAAAAAAGGGGTTACAGCAACAGCACAGCAAAGACAAACAGCAACTGGCAAACAATTGTAAAAAATGCATACAGCGCACACTGGGCGTATGTGTAATTTACAATTAAATGCTTGAAATATTCAGCAGCGCGCAAGCCGCGTACCAAAAATACCCAAAAACCCAAATCTCTGGGCGCTTAACTAACGTCAGGCCAGGGGCACTGCATGTGTGTGTGTGTGTGTGTGTGTGTGTGTGTGTGTGTGTGTGTGTGTGTGTGTGTGTGTGTGTGTGTGTGTGTGTGTGTGTGTGTGTGTGTGTGTGTGTGTACTTGTGCTAGTCGTGCCTGGCATTTCACAAATATTTTGACCAAACAATTTCCGGGTATGAACTGTGCGCAACTTGCAAGTGCAATCACAAAATGCGCCAAGCTACAGCAGCAGCAACAACAATTGAAAGCATCAACAACAAAAACAACAACAGCAGCAGCAGCAGCTATAACAACAACAAATGGCACAAAATTGCGACAGAAATGCGGTAAAATGAAATGGAGCAATGGCCACGGAAAGTCAAGCCTGGGCAAGAAAGGCCAGCCCAGGGCACAGCTGTGTGGTACCAGGCCAGGCCAAAAAAGAAGTCCTGCCCGCTGCCTAAGGGGCGTGTCCAAACTGCAGTCATCAATATGTATTGAGCAGAGCCCGGAGTAACCATAAAGGGGAGTATATTACGATTGTGCAACGGTCTGCAGCAAAAGCTGAGGACAGAGCGGCATAACTGATTCTCCAATAATATTTTGGGCTTTGATAGAAAGCGCAAGACAGAATTAATATTAGAATGTGTTTCTGTTGCTTTCTGTATAGCGAACAATCTGGTCTATATATCTGTGAGTCTCTTTATATGTATGTTTATATATTTAGATGTGTCTATCACTGCCTTGGCTTTTCAGACTGTCTGTTTACGTGTCAGCCTATCTGTCTGTCTATCGATCTAAAACATTTGTCTTTGTTCCTCTTTTTCTTTCTTTTCATCTGTTTGTCTAACTGTCAGTTTATCAGTTATCAGTATATTTATCTATCCATATGTCAGTATATCAATCGAACGGGTTGTCTCTACATCTGTCTTCATATCAGGGCATCGCAATGATCATCTGTCAAAGACAGATAAGGAGAAATAAAAACATACCGATTAAATGAAGACAAAAACAGATAAAGAGAGATAGATGTATGAATGATAAATACAGTCGAGTCTCGATAATTCGTACGCTGCTAAATCGAAAATCGCGCTAAATCGAAAAAATTCTAGCCCCTTGAAAGAAGTTCGTTCGCAATAATTCTCGATAATTTAAATTTCTGCGTAAATCGAAAAAAAAAACGAATCTCCTTGCCATTTTGAATTATCGGGATTGTCCTGCAGTATATAATTTATTTGACATTTATTTACAAATATAAATATACAAAGCTATCTCAAGTATTTTTTTTTTTTTTTATAAAAATGTATTTATTACATAAATAAAATCACATATATAAAACGAGCAACCAATTTACTACATTTGCGAAGTATCTCAAAGTATCCAAGTTGTATCACGAAAAACATATTTTTCCTTTTTTGGCGCTAACAAAATCGAACTGCTTGCAAATAAAAAAAAAAAAGGGCTCACAGAGTTGCTTTCAATTCAGGATGCGGCAAGAAGTGTGCACAGGACACGTAATATTGCGGTCATAACAAACGCAACAGCAGCTGCAGTTCGTTTGCTCTCTCTCTCTCTCTCTCTCTTACTCCCCCCTCTCAATATATATGTATATAGCTATCTCTCTCTCAATACTGCCATAACATTATTGCACTTGAGTATAGCTTCCATTTCACTTAGTATACTATATATACCCCACACAAGCAGAACCGCAAAGTACGTTATGCTTCCTGGTCCCCGGGGTGTGTTTGTATGTGTGTGTGTGCGTGTCTATGTGAATGTTTGTTTGTGTGTGTCCAGCTTCAACCTAATCAAATTTCGTTTTTCAACAAATTACAAAAGAAAATTGGTTTTTGTGCGTTCCGGTTAGTGGGTTATTACTGTGCTTCGCTGCATGCTGCATAGTGGGCTGTGTTGGGCCGAGGGGGCGTGGTAGCGTGGCCAGTCGCATTATTCGCCTTTTGGTGGCTCAATTTACCAGATTGTTGCAGTCGCGCATTTTGGCGGTGCTTAGCGCAAATTGTTATTGCCTTTTGTATAGATTGGCCCAAACATTTAGCGTTTTATTACACTTTTTGTATTTAGCTGGAAGTGTTGCCGGAGTTTGAAGCAATCGATTTTGATATTTTACTTAAGCTGAAAAACTTTATTCCAACGAAGCTTATAAGAACTTTTATTTATGACAGAAATTTCGTTTTGATGATATTATTATGCATGAAGCATGAAGCATGGAAGGAAGTTTTTGGCAGGCAAAACAAAGTAATAATTTAATAATATTTCCTTTGTGTTGCAATTTATTTATTTACAAAAAAATAAATAAAAATAAAAATAAAAATAGAAATAAATAAAAAATAAACAAATTAAATATGAAAAAGTAATTGAACAAAAAAAGTCAAATAATTCACTTAATCTTATTCTTCATATTTAGTTTAATATTCAATTTAAGCTTATATTAAATAAAGTTACATTCCACACAAAAATTAAATGCAGTTTATTTAATTTTCTTAAACTCAGCATATAAAATAATTGAAATAAAATTTAATCATATGCTACGGCATAATCTAAACACAAATATTAAATAACAGAATTTTTCTTTGGTCCAACTATTTTTAAAAATAAAAGTAACAAAACCATAAAATTGCAAACGTTGCCTAAAAGTACAGTTGTTTTTATTTCTTCTTAACCTCAAACTTAAACTATTTTAAAAATTAATTTTAATTATGTCTCATAGCAATTGAGAGCTTTGCGAAATAGTAGAATTATTTTTCAATCTACGTCTTTTTCCTAAACTCATTATCTAATAGAATGAATGCCACAACTCATTTGGCCAAATGGCAACTTCCTGCTCGCAGCTAACACCAATTATTTGGTTAAGTTTCAAAGCATTCTCTAGACACCACACACACACACACGCGTACACATACTCCCAACTCGAAATTTCTATTTGCATGCACATGTTCATTTGCAGAACTTTCAACACAATTATAAAGCTGAATGTGAGTAAAAAGCAAAAAAAAAAAAAAAAAAAGAAAACGGTGCACAGAAAATGAATGAAAAATTGTGCAGAAAAATGTATGTTAAGAAATAAAAGCAGAAGAAGCAAAAAAAAAAAAATTTCTGCTTCAAGTTTAATTAAAATAAAAATGTGGGCACAGAGGCGTGGCGCAGGCAAAAAGCCAGACGAATGCGAAAATGTTAGCCACAGAAATTGTGGCGCTTATTTGTCGTCGCCTTCGGTGGCCTCTGTAGTTGCCTTTGTTGCTACTGTTGTTGTTGTTGTTGTTGTTGTTTTTGCTGTTGTTGTTGCATGCATGCAAAACAGCAGACAGTTGACGGGGAGAGTGGGAGCATGAGAGTGACGCAGTGGTATAGGCACATAGGGTGCTGGCATTTCTTTTTTTTTACGTGTGTGTGTGTGTGTGTTTGCAGTGTAGTGTAGACGCGAGCATCGAGCAACAGACGTAACATAAACGAGGCTTATTTCCATTCAAAAAGCACCAGCGTATGCATGCCACTCGCTCGCTCGCTCTATCTCTCTGTCTTCCACTGCTCCTCTCTCGCTTGCACGCTCTATGACTATTCTTTTCTCATTCACACTGCGCTCTTTCGCTGTGGCAGTTGTTGAATTTGAAATGAGCGGCGAAAAAGAAATAAAATAACAGCAACAGCAAACGGCAAAATTATTACACAGGCAAGTTGGCTCTGCCCAGAAGACAAGTTTTTGGCTGGGCTTATAATTTGCATATATTCCATTCACCCACGCACACCCACACCCACGCACACACTCCAACTGCAGCAGTTCATTGACTCGCGACGCGTTCGGGGAATTTAAAAGCAGCGAATAAAAAATATGTAGCATAAAGCGCGGCGCGCATTCCCCACGCACACAGCCACACACACACACAGAGGTACAGGCGGGCACACGCACAGTCGAGCCTAGTTTCTTATTGTCCCATGCACTAAAAAAAAAAAAAAAAAAAGGCAAGTGTAACGGCTTGCTACTTGCTCGAGTTCATTACTCATTTTCGCTGATATCCGTTGATATGACCCCCGCCCCCCTCGCCTGGTGACTCTAGGCGCCTTGCTCTCTACTTAATCACTTTTCGTCCTTGTCATTGGCTCATCTTATCTCTCGCTCGCACTACTTTTCTCCGCCCTTCCCCACTCTCTATCTCTCTCTCTCTTTTTGTGTTTTTTCCTGCTCTCTCTTTCTTTCCGTTTGTCTGCTGCTCATTGACGCCAATTAATCTGCGCCTCGCTTTGTCTGCGCCTTTTAATTAATGCGCCCGGGAGTTGTTTTTCTTGTTGCTCTTTACGTTTCGTTTTTGTCTTCATTTTATTGTCTTTTTTGTTTCTACTTCATTCTGTTGCTTTTCATTTGGTCTTAAGTTACGTTTTTTGCCCGCATTTTCTTGGGTGTTGCGCTTATTGCCCTCTTTCATTTGTCATTCCGCATTTACCGCAGTTGCACTTAATGTATTTATTTGACTTTTACAACAAAAATAGTCACATCAGGTGTTGCCCCCATAAAGGCAGGCACCGAAGGGAATAGTGGCTGACTATTCAGTGAATAGGCCACATTTAAGGTATAGTTGAATTAGAAGTAGCTGATTAAGTGTTGAATAAGATTGAAGACTGAATAATTGTTGAATCTAGAAGAAGTTATTTGATACCTGAATAAAACTAAGATTAAATGGAAGTGAAAAGAGATTTATTTTGTGTGGAGCAAAGATGTAAGAAAAGATTGCTTGCCTTGCCTTTATCTAATATAAATGTCCGCTATATAAATATATAAACATTTTCAAGAAATAATCAACTGTTGTAAAACTGATGTAGAGCTTTAACTGTATTTTATCAATTGTTCTTTTACTTATAATTAACTATTATACTTCATCATCACTATCTTCTTTCTTAAATGTGTGCTCTCTAGAACTGCATTTATAATTTAAATTAAGTTTTTGTTTTTACCTAAATATTAAATTTCTCATGTCAGACAATATATATTTCCAATACACAAATTTATTTATTTTCTACTATATGTGCTATATAATTTATTAAAAACAATATAATTATAAAAGTTATTTTTAAAATCGATTTTCAATGCAAACACGTGTGTATTTTCTACAGGTAAAAATTAATAGAAAATATGAGAGCAAAAGAACTTTTCAGGCATGCTACGTGCGCTTTTAAAATGCAATTAAATCGAAGCGTGGGCGACTGGCAAAGGCATGGCCCTTTTGCATATTTTAAAAGGGAACAGCAAGCGAGCGAGTGTGAGTGTGTGTGCGTGCCTTTGTCTGTCTGTGTGTGTGTGTGTGTGATTGAGCCGATGTAAGCCTGCTCTCATCGAAGGCAAACACAGTGGCCTAGTGGAGGAGCTGGCAAGAAAATGCGAGCATGGTTGAGAAAGAGATGGTGAAGAGGGAAGGGGGGAGGGGCATGGAGCATGGCGATATGGAGATGAGAGCATTCAGTGTATAGGCTGAGTGCTTGAGGCTCGGGCTAGGGCGTGGCAGGGCGGTCTACCAACATGTGTTTATGAGCATGAATAGCAAACATTTGAAACTCCATTATCAAAATGACAGCTGCCGGCAAATATTTACAGCGCGGCACACATATTATATGCCAAGAAATATATGTGCATAAAATGTATATAATATATAAATAGATATATATATACATAGATATTAAGGAATATATGTATATATATTATATATGTATATACTTTATAAGCTCGATATCGAGCGACAACAAAGACAAAAAGCAATGCAAAGTGCGCTGCTGTGTGTTTCTCTGTATCTGTATCTGTGTATCTGTATTTGGGCTTTGTATCTTTCGGGTACAGTTAATTAAATTGCGCTTTTATCAACAGCTAAAAACACACACACACATTCAGACGCAAATACATATACATAGCCCAGTTTGGCAGTGCTTTTTTCAAGGACTCGACTTGACTTCCACAGTGAAGTGTTTACGTAATGTTTCGCTGGCTTAGCTGCTAAACCAAAAATGCCATTGTGGCCCATAAAGCTCATCAATTCGCAGCCGGGCTAAAACCAAATGCGCCTTGGCCCGAATGCCCCACTGGCTTCAATGACAATTACAGCCATTTGTTGCCAGGATTTGCAGCCAAACTATATATCTTGCGCTTTCCTTGGCCGCGTCTGCCAGGCCGTTAGAAGCGAATCAGCGCCCAAGCAGCGTAATGTCATTAACTAGAGAGCGAAAATAATGAACTCGAGCGTTTATCAGCAAATCAATTAAGTTTTACAATCTGAAATTTAGACTCAATGCGCCATTTGTTGACGCTGGTTAGGATTGCTGCGGATTTGAAAAGAAAGAGTTTGACTAACTTGGCTTAGATTATTGCGGATTTTAGAAGAAAGAGTTTGAATCCGTTGGCTTAGATTAACATTGCTGAACTACAGAGACTATTTTTAGTTGTGACTGAGTCAAGTTAAACCAAATTTAGACATTAAATGTTCACTTTGGTTGCTATGAAGTTTTCATAATTTATTCTGTGAGCTGTCCGCTTCGATATGTATGTAAAATATGTTAAGAGCTGTCCATATACGCACAGCTGCGGTAAGTACGCAATAATTAAGTATACTATTAATTGGCTTGCTCTCAAGGGACAATAACAATCGCGATCTCTCCTCCTATGTATATATGTATCCATATAGTAAATCTTTGACATTTTTGAGAAGCATTTACAGTCACTAAGCAATGCTCACTTAGGAGAGTCGGCTTAGTTTGATCAATAGCTAAAAATACACACACACGCACACACAAATACATAGACGTAGCCCAGTTTGGCTTCAATATGCTATGAAAATGAGCACGCATAAAAGAATTGGCGAGAAAACGGATCGAGTGAGATCCATACAAATATCACTCAAAAACTTAAATCTCTTATCAACTCTTAGATAATTCTTTAAATATTTTCAAATTTTTCAAATTATTAATATATGTATTAACAATTGCAGTAGCATTTCAAATGTAAATAAAGACCTCTTGATTGCTTGAAAGCTATGTAATAGGCAAAGGAAGAATTGGCGTAATAGATCTATTTAAGAGTTAATTCATATTGATTCATATTAAAAGAAATCAATTTATATATCAATTTATTTCATAGTTCAACCCAAGACTTTTTATCAAATAAGATTTCGGTATTATTTACATTAAACTGCAGTTATTTCAGTTTATAACAGGGGACTTGGCTTTAAATTAATTAAACGAAATTTTTTGTAAAATTAGAAAATTGACGTGCACATTTACCTCTTCAATATAAAATACAAAAAGCAGTTCCGTATATTTCTTAGAACATGTGCTTATCAGTTGATCACAAACTGTGATCATGCCATGGAAAGTCACTCACAAAGATGAGCGAACGTCTCAACCGAACTCTCGCGCAGTCGAGCAGGCAGATTATAAATTTAAAAAAATTAGGATCTTGCTTTCTCTAAGGCTTCAACTGCAATCATCTGTCTTAAGCTTTGATTTTTCCAAGTCGTTAAGTAAAAAAAGTTATATAAAATCAATGTAAGAGACGAGCTTTTATACTCCAACTTGTTCTAGCCGTCCATTACATATTTTTCCTGAGTAGATTTTTTGCTTAGGCTCAAGTCGAGTTAAGATCATTTGAAGGGGAGCTGTGTCTTTGGCTGTCAAAGTGTTGTCCCAATTTGGGACGATATAAGCAAAACACTCGGAAAGGCCATTGAGCAATGCTCTGGACATGGCTCTCTATGAGAATGTGTGTGTGTCACATTTTTTCGCCTTTCAAATTGTGAAAACACATACACACATATGTGATATATATGTATATAGAGAGATGGGAACGAGCTGCAGTCATTCGCACATGCAACAACATCAATCAAAGGGAAAGTGACTGCAGCAGTGGAAGCAGCACATGAAACCCAAAGCCAAATGCATTGAAAAATGTTGAAAACTATGCCAAGCATATATATATATGTGTGTGTGTGTGTGTATGTGAGGTGTCCCGTTTAAGTTGATGAAATGCATGTATGGAGGGAGCGCTTGCCAAAGAATCTGTTTGGCACCTTTGAGCCACACTCACACATAGACACACGACTGTAAGCAGCAAACGAAAACGAAGACCAAATTGACGCCAGTATGGAATTAGGCGAACATGGCAAATGGACAGGACGAGAGACAGCTAGTACACCGACGCTATAACTGTAATGGCAGCAGGAAGCCAGCAGGAGCCAGTTGTAAACAAACTGCAACATGATAACATTCTAATTTGAGAAACAGGTAAATAAAGGTGTGCTGCATAAAATACATAGCACACTTTTCAGGGCAGCTGCGCTGCGCAGCGCTGCGACGCGACGTTGCCTCAGCATTGTGTGCACAGCTCGTTAGGCGTTTGTGCCACTGACTGTGGATGCGAGCGAATGCTGGAATTAGAGATGGCAATTTGATGAATGCATTCAACACCACATCAGGCAGGGTTCCGAGATGACTAGCATATGGGTGCAGTCAATTGCTTCCCTTTACCTTCTGCCAATGACAGAGATAGTGTTTCATCAGAGATAGACGTAGCTGACTTTTTGGAGAGATTTAGAAATTCAAGAAGAGCACTTTCGAGAGTCATTACTTGATTGACTTCTGGCTGGGACCTTTAGAAGTAGATTTCTATAGACAGGTTTATTTTTACAGACAGACTATGAGAAATTTTAGTAGACATATACATTTTACAGATTCTCGGAGTTTCACTTTCAAAGACCGACTCTTAACGTCCTCTTTCATAAAATTTCAAAAACCGGACCAGAGAGAAATATTTTATTTTTTCTGCTCTCATTATTCACCGATCGTTTGGTTGAGTTAAACGAAGTTAAAAGTATTTTTGTATGTATAAGAAAGCAACAGCTGAGCTCGTGAAACACAAAAGCGCAAGACGACTGAGTAAGTATTTTGTTGTATATGTCTTCGTTTGCATTGACTCTTTAAACTATTTGCTTTCTCACAAACCCAAGGTGCGAACATCAATCGCATCTCCCCCTAAATGATGTTCGCTAAAGGATCGTCACACGAACAGTTCAAGTCAAGGCGCTCAACGGAAAATAAAAACGAAACGAACCGAAGTCTTGTGCTTAGAGCCAGAGCAAGTGAATATGATTTCTTTTTAACTAATTTCACACACAGAGTATCAACTATTATGTGTAAGCTAAACATAAATGATCTATGTAAAGACTCAACTGCTGTGACTCTTTAGCTGAAAATAGTTAGAAATGAAAGGAAAACTCATAAAGAAGTATTGCCGATGTTTCGCCTTTAAATTTAAAGGGAGTTGCATTTTAGGGAAAGCTCCAAGAAGTATATTTTGCCTTTAAATTTAATTGGACTTGACTATTTATTTATTTATTTATTTTTTTATTTAGTTATTATTATTATATCATCATCATCATTATAAAATCTCAATTTTCTTTAACTAAAATAGATCTGCCAAAAACATTATCTCTCCAGCTGATGCCTATCACACGTGACTCGTGACACGCTCTCAACTCCAGCATGTTGCTGAGCTGCAACATTTGTAGCACAATCCGACGCATAAATTGTAACTTATTCAAATGCAATTTTCAGCAATGCCGCACAGAGAGTGTTACATAGACACACACACACACACACACACACACACACGCAGCCACATGCAGTGCAACAAACAGTACTTAAAGCAGGATTCGCTTTCCGTTTTCGCTCTGTTTTGCTCTGTTGTTCTGGATTGTTGCTGCATTTGGCTTTGCCGCATGTCCGTGTCCTTTTTACAGCTGACCTCCCAGGGGCGCAATTATGACATGTGCTCTGACGCCCGTATAAATCACAGGCAATAAAAATGCATAGTAGATAGCATAGAAGATAATCGCAACTATCCTTGAGCAGGAGCATGACCCCTCCCTCCCCCAACCCAACTCCAAAGTCCCCAACACCAGCGCCACCAAAAGCCAGCTAGCTCCATTGTTGGGCACGCTCAGTTAAACAGCTTGCGTTGGCATCCTTAAAGCTTAATCACTTGGCAACTTGACAGATAAGAGACGTTGACTGTCTCGCTGATAAGCAGCTGAATTGATGATGCTTTACAGTTGCCCACACTCGGCTATCTCTCTC
This sequence comes from Drosophila mojavensis, assembly GCF_018153725.1. NCBI lineage: Eukaryota > Metazoa > Arthropoda > Insecta > Diptera > Drosophilidae > Drosophila > Drosophila mojavensis. Next base: position 10,210,877 of record NW_025318858.1, read on the forward strand.
AATCTCTATACTTCACTCTCTCTCTCTCTCGATTTCTCTCTCTCTCTCTCTCTCTCCTGTGTGTGGCAGTTTTTTGTGCTTTAAATTGAATTGCAACTGCTCTGGGGACAACTACGCTTGGCCTTTACGTTGGCCTTGCCACGCCCACTAGCACTAGCTGCCAACAGCAGCAGCAGGAGCACCAGCTGAGGCAGCTGTCAGGTGTTAAATCTTCAAATTGCTTTGAGACCAGCCCCGAATACCCCGTTACACCCACCCACAAACCCCTCAAAAAAGCCGCCCCTAACTGTTGCCCAGGCAACCGTGGCATCCAGCAGCGTGCACGTAAAATATGCAAATGCAGCTGCGAATGCATTTAACACTTAAAATATTGCTAGTGTCAAATGCCTCAATATCCCTAGGGAGCATGTTATAGTATTGCCAGAGCCGAAAAAAATTGAAAACGATGGAGGCATTTGCTAAGGAGAAGAAGAGAGAAAGAGAGAGAGAGAGAGAGAAGGAACGAAAAGCACATAAATATTACGCTCAAGTGTAAATAACAAAATTTGAAATTATTTTGGCTGCAGACAGCGAGAATTGGTCAGAAATAGAAAAGATTTATGTGCTATAGAATAAGAGAAAATTGTAAGAGTTATATATGATATTGATTTAAAATGTAACATATATGTATATATATCCAAGTAAAGTTGCATAACTAGCAGCTGGAAATACTTGCGAGATATATGACATTATTAAAGCTAGGAATCGTTATTAATATATTAAATATAATTTCTTTTAGCTAAGCTTCAAAATTTAATCTTTAGTTAGATTTAGGCTTAAAATTTAAGCTACTTAATTAATATAAAGGTTTGCCAAAATAATCATCTAGATATAGATTTGGAAGATATACTAGTCTGAACATATCTCTTTTTATAGGCTCTAATATTAAACGCATAAATTCATGTAATAAGTTTTATACTAACGAAAGCAAACTCAATTTTTTTTTTTTTTTTAAGAAGAAAAAGATATATACTTTTAAATTTTGAATCAAATTATATGATACGCCCAGTGTAAATAGCTCACATAATACTTTATATAGAGATATAAAATACATAACAAATATGAAATCTAACTAAGGTTAAGCACTGGCAGCAAGGGCCTTCGGCTTGTGAATACATATATACTATATGAAAATATATATAGTATTACTACACAAAACATATTAAGCAAAGCTTGAAATTGTAGCCAATGCATTGCAATGCAGTGCCAAATGTTGTCAAATTAAAGTATTTCACACCTCACACTCACGCACACTCACACACCTCATCAGTTGTAAATTTCTACCTCACTTATAAATTTGCACATTATCGCTCTTACTTCTGACTTTGACAGCCAGTCGGAACAAGAATCATGTTTTATATAAATTTATATGCCAAGTCTTAATACTTGAATCGTTTATGGGCGCATTTGAGAAGTTTGCCACATTGATTGCTGGCGTTAATTGCGGCACATAAGCAGCAAGACTTACATGCAACATCATGCCGCAGGAGCAGCAGCAGCAGCAGCAGCAGCAGCAGCAGCAGCAGCAGCAGCAGCACAATGGCATTTGCCACACCTAAGCAATTCGCAACTTATGCCTTAAATAAAAACTTTAAGCACCGCTAGCTGGCAACAGAGACTCAGAGTCAGCCAGTCAGTCCGTCACTCAGTCAGTCAGGTGCACACACATACTTCGACTTGACGCGCTGACACTTTGCACAGAACATAAACTTTACGATGAAGCAGGAGTAGCAGCAGCAGCAACAGCAGAAGCAGCAACAACGACAGCAGCAGCAACAACAGCAGCCGTACATAACTGTTCTTGTTGCATTGTTCTGGTCCCGTGCTGTTTTACAGGGTAACTGATGGCTGTGTTAACACCCCCAGCTCCGGTTCCACTGTAACAAAATGACCCGATTTTCGCATTTTTATGCCTGGCACAGCGACTGTAATTGCTGTTGTTGTTATTGTTGTTGCTGCTGCTGCTGCTGCTGCTGCTGGAGTGTGTGCGTGCTGCAGTTTTTACTGCCAGCAGTTTTTGAGTAACAACTGAAAAGCAGCGAAGAATCAGGAGAGGAAACTTTCTTACTGTGTGAACAACTGGCAGATGACCTGTAGCTGACTAGAGAGCACTACACATTCATGAGAGACGGTGCTTAAGTACTTTTATGAAGTTCTGCAATTGTCATCAATCAGACAATATAATGTTAATATTAGAATAAAATATTAGAAAAAGAAATTTTTATAATTTTCTAAAAAAAAAATATTTATTAAATTATTACAATTCTCTTCATTTGCTCTGAGCACTTCAGATCGTTATTGCAGCTATTTTTTTGGCGACTTTCTATACACCACACATAATTACATATTTGCTCTTGCACTTCTCATATCCACATCCTACACTATTACAGGGTATAACCAGCCAGTGGCCAAAGCATTGTGCCGCATTTGTTTTCAACTTCATTTTGCAGCAGCAACAAAACGAAATATCGCAACTCGCAGCGAGCAGCTCGCACTTCATTTGGGCTCGCAACTTTTATGTGTGTGAGAGTGTATGCGAGTGTGTATGTGTATTTTAGCGGCAGGTGTGAACACAACACATGTGCAAAATTTTATTTATTCATTTTATTTACATGCCACATGTGTGTGTGGATTGTGAATGCTTTGCAGCAGTTTTTCTTCTTCGCTCTGTGTGTGACTTTTAGCGCGCGCCAGTGAATGCGCAGTTGTAGGCCTATTTTTATGCCTCGAGCAGCAGCTATCCCAGTGCAAGCCCAACTGCTGCCATTACTCTCGCTGCTCTCCACTGCACTTCTCCGTGCCACACCCCCTTTTTGACTGCGTGGCTTTCAGGCGCAGTGTCTTTTGTTTGTGCGCTCCATTTTTAGTTTGAATCCCAACTTTGCCCGGGACACTGTGAGGCAGGCAGGCAGACAGGCAACAAACAACACACACTCGCACACAGACATACTCTATAGAGAATCTAATATGAATTGAGGTTGTCTCACTAACAAAAGCAAACGCCTAGCACCCGACTTGATATATGTTGGTACAAATGAAAGCCACCTTTGGCTGCCCTCTACGCAACAGAAACTTTGCCCCAATGAATGCAGCATGCAACATGTCTAACACACGCTCACACTCGCTCGCACTCAATCCAACACTCCACGTTCGCCCACCTTTAGCGAATGGTGCGAATGAGCCAAATGCCACATGCCACATGCCACATGACGTTGCATGTAATTTGCTCGACACTCGCCTGGCAGGCGGCCTGGCAGGATGTGTGCGTCCTGTCTACATCCAGGCCAGTCAGCCAGCCCAAGTGCTCAAGCCAAGCTGTCATTCAGGGAACACACAAATACACACACACCAGCACACACCTACACATAGGCAAATAATTAAAATTTCACTTTCTTGGCAATTCACTTTTCATGCACAGCTCACAAAATGGTGTCATCAGCTTTTGTCACCTTCGTTTTTTTCTTCTTCTACAACTTTCACTTTAAAGTTGCCCGCTTAAATGCAAAGCAACGGAAAATGGGTGCAGTTTGAGCGTGGCTAATCAATTTTTAATGGAAATGGTAAAGCGCTTAGAACTCCGTGTTAAATAGGTTGACATGCTCCTTGCATAGGAAATTTCGTACGTTGTGCTTGGGAATATAAATTTGAAAAAGTTAAAGGAATTAGAGTTTCATATAGAGAGCACAATTTGTACAAAATATGAAAGCAGGTTATATTATGAAATTTTTGAAATTGTTCAAAGGGCGTAGACATTTTGAATTCACCTTTAATGCAACTGTGAAAAATATTTATCTATAGTTTGAATAAAGCTTTAGATTTTTAGATAACAAAAAAGTTTTATATAGTATATTTTATAGTATCACTAATTTTCGGCCACTCTTTATAATATATGAAATGCAATAGCAGTAAAGATATTAAGGTGAAGGAAATGCATTTCTATTTATCTAATTTTTTTATCTGATTCTGTTTTAATTTTTTTTTTTTTTATAAGATTTTTCAAATTTTATATATATGTATATTAATTAAATAATTGATTAGAATCTCAAAAAATGTATGCCATATTTATTTTAGCCCTGCATATTTATCACTGAGATCACTGAAACTCAAACCATTCACCTAATCAAAATCTAAGCCCAATTTATAATATAATTAATATATTTTTAATACTTAATAACTTAATTGGTATTAAAAATTTTGGTTTATTATTATCGTAAATTAATGGGCTTTATTTTGTTATTTTACCATTATTATTATATTTTATATATTATATTATATATGTATATCAATAAAATTTTTAGTACTCACCACATCGATAATTTGCATTAAAGTTAAACCAAAGCTTAATTGTAACGGGTCCGACTCGTTGAGAACCGGACGTTCTAGTGTATTATAAGGATCCAATAGATCATGTAACAGTCTCTTTTCATGATATCCTGCTAAGCAAACTGCAAATGGAGAGAAATACAATGACAAAGATGAAAATTAGTTTCCACAAAGCAACAGCAAAATTGATAAAGAAAAGAAAAAGATTCCAAAAAGGGGGTGTGGCTAGCTGCATATATAGCTGCATGTGTTTGCCATTTGCCATTTTCCAGCTCACAATAGCACCGCAAATCAACATCAATAATTCGTGCGGCAAATGGAACAAGATGTAGTTTTGTGTGAGACGGTGATAGGTCAAAGCGGACAATGGGCGGGGAGGACTGTGCGGGGTAACTGAAATTTATTGATATGTAAAAGTTTACGAGTTTCTGGTTTTCGGTCGATGCAACTTGGTTCACAAGCTGATTCGATGCCTGTTCCGTTCCAGTGTTTGCATGCGGGCGGCACTGAATGAAAGTTTTGCGCTTTCTGGGTCTTTTTTTTTTTTTTGCTCTCCCCGTTTTATTTTTGTATTTGCCATATGTCTCTGTCCTACAAGCTGCAGCCGCCCTCAAGCTCAGTTGTCTCTCTATTGTTCTGGCTTGCGCTTAACAAAGGCAAACTTTTATTGAGCCACAAAGTTTTTAACATACAAATTTTCTTGGTTGCCTTCTGCTGCTGTTTTTGCTTGGACGACTGCTCGCCTTCTTGGCGATAATAAATTGGCTCTGACAAACATATACGCACGCACGCACCCGCACACACACACACACACACACAAACACATAAAGAGAGAGAGAGGAATAAGACTCTTATGCTCCGTTATTTGTCTGCCATCGTTATCGTCGAATTATTTATGCATGCAACTGAAAACGAGCAAGAAATACTAAAAATTGGCTGCCTCACTCACTCACTCAGTATGTCTCTCTCTCTCTCTATCTCACTCTAGCCCTTTCTGCATCTCAATTTGATAATTTCTTAAGAGTTCTTTGCAGTTTTTGGATCACAAGTTGCCTTATGCTCTTTCTCCTTCTCCTCCTCCTCCACAGCCTCATCTCTTCACTTTTTTGTGTGCGGCATGCCACACAGCGCACAATGGGAATTTCATGCCACTAAGTAGCATTCAGTGTTGGATTTGTGGCACGAGGCAAGTGCAGCGAAAATTGTGGCTGCGCTTGCTTGAGAATTCATTTTTAATGATTGCCACTTGTGGCGCCCACCCACAATCTCTATGCGAGCTTCTGGGCCAGTGGGCGTGGCAGTAGCAACAGACTGTGTTAATACTCTGCCCCTGGCTCTGTGATGGATTTTCATGAGGTAGGTGCCAGCAGCAGGAAGCACCCGCCAGCAGCCAACTTAAAGTTTGATAATGGCATATTGATTACAATGCCAACGAGAGAGAGAGAGAGAGAGAGAAAAATAAAATGGGGGCGAGAGTGAGCAGAGGCAGGAGGTGCATTTTAATTGCACTCGATTATAATGCAGCTACGAAATGAAAACGTTTTCGAGTATGACACCATGAATGGGGGCAGTTAGCTATTGGCTGAGCTGTTTGCTATAAAATTAATTAAAATTCAATTTCGGTATTCAAGTAGAGATTATCTTTGGTTTTTTATTACGGATTTGATAAAATTGCATTTTAATGGGAAATTACAAGCATAAATAATTGCTAAAAGCTAATATTACTTGTATAACTCTATTATATTTATGCCAAAACTAGATAGTTAGTTATTCTAAAAACAGGCCTTTAAGTTATTTATAGTCTTTAATTATTTATTATTTAAAATATTTTTTTTTCTATTAATTTTTCTATTTATTATAAGACCTTATTTATTCCAGCTGTTAGACCCAAAACTCAGCAGCACGATTAAAACTGTAATGTAAAAACGACAGTGGGATTAAGAGAGGTTTAGGGGATTTACATTTGTATAGAGTGAAAGAGCTGGCAAGTAACTGTTGACCTGTCGATGTCTGCAATTAAGTGTTTTACTCATATTCTGAGGAAAAAGCCCGAGAGCAAGCGATTGCATCAATTCTTCAACGAACTCGTTCACGATCGAAAATTAGCCTTTTGTCGTTTTTTACGCTCTGGGCTGTTCTCCCACCGTTTCGTTGAGCTAAATAAAGTTTTGTGTGTATGTCTCGGTCTCTCACTGCATCGAGTTGACGTTGCTAAGCCGACGATTTCAGCTCGAACACGTTTGCTAACTCTGCTGCATGGCTATAATTTGTCTACATACATACATACATACATACATACATGTATACGACAGACAGCGTAACTATATTTATTAAAAATAAATAAAGAAAATAAAGTCCGTATACAATGCTTTCAACATAGAAATCCTTAGTATTTCTCAAATTATTAAATAATAAAAATATATATTTAGATTTTAAATAAATATTTTTTAGCTTTTCCACATTTTTTTAAAACATATATCCTTTTCTATTTATATTTCCTTAATTAAACTACCTATTAAAATCACTGTATTTTCATGCAAAACTAACTAACGTCCTTCCCTTACACCAAATGTAATTGCCCACGATTTGCATACAAAATGAACACCTAACGAAATTATGCACATAAATTTCAGTTTGCTTTTAGTTTGTTTTTACGTGTTTCTTCTTAGATTTAATACGCATTTTAGTCTTTTGCCAGGCCTGGCTCGGAAAATGGGTAAAAGTCTTGGTTGTTTCTTTTTTTTTTTTACATTCTCAGCTTGTTGCACGTTTGCATATTGCATTCTCTTTACGTGCCCGTTTTGCTTTGCATTACAAATTAAAAAATTCTTAAACAAAACGCAGCGCCCGCAAGCGTCGCAGCTAACGAGCGCACAGCCTGACAATGGTGGGGGGCGGGGCGCGGTTGGCGTTGGACGTGGACGTGGGCGGGGCAGCTAAGCCTTTAAGGCAAAGCATTGACATCAGAACACAAAGCAAACAGGCAGCAGCTGCAGCAGCAGAAGCAGGAAAAAAAAGAGTTATAAACAGGGCCAACGTCTGATGAAGTGTCAAAATGAATGTAATAATAAAACAAACAGAGAGGGAGAGACGATGAGTGAGTGAGAAAGCAAAGCAGAGCAGCGCAACAGGATAAAAGCGCATTGTATATTTAAAATCTACTTTTACACAGCTGAGTCGCTGCTGCTGCTGCTGCTGCTGTTTATTTGCATTGCAGCTGGGCATAAAAAAGCGTAGCATACTTTTTCGGGCAGCGCATTTTCAACAGGAAGCGCAACTAATGAATATGCAGACGGATGTCTGAATGTAATTTGCCATTTCTTGAAATTTAAAGTAAAACGAAAAAGAGCACTGAGATCATGAGTCTCCGCTCAAGTTGGAAGACTATTTGGCAAGATTTTAGTTTTAGTCAAATTTAAATTGAATTTCAAAAGCAAATCGTTGAGCAAGACAAATGGTATTTGAAATGTGAGAAACAATTACAGACTTTTAAAAGTTTTGCTTTAGCAAATGCTTGACCTAATTTGCGCCATTAAAATTCTCTTTAGATATAATGTATAACATAAAATATTTTACAATTTCGAAATCACTGTTAATCATAGCATTAAATTAAACTTTAATTTCTGTTCAATTAAAAATTGATAACTTAGTTTAACTATAAATATCCGTATGTTCGATTGGCATTTTTCGCTTAAATAATTGAACAAGTTTAATATTAATATTTCACTCTAGTGAAAGCTAGAGAACTTTCTAGATTTATGTTTGGCTACCCTTTTGAGTCTTCAATAAAAATCGTTTTAAATATGTAATATGTACATACTATACAGTATACATCTACGTGTCTGGTTTTCTACATAGAGCAAACTAACTACTTAACTAAAGCAAAATAAAAGTAAGAATTCCATACAAATATCTCTTACTCTTCTCTAGTAAAACCTTTCACAAAACTCATTCAATAGCAATTCTACTTTTTTTAAAGAATTTTTCAGCATAATACCCATAGAATTCTGTTTGCCTGTCCATGCCACGCTTTCAATTCAACTAAAATGTAGCTTCAAGCCCAATTTTATTCGAATATCAACGTCTTAACATTGCTGGAGTGCATCGCACGTTCAAATATTTATTCGCTTGATGCTTATACACTTGACGCCCTTTAATGACTCCACATGACAGTTAAATGCTCTAGTCATGGCCTGTTTTGTGGCCTTAACTTTTGGCAGCGACTGTTGCCGCCATAAATTGCGGCCATTTTGAAATGCCTTTTCAATGGCTGCACTTCCGTTCAGCTGGCCGTTGTTGTTGCCGTCTTTGGGAGGCTTCGCTTGTTTGGCGGCTGGCCGCATAAAATTGCAATTTTATTGCAGTGAAGCATGAAAAAGTAATTGCTATTTCACAAAGCCAGCGTTGCCACAGAGAGCTACAGCGTAACAATAACAACAACAACAAGAGACAAAAAAAAAAAAAAAAAAAAAAAAAACGCTGCAACAGCTGCGCCCGGAATATGGCCCAATGCCTGAAGCTCTACGATGAGCCCAAGTCAGTTGAGCCGACTCGACTCTAGCCTAGCCTGGCCCACGACCGCAAAGCACAAGCCAATTTAATGCGCAGCAAAAAAAATAAATAAAGGCAAAACAAACACAACAAAATTGGTTACAAAGTGCAGCCCGCCTACCACAGCAAGCAATAATAAAAACAACAGCAACAAAAGCTGCCCAGATAAGAGCTGATAAGGAGCACTTTAAATGCTCTATAGCATATATATATTCTATATCCGTATCAAAAATTAGCATATTTCTTAGTATTTGATAGTGTAACTACAAATTCACATGATTTCGATTAATAATATAAAATATTTATATTATTTTATATCAAATATTAGTGAGCAACTACAAAGCTGGTAAAATTGTAACGAAAGAAAATTTATTTTAATGAGTCAGTTCTTTAGAGCAAAGAATTTCAAAGATTTTATTCTCGAATAATATCATTTACTAGTAAATAAATGTTTTATAAATATACAATACTTGGTGTATATCAAAACGAAAAATTACTGATTTTAAAAAAATACAGATTTAATTCACCTAGGCATCCATATTAAGTATTACTTTAAATTACAGTCGCAATTGAAGCCTAAGAGTCATAAAAAATATATATGTAAAAAGCTAGATTCAACTTATGAAACTGTTGAATAATCAACAATAAATGGACAACTTGCTCTGCTGGTTCTCAAAACATATATTCAATACTCTCAAAATATATACTCAATACATTAGACATTTCATCCTAAAGTCAATAAACTCCATCCGTTGAGGATACACTCACAAAGAGCTAACAGTTCCGCCATTTGGCACTCCCGCTGTCCGTCGATATTAAAAATAGAAAGCGAAATGAAAACTGACGCGGCGCCAAACCACTTAAGCTGCTAAAAACCGATACAAAAGGAGTGAGCCAGAGGTTAAGGGGAATGTAGAGGCATCAGATAATGGTGGGGGGCAGCCGGGTGAGAGGTCACAGCGCGCGACTCGTTAGACTTGATGGCCTGTCTGAGCAGCCATGTGGCTAAAAGCAATGCTGAGCACAGCAGGACAGCGACACCTGCTAATGGGTTCGAGCGCAATGCACAGAGAAAAAGAAAAAGACAGAGAGAGAGAGCGAGTGAGAGCCAACTGGATGCTGAGCATTTTAATAGCGCCAAGGTGACGCTTAACCATTCAAAGCTTAATTTATGCAATAAAAATTTCAACAGACAGCCTAGGATAACCCCAAGCGCACACACACACACACAGAGCTACACCCTAATTGAATACAGCAGCTAAAAGACTAGAGTATTTAATTGCTTATGACTAGCTCTCTGTGTGTTTTCTGTATCTTCTTCTTCTTCTTATCCCTATAAATGATACCTGAGTCGCAGCCAAACTCATCAGAAAAAAAATGTTACAAATCGAATAGGGCGGTGGGTAGGCGTGTCAGCAAATGCCGTTTAGTGTTGAGTGGAGGCCGTCTGACATCCGGGGCGTGGCCTGGCTCATCAATCAAACGCCTACGTCCACTATTCAAATTATGAATGCCATCATATTTGATGATTGATTTCAGCACAACAGCAAAAATAAAAAAAAATAAAAAAAACAAAAAAATGTTGCGCTTTCATTGTATAGCAACCGAGGGAGAGACTCAAGCTTGTATGCTGGTGTGTATTTGTGTGTGCAAGTTATTTGTGCAGCATTATGTGCCTATATATACAGACATGTGAGTGAGTGTGCAGATGTTAAAGGCTTGCATGATATTCTGTTTTTCTTTCTTGTGTAAGCCTTTAGCTAATGATGGAAAGAAAGAAAAAATGAAGAAAAAAAAAACATATGACATTTTAAGGAAACCGAAGATGAGACGTAGGCGCGTATAGATTGATAGGGCTAACAGCCGAATGACAGAATAAGAAATAAGAATTGTGTATATAAATATATCTATGCATATGCTTATATATATATAGCATAATATATATTTGAGGAACTAATGTAGGAGAGGGTAAAAACGGGTAGAAGAAAGTTAGCTGGCAGCATGTGTATTATTCGAAGAGTAGCGGATTTCTCATACTCTGCCAAAAAAAATCGATGGTTCGGCAATCGATGGGTTCGGCTCTTCATCGAGCTCGTTCCCGATCGGACAGACAGCTTTTTACTTTGTTTTTTTTTCGTTCTGGTTTTTCTTCGATCATCTGTTTGAATTAAGTAAAAAGTGTTTCGTGTATGTATTGGTATGTATACGAAGGCGATATTCGCTAAACACTTTAATATCTTACGTGAATTGAGAACGAATCACATCTCTCTATAAACGATATTCGTTGGATGAGCATCACACGGATAGTTCAATTCAAGACGCTACACAGAAAACAAAAACGAACAAAGCCGAAGGCACTTTCTGAGATCGGGAGCGATAGATCGAAATGTTTACGGTAAATGCTCAACTATTATTTGAAAGCTTTGGTCATACAATGCCAATTGAGCCGAGCTGCACATTTTATTTGCTCTGATATTTCACAAGTAATAAATAATAAATAAAATTATTCTTAAAATAAAATTAAAAGTAAGATAAAAACTTAAAAGATTACATATTTAAATATATTTATATACAAATTGTAATTTATATTTATATTTAAATTTCTTTATATTTTAATACAAGTTCCATCAGCTTGTATATATATCATCCATCAGCTTGTAAAATATTTCTCTTATTATTGATTATGCAATATATTTTTTCAAGGCGACAATCAATAATTTTCTCTAACCTCATAAATGCTTCCTCTTCTTCCTCTCTTTCAATAATTAAATTATACACATGCCTCAGTGACGTTTATTTTCCAATGTTTCTTTCTGCTGTCAAACCCTTTCCACCCACATGTCACACATGTGACATGTTTAAGTATTTCTTAACTTTCTATATATACATACATACACTTTTTTAAGCCTGCAATTTGCTTATACTTTTGGACTCTGCCCCTCTAGCCATCTCTTTCTTTGCGTCACATTTTGTCGCTGCAGCTCGTTAGTGAGTGGCAACAAAAACAACGACCCAAATAGAAGTTATTAAAATCAACTTGGTCGCTTTTATTTGGCTGTCAAATGGCCAGGCGAAAGAGGAAGAAGTCAGAAAGTCTGAAAGTCTTGAGGTTTCGCATCGTTGTTGAAGTCTTGAAGCATGCCAAAAAGCTTTCCGTAGCAATAAACGTCATAACAGTGCCACTTGGCTGGCCAACGGGGCGTATGAACGATGTCATAGGGCAGCTGGCACACAAACACACACACACACACTTGCAAACACTCACACACACACATGTCGACAAACAGTTCTGCATATGCAGCGACGTTGACGTAGCGCAAAGTTTAAATCTGATTATCGTATGCCAAGGGGCATACACGCACACAGAGAAAGGGCGAAAGAGGAAGAGGGAGAGGCAGAGGAAGAGGAAGAGGAAGAGAGAGCGGCAGAGAGACTCACACATATGGCCGCACAATATGGCATAACGGAAACGGAAGTGCTGCCATAAAATCATAAACATGCACACACGCACATGGACAGCGACAGTTGCTGCTTCTGCTGCTGCTGCTGCTGCATGAAACATGAACTCTGGGCACCAAAACAGACAGACACAACAGCTACTTTGACTGCAGAGCCAAAGACGTTTACAGCACACTCACACATACAATCACATGCACACAGAAATGTGTGTGTGCATATATCATATAAGTGTTTTCATAGCTGGCAACAGCCGCGACACGCAAAGCTCAACGACTTATTCCGCCTGGGCACAAATCAACACACACACACACACACACACATTGAGTTACACTTTACCATTGCTGCATGCCCCTGCGCCGCTGTTCAACAACACCTAAGCCGCACTGTGCCCATTAATAAGCTCAATATATGTAAGTGGCAGGCAGCTGGAAGCCGGCAGGCAGCCAATAAGCTGCCTCTGCCTCTGCCTCTCTTGCTGCTGCCACTGCCCCTGCTGCTATGCCTGTCTGCCTAGCCACCTCCGCCTACATTAAAATTATTGTTGTCAGCGCACAGAATTTCTAAGCTGCTAACAAAACAAAAACAAAAAAAAAAAAAAAAGTAGTAAAACCCATTAAAAAGGATTTTTGTCAAACTGCACACGAAAATTTGCAACGCAAAATGCAAATGGAAAAGCCAAAGGCATCTCTGGTAGAGCTATTTCCCTCCTTCCCTCGCTCTCCCTCGCTCTCCCTCTCTCTGTCTCTCTCTCTCTCTCTCTCTGGCATGGTGAAATATTTGCTAAAAGTATTTGGTGTCATGCTAAATTGTTGCAGCGTTAAGCGTCACACACAACACTGTGCAACATAAACTGCGAACAAGCAGCCAAGCTGAAAATATTTGCATATTTTCAATTTGATTTACTTTGTGGGTATTTCATAAAGTGAAACATAATACGTTTTTGTCCACCAGCTAAATTACTTGGCAATTTTATTTATGTATACATCTAAAATAGAAACCATGATATCAGACATGCAGAGAGAGTTTTCCAATCTTACCTAAAATTACATTTAAATTTTTTCTACAGAATCTAATGTGAAATACAGTTTTATATTTATTTTGGAAACTATGAAGTTCTTATATTTCATTGAAAATAGAAATTTAGCGCATCATTATTTTGATAAAATTCGTGTAAATGGTAGAGACAGGACCTTTCAAACGAAATTATATATATATTTGATCAAAATGAAGAGCTGAATTCATGTAGTCCACTCTATTTATCTCTCTATCCGCCTATTCATTTGTCCATCCGCTTATCAGTTTGGCCTCTAGCCATCCGTCTAATTATCTGTCTGCTTATCTGCTCATCCGTTTACCTATCTGTCCGTCTGTCCGTCCATCTGACCAGTTCGTCTATCCGTATTTATAAGCACATCAATCTCAGATCTCATAATAACTGGTACCTTGACTTTTTCCTTTAGACCCCCTATAGAGCATACACATATCAAATAATCGATAACTACTCTCGCTTCAAGGTAATCGATTAAAAATAATATTGAGCCTCAAACATTATATTTTATTTCCTACGCTTTTGAAACTCATCCTCTTTATCTCACTTTCACTGCCCATTTCTCTCTCTCTCCCTCTGTTCTTGTATATATTGTTCATTCTCTTTCGAGCTAACCTCTTCATATCCGATTTTTAGTGTTAAAATTAATTTTTCCTAAATATATTTATTTTCCGAAAATTCTAGATATAGTAATTCTTTCATTCTTCCTCTTCTTTTCGCGCAATGCACACACACTTAATTTTAAATTTCCAACCGCTTCGTTTACCTTTTGTTTGAGGATTATATTTATACCGAGCATACTTTTGAGCGTTTTAAACTGTCTACACAATTCATTCAGGTGGCAACCGCTCAACAGCTGTCTTTATGTGGCAACAGCAACAACAACACAAGCGGCAACGGCAGTGGCAGCAGCAGTAAAAAAAATTCAGCCCTAGGCGCAGACGCTTTCAAGTGCCATAGACAGCCAGGCGACCGAGGATGCTGCGGCTGCGACTGAGGTTGTCTCTGAGACTGAGGTCGGCCCTCTTTCAGCTGCTGCTGTTGTTGTTGCCGGCATGCTTCACTTGAAGCTGTCGTAAATGTCACAACTAACAAACGCCCCCACGGAACACACAAAAAAAAAATAAAATAAAAAAGTAAGAAGAGAGAAACAGATGAGATTGCGCCCACCCTTGAGTGGTTTTATGTGTCAAAGTGACAATATGTTGCCGGCGTGCATTATGAAGTTGCCGCCGCCGCTGTTGTTGTTGCTGTTGTTGATGTTGCTGTTGCTGGCATGCAGCTAAACAATATGACAGCTTGTGCGGCAACAGTTGTTGCCAAGTGGTTGCGACAACAACAACACACACACACAACTAAATAGGCAATGCTGTTGCTGCCGATGCTGTTGTTGTTGCAGCACAAGTGCTTGCACTTGTCTAAGATATATTATTAAGTGATTAATTGTTGTTGAGTCTCACTTACCTTTAGCAGATAAATTCAAATATATCAATAAAAATATCCATGAGTGTTTATTTAGTCCGTTGATTAGATGTGTGCCGCTGCAACTGTTGCTACTGCTGTTGTTGCTGCTGCTGTTGCTGCTACTGCTGTTGGCGCTTGTGCTGCTGCTGCTACGTTTGCAATTGCTTAGCAGCTGCAGTAGATAGGAAATAATGGCGGTGGCTGTGCCAGCAAGCATTCGTAGCAATATTGCTGCACGCTGTTGCAGTTGCAGCTGCATTTGCCACAATCTCAACGCCGGCAGCAACAGTTGCAATGCTATGCCAACGCTAATTGGCCACAGGCCATGAAATGAATTGATGATGTTGCTCTCACTGTTGCTGCTTTGATTGCTGTTGCCGTTGCTGTTGCTATTGCTGAGTGTTGTTGCTGCTGTTGCTGGTATTGTTAGTTGTTTTCTTTTTCGCCGCCGACGTAATCTTTGCCGCTTGCGTGCGCACAGTCTTATGTTTGGGTATGTTGCTTGATTGCTGCCGCCATTGGCCGCCGACAACATGTTGCTGTCTAGCTGTTGCTGTTGCTGTTGCTGTTGCTCCTGCAAAGCCCTTGCATTATATATAACTACATGCTGTTTGTTTGTTGTTGCTAATGCTGTGGTGGTGGTGCTGCTGGCGTTGCCGTTGTTGTTGTTGTTGCCGTTGCTGTTACTATGGTGTTTTGTACTTAAGCTCTTTAGTTGCTGTTGAGTAAGTTGGTTGTTGCTGTTGCTGTTGTTGCTGTGTGCTAATCTAAAAGCTAGTTGCTGTTGCTGTTGCTGTTCCTGCTGCTGCTGCAGCTGCAGCCACAGCTCTTCATCATCAACTTCACTCAGCTTCAGTTGCGCATTTTTCATAGTCTCTTCGGTGTTTGCTGTTGACGAGGCGCGTATATTTTACTTTAATCCTCTTTCTCACTCCGTCTCTCTCCTGCTTTATTCCCCTACTCCTTTGGCTCTGTCAGTTTCTTTTCCTTCTTGCTGGCTTACATTGTCTCTAGCTCTGTTTTCTTTTTTCTGTTGTTGCTTAATAACTCTTAATTTTACAAAAAATCTCCCAACTTGTTTTTTTTTTTCTTCTTTCTTTACTTCTCTTTCAATATATGGCGAGTATATGCTTTATTGTTTGCAATATTATTATATTGTTGCTGTGTTGTTGTTTTTCTTCTTTGTCTTCTTCTTCTTTCTTCCAACTTTGCTTTCTTTGTTTGTCTTTACAACCCAAAGAGTCTCTGTGTGTGTTTGGTTATTCTCTTACAGTTAAAGTTTTTCCACTTCAGCTTCGGCTTTTCTTTGCTTTTCTTTTCTTCCTTTTTATTTGCTGTTTTTTGTTTAGTGCATTTTTTTCGTGTTGAAGCGTCTTGTAAATTATTATTTTATATCATATTCTCAAGTGTACGCAGCTGTTGAGTTTGTAAAATTTTCTTTTTTCTCTACTATTTATAGTATATTTTTTAAATATATATCTATATATGTCTTTATATATTGCGCAATTGAATTGTTAGTTGCTGTTCCTGTTGTTGTCGGGTTTCTTGTTGTATTTGCATTTGTATTTGTTGCAATTGCAGTTTTTAGATGGCAGTGCTTTGTAGCTCTTTGCTATTGTTGCTGTTTCTCTTTATTGCTGTGGCAAGACGGGCCTGCAAAGAGATGGAAAAGAAACTAGATTATATAATAAGTACTTAAAAAAAAAATATATATATATATATGTATATGTTTAAAAAAATGTAATTATTTATTTTTATATATTATAAATAGATATGAATATTATTATGTGAATCTATCAAATATATAAATATATATAAAGTAAATTAGTAGTAATGTATCCAAAATACAAAGTTACTTGCAAGCATGTGATAAAGTTATTATGTTATTATGTCAAATTTCCATCAGATACAATGCAAAATACATGCCTCTGGTTAAATATGTATTTGTGTAAACGAAGATATTTCAGGCTTTGAGCTAGAGACCATAAGACTTTAAATCAATTATGTGAACAACTTGAAGCAGCCTTGGATGCTTTTGGCTTGAGTATATACATAGATATGTAGATATATGTAACTCTATATCTATCTATATATATCATTAATATCTTATTTAGGCTAACAATTGCATTGAGCGCATTTGTAAATAGATTTTGGGCACTACATGTGGAGCGCATTGTGTAGAATGTCAAAGCTAAATGAACACATGCAGCGTAGCTTTGTTAAGCTAAACTAATGAAAATCGTTTCAATTGTGGCAGTGGCAGTGGTAACAACTGCGATGAGGAGACATCGAAGGGCGTTGTTGCAAGATTTTCAGTTTCAATTACAGTTCAAAACTAATTAGTTTGGCTAAAACAACAAAGCCAAAACATTTTGCATGCTAATCGCTTGGTTGAAATTTGTGCAGCTGCTGCTTCAGCTTCGGCAAGAGAGACAGAGAGTGATAGAGAGAGAGAGACGGAGAGAGAGAGAAGGAGATACAGGTCGTTGTTTGACATGCCGGTCAGGCCTGGCTAACAGGCCTACTTAATGCTGCATGGCAAGCAGTGTTTTGGTCTGTGGCTCGCATAAATAATGCGTATGCAAAACAATAAATGCACAAGTGCATCCTGGGCGCCTGGCATATCCTGTGTGTGTATGTCTTCTGCAACCAAATGACCAAACATAGCAGCTGCAGCTGCAGTTTGAGCCTCACAACAAATGCAAATGCTAAACTTTCCAAATGGGTTTCGCCAGGAGTTTTTGGGCGTTGGGGCGACGGTGACGTTGACGTTGACGTTGACGTTGATGGACATGTGCGGGACATTTATGACATGTCCTGCTGCGGCAGGACACTTGACAGCCAGCACAAGCAAAGGCCTTGATGCATATTCATAACCAAAAACTTGTTACATTCTGCACAAAACACAACTTTTGCATAAGAATAACCAAAAAACAGAAAGAAACAGGCAAAAGCTGAGCAATTGCAATTTGCCAAGTGGCAGAGCCCAGTGCAGGTTGGCTCGATGAATTTAGTAAAAGGCTTGATCAGTGCTGTGTTTGAGTGGGTTTCTAAGTGCTCGCTTGTTGCCTTATCGTCCAACTGTCAATTGCTTTTGAATAGCGCAAATACATATTTTTAGTCAAATGCAAAGGGGTGAGCAAGGGGGAGAAGGCAAGATTGATAGATATATGCAAACACTTCAAATGTAACAAGTAAGAAGACTCTAGTCGAGACTGCTCGACTAGGAGATACCCTGAACCCTCTAAGCTGATATTCTAATCATTCTGCACTTCTTTTATGCACACATACATACACATGCATCCACACGCACGCATAAGCCTGCGCTCTGCTAACTGCGCAGTAAGCAGCGACTGCGCTTGGGCTGCGCTGCAGTGTGGGCAATATTATGAGAATTTATTTGTTGAATAATCTTTTGTAGACATACGATCTTAATGCAACTTTTAGAGCGTAATCATATGGTGAATATGTGTGTACATTCCAAAGCACAAGTCTCTAGTACTTGAAATGTGTTTTTTACAAATTGGGGGAGAAGGGGGCGTGGTATCCAAAATCTGTAAATTACAAAATCTTTGTATCGATTAACTTTATATACAACGCAAATTTAAAGACTCTAGGTCTGAAAGTGTTCAAATTAGGCTAAAAAAACAAAATCAATTTTTCGATTATTCTCGATAAAAAAGTTATCGGATGATTTATCGAAAAAATAAAGCAAACTCGTACTGCGTATGGTATACACGAGTATGCATGCCAAATTTCAGCTTTCTAGCTCTTATAACTTCTGAGATCGACGCACTCATACGGACGGACGGACGGACGGACGGACGGACGGACGGACGGACAGACGGACAGGGCTATATCGACTCAGCTCATCGCGCTGATCAAGAATATATATACTTTATGGGGTCTGCCACGCCTCCTTCTGCCCGTTACATACTTTTTCACAAAACCATTATACCCTGATTTCCCATTTTCAATGGGTTCAGGGTATAAAAAGGCCAGACTTGACTACATATAAAGTGAAATATATTGCTGCACATGTTTATCAAATTAACATAGTTATGCGATAATCTAAATGAAAATTTAATTCTTGTGTATTATGGATATGATCAAATGTACATATATGAGACAGTAAACTAAGTAGTTTTCAACTATAACAGTAAAAATGGATTCAACTCTTATATCAGCATACTAGAGAAGCCCAGAAAAACGTGGAAAAGTTAGATAAATTCCGGAGGAATTTCCTTCATTTGCCTATCAATGCACTAAGTCTGTTTAATTTCTTGAATTTTTATTATCACCGCTCTTACGTTTTTAAACTGAACTTAGCAAATTTAGTATACAGATGCTCCCAAGGGTTACACAAGTGATGTATGTATGTAACGTACTTTTATATATATTGTCCATAAATACATAAATAGCGATAGGCAACTATCAAATTTAAAACTAATAACAGAAACTTTTTCATTATTTTATATGAAAAATTTCTCGAAATTCATCTAGGGAATCTTCTGGTCTCTTTATAATAACTTTGACATTAGATATTGCGTATACTAGAAGAAATCATCTCAAACAAACATACTGTTAATCAAATTGTAATATCTTAAATACCGAATGAAAGAGAGGCAGAGACAGAAAGACAGAGAGAACAGGATAGAGAGACTCCTAAGATAGCCAGAGCAAGCTATCAAGAGAAAGCTGTCAGCTGCAGGTCAAATTGAAAGAAAATGAAAATAGTTTTTGCAGCAGGAGAGCAGAGCACAGTTCCTGCTCCTCCAGCAGTTGAACAATATTTTGCATCTTCCAGCTGACAGTGTAATTTGATAAATGCTTCAGCTCAACTAGTTTGAAGAGCTGAAAACAAAAACCTCAGAGATGCTGAGAGAGACGTAGGTAGAAAGGGTGATATTGTCATGCAATCCGATTGGCTGTCAAAAAGTTGTATGCAAATGCATTTTGTATGCAAATCATTTTCATGGCTAATAAACGAGTGCTTTCAATTTTAGTTTTGAATAATTTGCCCAGATAACAATCTAGTATATCGTTAAAAATTTTGTGCAAAATATTGCATATTCATGAAATTGAAACAGACAATTCTCTGTGAGGGCTAGATAGAACAATTTGTTGTCAAATTAGCTGCTCTATTTCTCACACTTTATCAGCGCACTTAACTTGCGTTCACTAAATTCTTGTCACATGCAAAAAACAACTTGAAAAGCCGCTAGACAAATGGCTGTGTATAAAACCATTCGTAGTAAGCACAGTTTGTCATTGGGGGTTTCAACTTTTTTCAGTGTTTCTCTTCTTTTTTTTTTTTTTTTTAGCTACAAATGAATGCTTGCCCCGAAATCCACTTGTACAAATATTAATTTTCCGCCACTGTCGCCAGCGCTCGAACAGCAGCCGCAGCGCAAGCCCAAAACATGGCTAAGAACATTTTGCACATAATTCTTTCCAGCCACAAAATAATACAAATAAAAATCCAACTTAAGAGGCAAAAAATAAAAATGGGAGAGAGGCAGCAAAAAAAACTTTTGCTGCACACAAAACGAATTCATAATTCATTGAGCGAGACGCAGGAAGTAACGAAAGGAACAGATAGGGCACAGAGAAATGGGCCTCAGGGCCTGGGACCTCAACTAAGAGTTCTGCCACTGTCTGCCATATCATTTACGCCATGCAGCCCAAAGTGTGTGAGTGTATAAGTGTGGGCATATGTATACCCTGTAAAAAATAATTGGCAGGCATATGAGAGACTTGGGCTTTTAAATATATACTATATGTCGAAAGAACTAGGCGAAATATTGAGAAGAATAAGGGAAAATAAATTATACTTAACCCAAGCAGATCAGTATGCCGAAAAACACTACCAAGTATCTATAATATTTTTTATTTAAAAAATTAGATAATCAAATAATTCGCGAAATTAATCTAGGGTAACATTTCTCTCTACAATTTTATAATTCTATTTTCAGTTTCATTTCTGTTTTTCTTCTGTTTCAACGATGAAAATTAATTTGCTCACGCGCCAGTCGAGAGTCGCCTAGCAGTCGTTGTCGCTCAAAAAATTGGTTTCATCTGCAATGCGACGCGGTTCGCTTAGCCGCAGTGTCCACATTTCAACTGCCTCCCGCCCAGCCTCCTACGGAAATATTCGAAAATGGCGTCCATTTTATGCACACACAACTCGTGCGGCGGCTAGCGCATAAATTTCATAAAATTTCATGAAATTCCATACATCAATATAACGATTCGAATTGGGGCCACCGAATATCTTTATATATGGACATAAAGAGACTGGCGGCGTGCACTTCAGCTGATTAGGCAAACAAGTGAACGAAGTGACTGAGCGAGTGAGTTAGAATGTGATGGGTAAAAGAGCAAAAGAGACAGAGGCGAACGCATCAGTCCGCACAAAAATGCAATCAAATTATTTACAGCTGCATTGCAACACGCAGCGTATGCGCAATATTTTTTATTCTACTTGGCTAACAGCCAAAACGAAATAGCTATGAAAAGCGACACCCAGTTATAGCCTTTTGTGCCCGTGCACAGGTGCAAAATTAAATATCTAAATATATATATTTTTCGTCTGGCCGCCATTTGATGGTTCAAATGGTCTGCCTGTCCACGCCAACAATTTCACCTGACCCTGGGCGCTTCTCTCTTTTATGCAACTGAGTTTCTCCTCTTTTCTTTTTTGGCCAAACTCAATTGCAGTTTAAACGTTGCTCTGTGCACTTTGCTTTTTATCTCTAGTGGCATCCTGAACATTCCGGCATTTCGGCTCTCAACTGTCACAAGCTGCTGGCCCTGAAGACATTTAGCAGCTGCAATTTACTCAACAAACATGTTTATTAAGTTGTCTGGGAGATGTGTTTAGTGGAATGGTTTGGCAGGCTGCTGAGTTTAAGTTGAATTGAATAATATTCTGAATTACAAATAGAGCTATTGATATATAATGATTTTATATTTAATTCAGATAAATAGAGTAATAATAGCAATATATTCTATTAAAAGTAAACAGAATTTTTATTATATTTGAATAAAAATTCTAAGCTTAATATCATTGACGCTAGATGAATAGTGGCTCATGTTAATATATAATAAGCTCGTGAAATAAATACAAAATTACAAGGATGAAAATAAAATAATAAAAGTATTGAAGATAAAATCTGTAAAAAAAATTTAAAAAAAAAAGAAAAAGAACAAATATATTTTAAAAGTTTTTATTTTTTAATAATTTATTTAAATTATTTCATTTTGTTTAATTTTATTTTTTTTTTTATTTTATAAAAAAAATTAAATAAATAAAAGAAAATCAAATAATAAATAAATAAATTATTTAAACATTAAAAACTGAAACAAAAATAAATAAATAATTTAGATAAAATAAATACAAAAAATAAATCCATCAATCAAAATTAAATAATTTAAAATTAAAAAATAAATAAAAGAATAAAATTCTCTTCATATACTTATATGCTTCCACGATTTATAGAAATTATATGTAAAGCATTCCTATAAATCGCTGCTTTATAAGCTGAGTTATAAGGTCACCTTTAACTCCCGTAAATATGATATCTAATCAGGAAATTATTAAAAAAAAAAAAAACTCTTTTTATTAATTATGCTAAAATCAATGAACGTTGTTATATCTATTTATGGAACAATATAAAGTTCTTCTCTATTAAAACCTACTCAAAATCTGCTCAACTAAATTTATTCTCCCACAAACCTCTGTCAACTTGAAATACCGTCAACAATCTTTAAAGCAGAATCGTTTAGATGAAATGAGCATATTCTCTTCATCTCTTGTCGGCTCACTGTATACAAAATTCAATTTCAATAATAATTGAAATAATTTACCTGATTTATGCCAAAATATTTATCACTGCCTAAGCATGGTCCAAGCCATGGCAGCAACCACAACCACAACAACCACGAGCTTGAGCTAGTAAATTTTCAATACATTTAAGCTGCCAAGTTCTGGTGAGATTATCGCCATGTCCTTTGCTGCCCAACTGTTAACACTGTTCTGTTCTGGCCATCTAGAACTGCTTTTGACCCATTTACCCAGCAGGCAGCGGCAGCAGAAAGGGCAGCAGGAGAGAAAAAAATGTCAACGTGCTGAAAAGTTTGCACAAAGGCAAACCAAATAACAATAAGAACAACAAACGAACCCTTTTTCCTTTGCCAGTGCTATCGTCCTGTCGAATTAACTATAAAGGATTATATTAGCAATATTTTAGGTGATTTCTTAACGGCCCTTCACTAAATTTTCTGCGTGCGGGCAGCCAATTGACATGGAACAATGCGACATGTCCTACGCAGGCCTCTGTCCCCACTCCTCCTCGTGTGCCCCAATATACTGATAGCATCTTGCCATAGCCAACAAATGCGACAGTGTGTCAGATGGCATGTGCGGGTGTGTGCATGGACAGTGTAGATATGTATATGCGTGTGTGTGTGTGTGCGCGCGTGTTTGTGTGTGGGTGTATTAGAGAAGTTGGACTCTGGTCATTATGGCATGTAATTTATTTCTGTACTAAGCAGTATTTCTATGGCAAAGGGATTTGTTTTTGCTCAAATATGATTATCCTTGGCGGGGAGCTTATGGTTATGGATACTCCTTAACGGAAAAATCTATTGAAGCTTTAGCTTCTATTTACAAAGTATATTTCAAGGGTATAAATCGTTTAATACATTTAAATATTATTTAGTATATGAATTGCAACTTTCTGCTGTCAATTTATAATTAAATTGTATTTATTTTTAAATTGATATTTATTTATTTATTTTTTAGTATTTTATATATATATATATATAAATATTTTCAAATTACAGGATACCACTTAGTCACTTATATCATTTTTGCTTTTTATTTGTTTACTGACCGTCCGTTTTTTTATGACACTCACTTGGCTTTTGACTGAAGCAAGAATCGTTTCCCCTCATTTTCTCCATATTTTTCATTGAAAGATTCTTTTATTATTTACTTTCGTTTTTCTTGCCGATGTTAGATTTGGCGAATAGCAACGGAGTCATAAGCTTTTTCGCTGCTCTTGCACTCTCGCTTTCCTCTTATTCTTCTGCCTCTCTCCCTCTCTCTCAGTCTCTGCTGTTCAGTTTTGGCAGCGTGTCATTTTATGTTCATGGCCATTAAATTGGCCATATTTTTCCTGCATAGTTCGCGCGAACCCTTCGTCTCTCCACACCCACCACTTCACAGTACTGATCAATGAGCTGGAAGCATTCTGGAACCGCCCCTAAGTATATAGTTCAACATATCGCACAATGCACAGCTTATAAGCGTACATAAAAAGCTGTATAGAATTTTCGTGTAACAAAAATTTCACAGCTCAGATTTTCATAGGGAATTTGCTGGAAACTTTAAGAGTTTTCGAATTGCCAATTGCTAGAGCGGGAAAAGTCTAGAAAATTGTTGGAATTACGAAAATTTGATTGAATAGTTATAAATATTTGAGTGAACAAACTCCATTAATATTTTCATTTATTTTTAAATTGCTTAATTTTGTAAAACTGATTTCAGAATTATTAATTTGTATTTTTATTAATTTTTTTTTCATATATATATTTTTAATTTATTTTGAATTTATATAATTTTTAATGATTTAAAAGCATTTTTTTAACTAGTAAGTAATTACTTCCCTTAGCTTCATTTAATTTATCCAACTGACAAATGCCCAAGTATTTATCTCTGTTTCAATTCTGCTTACTAATCTCTTAGCTCGGCACTCTCCCTAATTACGCTCATCAATTGCTGCTGTCTAGGTAATAAAAGCCCTCATTCAGCATTGTGTTCCCCTCTCTCTGCTGAGGCGCCTTTAATCAACTCGTTGCCAGGGTCAATGCAGCCGCCACTTGAACTGCATTTCAATTGCGGCCGCTGCTCTTGATGTGAAGATGTCTGGTTCATGGTCCGCTGTATTGGTCTGCACTAGATTACAGGGTATTGCCCATTGGCCGGGCAATGGGTGCAATGAACGCGTGACGTACGCGGCGCCCATAAAACACGTTCACGTTCCGTCCGTTTGGGTCATAAAACAATTGTTTGGCGTCGCATTTTTGCATTTTAAATGCAAATAAATTATTTTTGTCGAACGCACATGGCTTTAGAAGCAAGCGAAATTTATGGCCGCACAGAGTGGGACAGTTGAGGTGGGTGGAGGCGGCAGGGGGATTCAGCATCATCATCGTCATCATCTATGAGGCAATAGCTGCAACAAACATGACAAACATGTCTCATGAATATTTGCCAGTTGTCGCTGTCGATGTTTCGCATGGCATTTCTGTCAAGCTGTTTGTCGATTGTTCTTGTTTGTTTGTTTGCCTGTTGGTTGATTGCTCACTGTCTATTTGATGCTCCTGCTGTGCTGTGCTGTACTGCGGTTGCTTTTGCCTGACAGCCTTCAGCAGATATATTGCAGCCTGCATGCATGCATTTATTAAAAACGGCCAACACTTTTGCCAACCACTATGCCCTTACGGACATACTCTGTGCTGTTCTTTTCCAATATTTATATCTGCAGTACATATTGAATCTACATATATATGCTCCCTCATAAATCCTGCTTAAATAATGCATGTGCCTGAATTACATTAACATTCACACTCTCCTTGCTCTCGTTCAGCGTGGCCTCTTGGCTCCTGTTGCATTGTTTTCTCGCATTTCTTTCCAATTTACTTGACAATTATTTATGGCACACGACCTGTCAGGGCTGCAACTGCCAGATACGGGTGTCAAATATGCCAAAAGATATTTATGCACATTAATAAGCAACAGTCAGATTGTTAATTAACGAGCCTTCACACACAAATTGGTTTAATATAAAGGAAACAATGAACCTCGATAGTATTGAGAAAAAGAAGATATTCAGATGCAAGTGCTGAATAATGAAGGAAAGTAATAAAACAATATACAAAATGTATAATATATATGTTCTAAAGTATATATTATTTTATGTAGTTTTGGAAAATTTATCAAAACAATTATAAATTTAGCATTCAAAAAACTATTTTTTGTTTCATTATTAAATATCAAAACAAGAAAAAAAAATATTAAAACCCATTTAAAATAATTTAATTTAATTTAAAATAATTTAAAATATAAGATATCTTATTTAATAATAAAAAAAAAAAATATTTTATGCTTCATAGCCCTCATAATTTATTTAATTAAATGTATTAATTTTAGGTAAGTATGAAATATTTTAATGACTATTTCAGATATGTCTACAATTAGTGAATTTATTAAAACAATTTATTATTATGTTTAATCAATTAATTGAAATTAATTACTCTTGACTTAAAGTTTTTCTTAATTTTATTCTATTATTAATTATAGAAATTGAATATTTTACAAACAAGTTTAGAATTTTTAAAATAACTTTAATAACATATTAAATAAACAAGTAAGAAGGCTCTAGTCGAGACTGCTCGACTAGGAGATATCCTGAACCCTCTAAACTGATATTCTACTCATTCTGCACTTTTTTATGCACACATGCATACACATGCATCCACACACACGTATAATCACGTCAGCGACTGCGCTGGGGCTGCACTGCAGTGTGGGCAATATTATCAGAATTTATTTGTTGAATAGTTTCTTTTGTAGACAGACTACTTTTATGAAACTTTCAAAGTGTGATCATATGGTTAAAATGTGTGTATATTCTAAAGCACAAGTCTCTATTTGTTGAAATGCGTTTTTTACAAATTGGGGGAGAATGGGGCGTGGTATCCAATATCTGTAAATTACAAAATCTTTGTATCCATTAACTTTGTATACAAATTTGAAGTCTCCAGGTGTAAAACTGTTCAAATTAGGCTGAAAAAACAAAGTCGATTTTTCGATTATTCTCGATAAAAGTTAAGATAAACTTGTATTGCGTATGATACACACGAGTATGCATGCCAAATTTCAGCTCTCTACCTCTTTTATCTTCTGAGATCCGTTTGCTCATACGGACGGACGGACAGACGGATGGACGGACAGGGCTATATCGACTCAGCTCGTCGTCCTGATCAAGAATATATACACTTTATGGGGTCTGCGATGATTCCTTTTGCCTGTTACATACATTTCACAAAACCATTATACCCTGATTTCTCGTTTTCAATCGGTTCTGGGTATAAAAATAAGACCATCCCTAAAGAATATTTCTCTTACTTTCTCGAAGTTCACAGAACAAACTACTACTCAGATATTCGTTATACTCTCGCCAAGAATTTTTCCATTAAGTTGCCAAATGAAACTGAATGCGTATAAAAATAGTTATAGCTCATTTTGATTGGCAATATTTAAGCAGAGCCCCAAAAGTAAGTAGCCAAAGCTTAAATACGACCCAAATTCATTTCCAATGCCCAATGGATACAGAGACAAACAAATATATATACATGTATAAGTGTATGAATAAAATTTAGCAGCTGCAGTCATAAATAAACATATTTTGTTACCGATTAACCAGCCGCAAAATAGCCAGCAATAATAGCAGCAACAGCAACAACAACGACAGCCAAGGAGACCAACAGAAGCTAGCCAACAACATGGTAAAGACTGGCAGCCATTTGCCTCTTGCCACAACATATGCACGTACACACACACACATACATTCACATCGTCTGAAATTTATTTCTGTACACTCTATAAGGCAATAGGATTAACCCTTAATGCGCAACAGCAATAATTGCCATGACGGCAACGTTGGCAGCGAAGCCGACAGCGACGCCAGCTGCGACAGCGACGACTTAATTTTTAGCACAGGCGGCAACAACTTGACCCATATTTCCAATGGCCACCCCGGCCCCCGAACGTCACACCGATACACCGAAACCAACACATACACACACACAGACACACCGCTGGCTGCCACTTAAAGCCGCACACATACACACACTTCAGATGGCTACCCTCTACGCCAGCCTCCTGCCTCCTACCTTTCGTCTCTCCCCCACCCCCCACCTACCCCTCCACCATTTCATCCACCATCAACCAATAAATTTGTGCACCTCAGCAGCAGCATCAGCCAAGCCCCCATAACGCTCGCCTCGCCATGTTAGCCAAAGCTGAAAACTGAAATTTTTGTCGTCGAAGCGGCAAATGAGCTGGAAGCGTGTATCGAAATGAAATGAGAGAAAGGGCAGCAGACGACCGAGCACGGGTGCGCGGGCTTGAATGCTGCAAAATAAATATGTATGTACACAAATAAACGAAACGAACGGCAAAGCGAATGCCGAAAAAGCCAGCACAAGATACAAGGCAAAAAGCAGCAGCCAGTTGCCAACAGCACCAGCTGTAGTAGGAGTAGATGTAGGAGCTGTAAGCTGGGAGCCGGGAGTTGTGTTACAGTAGTAGCAGGGGGGGGCGGAAAGATGCGCAGAAAATGGGAAAACGACTGTGTGGAAATTTGCAAAGCGGCGGCGCACAAAATAAATTAAGTAAAAATAAATGTCACGATGCGAAAAATACAACACAAACAACAACAACAACGAAAACGTCAACGAAAACAGCGACAGCAAAACTAAGAGCAATCGCCTAGAAAAGCGAAGGCAGCACCAAGAAAAATATAACACATACGCAGCGTGGGCCATGCCGCCTGTGTGGGCGTTGCGCTGCTTTTTTAATGAGTTTTATTAGGCTGGGCACCCAATAAAAAAAAAAACAGGAAAATATACACGCATAAACAAACAGTTAAAGAGCGAGTGGTACACACACACACAGGCACAGCTGACAACAAATCGAATTAGTTTTGTTGGCTTTGCCACAGCGAAGAGAGAGAGAGAGTGCTCAATTATACTCTTGCGCTCGCAAATTTACTCGCTCTCTTTTCTCATTCTCTAGTCCTCTCTCTGTCTCCCGCTTTATCTCTCTCACTCACGCTCGCGTCCACTGTGTCACGAGTCTGGCAAAAAGCTCGCAACAGAATTTATCCCTGGATGCTGCTGGAAATTCCTTTTGACGTGTTCCCTCTTTTTTTCAGTTTCTATTTTTCTTTTTCTTTTTTTTGTGTTGGTTTTTTTTTTCGTGTTGCCTACTTATAGGCCTTGTGGCACGCATAGAAATGTTAATGTTTGTCCTCCATGTTCAGTTTCGAGGGCAACTGCGTGTAAATATCTCTCAGTGTGCGTGTATTGTTGCTGGAAGCTGCACGCAATTTCATTTGGATTTTGTTTGCTTTCGTAGTTGCGGTTTAACAAACAAACTTTATATACAT